>NC_073633.1:49397500-50022500 GCF_029407905.1 Bubalus kerabau | reverse complement strand
AAAATAATTAATAAGGTGTATCATATTTTCAAAGATATCTATTAGGGTTACCAATTAAATATGTTAAACTGAACACAGTCTTTTGCTCTTTTCCCAATCTCTACTAGAATGACACTGACTCAATTATAAAAGCAAGTGAGAATGAGGTACTTTCTGAAATCAGGAAGGGTTGTGCACTGAATGGTGTGATCTCTTCCTATTATCTTTCTCTTTTTAGCGCCACAAACGTTGGTAGTCAGATTATTACCTCTTATCTCTTCTTCCCATATTCCCACCCTCACCAGGCAGGAGATTGAAAGTCTTTCTGGGGAAAATACTGGTTTGTGAAAATATATTAACTTGAAAATACTTTAATCTAGCTATGCATAAAATTAAAAGAAAATAATAGGTTACAAGGTGTAAATGTATGTAGTAAGAAACATGGAGAAAGAAGAACTTGGTTGAAACAAAGTATTTCAGATTCAGAGTTATTTGTTTCAGATTAATGAAATATTGATAATTAAGGGATTCTTTATTCTGAGTGTATCAAGAATACAATGGACACAATTTTTGAGTCAGAGAGGCAAAGTTCTCTTTAAGTTTATCTTTTTAGTTTACACATACTTTGACTCCTTTCCCTTACATATTTAGTTACTAGGGGCAGAGAGTCTCCATGATATTTAACTTTTAAATATAGTAGTAATTGTAATAGGAGCCTGGTAGGCTGCAGTCCATGGGGTCGCTAAGAGTCGGACACGACTGAGCGACTTCACTTTCACTTTTTACTTTCATGCATTGGAGAAGGAAATGGCAACCCACTCCAGTGTTCTTGCCTGGAGAATCCCAGGGACAGGGGAGCCTGGTGGGCTGCCGTCTATGGGGTTGCACAGAGTCGAACATGACTGAAGGGACTTACCAGCAGCAGCAGCAGTTGTAATTTATAATCATGATGGTACATAGACAGTAGAAAATTCTGTTTGCAAGAGAGAATGGTGTTTGTTCACTTAAGTTGTAAACTTTATTCCTCATGGGGGCTTGAATTTTATGTGCCTTTTTCTTATAAGTAGACCATTGATTAGAATCATGCTTGTCTTGCACGGTTAACTTTACCAACATAAAAAGCCATATAAATTCCCTAGATATTTACTCCTTGGAATTGTGTAGGTAAAAAATAGAGCAGAGTTTACAAGATATTAGTTTCTAAAACACAATTCAAAATCTCATTCTTGTACAGACTCAAGAGAAAAAAGAGATCTCTAAGCACTGATGCATAGTGATCCTCTGAGATGAAGGCAGCATTCTCTTCCCCATCAGGCACACAGACCTTCCAACCATTCCTTTAAATTGCCCTACTCTTAAATATAAATAGAAATCCATGGGACATCCAGATATTTGAAGATGTCCTCCAACACCTAAGACAGAGAACAAAATAATCAAGGAGAAGCCTCTCAGAGGAAGCAGAGGCCATGCAGCAGCAGAAAACTTTAGATCAGAGAAGATATACTATCCTTAATAAATTATTGAGATTTATATAAAGATGGAATATTCAGAAATAACAAAAGAACTTTTTTAGAAATTAAAAATAAAATAGCAAATAAATTTTAAAGGGTTGGAATTTAAAATTGAGGATACCATCAACTTTAAATTTTAAGTGGAGCAAAAAGATTCAGAGATAGACAGGAGAAGAGAAGATAAAACAAAATAAGATATCAACTCAGGAGTCCAACATCAGTCTAATAGATGCTAGACCAAGAGAGAACAAGAGAAAAATGGAAGGGGAGTAACTATCAGAGAAAGAGTACAAGGCAATTTTCTAGAACTGAAGGATAAAAGTTTTCAAATTTGAAGAGTTCACTGAGAACCCTGCAAAACAGCTGAAAAAAAGATCATATCAAAGCATATTCTTGTGGAGTTTTATTTATTTTTTTAAAAAATATTTATTTTTAATTGAAGGATAATTGCTTTACAGTATTGCATTGGTTTCTACCAAATATCAGCATGAGTCAGCCATAGGTTTACCCATGTCCCTTCCTGCTTGAGCATCCCTCCCTCTAGTGAAGTTTTAGATCACTAAGAATGAAGCTAAAGCTTTTGACTTCTTGACTTCAACCCTGGAAATTAGATGAAAATGGAGTAATGTCTTCATGTTCAGAAGAAAAATGAATTTCATCCCCAAACTATTAATAAAGTATGAGTATAGAATAAAAACTGTTTTTAGACATTCAGTTTTTCAGAAACTTTACCTGTCACACACCCAAGGAGACTCAAGCACAAAGGGAAATCAAGGAAGATGCACAGAACTCAAAGCAGGAAGCGCCCAGGCCTCATGAACTGGAGAGTCACAAGACTGCTCCATCTTTTTCTGTCCCTTTCTGGAGCTCTGGTCTCTTATCTCTGCACGTCTTCTCTGTGCTTTCCATATAGACCACTTCTCTGAGTCTTTCAGTTTCTGCTCAGATCCTGACTTGATTGGGATTCTGACTTTGTTGATGCTGATAGGGAGAAAATGAAGAGAGGGAGGTTCTTGAATACCTCTGACTAATATGCAAAGACAATCATAGACTTAACTTCCAGAATGATTCAGCGAAGCTATGAATCATTAAAGACCACAGTGCTAGTATTACAACTTGAGGTGAGTGGCAGAGGTGAATAATTGTTCCCTGATATCCATTCTCTTCTTTCTTATAATCAGACCCCCACTTTTTAACCTAGTTACATGACTGCCCAGGTAAGACATTCTCAGGCTTCTATTGGAACTAGATAGATGTAGCCATGTGACTAGTAAGTTTCAGTCAGGGGAATGTTAGCAGAAATCATGTGTCCTCTTATAAGTAATGTTTTACCTTTCACTGCCTCTTTATCCCATCCCACAAACCAGAGCATGAATGGAGCTTCAACCACTAAGACTTCACTCTGGGACAAGAGGCATCAAACTGTAACCTGTGGGTCAAATGTGGCCTGCCATCTGTTCTTGTGACTGAAGTTTTATTGGAACAATGCCATACCCACTCATTAACATATTGTCAATGGCTGCTGTCATGCTATAATGGCAGACTGAAAAGCTTACTGACTCCTGTTCTTCGTGATTATGAATCAACAGGAGAAAAGGAGACCGAATACCTGGATGACCCCCTGGAATGGAGTTTCTTATTTGCCTAGATTGTCTGCCTACCTCTGGACTATTACTGGACAAAAATAAGTTTCTCTCATTTGAGTCACTGCATATCTGGGTCACTTTCTTATAGCAGCTTATTTAACTTGATATGCTACAAAATTTTTTTGTATTACTGAATTAAATTAACAAATCTAATTTCCTATAATGAACATATAATGAGTAAATTTAATGTTTCCATACCTGATAACTAAATTTAGCTTTTAGCAACAAGGTTAGGGTTGTCTGACAACGTGGAGTCACTACCCTAATGTAGTTTAATATTTGTATTCACAATTTTTTCAAAGTAAAAGTTTTCTAAATATTCTCCAGTTTTTACTCTTATTGAATAAGACCCAATGTCTGGTTCAGTCTTTTCTCTTCAAAGCAGCTGTCCACAAGGTCTAATTTCTTGAAGTTTTCCAATAAACTCCAAACATATCCTTTGGATTCAACTACAATTTCTAGCCATGGCTGAATTTAAAAATATATGTCATAGTTTTCTGTTTCTAAAAGAGATAAGGGGTTTAATACTAAAGGAAATCAGAGGTCAGTTATGGAGAGCTTAAAAAGGTTGCCACAGGACAGAGTGAAGGGGAAAATAATAAATTTCCTCTTCTATGTGGCCTGAACTATGCTCACAGCTACCCTCTTTATGTCTGAGCTCTCTGCATTTCACCCAACAGACTAAAGGATAAAAATGTAAAAACCATGCAATTTTTTGGAAAAAATTACTAAAATTTACTCAAAAGGAATGAAAAAATATATTCATATGAAAGCCTATATGTGAATATTTAGAGTAGCTTTATTGATAATCACCAACAACTGGAAACAAGCCAAAGTCTTTCAACTAACGTGCTGATAAACATTTTACTTAGCAATAAAAGTAGGATAAATACTTCTCTACAATAAAGAGGGGTACTTATTGATACATGCAACAATATGAATGCATCTCAAGTGCATTATGCCAGGGAAGAAAGCCAGATTTAAAGGCTATTCACTGGGTTATTCCATTTATATTACATTCTGGAAAAGACAATACTTTCAAAATAGAAAGATCAATGGTTGCCAGGGACTGAGTGGGGGAGGGTTGACTACAAAGTCCAACACAAGGGGATTTTGGAGGCAATGAAAGTGTTCTGATTTGATCCAGGCCACGGTTACACAAGTCTAGGCATTTGTCAAAACTCAGAGAACTCAAAACTGAAAAGAATAAATTTAACTATATGTAAATTAAAAAAACTAAAGAAAAGCACAAAGCTGAAAAGAAGATAAAATTTAAAAAGTTGTGTGAATAGAACCTATAAGACAGACTCTACACATAAGTATTCTTCTCTTTTTGAATTTATATTTTAAAATTATTTTAATATTTACTATATATTTTTGTTATAAAATAAAAAACAGATATATAACATAAAATAAATGCATGACTTAATGAATTATTATAAGATAAATATCCTTGTAACCAACAAGCAGGTCAAGACAGAGCTTTTCAGCCGCCCACAAAGCCCCCTGGATGCCCCATTTAAACATAAGCCCTCTCTCCCACCATAGGTAACTGTATCCTGACTTTTTTTCCTAATTTTATTGAAGTATAGTTGATTTACAGTGTTGTATTAATTTCTGCTATACAGCACAGTGACTCAGTTATCCATGCATATAGTCTTTTTCATATTGTTTTCCATTATAGTTTATCACTGATAAAATATCACCATAGTTCCCTGTGCTATATAGTAGGACCTTATTGTTACCCATCCTATATATAATAGTTGGCATCTACTGATCCCAAACTCCCAGTCCTTCCCTCCCCGACTCCCCCTCTTCCTTGGCAATCATATGTCTGTTCTCTATGTCTGTGAGTGTGTTTCTGTTTCATAGTTATATTCATTTTTGTCATATTTTAGATTCTCTATATAAGTGATATCATATGGTATTTGTCTTTCTCTTTCTGACTTACTTTGCTTAGTATGCTAACCTCTGGATTCATCCACATTGCTGCAAATGGCATTATTTCATTCTTTTTTATGGCTGAGTAATATTTTAGTGTATATGTGTGTGTGTGTGTGTGTGTGTGTGTGTATGTATGTGTATGTCTGTTCATCTGTTCATGGATATTTAGATTCTTTCCATGTCTTGGCTATTGTAAATAGTTCTGCTATGAACATAGGAGTGCATGTATCTTTTCAAATTATAGTTTTTTTCTGGGTATATGCATAGGAGTGGGATTGTTGGATCATACAGCAACTCTGTTTTTAATTTTTTGAGGAACCTCCATAGTGTTTTCCATAATGGCTGTATCATCCTGACTTTTATAGTAATCACTTACTGTCTTTATAGTTTTCTCAGTTTTGTGTGCATCCCTAGCCTCTATAATATAGACTCACTCATTTTTGAAGTTTATTTTTTTTAAGTCTCGTATAATCTATAGGTTTTCGTTCTGTCCTGTTCTTTTCCTGACATTTATATTTGAAGAACCCAGGCCCCTTGACATGCAGTTTTCCACATCTAGACTTTGCTGCTTGCATTCTTACAGTGGAATTTGGCATGTCCCTCTGTCCCTGTATTTTCTGCAGACTGATTGCTAGATCCAGAGCTTGATCTGACTTGGACACAGGTTTAGATGCTGAGACAAGGCCACAGGTGGTACTTTGTTCTTTCATCAGGAGTCCCTCTTATTGAAGATGGCAAATTGATTAATCAAAATTCATGAAAGTAAATAAATATAAAATTCATTTAAATAATTAAACTTCTAAATGGCAAGATTTGTGAATCTGTAACATTTATACTTTTGAAATTTTAAGTCTTAAAATTGCCCTAAAACTTTTGGGATACCCTCTTACAAAGAAAAATTACTTCATGAATTCATAATGATACGTGCTGTGTGCTCAGTCATGTCCAACTCTTTTGCGACCCCATCAACTGTGGCCCACCAGACTCCTCGGCCCATAGGATTTTCCAGGCTAAATACTGGAGTGGGTTGCTGTTTTCTTCTCCAGGGGATCTTCATGACCCAGGGATAGAACCCACATCTCCTTCACTGGCAGGCAGATTCTTTACCACTGAGCCACCACATTACCACTGAGCTCACTTCTGATTCAAATTCAAGACTCTAGGGTTTTTACTTAATTTCTTCACTTTGTTACATTTGAATTTCCTTTTGTCTATACCAAAATTCCTGGTTCTCAAGAACATTGGAGATGAGAAAATTAAAATAGCAATGTTTGAGTATTCTTAACCATAACATTATGCCCCTGAGTATAATAACAGGGACAGAGTAAAATACTCATGATCTTGTGAAGTCTATGCTTTGATTTAGAGACACACAGATGAAATTAATATTGTATGGGTAAACTATTTTAAACTGTATATGTGGAACTAAATTATCCCTCTCACTGTTTTTGATTCAGCCTTAATATAAAGTTAAACTCAGAGGTCAGATTGTTTTGAAGCAAGAACTTGTAGGAAAACTTTAAGAAGCCATTGATACAAATGCTTTTGTAAGTTCAAACTGTTGAAAGCACTGGGTTAGCAATTAGCCTTTATTTAGGTACCTAAGGAAGATGGTGGGAGAAGGCAATGGCACCCCACTCCAGTACTCTTGCCTAGAAAATCCCATGGAAGAGCCTGGTAGGCTGCAGTCCATGGGGTCGTGAAGAGTTGGACACGACTGAGCAACTTCACTTTCACTTTTCACTTTCATGCATTGGAGAAGGAAATGGCAACCCATTCCAGTGTTCTTGCCTGGAGAATCCCAGGGACGGCGGAGCCTGATGGGCTGCCATCTATGGGGTCGCACAGAGTCAGACACGACTGAAGTGACTTAGCAGCAGCAGCAGCAGCAAGGAAGATGGTGAGTAAAGATTTACAGTATGATTTGCCATAAAATGTAAGTTATATCTATAATTACTCTGCTTCTTATCATGAGTTTGTGGCTTCATCTAAATATCTTTACTAAGAGGGTAAAGAGCTTCCTTTAATATTGAAAGTTTGCACTGAGAGTTTCAAAGAGTGTTGAGAGATGAATGCTTGATAACACACTTGTTGGAAGGCGGGCTCTAGAAAACTGGGTTTGTTCACTTAAGCTGTCAACTATGATTGCAAGAGGAGGCTGTTCTGACTCACCAGCTTATTGGAACTAACCAGCTGACTGTGGCCTCACTGATATAGTATTTTGCAAATTAAAATAAAGACCCTAACGTCTAAATTTTAGATCATAACAGATACCTTCTTTTATATAAGATGCATTACATATCAATCTAGAAAAATTAACAGCAGATGCTGCTGCAGTACTTTAAAGTTTGGCTATGAAAATTTAAAAGGCCAAACTATTTTATTTGCTAGGTAAGCTATAAGATCTATCTTAAATTGTCTGGCTTATTTTTCATTATAAATATGTTTACACTATTTAATTTTTAAAACTGTTGAATTGGTGAGTTGAAGAGATTACCTTGTAGATCTATATATCAATAGTATTTGCTACTCATTGCAAATATATGTAACTCTAAAAATATAATTAAATGAGATTTTAATAAACAATAAAGGGAAATAAAGGTGAATCAATAATAAAATAGAAGATATGGGGGGAAGGCAGAAAAGCTTAGAAAGAAAATAATGTTTAGTGATTGAGCAAAACAGAATGGGAAGGTTTAAATGGTATAAAAAAGTTTAATAAGATAAAAATCAAAGTGAGGGTTGTCTCAGATGTGATATTCATTATTTTACTTTGGTTATGCAAAAAAAGTGAAATGGGGGAGTTTTCCTCCTATCTCTGTGAAAGTGAAAGTCACTCAGTTGTGGTCGGCTCTGTGCAACTCCGTGAACTGTAGCCCGCCAGGCTCCTCTGTCCATGGGATTCTCCAGGCAAGAATATTGGATTGGTTACCATGTCCTTCTCCAGGAGATCTTCCCGACCCAGGAATCGAATTGGGTCTCCTGCATTGCAGGTGCAATTCAGTCTTTGCTAATGGTGGAAAACTTAAACTTGCCAGTTCAGTTTAATTCAGTTCCTTCCAGTTTAAAATAATCTGTTATGTCTACTTTTTCTATTCACTTGACATTATCCATCTTCCTGCTCCCTGGAGGTAGCTTGAGACTCCAGAGGCTACAGTGTTCCGAGGGAGGGAATGCCTGTGAACTGGGCAGCCTCTGCCCTTGCTGGCCTCTTCTCTCTGGCCTTGACCTTGTTCTGTGTTCACCCAGCTCCCTTGCTGGTGTCTGCAGCTCCATCTTGGCTTGTAGTCAGCAAGTTTCACACACACTGTTTCCTCTTTGTCCCAGTTATAAGCCATCTTTCATCTGTAGCCTTCTCTCAAACCACCTGTGTTCTTCAGTTCAAATGCCAGTTCCAGAAGCTCTTCTGTGTTACCTGAGTGTGCATGGGCCTCTGTGGGGCTACTGTCAGGGCAACTTACCTGGACACGACACTCAGCATTGCTGGTTCATTGCCTTGAGTCAAGCTGGACTTGAGGCTTCTCTAGGGCCCTTCTCTCAGTTTCCTTAGGGAAGTAAAGTACAAAACTCCACTGATCTGGAGGCCCCCAAACTCATCAGAAAGTTCTCATCAAACCCTGTAATGTTTGGGCTCAGCCTGTAGGAGAAGCAACCTGGGTCCAGGCTCTTCCCAGAAACTGAATCTCAGCTCATGTCCTTTTACATCTCCCTTTGTGGCCATTGGTTGATTTCTTATTTCCTTTAAGGAGGGGAAACATCTCCGATAACATCATGTGCCTCTCCTCACAGAGAGACATCAACAACTTCCTCTGAGGCCTCTGGGCCCCCCAAATTAGAACATAAACAGCACTTCTCATTCTTGATGAGTGGGAGACATCGAGCTTGGGCTGCCAGCCTCCTCCTCCAAACCTAATCCTGGAGAGGCTTCAGAGCTGAAAATAGTAAATAAATAAAGGAAAAACTTGAGTGAAGCGCTCATGGGAACCCGTAAGGGAATATAGCTGGTATGTGGGGGGTAAGGACAGAGAGCTGGTAAGAGGCAGGCAGGGGTCCAACCCATGAATATTTCTCCTCTCCCTCCATTCTCAGAGGCCCAGAAAAGTGTGACAAAGAGGAATTTTAAAATAGAGAAGCCTTGGGGTGGGAGAGATAAGTGGGGGTTTCCCAGGGGCCCAATAGCCTGATGATGAGAAAAAGCAAGAGTGGTAATTCCAAGCTGGGCACCGTTGGCGGTAAGGTCTGCCCTCACTCTGGCCCCTTAGCTATGCCAGGGAAGCACAACGAAGGCCCTGGCATCAGCCTGTCTCCTGGAGCACATTGATAATTAGGGAAGCTGTGGAAATGACTGAAAATTGTCTAGCAGCATTTGCTCTCAGTTTTTTATACATTGAAAAAAGAATATTTTTTAACTGCACGTGTTATTATCCAGAATAAAAACTAAATTTCCCAGCTTCCTTTGTAGCATTCATACAATAATATTTTCTAACAGCTATATGCTGATAAATCTGAAGTTTATAAAAGTAAATTTCTGATAAAAATATAAAATTAATATCGTCACAAAAAATAGCTTGAACAGGCCAGTAATCATTAAAGAAATTATAATGTTAGTAATCAGAGATCTTCCTCAGTCACTCTAAAAGCTCCAGAATAGACAACTGCATACGTAAAGGCATAGATATAGTTATAGATAAATAGCAAGATAATGCTGTTTAATGTAAATTGTTTCAAAAACAGAAGAAAAAGATGCCCAAATCTTTTTGTAAAGCAGTTTAAACTTGATCCCAAAGTTGCATAAGGAAAGAAAAGCATGAAAGTTATAGGCCCATTTTCATTTATTAACATAGAGATCATAAGTAAATTATTAGCTAATCAAATCCAGCAGTGTGTGTATATGTATCAGTTCAATTCAGTCGCTCAGTCATGTCTGATTCTTTGCAACCCCATGAATCGCAGCACGCCAGGCCTCCCTGTCCATCACTAACTCCCGGAGTTCACCCAAACTCGTGTCCATCGAGTCGGTGATGCCATCCAGCCATCTCATCCTCTGTCATCCCCTTCTCCTCCTGCCCCCAATCCCTTCCAGCATCAGGGTCTTTTCCAATGAGTCAACTCTTTGCATGAGGTGGCCAAAGTATTGGAGTTTCAGCTTCAACATCAGTCCTTCCAATGAACACCCAGGACTGGTCTCCTTTAGGATGGACTGGTTGGATCTCCTTGCAGTCCAAGGGACTCGCAAGAAGTCTTCTCCAACACCACAGTTCTAGAGCATCAATTCTTCGGTGCTCAGCTTTCTTCACAGTCCAACTCTCACATCCATACATGACTACTGGAAAAACCATAGCCTTGACTAGATGGACCTTTGTTGGAAAAGTAATATCTCTGCTTTTGAATATGCTATCTAGGTTGGTCATAACTTTCCTTCCAAGGAGTAAGCGTCTTTTAATTTCATGGCTGCAGTCACCATCTGCAGTGATTTTGGATCCCCCAAAATAAAGTCTGACACTGTTTCCCCATCTATTTTCCATGAAGTGATGGGACCAGATGCCATGATCTTCGTTTTCTGAATATTGAGCTTTAAGCCAACTTTTTCACTCTCCTCTTTCACTTTCATCAAGAGGCTTTTTAGTTCCTCTTCACTTTCTGCCGTAAGGGTGGTGTCATCTGCATATCTGAGATTATTGATATTTCTCCCGGCAATCTTGATTCCAGCTTGTGCTTCTTCCAGTCCAGCATTTCTCATGATGTACTCTGCATATAAGTTAAATAAGCAGGGTGACAATATGCAGCCTTGACGTACTCCTTTTCCTATTTGGAACCAGTCTGTTGTTCCATGTCCAGTTCTAACTGTTGCTTCCTGACTTGCATACAGATTTCTCAAGAGGCTGGTCAGGTGGTCTGGTATTCCCATCTTTTTCAGAATTTTCCACAGTTTATTGTGATCCACACAGTCAAAGGCTTTGGCATAGTCAATAAAGCAGAAATAGATGTTTTTCTGGAACTCGCTTGCTTTTGCGATGATCCAGCAGATGTTGGCAATTTGATCTCTGGTTCTTCTGCCTTTTCTAAAACCAGCTTGAACATCTGAAAGTTCATGGTTCATATATTGCTGAAGCCTGGCTTGGAGAATTTTGAGCATTACTTTACTAGCATGTGAGATGAGTGCAATTGTGCAGTAGTTTGAGCATTCTCTGGCATTGCCTTTCTTTGGGATTGGAATGAAAACTGACCTTTTCCAGTCCTGTGGCCACTGCTGAGTTTTCCAAATTTGCTGGCATATTGAGTGCAGCACTTTCACAGCATCATCTTTCAGGATTTGAAATAGCTCAACTGGAATTCCATCACCTCTACTAGCTTTGTTCGTAGTGATGCTTCCTAAGGCCCACTTGACTTCACATTCCAGGATGTCTGGCTCTAGGTTAGTGATCACACCATTGTGATTATCTGGGTCGTGAAGATCTTTTTTGTACAGTTCTTCTGTGTATTCTTGCCACCTCTTCTTAATATCTTCTGCTTCTGTTAGGTCCATACCATTTCTGTCCTTTATCGAGCCCATCTTTGCATGAAATGTTCCCTTGGTATCTGTAATTTTCATGAAGAGATCTCTAGTCTTTCCCATTCTGTTGTTTTCCCGTATTTCTTTGCATTGATTGCTGAGGAAGGCTTTCTATCTTTCCTTGGTATTCTTTGGAACTCTGCATTCAGATGTTTTATATCTTTCCTTTTCTCCTTTGCTTTTCACTTCTCTTCTTTTCACAGCTATTTATAAGGCCTCCTCAGACAGCCATTTTGCTTTTTGCATTTCTTTTCCATGGGGATGGTCTTGATCCTTGTCTCCTGTACAATGTCACGAACCTCCATCCATAGTTCATCAGGCACTCTGTCTATCAGATCTAGTCCCTTAAATCTATTTCTCACTTCCACTGTATAATCATAAGAGATTTGATTTAGGTCATACTTGAATGGTCTAGTGGTTTTCCCTACTTTCTTCAATTTAAGTCTGAATTTGGCAATAAGGAGTTCATGATCTGAGCCACAGTCAGCTCCCAGCCTTGTTTTTGCTGACTGTATAGAGCTTCTTCATCTTTGGCTGCAAAGAATATAATCAATCTGATTTTGGTGTTGACCATCTGGTAATGTCCATGTGTAGAGTCTTCTCTTGTGTTGTTGGAAGAGGGTATTTGCTATGACCAGTGCGTTCTCTTGGCAAAACTCTATCATTAGCCTTTGCCCTGCTTCATTCTGTACTCCAAGGCCAAATTTGCCTGTTACTCCAGGTGTTTCTTGACTTCCTACTTTTGCATTCCAGTCCCCTGTAATGAAAAGGCCATTTTTGGGGGGTATGAGTTCTAAAAGGTCTTGTAGGTCTTCATAGAGCCATTCAACTTCAGCTTCTTCAGGGTTACTGGTTGGGGCACAGGCTTGGATTACCATGATATCGAATGGTTTGCCTTGGAAATGAACAGAGATCATTCTGTCGTTTTTGAGATTGCATCCAAGTACTGCATTTCGGACTTTTTTGTTGACCATGATGGCTACTCCATTTCTTCTATATAAATAAATATATTAGGGTAAAGTAGTTTCTCTCAAGACTGCAAGGATAGTCTAATATCTGAGAAATCTATTAATGTAGTTCATTACTTCAGTGTATAAAAGAGAAGGATCACATGTTTGTTTCAATAGATGTAGAAAAGGCATTTGATGAAGTTTAACACCTAAAATAAGAAAGAAAATAAACTAAGGAAAGAAGGAGTGAATGAAAACTTCCTTAATTTCATGAAATCTGTATATCAAAAACTAATGGTAATAATCTTTATAAATGGAGAAAAGTTAGACACTTTTTTTTTAAACTCAAGAAACAAACAAAGGCATTATCACATTACCATTATTTTGTTGCCATAGTAACAGGTATCCTGGCCACCGCAGTCAGTCAATCAGTCAATTGATTAAAGAAAACATGAGGTAAAAATAAAGATAGGAAAAAAAAACTCTCATTATGGTAGACCAAACAATTCTGTAAAAAGAGAATCCAAGAGAACTGACAGACATACTGGAAGTAATAGTGAGATTTTATTAAAGTTATTTGATAAAAGATTCTTATGCAAGAATTTGATGGCTCAGCAAGTAAAGAATCTGTTTGCAGTGCAGGAGACAGGAGACTTGGGTTCAATCCCTGGGTCAGGAAGATTCCCTGGAGAAGGAAATCTCAACCTACTCCAGTATTCTTGCTTAAAGAATCCCATGGACAGAGGAGCCTGGTAGGCTACAGTTCATGGAGTTGAAAAGGGTCAGACTCAAGTGAGTACTACAGTTCATCTACACTACATCTACACACAAAAATCACATTCTTTTATGCTAATGTTTGGTCAATGTAATTTTTAAAATAAGAACATCATTTTCAAGAATAATAAGAAACAGCACTGAGTGACAAATGTCACAAAATGTGTATCAAATCTTTGAGGTGAAAATATTAAAGAAGACCTAAATAAATGGAAAGATTTATTATTATTTTGTAAATAGATGGTGGCTCAGATAGGATCCCATGGATGGAGGAGCCTGGTAGGCTGCAGTCCATGGGGTTGCTAAGAGTCGGACACGACTGAGCGACTTCACTTTTACTTTTCACTTTCATGCATTGGAGAAGGAAATGGCAACCCACTCCAGTGTTCTTGCCTGGAGAATCCCAGGGATGGGGGAGCCTGGTGGGCTGCCGTCTATGGGGTTGCACAGAGTCGGACATGACTGAAGCGACTTAGCAGCAGCAGCAGCAGCAGATGGTAAAGAATTTGCCTGCAATACAGGAGACCTGGATTTGATCCCTGGGTTCAGGAAGATCCCCTGGAGAAGGGAATGGTTACCCACTCCAGTACTCTTGCCTGGAGAATTCCATGGACAGAGGAGCCTGGTGGGCTCCACTCTCCATGGGGTCACAAAGAGTTGGACATGACTGAGCGACTAGCACTTTCACATTTTCAAAGTAAATAGAAAAGGTTAATAAATGTTGTTAATAAATAATATTAATATAACAAATCTTGAGTTAACAAATATGAATACAATTAAAAATTAAATGGACTTCCCTGGTGGCTCAGATGGTAAAGCATCTGCCTACGATGCGGGAGACCCAGGTTTGATCCCTGGGTTGGGAAGATCCTCTGGAGAAGGAAATGGCAACCCACTCCAGTACTCTTGCATGGAAAATCCCGTGGATGGAGGAGCATTGTAGGCTACAGTCCACGGGGTCACAAAAAGTCGGACACGACTGAGCGACTTCACTTTCACTTTCAAAAATTAAATACAATTAAAAATTCCATTTTTTGTGGAATTCAGTAAGTTGACTTTAAATTTAATACAAAAGAGCAAAAGGCCAAGAAGAGGCAAGAGAAATTTTAAAGATAAGCTAGCAGGGAGACATGCCTTATCAGATATCAAAATTGTAATGACATTAAGTAATTAAAGCAGTGTGATGTAAGTACAGAGATAGACAAATGGAATAATAGAAACAGAGATAGACAAATGGAGTAATAGTACAGATTAGAGTGCAGGAACAGGCCCATGCATGTAAGAAAACATGCTAAGTGAATAAAGAGCTATCAATACAGATCAGCAGAAGGATGGACTATATGAGAAATGGTTCTGGGGGAAACAGTTAATCATAGGAGGAAAAACAGGATGAGAGGTCCACATTTCATTATGTACAAGAGATGACTCCAGTGGAATTAGACTTCGATGTCTAAAGCAAAACTTTAACTCTTTTGGAGGAAAAATTAAAATTTCTGTATGTTGGGATGTGAAAGTATATTTTAAAAGGCAAAATAAGTTCAAACCATAAATTAAAAACTGGAAAATTTCACTAGATTTTTTTCAAAATTCTGTATTACAAAAGATAGCATGGAGACACAGTGGGGGAAAGAGAGGATGGGACAAATTGAGAGAGTAGCATTGAAACATATACATTACCATATGTAAAATTAGATAGCCTGTGGAAATTTGCTGTATGACTCAAGAAACTCAGATCTGGTGCTCTGTGACAACCTAGCAGGTGGGATGGGGTGGGAGGTGGCAGGGAGGCTCAAGAAGGAGGGGACATATGTTTATCTAGGGCTGATTCATGTTGATATATGGCAGAAACCAACACAATATTGTAAAGCAATCATCTTCCAATTAAAAATAAATAAATTAATTTAAAAAAACTATCTTTTTTTTTCTGGGAGAAAGTATTTGCAGTGCAGGTGATGGACAAAGAATTGGAACTTAATATGTAAAGGATTCCTAAAACAAACAAAAAAAAGACAGATAACACAATATAGAAATGGATAAGAATATAGATCGGCAATTCATGGAGGAATAGGAGTTTAACCTTAATGCAAATGGAAACCACAGTGAGGTGCCATTCACATTTACCATATTGGTAAAAATTAAAAAGACCATCCCAGTGGGTAAAAACAATATGGATCAACACTGCCAAGGTGGGAGGGAAAGTGTAAGTTGATCAATTTGGAAAATTTTAGTAAAGTTGAGAATACGTCTTCACCATAATGCTGCAATTTCACATTAAGGCATCTATCCTAGAAACTCTTGCACAGGTATACAAGGAGGCATGTAGGTGATGCTCACTGCAGCATTGTGTGGAATAGCAAATAGGTGAACGTCGCATCAATGTCCATCAGCAGAAGAGCGAATAAATAAATGATGTCTTCATACCAATTATTGGCCGTGTGGTCCAGAAATAAAATCTATTAATAGCAACAGCAACAATGGAATTAGTACCAGTAGTAATCCTAGGAGTAGTTAGCAGTACAGTAAATGTCTCAACACGGCTTAATTGCACAATTAAGGGACTGGGAGAAAGAAAGTCACAGGAGAATATACACAATGTAACACCATTTGTGGAAAGTTTAGAACATTAAAGTCATACTGTATAATGTCTGTGGATACACACATATGTTATGGAATTGTAGAAATATGGGAGTGATGAACACCAAATTCTGGATGGTGCTTACTTTTCAAGATGGAGAGAGGAAAGTGGGAGCAAAGAGCTGCAGTAGTATCTATTTTTTTTGAGAGTTTGCTTATTATTATTATTGTTTTACAATAAAAACAATTAGCTATGCTCTCAGGAAAACAAATTTAAAAAGAAAAAACCCACAAATTTACTAACAGCATTTCAAGATAAGGATTTTGAAAGATTTATTGAAATAAACTCTCTCAATCTAAACACATATTTATCATTCTATTTTCAATTACTTCTCAACATTCTAAAAACTTTGTTATGTAAAGTTTAACTTTGCCAATAATTTTAGACAAGTAACACTTAAAAAAAACTTATTATTTTGTATTGACATATAAGGAAAACAACAGAATGGGAAAGACTAGACATCTCTTCAAGAAAATTAGAGATACCAAGGGAACATTTCATGCAAAGATGGGCTTGATAAAGGACAGAAATGGTATGGACCTAACAGAAGCAGAAGATATTAAGAAGAGGTGGCAAGAATACACAGAAGAACTGTACAAAAAAGATCTTCACGACCCAGATAATCACAATGGTGTGATCACTAACCTAGAGCCAGACATCCTGAAATGTGAAGTCAAGTGGGCCTTAGAAAGCATCACTACGAACAGAGCTAGTGGAGGTGATGGAATTCCAGTGGAGCTATTTCAAATCCTGAAAGATGATGCTGTGAAAGTGCTGCACTCAATATGCCAGCAAATTTGGAAAACTCAGCAATGGCCACAGGACTGGAAAAGGTCAGTTTTCATTCCAATCCCAAAGAAAGGCAATGCCAAAGAATGCTCAAACTACTGCACAATTGCACTCATCTCTCATGCTAGTAAAGTAATGCTCAAAATTCTCCAAGCCAGGCTTCAGCAATATGTGAACCGTGAACTTTCAGATGTTCAAGCTGGTTTTAGAAAAGGCAGAAGAACCAGAGATCAAATTGCCAACATCTGCTGGATCATGGAAAAAGCAAGCGAGTTCCAGAAAAACATCTATGTCTGCTTTATTGACTATGCCAAAGCCTTTGACTGTGTGGATCACAATAAACTGTGGAAAATTCTGAAAGAGATGGGAATACCAGACCACCTGACCTGCCTCTTGAGAAGTCTGTATGCAAGTCAGGAAGCAACAGTTAGAACTGGACATGGAACAACAGACTGGTTCCAAATAGGAAAAGGAGTACGTCAAGGCTGTATATTGTCACCCTGTTTATTTAACTTATATGCAGAGTACATCATGAGAAACGCTGGACTAGAAGAAACACAAGCTGGAATCAAGATTGCCAGGAGAAATATCAATAACCTCAGATATGCAGATGACATCACCCTTATGGCAGAAAGTGAAGAGGAACTAAAAAGCCTCTTGATGAAAGTGAAAGTGGAGAGTGAAAAAGTTGGCTTAAAGCTCAATATTCAGAAAACTAAGATCATGGCATCCAGTCCCATTACTTCATGGGAAATAGATGGGGAAACAGTGGAAACAGTGTCAGACTTTATTTTGGGGGGCTCCAAAATCACTGCAGATGGTGACTGCAGCCATGAAATTAAAAGTTGCTTACTCCTTGGAAGGAAAGTTATGACCAACCTAGATAGCATATTCAAAAGCAGAGACATTACTTTGCCAACAAAGGTCCGTCTAGTCAAGGCTATGGTTTTTCCAGTGGTCATGTATGGATGTGAGAGTTGGACTATGAAGAAGGCTGAGCGCCGAAGAATTGATGCTTTTGAACTGTGGTGTTGGAGAAGACTCTTGAGAGTCCCTTGGACTGCAAGGAGATCCAACCAGTCCATTCTGAAGGAGATCAGCCCTGGGATTTCTTTGGAAGGAATGATGCTAAAGCTGAAACTCCAGTACTTTGGCCACCTCATGCGAAGAGTTAACTCATTAGAAAAGACTCTGATGCTGGGAGGGATTGGGGGCAGGAGGAGAAGGGGACGACAGAGGATGAGATGGCTGGATGGCATCACTGCCTTGATGGACGTGAGTCTGAGTGAACTCTGGGAGTTGGCGATGGACAGGGAGGCCTGGGGTGCTGTGATGCATGGGGTCACAAAGAGTTGGACACGACTGAGTGACTGAACTGAACTGAACTGATAGCTGATTAACTGTGTGGATCACAACAAACTGAGGAAAATTCTTCAAGAGCTGGGAATACCAGACCACCTTACCTGCCTCCTGAGAAATCTGTATGCAGGTTAAGAAGCAACAGTTAGAATAGGACATGGAAAAATGGACTGATCCCAAACTGGGAAAGGAATACGTCAAGGCTGTATATTGTCACCCTGCTTATTTAACTTCTATGCAAAGTACATCATGTGAAATGCCAGGCTCGATGAAGCACAAACTGGAATCAAGATTGCCAGGAGAAATATCAATAACCTCAGATATGCAGATGATACCACCCTTATGGTAGAAAGCAAAGAGGAGCTAAAGAGCCTCTTGTTGAAGGTGAAAGAGGAGAATGAAAAAGTTGGCTTAAAACTCAACATTCAAAAAGTAAGATTATGGCATCTAGTCCCATCACTTCATGGCAAATATTTGGGGAAACAATGGGAACAGTGCCAGACTTTATTTTCATGGGCTCCAAAATCACTGCTGATGGCGTCTTAAGCCATGAAACTAAAAGGTGTTTGCTCCTTGGGAAGGAAAGCTGTAACAAACCTAGACAGCGTATGAAAAAGTGGAGACATTAATTTGCCCACAAATGTCCATAGAGTCAAACCTATGGTTTTTCCAGTAGTCATGTATGGATATGAGAGTTAAACCATAAAGAAGGCTGAGCACTGAACTGATGCTTTTGAACTGTGGTGTTGAAGAAGACTCTTGAGAGTCCCTTGGACTGCAAGGAGATCAAACCAGTCAGTCCTAACTGATGCTGAAGCTGAAGCTCCAATACTGTGGCCTCCTGATGTGAAAAGCTGACTCATTAGAAAAAAACACTGATGCTGGGAAAGATTGAAGGTGGGAGGAGAAGGGGACAACAGAGGATGAGATGGTTGGATGGCATCACTGACTCAATGGACATGAATTGGAGAAAGATCCGGGAGTTGGCGAAGGACAGGGAAGCCTGGCGTGCTACAGCCCATGGGGTTGCAGAGAGTTGGACATGACTGAGCGACTGAACAACAGTGGCCAATTAACAATGTTGTGATTGTTTTAGGTGAATAGCAAAGGGGCTCAGCCATACATATACATGTATCTATTCTCCCCCAAACTTCCCTTCCATCCAGGCGCCACATAACATTGAAATGTTAACAATTAACATTGTTAATCAGCTATACCCCAAAGCAAATAAAGCTTAAAAACAAAGCTTAAAAACAAGCTTAAAAAGAAGTGTTACTTGGGCTAGGATCATACTTAATGTGGAGAAGGCAATGGCACCCCACTCCAGTACTCTTGTCTGGAAAATCCCATGGATGGCGGAGCCTGGTAGGCTGCAATCCATGGGGTTGCTAAGAGTCGAACATGGCTGAGGGACTTCACTTTTCACTTTCATGCATTGGAGAAGGAAATGGCAACCCACTCCACTGTTCTTGCCTGGAGAATCCCAGGGATAGGGGAGCCTGGTGGGCTGCCGTCTATGGGGTCGCACAGAGTCGGACACAACTGAAGCGACTTAGCAGCAGCAGCAGCAGCATACTTAATGTTTCTCATTTTCCCATTGTTCACGCCCCAGTTACACATCCGCTGCTTAGAAACATGATTAATTTAAATCCAGGAAGCTGTCATTCAAAATGCCCAAGGCAATCTCATTTCAAAAACACTTAGAAAAATATTCCATTTTGTCCTTTTTGGCTCATACACAAGTTTCTTGAGAATTGGGGCTGTGCTGTTTGTTTTCCTGGTTATCTAACACAGTATAAAGGTTAAAAGTACATTATACAAATTAGTTATTGATTCACTTCAAACTTTTCCATGGAATATTTTAAACAGAGTGATTAACTCCCCACCCTAATCCATGAAATCCTATTTAATCCATGTTGTTGCTTAAATTGAAGACAGTTATGACAAACATAAGAAATCATGTGTATTTTTTCCCTCAGTACAATAAAGTAACATCAGCCTCAGTAGAAGTCTCCTTACATTGAAAAACAAAAATACTAAATTAGCTGGCATTCTAAGTTTCCTTTTCTCTCTGTTTAATAACCTTACCTGTTTGAAAATATACAACTCACCCAATTCCAAATATGCTGTAATTCAGTTCAGTTCAGTTCATTTCAGTCGCTCAGTCATGTCCAACTGTTTGAGACCTCATGGACTGCCGCATGCCAGGCTTCCCTGTCCATCACCAACTCCTGGAGCCTACTCAAACTCATGTCCATTGCATCAGTGATGCTATCCAACCATCTCATTCTCTGTCGTCCCCTTCTCCTGCCTTCAATCTTTCCCAGCATCAGGGTCTTTTCAAATGAGTCAGCTCTACGCATCAGGTGGCTAAAGTATTGGAGTTTTAGCTTCAAAATCAGTCCTTCCAATGAATATTCAAGACTGATTTACTTTAGGATGGATTGGTTTGATCTCCTTGCAGTCCAAGGGACTCTCAAGAGTCTTCTCCAACACCACAGTTCAAAAGCATCAATTCTTTGGCACTCAGCTTTCTTTATAGTCCAGCTCTCATATCCATACATGACTACTGGAAAAATCATAGCTTTGACTAGACAGGCCTTTGTTGATAAAGTAATGTCTCTGCTTTTTAATATGCTGTCTAGGTTGGTCATAGCTTTTCTTCCAAGGAGGAAGTGTGTTTTAATTTCATGGCTGCAGTCACCATCTGCAGTGATTTTGGAGCCCCCCCAAAATAAAGTCTGTCACTGTTTCTGTTGTTTCCCCATCTGTTTGCCATGAAGTGATGGGACTGGATGCCATGATCTTAGTTTTCTGAATGTTGAAATTTAAGCCAACTTTTTCACTCTCCTCTTTCACTTTCATCAAGACTTTCTTTAGTTCTTCTTCGCTTTCTGCCATAAGGGTGGTATCTTCTGTATATCTGAGGTTAGATATTTCTGGCAGTCTTGATTCCAGCTTGTGCTTCACCCAGGGCATTTCGCATGATGTACTCTGCATATAAGTTAAATAAGTAGGGTGACAATATACAGCCTTGATGTACTCCTTTCCCTATTTGGAACCAGTCTGTTGTTCCATGTCCAGTTCTAATTGTTGCTTATTAACCTGCATACAGATTTCTCAGGAGGCAGGTCAGGTGGTCTAGTATTCCCATCTCTTTCAGAATTTTCCACAGTTTGTTGTGATCCATGCAGTCAAAGGCTTTGACATAGTCAATAAAGCAGATATAGATGCTTTTCTGGAACTCTCTTGCTTTTTTGATGATCCAGCAGATGTTGGCAATTTGATCTCTGGTTCCTCTGCCTTTTCTAAATCCGACTTGTCCATCTGGAAGTTCACAGTTCACATACTATTGAAGCCTGGCTTGGAGAATTTTGAGCATTACTTTGCTAGTGTGTGAGATGAGTGCAATTGTGCTGTAGTTTGAATATTCTTTGGCATTGCCTTTCTTTGGGATTGGAATGAAAACTGACCTTTTCCAGTTTTGTGGCTACTGCTGCATTTTCTAGATTTGCTGGCATATTGAGTGTAGCACTTTAACAGACAGCATCATCTTTCAGGATTTGAAATAGCTCAGCTGGAATTCCATCACCTCTCATAGCTTTGTTTGTAGTGATGCTTCCTAAGGCCCACTTGACTTCATACTCCAGGATGTCTGGCTCTAGGTTAGTGATCACACCATTGTGGTTATCTGGGTCATGAAGATCTTTTTTGTATAGTAATCCTGTGTATTCTTGCCACCTCTTCTTAGTATCTTTTTTTTTTTTTAATTTAAACAGAAAAGGAATTTGTTAAAGAGTTATTGGTTAGTACATAAAGTCTCTTGGAAGGCTTAAAAACCAGTTGCAGAGACCATGCATCCAGGAACAATTTTCTAAATCACACAGAACTAGGCTGGAAAGGAACTAGCACAGACGTTCTAGCTAACTGTCCGTACCACTATTGCTATAACTACTGGCACTATTGCCTCGAGAGGGCTGCCCTCATGGCTCAGTGGTAAAGAATCTGCCCGCCAATGCAGGAGACACAGGTTCAGTCCCTGGGTTCTTACTATCTTTTGTTTCTGTTAGGTTCATACCATTTCTGTCCTTTATTGTGCTCGTCTTTGCATGAAATGTTCCCTTGGTATCTCTAATTTTCTTGAAGAGACCTCTAGTCTTTCCCATTCTATTGTTTTCCTCTATTTCTTTGCATTGATCACTGAGGAAGGCTTTCTTATCTCTCCTTGATATTCTTTGGAACTCTGCATTCAAATGAGTATATCTTTCCTTTACTCCTTTGCCTTTAGCTTCTCCCCTTTTCTCAGCTATTTGTAAGGCCTTGTCAGACAACTGTTTTGCCTTTTTGCATTTCTTTTTCTTGGGGATGGTTTTGATCACTGCCTCCTATACAATGTCACGAACCTCCATCCATTATTCTTCAGGCACTCTATCAGATCTTATCCCTTGAATTTATTTGTTACTTCTACTGTATAATTATAAGGGATTTGATTTAGGTCATACCTGAATGGTCTAGTGGTTTTCCCTACTTCTTCAATTTAAGTCTGAATTTGGCAATAAGGAGTTCATGATCTGAGCCACAGTCAGCTCCCAGCCTTGTTTTTGCTGACTGTATGGAGCTTATCCATATACATTCTTCAGAAATGGATTTCCCTCAAAGATGTAAATTATTAATTCAGAGCCAGCACCTCCCAACGGATCTGTGGGGACTTCAAAGGGGACTGTCAGGAAAACCCTGTCCTAAGACAGTCCCACTTCCTGGGTGACTGAATCCCATTCCCTCTCAGAGCGGTAGAGACAGCACTGCTGGGGAGGAGAACAGGGCGTCATCAGGAAGATCCAGGTTGAAGCCAGAAAGACCACAGGCTCTAGAGGCAAAGCATCATGGACCAAGAATGAACAGGGTTGAGAAGCAGACAGAAATTAGGTTGTTCAAAATCAAAGCTATTGAGGGATTTCCACAGGCTAAGACTCCAAGCACCAATGCAGGGGTCCTGAGTTTGATCCTTGGTCAGGGAACTAGATCCTACATGCTACACCTGAGAATCAGCACAGCCAAATATATATATATATATTTAAAAAGCACACAAATCAAACCTGTTGATCGTGAGTTTGGGCTGGAGTTTCCAGTAGGTGGGAACTGTGTACCTGAGCTGGGGGCAGGGTCTTGATGGAGTTAATAGACAGGACATCTGGAGGAATTTCTTCTTGTCTTCCATCTGGAAATTGAGATCCATCTTTTTTCCTCCTTTTTCTCCTTCTCTCCTTCTTTCTTTCCTCCATCTTCATTTATTTGGAAAAAACTTTATATATATTTCAAAACTTCACATGGATAAATGTTAATATTTTATCACATTTGCTCCAAATTTATTTTTATTTTTAAAATTTATTTTTTAATTGAATGATAATTGCTGTACAGAATTTTGTTGTTTTCTGTCAAACCTCAACATGAATCGGCCATAGGTATACATATATCCCCTCCCTTTTGAACTTCCCTCTCATCTTCCTCCCCATTCCACCCCACTAGGTTGATATAGAACCCCTGTTTGAGTTTCCTGAGCCATAGAGCAAATTCTTTTTGGCTGTCTATTTTACATATGGTAATGTAAGTTTCCATGTTACTCTCTCCATACATCTCACCCTCTCCTTCCCTCTCCCCATGTCCATGAGTCTATTCTCTATGTCTGCTTCTCCATTGCTGCCCTGTAAATAAATTCTTCAGTACCATTTGTCTAGATTCCATATTTATACATTAGAATATGATATTTATCTTTCTCTTTATGATTTACTTCACTCTGAATAATAGGCTCTAGGTTCATCCACCTCATTAGAACTAATTCAAATGCGTTCCTTTTCATGGCCGAATAATATTCCATTGTGTTATGTACCACAACTTCTTTATCAATTCATCTGTAGATGGACATCTAGATTGCTTCCATGTTCTAACTATTGTAAATAGTGCTGCAGTCAACTTTGTGGTACATATGTCTTTTTCAATTTTGGTTTCCTCAGGGTATATCCCTAGGAGTGGGATTTCTGGGTCATATGGTGGTTTTAGTCCTAGTTTTTTAAGGAATCTCCATACTGTCTTCCATAGTGGTTGTATCAATTTACATTCCCACCAACAGTGCAAGAGCATTCCCTTTTCTTCATACCCCTCTCCAGCATTTATTGTTTGTAGACTTTTTGGTGATGGCATTTCTGACTGGTGTGAGGCGATATCTCATTGTAGTTTTGGCTTGCATTACTGTAATAAGACATCTCTAGTCTTTCCCATTCTGTTGTTTTCCTCTGTTTCTTTACAATGATCGCTGAGGAAGGCTTTCTTATCTATCCTTGCTATTCTTTGGAACTCTGCATTCAGATGTTTTATATCTTTCCTTTTCTCCTTTGCTTTTCACTTCTCTTCTTTTCACAGCTATTTGTAAGGCCTCCTCAGACAGCCATTTTGCTTTTTTGCATTTCTTTTCCGTGGGGATGGTCTTGATCCTTGTCTCCTGTACAATGTCATGAACCTCCGTCCATAGTTCATCAGGCACTCTGTCTATCAGATCTAGTCCCTTAAATCTATTTCCCACTTCCACTGTATAATCATAAGGGATTTAATTTAGGTTATACTTGAATGGTTTAGCGGTTTTCCCTACTTTCTTCAATTTCAGTCTGAATTTGGCAATAAGGAGTTCATGATCTGAGCCACAGTCAGCTCCCGGTCTTATTTTTGCTGACTGTATAGAGCTTCTCCATCTTTGGCTGCAAAGAATGTAATCAATCTGATTTTGGTGTTGACCATCTGGTGATGTCCATGTGTAGAGTTTTCTCTTGTGTTGTTGGAAGAGGGTGTTTGCTATGACCAGTGTGTTCTCTTGGCAAAACTCTATTAGCCTTTGCTCTGCTTCATTCCATATTCCAAGGCCAAATTTGCCTGTTACTCCAGGTGTTTCTTGACTTCCTACTTTTGCATTCCAGTCCCCTATAATGAAAAGCACATCTCCTTTGGGTGTTAGTTCTAAAAGGTCTTTTAGGTCTTCATAGAACTGTTCAACTTCAGCTTCTTCTGCATTACTGGTTGGGGCATAGGCTTGGATCTCCGTGATATTGAATGGTTTGCCTTGGAAATGAAGAGAGATCATTCTGTCGTTTTTGAGATTGCATCCAAGTACTGCATTTCGGACTCTTTCGTTGACCATGATGGCTATTCCATTTCTTCTAAGGGATTCCTGCCCACAGTAGTAGATATAATGGTCATCTGAGTTAAATTCACCCACTCCAGTCCATTTTAGTTCGCTGATTCCTAGAATGTCGATGTTCACTCTTGCCATCTCCTGTTTGACCACTTCCAATTTGCCTTGATTCATGGACCTAACATTCCAGGTTCCTATGCAATATTGCTCTTTACAGCATTGGACCTTTCATCTATCACCAGTCACATCCACAACTGGGTATGGTTTTTGCTTTGGCTCCTTCCCTTCATTCTTTCTGGAATTATTTCTCCAATGATCTCCTGTAGCATATTGGGCATCTACTGACCTGGGGAGTTTCTCTTTCAGTATCCTATCATTTTGCCTTTTCATACTGTTCATGGGGTTCTCAAGGCAAGAATACTGAAGTGGTTTGCCATTCCCTTCTCCAGTGGACCACATTCTGTCAGACCTCTCCACTATGACCCATCTGTCTTGGGTGGCCCCACACGGCATGGCTTAGTTTCATTGAGTTAGACAGGGCTGTGGTCCGTGTGATCAGATTGGCTAGTTTTCTGTGATTATGGTTTCAGTGTGTCTGCCCTCTGATGCCCTCTCACAACACCTACCGTCTCACTTGGGTTTCTCTTACCTTGGAGGTTGGGTATCTCTTCATGGCTGCTCCAGCAAAGTGCAGCCGCTGCTCCTTACCTTGGACGAGGTCACCCCTCCTGACCTTGAACGTGGAGTAGCTCCTCTCGGCCCTCCTGTGCCCACGCAGCTGCTGCTCCTCGGACATAGAGTAGCTCCTCTTGGCCTCCGCCCCTGACCTCAGCCATGGGGTATTAGAGATACCAAGGGAACATTTCATGCAAAGATGGGCTTGATAAAGGACAGAAATGGTATGGACCTAACAGAAGCAGAAGATGTTAAGAAGAATACACAGAAGAACTGTACAAAAAAGATCTTCACGACCCAGATAATCACGATGGTGTGATCACTGACCTAGAGCCAGACATCCTAGAATGTGAAGTCAAGTGGGCCTTAGGAAGCATCACTATGAACAAAGCTAGTGGAGGTGATGGAATTCCAGTTGAGCTATTTCAAATCCTGAAAGATGATGCTGTGAAAGTGCTGCACTCAATATGCCAGCAAATTTGGAAAACTCAGCAGTGGCCACAGGACTGGAAAAGGTCAGTTGTCATTCCAATCCCAAAGAAAGGCAATGCCAAAGAATGCTCAAACTACCACACAATTGCACTCATCTCACATGCTAGTAAAGTAATGCTCAAAATTCTCCAAGCCAGGCTTCAGCAATATGTGAACTGTGAACTTCCAGAAGATCAAGTCGGATTTAGAAAAGGCAAAAAAACCAGAGATCAAATTGCCAACATCTGCTGGATCATGGAAAAAGCAAGAGAGTTCCAGAAAAACATCTATTTCTGCTTTATTGACTATGTCAAAGCCTTTGACTGTGTGGGTCACAGTAAACTGTGGAAAATTCTGAAAGAGATGGGAATACTAGACCACCTGACCTGCCTCTTGAGAATTCTGTATGCAGGTCAGGAAGCAACAGTTAGAACTGGACATGGAACAACAGACTGGTTCCAAATAGGAAAAGGAGTACGCCAAGGCTGTATATTGTCACCCTGTTTATTTAACTTATATGCAGAGTACATCATGAGAAACGCTGGGCTGGAAGAAACACAGGCTAGAATCAAGATTGCCAAGAGAAATATCAATAACCTCAGATATGCAGATGACACCACCCTTATGGCAGAAAGTGAAGAGGAACTAAAAGTCTCTTGATGAAAGTGAAAGTGGAGAGTGAAAAAGTTGGCTTCAAGCTCAACATTCAGAAAACTAAGATCATGGTATCTGGTCCCATCACTTCATGGGAAATAGATGGGGAGACAGTGGAAACAGTGTCAGACTTTATTTTTTTGGACTCCAGAATCACTGCAGATGGTGATTTAAGCCAAAAATTAAAGGAAGCTTACTCCTTGGAAGGAAAGTTATGACCAACCTAGATAGCATATTAAAAAGCAGAGATATTACCTTGCCAACAAAGGTCCGTCTAGTCAAGGCTATGGTTTTTCCAGTAGTCATGTATGGATGTGAGAGTTGGACTGTGAAGAAAGCTGAGTGCAGAAGAATTGATGCTTTTGAACTGTGGTGTTGGAGAAGACTCTTGAGAGTCCCTTGGACTGCAAGGAGATCCAACCAGTCCATCCTAAAGGAGACCAGTCCTGGGTGTTCATTGGAAGCACTGATGCTGAGGCTGAAACTCCAATACTTTGGCCACATCATGCGAAGAGTTGACTCATTGGAAAAGACTCTGATGCTCGGAGGGACTGGGGGCAGAAGAAGGGGACAACAGAGAATGAGATGGCTGGATGGCATCACCGACTTGATGGACATGAGTTTGGGTGAACTCCAGGAGTTGGTGATGGACAGGGAGGCCTGGTGTGCTGCGATTCATGGGGTCACAAAGAGTCGGACATGACTGAGCGACTGAACTGAACTGAACTGTAATAAGGAGTGATGTTGATCATCTTTTCATGTGTTTTGTTAGCCACCTGTGTGTCTTCTTTGGAGAAATGTCTGTTTAGGTCTTTTTCCCACTTTTTGATTGGGTTGTTTGTTTTTCTGGTATTGAGTTGTATAAGCTACTTGTATATTTTGGAAATTAATCCTTTGTCAGTTGTTTCATTTTCTATAATTTTCTCCCATTCCGAGGGTTGTCTTTTCACCTTGCTTAGAGTTTCCTTTGCTGTGCAAAAGCTTTTAAGTTTAATCAGGTCCCACTTGTTTACTTTTGTTTTTATTTCCATTACTCTAGGAGATGGGTCATAGAGAATCTTGCTTTGATTTATGTTATCAATTGTTCTGCCCATGTTTTTCTCTAAGAGTTTTACAGTTTCTGGTCTTACATTTATATCTTTAATCCATTTTTGAGTTTATCTTTGTGTATGGTGTTAGGAAGTGTTCGAATTTCATTCTTTCACATGTAGTTGTCCAGTTTTCCAGCACCATTTACTAAAGAGGCTGTCTTTGCCCCATTGTATATTCTTGCCTCCTTTGTCAAAACTAAGGTACCCATAGATCAAGGGTTTATTTCTGGGCTTTCTATCTTGTTCCATAGGTCTATGTTTCTGTTTTTGTGCCAGTATCATATTGTCTTGAATGTAGCTTTGTAGTATAACCTGAAGTCAGGAAGATTGATTCCTCCAGCTCCATTCTTCTTTCTCAAGACTGCTTTGGCTATTTGGGGTCTTTTGTGTCTCCATATGAATTGTGAAATTTTTTGTTCTAGTTCTATGAAAAATGCCATTAGTAATTTGATAGGGATCACATTGAATCTGTAGATTGTGTTTGGCAGTATAGTCATTTTCATAATACTGGTTCTTCCTACCCGGGAACGTGGAATATCTCTCCATCTGTTTATGTCACCTTGATTTCTTTCATCAGTGTCTTATAATTTTCTATGTGTAGTTCTTTTGTCTCCTTAGGTTAGTTTATGCCTAGATATTTTATTCTTTTTGTTGCAATGGTGAATGGGATTGATTCCTTAATTTCTCTTTCTGATTTTTCATTGTTAGTATATAGAAATGCAAGTGATTTCTGTGTATTGATTTTGTATTCTGTAACTTTGCTAAATTCACTGATTAGTGCTAGTAATTTTCTGATACTATCTTTAGGGTTTTCTGTGTACAGTATCATGTGATCTGCAAACAGTGAGAGCTTTACTTCTTCTTTTCCAATCTCGATTCCTTTTATTTCTTATTCTTCTCTGATTGCTGTAGCTAAAACTATGTTGAATAATAGTGGTGAAAGTGGACACCCTTGTTTTGTTCCTGATTTTAGGTGGAATGCTTCAGTTTTTCACCATTGAGAATAATGTTTACCGTAGGCTTATCATATATGGCCTTTACTATGTTGAGGTAGGTCCCTTATATGCCTGTTTTTTGAAAAGTTTTAATCATAAATGGGTGCTGAATTTTGTCAAATGCTTTTTATGCATCTATTGAGATTATCATATGGGTTTTATCTTTTGATTTGTTAATATAGTGTATCACCTTGAATGATTTGTGTATATTGAAGAATCTTTGCATCCCTGGAGTAAACCCAACTTGATCATGGTGTATGAACTTTTTGATGTGTTGCTGAATTCTGTTTGCTAAAATTTTTTGTTGAGGATTTTTGCATCTATGTTCATCAGTGATATTGGCCTGTAGTTTTCTTTTTTTGTGTTGTCTTTGTCTGGTTTTGGTATCAGGGTGATGGTGGCCTCGTAGAATGAGTTTGGAAGTGTTCCTTCCTCTACAGTTTTTTGTAGGAGTTTTAGAAGGACAGGCATGAGCTCTTCTCTAAAAGTTTGATAGAATTCTCCTGTGAAGCCATCTTGTCCTGGGCTTTTGTTTTTTGGGAGATTTTTGATCACAGCTTCAATTTCAGTGCTTATAATTGGCTTGTTCATAATTTCTGTTTCTTCCTAGTTCAGTCTTGGAAAATTGAACTTTTTCAAGAATCTGCCAATTTCTTTCAGGTTATCCATTTTATTGCCACATAGTTGTTCATAATAGTCTCTTATAATCCTTTGTATTTCTGCATTTTCTGTTGTAACCTCTCCTTTTTCATTTCTAATTTTGTTGCTTTGATTCTTCTCTCTTTCTTTTCTTGATGAGTCTGGTTAAAGGCTTGTCAATTTTGTTTATCTTCTCAAAGAACCAGCTTTTAGTCTTATTAATCTTTATGATTGTTTCTTTTATTTCTTTTTCATTTATTTCTGCTCAGATATTTATGATTTCTTTCCTTCTACTAATTTTGGCCTTTTTTTGTTCTTCTTTTTCCAGTTGTTTTAGGTGTAAAGTTAAGTCGTCTATTTGATGTTTTTCTTGTTTCTTGAGGTAGGATTGTATTGCTATAAACTTCCCTGTTAGAACTGCTTTTGCTGCATCCCATAGGTTTTGAGTTGTCATGTTTTCATTGTCACTTGTTTTATAGAAATTTTTTAATTTCCCTTTTGATTTCTTCAGTAACTGTTGGTTATTTAGAAACGTATTGTTTAATCTCCATGTGTTTGTGTTTTTTACAGTTTTTTTTCTTGTAGTTGATATCTAATCTCATAGCATTGTGGTAGGAGAAGGCACTTGATACAATTTAAATTTTCTTAAATTTACTGAGGTTTGATTTGTGACCCAAGATGTGGTCTGTCTTGGAGAATGTCCCATGTGCACTTGAGAAGAAGGTGTATTCTTTTGCATTTGGATGGGATGTCCTGAAGATATCAGTGAGATCCATCTCATCTAATGTATCATTTAAGACTTGTGTTTCCTTATTAATTTTATGTTTTGATGACCCATCCATTAGTGTGAGTCGGGTGTTAAAGTTTCCTACTATTATTGTGTTACTGTCAATTTCTCCTTTTATGTCTGTTAGTGTTTGTTTTATGTATTGAGGTGCTCCTATGTTGGGTACATAGATATTTACAATTGTTATGTCTTCCTCTTGGATTGATCCCTTGATCATTATGTCCTTCCTTATCTCTTGTAATATTCCTTATTTTAAGGTCCATTTTGTCTGATATGAGGATTGCTACTCCAGCTTTCTTTTGCTTCCCATTTGGAAGGAATATAATTTTCCATCCTCTTACTTTCGGTCTATACGTGTCTTTAGGTCTGAAGTGGGTTTCTTATAGACAGCATATATATGGGTCTTGTTTTTGTATCCATTCAGCCAGTCTGTGTCTTTTGGTTGGAGCATTTAATCTGTTTACATTTAAAGTAATTATTGTATATATGTTCCTATTGCCATTTTCTTAATTGTTTGGGGTTGATTTTATAGATTTTTTCGTTCCCTTGTATTTCTTCACTATATAAGTCCCTTTAATATTTGTTGTAAATCTGGCTCCAAATATTTTTAATCAAAAAATAGTGTTACAAATAAAATTGTCCCTCTCTTCAGCCTTGTTCGTGTCTGCCCAAGCAGAAAATCCTAGGTGAGATCACTTGACAGAATTCTCTAGCATGTAAGAATATGGGCTTGAGAACCAAACTGCCTGAGTTCAAATCTTACCTTAGTCTCCAAATAACTGAGGCTCTAATGTTAGCAGAGGAGTTAATGTGTGTCATTATTGTCCCTCAGTACTTTTGAATATTCCTCCAATGTTTGGGTGAAGGACATCTGCCAGCACCTGGTCAGATGACACCACAGAGAAAAATGGCACATGTGCTTTGCCTTGGTAGGGAGCTGGCCAAGGCCACAGCTGAGGCCTAGTCTGGCCCAGCCATATAGAAGGGTGAGGCAGGGGGAGATAACTAGATTTCCGACCTCCTGCCCCCAGCCAAGAGGAGGAAGGAGTTGAAAGAGAGCCATACTCTCATTCCTTTTTAAACCGCATGACTATACCCATCAGAAAACCTGGTTGAAACAATGCCCTGACAACTAATCAAACCCAACCCACATTCCTTCTCCCTGGGGTACAAGAAGAAAGGGAGAGGAGCCAAGAGAAAAGAGGAGCTTTCTGAACTTCCCCCTTTCCAGGCAGATGCACAGAGAGGTGTTCTGCTGGATCCTGGTGAGTCTGGGTCCCACCTTCTTCTCAAGCCAAGACACTTGCTAGAATGGTAGAGTTAGAGCTTTTGCCCAGAAATCTGCAGATGGACAAAATAGGATATGCTTATAGGAACATTGAGAGAGAAGGTAAAGAATGTTAGGAGTTTGGATATTAGTTAAACTCTATTTAAGAGGGGTGGGAAGTTGTTGAACCGTTCTTCCATTCTCTCATCAAAATGTTAAGTAAAATGAATTAGCTGTAACATGTTATGCATGCTTATGTGTATAAAACACTCATCATAAAATCATATCAAGATAGCTAAAGTCAGCCTTAAAATATTAAAAAATTTCCCTTCATGTCATCTCAGAACCATATTTTAAACCTTGGAATGTAAAATGTTGAAAAATTTCCCTTCATGTCATCTCAGAATCATATTTCAAAGACTTGGAAAAATTCTGCTGGTTAATCTCTTAAGTCACCTAGGCTTTGGACCACAAGATTGAAAAAGTCTAACTGATGACCTGGTAGTAATTTATTATCCTGTGGCTTGGATAACTGAATTGTCATGATGTAGACAAATGATATAAAATAGTATAAGTGGTATAATGAAATTATATAAAATCTTGTTTTTATAGAAATTTTAAAATGATTTAAAAATAATCCATAAAGAAAAATTTTTATTTATCTGATATTTACTAGCATCAGTGGTCCTTTTCCCCAGTGTCAGAATGCTATTTATGTTTGTTTTTATGTTTCTTTCAGTTTTTTTTTTTTTTTAAATAGGCTTTATTTTTTAGAGCAGTTTTAGGTTCACAGCAAAACTGAGTGGAATGCATGGGTTTCTCATATACCCTTTCCGCCCCTCATATGCATATCCTCCCAATTATCAACATCCTTCACAAGAGTGGCACATTTATTCTTGTGTTTTTCTTCTGCTTCCCAAGACTATGAATCAACAAGATTTGATCTTTTAAAACCTTTGCTATTTAGTTGAATCTTCTTCGTCCCAGCCTTGTTAATAATCATTGACAACACTTCTTTTACTAAATGGACATCTTTTAACTCAGCCAAATATGGCCCAGGTGACAATTGCAGGGGGGAAGCTGGAGAGAGAACATCCAGACTAGGATTTACAACAACAACAACAAAAAAAAATAGAGTGGGGCAAAAAAAGAAAAAAAGGTTGTGGTAACAGTTAAGAGACTTTGAATTGTGTCCCACTGCCAAAAAATGTTTGGGAGAAATACTGGCCTCATATGATTCTTCAGGAAGAAGGGTCATAATGTCAATTAAATTTGTGAAAATCACACACTATTCATCTCTCTTAGAGACTTATGATACACATGAGTGCATTAAAGACTGAGAAATCCTCTTCTAAAGAATCTTATTTAATTTTTTTTCTAACCCGGTATTACCTAGGTTTATTTAACCATAGGGAGCACTTTTTCTTAAGTAATCCTATTCTACTAACCTTTATGGAATTTGTGCTCCATGAAAATTATTTGGAAAAGTGCTGATCAGCATTTGGCATCATGTTATCCAAGATGAAATAATGCACAGTAAAGCAAAGAGAAGCATAAGACTAAAAAAAGTCTGAGGAAAGGAGCTTGAAGAGATGAGGAGATTGAAGTTCCAGGAAAGGGATCATTCAGTTCAGTTCAGTTCAGTCGCTCAGTCGTGTCTAACTCTTTGCGACCCCATGAATCGCAGCACACCAGGCCTCCCTGTCCATCACCAACTCCCGGAGTTCACTCAGACTCACGTCCATCGAGTCAGTGATGCCATCCAGCCATCTCATCCTCTGTCGTCCCCTTCTCCTCCTACCCCCAATCCCTCCCAGTGTTAGAGTCTTTTCCAATGAGTCAACTCTTCTCATGAGGTGGCCAAAGTACTGGAGTTTCAGTGGTTAAGGTCTTCCCTGGAGGTCCAGTGGTTAAGACTCTGGGCTTCCATTGCAGTTGGCATGGGATCAATTCTTGGTCAAGGAACTAAGATCCCTGCATGTGGCACAGCCAGGAAAAAACCCAAAACCACCACCACCACACACACACACACACACACAAAAGACCCTCTTTAGTATTCCCAGCAGCCAAATGAGATAGGTATTATAAATTGACATTTGACAGTTGAGAAACTAGAGTCTCCAAAAGTTTAAGTAAGTTACCCAGGGTCATTAGTTAGCTAGTTACAGAGCTGGGCTTCAAGATCAGGTGTGCACAGTAACACATGTATACCTGTGGCGGATTCATTTTGATGTTTGGCAAAACTAATACAATTATGTAAAGTTTAAAAATAAAATAAAATTAAAAAAATATATGATTATCTCAGTAGATGCAGAGAAAGCCTTTGACAAAGTTCAACATCCGTTTATAGTAAAAAACCCTCCAGAAAGCAGGCATAGAAGGAACATATCTGAATATAATAAAAACCATATATGATAAACCCACAGCAAACATTATCCTCAGTGGTGAAAAATTGAAAGCATTTCCCCTAAAGTCAGGAACAAGTCAAGGGTGCCTACTCTCACCACTATTCGACATAGTTTTGGAAGTTTTAGCCACAGCAGTCAGAGAAGAAAAAGGAATAAAAAGAATCCAGATTGGAAAAGAAGAAGTAAAACTCTCACTGTTTGCATAGAAACAGTGAAAACAGGGTTTCCTTTACATAGAAAACCCTAAAGACACCACCAGAAAATTACTAGAGCTAATCAATGAATATAGTAAAGTTGTAGAATATAAAATTAACACACAAAAATCCCTTGCATTCCTATACACTAACAATGAGAAAACAGAAAGAGAAATTAAGGAAACAATTCCATTCACCATTGCAACGAAAAGAATAAAATACTTAGGAAAAAATCTACCTAAAAAAACAAAAGACCTATATTTAAAAAACTATAAAACACTAATGAAAGAAATCAAAGAGGACACAAATAGATGGATAAATATACCATATTCATGGATTGGAAGAATCAATATAGTGAAAATGAGTATACTACTCAAAGCAATCTATAGATTCAATGAAATCCCTATCAAGCTACCAATGGTATTTTTCAGAGAACTAGAACTAATAATTTAACAGTTTGTATGGAAACACAAAAAAACCCTTGAATAGCCAAAGCAATCTTGATAAAAAGAATGGAACTGGAGGAATCAACCTGCCTGACTTCAGACTATACTACAAAGCTACAGTTATCAAGACAGTATGGTACTGGTACAAAGACAGAAATATAGGTCAATGGAACAGAATAGAAAGCCCAGAGATAAATCCACGCACCTATGGACACCTTATCTTTGACAAAGGAGGCAAGAATATACAATGGAGAAAAGATGATCTCTTTAGGAAAAGATGCTAGGAAAACTGGTCAACTTCTTGTAAAAGAATAAAACTATAACACTTTTTTAACACCATACACAAAAATAAACTCAAAATGGATTAAAAATATAAATGTAAGACCAGAAACTATAAAACTCCTAGAGGAAAACAGGCAAAACACTCTCTGACATAAATCACAACAGGATCCTCTATGACACACCTCCCAGAATAATGGAAATAAAAATAAACAAATAAACAAATGGGACCTAATTAAACTTAAAAGCTTTTGCACAATGAAGGAAACTATCCGCAAGGTGAAAAGACAGCCTTCAGAATGGGAGAAGATAATAGCAAATGAAGCAACTGACAAAGAATTAATCTCCAAAATATACAAGCAGCCCATGCCACTCAATTCCAGAAAAATAAACGATCCAATTAAAAAATGGGCCAAAGAACTAAACAGACATTTCTCCAAAGAAGACATACATATGGCTAACAAACACATGAAAAGATGCTCAACATCACTCATTATCAGAGAAATGCAAATCAAAACCACAATGAGGTACCATCTCACGCTGGTCAGGATGGCTGCTGTCAAAAAGTCTACAAACAATAAATGGTGGAGAGGGTGCGGAGAAAAGGAAACCCTCTTACACTGTTGGTAGGAATGCAAACTAGTACAGCCACTATGGAGAACAGTATGGAGACTCCTTAAAAAACTGGAAATGGAACTTCCATATGACTCAGCAATCCCACTGCTGGGCATACACACTGAGGAAACCAGAATTGAAAGAGACATGTACCCCAATGTTCATCGCAGCACTGTTTTCAATAGCTAGGACATAGAAGCAACCTAGATGTCCATTGGCAGACAAATTGATAAGACAGCTGTGGTACATATACACAATGGAATATTACTCAGCTACTAAAAAGAATGCATTTGAATTAGTTCTAATGAGGTAGATGAAACTGGAGCCTATTATACAGAGTGAAGTAAGTCAGAAAGAAAAACACCAATACAGTATATTAACACATATATATGGGATTTAGAAAGATGATAACAATGACCCTATATGTGAGACAGCAAAAGAGACACAGATGTAAAGAACAGACTTTTGGATTCTGTGGGAGAAGGCGAGGATGGGATGATTTGAGAGAATAGCATTGTAACATGTATATTACCATATGTGAAATAGGTTGCCAGTCCAGGTTTGATGAAAGAGACAGGGTGCTCAGGGCTGGAGCACCCTGAGGGATGGGATAGGGAGGGAGGTGGGAGGGGGGTTCAGGATGGGGAACACATGTACACCCATGGCTGATTCATGTCAATGTATGGCAAAAACCATTACAATATTTTAAAGTAATTTGCCTCCAATTAAAAAAATAAATTAATTAAAAAAATAAAGTATTAAAATAGTAGCTTGTTTAAAAGGAAAAAAAAAATCAGGTGTGATTCCATAGGCTGTGTTCTCTCCACTGTACCATGCTTTCTTGCTTTTTTTTTTTCTGCATGTGTGGTCAGTCACTTCAGTCCTGTTTGACTCTTTGATACCCTCTGGACTGTAGCTGGCCAGGCTCCTCTGTCCATGGAATTTCCTAGGCAAAAATACTGAAGTGGGTTGCCATTTCTTCCTTCAGGGGACCTTCCCAACCCAGGGATTGAACCTGAGTCTCCTGAGTTTCCTACATGGCAGGCAGATTCTTTACTGCTGAGCCACCTGGGAAGCCCTGCATTTTTTTTAAGTCTTGACAATTTAGTCTTCTAAATATTTTCCCCGAATTTTCTCTTCTTTTCATCCTTCTACTGGAGTAGTAGTGATGATGAGTCAAGTTTCTGGACATTTTAAATTGAGGTTCACAGACAGCAAGCTTAATTTCTTCCCTTCATTTCACTGTGCATATTTCGCCTTCTGGTCTGAATACTCTGAGATCTCTTTCCTAACTCTCTATTTGCCTCCAGGCTTTTGATAAATCTCCAAAGCAAATATTGTGTTAAAAGGATTATAAATTGATGGAAATACTATGTTATGAAGAGAAGAGAATATTGACTTAAAAATAAGCTCTGAAGTGATTTAGGAATACTCTGGAAGATGTTACATCCCGAAAACGTGTTGCCACAGTAAAGCAAATACATTAGCTTATTTATCTTTATTGTCCTTGCTGTTCACTGGTTTCTGGAACAAATCTTGCTTATAAGAATGTTAAAAAAAATTAAGTTCCAGTAATGCAAGGATATTTTAGGACAGATAAGTATAAAGATTTTAATAACATCTGTTTCCTGCATCACATGCATTGTACTCAGTACACTGAATAAAGAAAACAATGTTATTCCCAGAATATGCCTACAAGGTTAAATTGAAAATGAAGCTGCTTCCAATGCATGAGAGATCTGGGGACTGACCTTTCCTCCAAAATCTCATTGTGTTCAGAGCAAAATGTTTTAGTATGGTTGCAATTGTCAATAGTGAGTAAATCCACAAACAACCTTGATTACTACCTCCAGATCTTAGAATCACACCTTCTGTTTGCTTTCTTCACTTGTACTTCTTTCTCTCCCCTCTACTCCTGTTTATTTATTTTCCTGTATTTATGGGTTTGAAAATATCTTTAAAAATATTTCAAAAAAAATTAAAAATAAATCTGTATAGTAAACACTAAGATAATAGAATATATATTCATATATATCTATATATCTATATCAGTATATTATACAGATAATAGAATATATACATATATATGTATATGTGTGGATATATATATATATATATCAATCTCTGCCTGTGGTTCCTGGCATGGGGTTCCTAAAACCCTTGTAAGTTCCTAAGTGATGAGACCATTAGGAGCATCTTTTGTTCTAATGATGTGACTCTGAGTGGGCTCCTAAGTGGCCCTGGATGAGGGCTTGCTATCAGAAGGACCAAGTTGTGATTAGAAGTCTGTTATTTTAAGCCTCACCCTCCTTATCTTGTGGCTCAGCTGGTAAAGAATCTACTTGCAATGTAGGAGACCTGGGTTCGATCCTTGGGTTGGGAAGGTCCCCTGAAGAAGGGAAAGGCTACCCACTCCAGTATTCTGGCCTAGAGAATTCCATGGACTGTATTATAAGTCCATGGGGTCGCACTACTGAGCAACTTTTACTTCACTCCTCACCTTTCATCTTGAGAAGAAAGAAGTGCTGAAAATAGAGTTAATGATCCATTATGCCTGTGTGATGACGCCTCCATAAAATCCCCAAAGTATGGTTGTTTGGAGAACTTTTAAACTGATGAACACATCTATAATGGAGGTTGGTGATGCATCCCAACTTCATGGAAACAGAAACTGCTGTACTCCAGACCCTCCCAGACCTGGCCCTATGTATCTCTTTATCTGGCTATTCATCTATGTATGTGCATGCTCAGTTGCTCAGTCATGTCCGACTCTACAACCCCATGGACTGTATAGCCCACCAGGTTCCTCAGTTCATGGAATTTCCCAGGTCAGACTACTGGAATGGGTTGCCATTTCTTCTTCCAGGGGAATCTTCATGACCTAGGGATCGAATGCACATCTCCTGCATCTTCTGCCTTGGCAGGCATATTCTTTACCATTGAGCCACCTGGGAAGCCCTTTATTCATCTATATCCTTTATCATATGCTTTAATAAACTGATGAATGTGTTTCCTCGAATTCTAGAGAATTAATCAAACTTGTCGAGGGGGGTCTTTGGGACCTCTGATTTGTATCCCAATCAGGCAGAAGTTGTGGGTAACCTGGGATCTACTAGCAATTAGCATCTGAACTGTGGTGGGAGGGGCAATCTTGTGGGACTGAGCTCTTAACCTGTGGGATCTGATGCTAAGTCCAGGTAGATGGTGTCAGAATTAATAGATTTAATAGATTAATAATTAATAGAATTAATAGATTGTAGAACACCCAGCTGGTGTCGTGGAGAAAATCCTCCACACGGTTAGTGAACAGAGTGAAGTGTTCTGTGTGACTAGTAAGGGAGACACATAGGAAGGAAACACACAGTAGAAAGAAATGATTTTTTCCTACATAGGGAGGTAGAAGACTGGTTTTTTTCATTATATATACCGTTAGAGAATTTAGGGGTGAATATAGAATTCCATTCTTTTTTTTAGCATCAGTTTATATATTTTCATTACCAAAGTTGTGTTGGTTTTGTTATATTCAAATATTTATCAATAAGCATGGGAGTACAGTCAGTGGGGTATCTAGTTAGCAGAGTGGTCTTAAATAGAGAACAGCATCTTTTGTATGCTAATAAGATTCTGATCATATTAACTCACAAGACCAGAAATATGAAAGGATAATTTGATTTTCTGGTTAGAGTTCAAACAGAAATATCTTTCTAATGTGTGTATGCTTAGATGAAACAAAGCACAGTCACCTAAGGCCAACCAGAGACTTGCAACTCAAGTGCTTTGCTAGCTCTGTGAGAGAAGAATACACCATTTTTCATTTGGAAAATGTTTGATCTAGTTGGGAAGACAGAGCCAACACACAAAAAATACAAGAGAATTGTGCAAGAGAGTATGCAATTCATTGTTAACTTTGGAATATACAGAACTGTCATCACGTGATATTTTGACATTTGCTTTTGACATCTTCCCAGTCCTCATTTCTGTGTTCCTCTTTTCTTCCCCGTGTCTTCCTTTCTAACCTTCTAGGTACCCAGAATATACACTCTCTTTCCCACCATATCTGACCTCAAGTATATATTGAATTCAAGATGCTATAGATGATAAAATATACCACTATTTTTTGTACCACTATGAAAAAATCATGTCAATTAAATTATATCACAGTGCTTTCATATCATTTAAAATTTTAAATCATTTAGAATTGGACTTAGATTTTTTAATATGTAATACTCTTCTGCATACACAAAAAGGAAAATAAAGTTAATGATTAAATCATTATGGTTTTCTCAGATCTTCACAACTTTCAATAAAATAATGTTATTAAACTAATTTTTATTGAGTTATAAATGACTAGTCCTGGATTTAATTTCAAGTCAACACATATTTACTGAATATCATTATATATCCTGTGCTACAGAAGATCAGAGAAGTTCAGATAAAGTTAAATAAAGAGGTTAAGGTTTAACTGGACTTTGTTGAATGGATAAGATTACTCTTTTAGGGGGATGAGATGCAAGAATTATTCAATAGTAAAGGGAGAAAGTTGAAAAACTAAAACTCTGTGATGTGAATGATTGTTCAGTTGCAAAGAGTATTGCAAGTACCAGTCTGATATCAGAAACAGACAATTCATACAAAAATAAATAAAACCAAAAACATATGAATGCAGAGTTATCCATTAAAACTACCTACTCTTCAACCAAAATGTCCAAACTGAAACAAAGTTCTTAATCATAGACAATAATAAAAAAATAAAAGCTAAAGCTTGGAATATTATACAGATATGTAAAATAAGGAAACTATTTATAGTATGGTATCAAGTAAAAAGTGGGATACAAAATTATAGCATAGTTACAGCAATAGAAAAATGCATTTGCCTGCAACCCAAATTACAGAAAGAACTTAGGTTGAGATACATATGATTCTTCCTTCTAGATTTTTTTACACTGTTTTTAAATTATCAGTTTAAAAGTACATATGAGGAAAAGTGAACTATGAATGATATAGTAGGTAGATCAAAAGGAGATAAAAAGAAATTATTATCAAAATATTATATAAATGCTAACATAAACCTATTACACTTCTGCTTCATTTTAATATAATATTCTAATAAGTTAACCAAAGAAACCAGCAAAAGAGAAGCATGCAATAACAGAGATTGCACTAGTTAAATGCCCTGTATTATTGTCTCAGGACCAGTTTTTTTCATATACAATCTAATGAATGCTGTAAGTTTTTTCTTTTGCTTATAAACGACAGAATTCTATTTCTTACAGTTCTTCAGGCTGAAAAGTGCACGATCAAAGTGATGACCAATTCAGTGTCTAGTGGGAATCTGCTTTCTCACAGACCACAGGCTTCTCACTGTGATCTCACTTGGTGGAAGGCCAATGCTGTAATTTTTTAAAGCATGAAGTTGGAAAGCTACAATGGTCACTGACCTACTGACAGCCTAAAATATCTACATTTGGATTTCTCATACATTATATTTTTCAGAATCAAAAATAGATTTTTCTATTTAGGTATTACCATTACATGTACTCTTTATTCCTGTGTATAAATTCAAGTTTCCAACTGACTGATGCCATTTTCCTTTATCCTGAGCTTCCTGTAACACAACTTGCAGTGCAAGTTTCCTGATAAGAAAATGCCTTTATTTCACCTTTTTTTTTTTTTGGCTATGTCACATGGCATGCAGGATCATCGTTCTCCGACCAGGGATCAAACTCACGCTCCTTGAATAGGAAGACGGAGTCATAACCAGTGGACAGCCAGGGAAGTCCCACACCTTAATTTTTTAAAGGTTGTATTTTCTGAATATCCAGTTACAGGCTAATAGCGGTTGACTGGGTCCCCTTTCCCTCTCCCTTGAGCAATTTTAAAATGTCATTCTGTGTCTCTTAACTTGTGTTGGTTTTGATAACAAGTCAATCATAATTCTTATCATAGGTCCCTGTATATAATGTTTCTTTCTCTTGGGCTGTTTAAAATATTTTCTCTTATCATTGGTTTTCAGCAGTGTAATCACAGTGAGTTTTGGTGTGATTTCCTTTGTGATTATCTCTCTTGGTGCTTGTACTTTTTAGAACAGGGTGCTGATATTTTTCATCAAATTTGAAAAAAAAAAATTCAGGCATTATTTCACCAAATATATATTCTTTCCCACTCTATCCTATAAACCCAATCACAGTGAGTTTTGGTGTGATTTCCTTTGTGATTATCTCTCTTGGTGCTTGTGCTTTTTAGAACAGGGTGCTGATATTTTTCATCAAATTTGAAAAAAAATTTCAGGCATTATTTCACCAAATATATATTCTTTCCCACTCTATCCTATAAACCCAATTACACACATGCTATATCACTTGATATTGATGGTGTCCCAAAGGTCACTGAGCCCTTGTTCATTTTTTAAAAATTATAGACAATTTTTTTAGAACAGTTTTAAGTTTACAGAAAAGGTGAATGAAAAGTACAGAGAGGGCTTTACCTACCTGATCATTTAAAATTTTATGTTGGATTCTGTTTAGTACATTGTTGAGTACCTCAATCTTGTCTTGTAGGTGGTATTGAATTTTGTTCTGATGGCAGTTAATTTATTTGTGGATTGACACAGTACTTTTGAATCTTGTTTTTAAACCTGGTTGGAGAAGATCTAGTCTTTGTTTTAGATCTAGAATATCCATTGTCCTAAGGTGTAGCCTTTCTTGTCTGTCAGCTGAGTATCGGGGGTCTGTGAGGACTCTCCTGTCAGACTGGTTAACACTCCAGTGCATCCCAGCCCTGTGCAAGCTGCAGGAGACCTGTGATGGTTTTCTGTTCACCTTTGAATAATCTCACACTGTGCAAGGTCAGCTAAGAATTCGGTAGAAGTTACAAGGGAAACATCATGCAGATTTCTAGAGTATCCTTGTGAAGCTCCTTCCTTTCTAAGAAAATTGCATTCACCTCAACTTCCATTCACATTTGAAGTTTAAACTATGTTTCCTTAGCCCAGTGAGACTGCCAGCCTCTGCTTGGGTTCCCCCTCCTCACATCGTGGTGAGGAAAAGTATCCCTGGTCAGAAAACAAAGGTGATTGTGGGACTTACTTCATTTCCTTCCCTGCCATCCCAGCTCACAGTCCGTCACTGCCTCTGGTCCAACATTTGACATGATTGTTTACCACAGGTACCGATTAGTCTATCACAGAAACAAACATCCTGTAGTTTTTTATTAAAAGAATTTTTATGATGGAAAATTTCACATACATGTAAAAGAAGATGGAGGAGTAAAATGAAGTCCTAGGTACGTATCTCCCAACTTCAGTAATTAGTAGCTCATAGTCAATCTTGTTTCATCCATACCCATTCATTCATTTGCCTCACCCCTGTTTTATCTGGAAGCTTATATTAGCCATCATATCATTTCATCCACACGTATTTCAGTATTTAACTCTAATAAGCAGGATTTTTAATGCAACCACAATACCATTATCATACTTTAATAAGTTAATGATCAGATCAGATCAGATCAGATTAGTTGCTCAGTCGTGTCCGACTCTTTGTGACCCCATGAATCGCAGCATGCCAGGCCTCCCTGTCCATCACCAACACCCGGAGTTCACTCAGACTCACGTCCATCGAGACAGTGATGCCATCCAGCCATCTCATCCTCTGTCGTCCCCTTCTCCTCCTGCCCCCAATCCCTCCCAGCATCAGAGTCTTTTCCAATGAGTCAACTCTTCGCATGAGGTGGCCAATGTACTGGAGTTTCAGCTTTAGCATCATTCCTTCCAAAGAAATCCCAGGGCTGATCTCCTTCAGAATGGACTGGTTGGATCTCCTTGCAGTCCAAGGGACTCTCAAGAGTCTTCTCCAACACCACAGTTCAAAACCATCAATTCTTCAGTGCTCAGCCTTCTTCACAGTCCAACTCTCACATCCATACATGACCACTGGAAAAAACCATAGCCTGGACTAGACGGACCTTTGTTGGCAAAGTAATGTCTCTGCTTTTGAATATGCTATCTAGGTTGGTCATAACTTTCCTTCCAAGGAGTAAGCGTCTTTTAATTTCATGGCTACAGTCACCATCTGCAGTGATTTTGGAGCCCCCAAAAATAAAGTCTGACACTGTTTCCACTGTTTCCCCATCTATTTCCCATGAAGTGATGGGACCAGATGCCATGATCTTCGTTTTCTGAATGTTGAGCTTTAAGCCAACTTTTTCACTCTCCTCTTGCACTTTCATCAAGAGGCTTTTTAGTTCCTCTTCACTTTCTGCCATAAGGGTGGTGTCATCTGCATATCTGAATTTATTGATATTTCTCCCGGCAATCTTGATTCCAGCTTGTGCTTCTTCCAGCCCAGCGTTTCTCATGATGTACTCTGCATATAAGTTAAATAAACAGGGTGACAATATACAGTCTTGATGTACTCCTTTTCCTATTTGGAACCAGTCTGTTGTTCCATGTCCAGTTCTAACTGTTGCTTCCTGACCTGCATACAAATTTCTCAAGAGGCAGATCAGGTGGTCTGGTATTCCCATCTCTTTCAGAATTTTCCACAGTTTGTTGTGATCCACACAGTCAAAGGCTTTGGCATAGTCAATAAAGCAGAAATAGATGTTTTTCTGGAACTCTCTTGCTTTTTCGATGATCCAGCAGATGTTGGCATTTTGATCTCTGGTTCCTCTGCCTTTTCTAGAACCAGGAAGTTAACTGAACTACCTAAGGACATATGAATAGTGTTTACCTCTTATCTTTTATGAATACTTACTCTCTTAAAAGATAAGAGGTAAATACTATTCATATGTTCTTAGGTAGTTCAGAGTGTTCATAAAAGATAAGAGGTAAATACTATTCATATGTTCTTAGGTAGTTCAGTTAACTTCCTGGTGCTTCCATTTTGTAACCTGTGAGTCTGTTGGAAGGAAGCTGGCCAGGAAGTTGTCTCAGGCCCCTTACCTCCATCTCTGTTCTACACCTGAAAATCTTGTACTCTTATATTAAAAGTCATTATCGTGGTTTTGAGCAGCTTGTATCATTTTTTTTTAAAGTAGTCTTCAAATTTCAGTTGTGTCATGAATGTTGTAATTTTTTTCACAGTGGATTTGAATTAAGACCCAAATATTTAAAAACTGCAATAAAGATAGGAAAGAAGTTGGGAAGAAGTTGACTCATGCAAGGCCAGGGAGTATGGAGTTACAAAAAGGAGGGGTTATTTAGCAATAGCTGATGCTGCAGGAGGGTCAAATAAGAAAAGAACTATAAACAACATGACTACTGGATTCAACAGCAAAAGTCTCAGTAAATTGCTTTGCCAGAGCAGCTTTGGTGATAGTGTGTAGGGGTGGGGAGGGAGTGCCATCCAAATCACAGGGGATTGTAGAGTAAATGGAACTTGAGGAAGTGGAGACAGGCATCAGTAAAGCTTTCAAGAGGCTTGACTATGAAGGAAAAGAGAATGGAGTGGAATGTAGGTCAAGTTTTTTTTTTTTTTTTTTTAAGATGATAAGGTCAAAATAGATATTTAAAGCTGAGGGAAACACCAGCTGAAAAGATACGTTAGAGACACAGAAGCAAGATGCTGATGTCCGAAGGTGGGCTCCTGAGGAGACGGGAGGAATGGAAATCAGAGCTGAGGTGAAAAAGTCAGTCTTCTGTTTCCTCCATACTGATGGAGGGTGAAACCAATACAGTTGTGTAAACCTGATTGTTGGGGTGCAGGAATCTGGGGTGCACCCCATGGGATGGTATACAGTGGAAGCTAAGCTCATCTGCTGAAAGTAACAAGGGGGTGGTTAGAAGAGGAGTTAGGCTGGAGATAGGTTTCGAGGAGGGTAGCAGATAGAGAAGGAAGAGGCTCTAAGAAGGCTGAGGGCCCAGCAAAGGGTAGAGACAGATGTTTTGATGGGGCACTATCTGTGCAATGGGGTGATTTTCTTCAGTCACACTCAGGATACTGGATGTTGGTTATTGCTATATCTACAGAATAATTTTTTTTTTTTTTAAGAAAGCTCAAAGGGTGTAAGGAGAATTCATTGCTTTTTTCCTCACACTCTATCAATTTGGTGATCTTCAGATTAGATAGCCACCTTTTGGAAATCTGGGAGAGGAGGCTCATGATTCAATGAGAGGTCTAATTAGGGAACTCTCCACTCTCTTCTTCAAAAATGCTCTATGATTTAGCCTTGATTCATGGGAAATAGATGGGGAAACAGTGGAAACAGTGTCAGACTTTATTTTTCTGGGCTCCAAAATCACTGCAGATGGTGACTACAGCCATGAAATTAAAAGACGCTTACTCCTTGGAAGGAAAGTTATGACCCACCTAGATAGCATATTCAAAAGCAGAGACATTACTTTGCCAACAAATGTCCATCTAGTCAAGGCTATGGTTTTTCCTATGGTCATGTATGGATGTGAGAATTGGACTGTGAAGAAGGCTGAGTGCTGAAGAATTGATGGTTTTGAACTGTGGTGTTGGAGAAGACTCTTGAGAGTCCCTTGGACTGCAAGGAGATCCAACCAGTCCATTCTGAAGAAGATCAGCCCTGGGATTTCTTTGGAAGAAATGATGCTAAAGCTGAAACTCCAGTACTTTGGCCACCTCATGCGAAGAGTTGACTCATTGGAAAAGACTCTGATGCTGGGAGGGATTGGGGGCAGGAGGAGAAGGGGATGACAGAGGATGAGATGGCTGGATGGCATCACTGTCTCGATGGACGTGAGTCTGAGTGAACTCCGGGAGTTGGTGATGGACAGGGAGGCCTGGCGTGCTGCGATTCATGGGGTCGCAGAGAGTCGGACATGACTGAGAGACTGAACTGAACCGAATACCAGATGCTTTACTTAATCCTATTTTCCCCTATCCTTCTCCACACATCTTGATCCATAATTACTGGTCTTGTACACTAATAATCTTAGCACTTCCAGGTTGGTTTTCAGCCAGATTGGATGGCTGGATCTTCCTTGTACCACCTCTGCCTAGGTCATGATACTAGGTAGCCTTCTTGGAATACCCTCTGGACTTTCCTCTTAGTGGGATCAATTTCAGAGCAACCTCATTTCCAGTAACTCAAGCTTTATTAGTCTGTAACTAATCTGTTATGCTTTATCTGTTAATTTAACTAGTCTGTAACTCAGTCTGTTATGCTTTTCTCTGGGTGGTGACAATTAGGATTTCAGCCTTTGCTAAATAAGGATTTTAAAATGTAAATATATATATACTGATGTCAGTGATAAGAGGATTCACTAACAAAGTTCCAAAATCAGCAAAGCAAATCATAAAAATCTGCTGTGATCCCAAATCTCAGAAACCTCCTAGTATCTTCTCAGTTGATGGTTCTGTGAGGTTGTAGCCAATGTTGCTTATCTCTCTGAAAAACAAAACAAAACAGTATTCTTGGGAGAGAGTCTTACCATATTTAAATTAATGGAGGTAGTGGATAATTCTTATCCCCTAGAAAAAAAATCTATGGCATTTACAAGATAAAATGTCAGTAAAGACAGCAATCTAGGTATAAAGTGGTTATCTTTTTTCCCTAGATTTTTGGAAAAAATAGCTTCTAAATTCTGAGCACATTTATTTTGGGAGAACCTTGCCTAAATATCTCTTAATAGACTGAAAGCTTCCTTCATATTCACAATGAAATGAATTATTTTCTCCTTTCTTTTTTAAAACAAATGAGCAAAATGTAACCATTAATTAAAAAAAAGAAAAAAGTAAACCACACACAGATATGTGTGCATCTTTCCTGGAAGACAAATTATGCATATTGTAATGAGGAGAGAAAACCAAAAGCCTGGGAAATGCCTATGAAATGTGTGGTATTTTCCTGACTTAAGACTTTAGAGAGAAGCTGACCACTGAGCCAACCTCAAATGAATTGATGGAATTATGACTGGATGTGTGGCCATGGGAGGATGTAGGTGTCAGAAGGCCTCCCTACTATTGGATTTTGTGCTGTAGCAAAGTCATCTGTGCCTATCCCTCTTTTCCAGACAGCCAAAATATTCTCATCCTGCTAGCAGAGAGCATAAGAGAGCTTTTTCTTAGGTAGAGACAAAAGGCACAGTAGGGAAACCCTTTGATTGCTCTCTTCAGTCGCTCAGTCATGTCTGACTCTTTGCAACCGCATGGACTGCAGCATGCCAGGCTTCCTTGTCTGTCACCAACTCCCGGAGTTTACACAAACTCATGTCCATCACTTAGGTGATGCCATCCAACCATCTCATCCTCTGTCATCCCCTTCTCTTCCTGCCTTCAATCTTTCCCAGCATCGGGGTCTTTTCAAATGAGTTGGTTCTTTGCATGAGGTGGCCAAAGTATTGGAGTTTCAGCTTCAACATCAATCCTTCCAATGAATATTCAGGACTGATTTCCTTTAGGATTGACTGTTTTGATCTCCTTGCAGTCCAAGGGACTCTCAAGAGTCTTCTCCAGCACCAGAGTTTGAAAGCAAAAAAGTTTTTTTTAAGTTGTAAGTGTAAGAGAGGAAAGTTACAGACTTCATACTTCATACATTTCTGTGTTCTTGGAAAATTAGGTGATTAGATGGGGAGTGGAGCAGAGTTGGGGGCTTGTGAAAAAGCTAGTGTAGATTTTTGAAACCAACAAGAAAAAAGTGATAATAATAACAGTCTGCCTGGCTCAGTGGCATTAATTCTTCGGGAAATTCAAATTAAAACCACAAAGAGTTATCACTACCCATCTGTCAGAATGGCTAACTAAGACAAACCAAACTGCTCTGCCAAGAGCTGGCAAGGATGCAGAGCATCTCTCATATATAGGTATTTAAGATGCTCAGCCAGTGTGGAAAACATTTTGGTTATAACCTAGTGATTTCACTCCTGGGTATTTACCCAAGTAAAATAGAAACCTATAAAAGTATGTTTATAGCACTTTATTCACAATGGCCAAAAACTGGAGACAACCCAAATGCCCATCAACTGCAGAATGGATAAACTGTGGTATATCCATATAATAGAATGTTATCAGCAATAAAAAAAGAACAGTTTATTGATATTCTCCACAATATCAAATGAATCTCAGTACTAAGTGAAAGCAGCCAGATCCACAAGGCTACACACAGGATAATTCCATTTGTATGACATTAGGAAAAAGGTAAAACTCTTGTGATATGAACAGATCAGTGCACTCAGCGATTAAATGTTGGTGATGACTACAAAGGTGTAATATGGAGGAACTGTTTTGTTTTGAGGTGATAAAGCTACTCTGTATCTTGATTGTCATGAAAGTTGCATAATTTTATATACTTGTTGAGATTCATTGAACTGACAGTAAAAAATGAATTTCATTGTATGTAATTTAAAAAGAGAAAGATAAACTCCCTGGAATGGCCCCTTGACTCTTTGAAAACAGGATTTAACTTTTCAAGTACTACTGCTCTTTCATGGCCCAGTTCAAATGTTATCTCTCTTCTGAAACATTTTCCAATTCACAGAAGCCATTCCCTATCATAATGACTTACTTAGTCTGTGTCCCTGTAGCACTTCACTTTTTTCTGTTTTTCATCACCTTATTTAGTGATATTCTAAATATCTCCCCCTACCAAAAATAAATGTGAGATACATAAGAGAAGGGAATATGCCTAGAGTCTTTATCTTGTTGGTACTCCAAGCACCAGGTTTAGAACCTTACTCATGGGACACACCTAAGTATATGTCAAAAGAAGTGAGGGGACTTCCCTGGTGATCCAGTGGCTAAGACTCCACATTCCCAATGCAGGGGCCCAGGGTTTGATCCCTGGTCAGGGAACTAGATCGCGCATGCCACAACTAAGAGTTTTCATGCCATAACGAAAGATCCTGAGTGCCACAACTAAGACCTGGTGCAGCCAAATAAATGAATACAAATAAAAAGGGAGTGAATGGGATCTGTACTTTTGTCTGTCTTTTTTCTTTCTTTCTTCAGCTGGGCTGCTAGGTTCCCCAACCAGGGATTGAGCTCAGGCTCTTGGCAGTGGAAACACTGAGGGGATAGCCAAAAGATTACTTTGTCTGTCTTTAAAACCTTCTATTATGGAGAATATCAGACATATTCAAAAAAGAGAGAAAGCAGTATAACAAACCCACATCTTATACAAAAACTGCCTTCACACTCTCCAACACACCACTAGATTATTTTAAGCAAATCTCAGATATTTTATCATTCCTTCTCTTAATACATCAATGTGTATCTCTGTTAAGGCAAGGGCTCCCTTTTGTTTAATATAACCACAGTGCTATTTTCCTTAAAAATAAACTTATTAAAACATATTCTTAACTTCCTTAATATCTATTATACTTCATATTGTCCAATATCCATTCAGTGTTCAAATTTCCCAATTGTCTTATGGGTGGCTTTTTACAGTTGGTTTGTTTGAATCAGGAGCCAAAAAAGGTCCATAGGTTGCATTTTTTGATACATTTCTTAAAAAATCTTTTGTTCTGTGACAGTTCCCCCTGCAGGTCATTTGTCCTGTAAAACTGCATGCATTCTGGATTTGTGGTTTAGGTTCACAGGTGGTGCTATATGTACTTCCTGTTGCGTCATACCAGGAAGCAATTATGCCTATTGTCTTTCTCTTTGTGATGTTAAGATTGATCTATGGGTTAGAGTAATTCACTCACTATAATATTCCTCATCAGCTTGTCACCTAATAACTTTAGCAGTGAAGATCCATTATTTCATTAGGGGTTATTAGTGAATGATAATGTAATTATGTCACTCCTTCTGCCTGTATTAGCTGGAATTCCATTCATATAGGAAAGGCAGAATAAATGCTTGTTTCTATCCTTTTATTTACCATTTTTCATATTGATGAATTAGTGTTCTGCTGCTGCTGCTGCTAAGTCGCTTCAGTTGCGTCGGACTCTGCGACCCCATAGACGGCAGCCCACCAGGCTCCCCCGTCCCTGGGATTCTCCACGCAAGAACAGTGGAGTGGGTTGCCATTTCCTTCTCCAATGCATGAAAGTGAAAAGTGAAAGTGAAGTTGCTCAGTCGTGTCCGACTCTTAGCGACCCCATGGACTGCAGCCTACCAGGCTCCTCCGTCCATGGGATTCTCCAGGCAAGAGTACTGGAGTGGGGTGCCATTGCCTTCTCCGGAATTAGTGTTCTAGTAATCTCCAAAGATGAGTGTTGCTTTAAAACACTATGTATCATTATGGACTCCTGGGGTCTAACATGATGTATTTTAAATGTTGCATTATTTTTGATGCTTTATATGGTCTGTCTTCAACCAGTTGCAAACTTTTTTCAATCTGTCTCTAAGGTTCTTTTATTCTTTCCTTTCTTCTGAAGCATGGCAAGATGTTTCAGATTTATCTTGTGCTTTCCTGCTTCAGAATTCAGTTCAGTTCAGTTCAGTCACTCAGTCCTGTCTGACTCTTTGCGACCCCATGGACTGCAGCATGCCTGGCTTTCCTGTCCATCACCAACTCCCGGAGCCTGCTCAAACTCATGTCCATCATATCGGTGATGCCATCCAACCATCTTATCCTCTGCCGTCCCATTCTTCTCCTGCCTTCAATCTTTCCCAGCATCAGGGTCTTTTCCAATGAATCAGCTCTTTGCATCAGGTGGCCAAAGTATTGGAGTTTCAGCTTCAGCATCAGTCCTACCAATGAATATTCAGGACTGATTTCCTTTAGGATTGACTGGTTTGATCTCCTTGCAGTCCAAGGGACTCTCAAGAGTCTTCTCCAATACCACAGGTCAAAAGCATCAATTCTTTGGCACTCAGCTTTCTTTATAGTCCAGCTCTCACATCCATACATGACTACTGGAAAAACCATAACTTTGACTAGATGGACCTTTGTTGGAAAAGTAATGTCTTTGCTTTTTAGTATGCTGTCTAAGTTGGTCATAATTTTTCTTCCAAGGAGCAAGCATCTTTTAATTTCATGGCTGCAGTCACCATCTGCAGTGATTTTGGAGCCCAAAACAATAAAGTCTGTCACTGTTTCCACTGTTTCCCCATCTATTTGCCATGAAGTGATGGGACTGGATGCCATGATCTTAGTTTTCTGAATGTTGAGTTTTAAGCCAACTTTTTCACTCTCCTCTTTCACTTTCATCAAGAGGCTCTTTAGTTCTTTGCTTTCTGTCATAAGGGTGGTGTCATCTGCATATTCTAGGTTATTAATATTTCTCCCAGAAATCTTGATTCCAGCTTGTGCTTCATTCAGTTCAGCATTTCTCATGATGTACTCTGCATATAAGTTAAATAAGCAGGGTGACAATATACAGCCTTGATGTACTTCTTTCCTGATTTGCAACCAGTCTGTTGTTCCATGTCCAGTTCTAACTGTTGCTTCTAATCCTTTAATTAAGAGCCTGGGGTTCTATTGAGGTCCTTTAATGGACCGGAACCTGTGGTCTGGAGTCGACTGATAAGAAAGTAAAGGAGAGAGAAAGTGGCTGATATTCCTTGCTTTACGCAGAAAACCAATAAAGCCCCTGCACGGGGCTTGCTCTGTTCACAAAGGCCTCAGGCACCCTCTCAATGGGGTGAAGGCACAGAGCGCCTTCTTGAGAGGGTCTTAGAGGCCCAGGCAGGAAAGTGAACTCAGAGAGCTTCTGCGCTCTAGGGGATCAGCCTGAAAGAGAGAGGGAGAGAGAGAAAGGAAGAGAGAGAGAGAGAGAGAGAGAAAGAAAGACACTGGGACCAAAGCTCTGATGGAACAAAGGTGTTTTAATCAACATGTGGGCATATACACTATAGTTATTCTCAGCAAAGATAAAGATTAAAATTCCAGACTTACAAAACATAGGCCATCCATATTAAAGAGAGAGAGAGAGAGAGAGATGTAAATAATCACTTTTACCATATGGTTCATAAAAAGGAAGAGGGTACTTATCACCATGTAGAACGACTAAGGAAGGAAATGCCTGGATTCCTCAGCCCCCTGGAGAGGCTTGCCTCTCCTCTTAATTCCTGAATATTCAGGAATTAATAAGGAACAGAGAATTCCTGACAGATCCAAAACAGCACACAGGAAGCCTCCTGTTAAGTGCTTCCTGACAGGGTTCCTTTTAGTGAGATGATATTGATGGTGCTAGTTGTTCTCATTTCCAAAGGTTGACCATTGCTTCTGGATCTTTTCAGTGGACAGTGATGGGAAGAGCATTAGGACTTCATTTCCCACTTCTAAAGAAAAATATGCATGATTCAGCCAACTTATTGGTCTTAGATGCTACTGGATAGAATCAGTGGTTAAAATGAAGTGCTATTTAAAGTATACATTTAGGCATTTGGAACAAAACCAGAGACCAGCAAAAAAATCACAGAATAAGTGGAGTGAGAGCCCATAAAATATAGATAACTTACAGGTACTAAATAAGCCATTGTTAAAATAAGAGGTAAGAAATTAGAAAAATTAGATACTTAGCACAGTGCTCAGCCCATGATATTACCTCACTAAGTGATTACTTAACATTTTTTGGAGACACTTGCATATTAAGAGTGAGACGTATTCCCAGAAAAATATTTGTGTGCTGTTGTGGATTCCTTCCTTGTTTTTTTTATTAACAAGAGCTGGGTTGGAACTTTTTAACATCTCCCTGTAGAGTCCTCAAGTGAAGAGTGAACCCTGCCTTGTACAATTGTTTGGTATCTGAGCATGCATGCTATGAGATGCAAAATCTTCTCGGTACTCCCCAAAATTATAACTCTGGGTAGGGGAAGGAGAGGGTAGGGGGAATGAAGAGAGTAGCATGAAAACATACACTACTATATGTAAAATAGACAGCCAGTGGGAATTTGCCATAGAGCACAGAGGGCCCAGCTTGGTTCTCTGTGACAATCTAGAAGGGTGGGATGGGGTGGGAGGTCCGAGATGGAGGGGACATATATAAACCTATGGCTAATTCATGTTGATGTATGTCAGAAATCAGACTAATATTGTAAAGTAATTATCCTTAAGTTAGACAGATTTAAAAAAGGAAAAAAATAGCAAACCTAAAAAAGAAAAAAAAGAGTAAAGGGACATATATATATACCTTAGGCTGATTCATGTTGATGTATGGCAGAAACCAATACAATATTGTAAAGCAACTATCCTTCAATTAAAGATAAATAAATGAAAAAAAAAAATGACTAGAGGGGATCTTAAAAAAAAAAAAGAAAAAGAAGTTAAATGTTTTCCTAACATTTTCCTATATTGTAAAAGTTGGTTTAAGAAAGTCTCTTTTCAGTTTTGAAGTATTTTAAATGTAGTCTTTTGCCTAAATGAATACATTAAAAATCCATTAGAAATTATAACTCTGGGTAGTTTCAACTAAAATATCTTGTACTTCTAATGAAAATATGCATGTGTACAAATCTTATCTTTGATTATCTGTATCTCATATTTTACATTAGATTTTCTTAGTTAAAAATACTGTTTTTTCCTTCCAAACGAGTGAAAGCTATAACAGCAAAACCAAAGTTTAAATAGTGACTCAACATTTAATCTACAGTTTCATCAATCTAGAGATTACTCATGACATTAAAAGTTTGATCTTTTCTGACATTTGACACAAGAATCGAAACAGGATACTGAACCAATTTTAACAATTTTGAAACCACAGTGTCTCTGCTAAAAAGTTATTTTCCTTATATAGAGGTTGCCTGAAGAGAGATGACTTGGTTCAAATTAGAAACTTTCTAATAAAGGAGATTTAGGGGGATTTTTAAACATGGTTACAAAATCCAGATTTGAATTCATTCACCTATTGAAAGAGAATTATTGGGACTGTTCAATCTCAAAGCCCTCAGAGTACCATAAAATGAATTTTTAAAGGAAAAACACTTCCCCATACATGATCTCCTGAACAGAGAGCCTGTTTCAGAGATACTTGTAAATAAATCTTTGGTAATGTAACAGTGACTTTTATCATCAAAAGCTTAATTTATTTATCAAAGAATTTTGAGACTTACTAAGGTCAAATAAAAATCACAGAAAATGTCCAAAACGGATCATTTTAATTCTCTTTTAAAGGAGACAGTTGGTTTCTTTTAAGTGCCAAATATAAATATTGTTTAGAATAAATGAACATCATGAGCTGTGCAAAGATATAAAGCTTAATAAAGGACAATACTATATCAGGCATATGCTCATAAAAGGAAAATATTTTGTATATCTGGTCTCTGCTTGGTTAGTAGACATAAATTCAGAACAAGACCAGTGAGCTTACCTGAGTACCCTTCTGAGAAGTACCACAGTGAAGAGTTAGACTGAGGTGGACCATTCAAGCAGCATTTAGAACCTGGTAGTAGATAATATTTATCTTTTTCTTTAGACTTACTTCACTCTGAATAATAGGCTCTATTTAGGTTCATCCACCTCACTAGGACTGACTCAACTGAGTTCTTTTTAATCGTTGAGTAATATTCCATTGTGTATATGTACCACAAATTGATGAATGGCAGAAACCAACATAATATTATAAAGCAATTATCATCCATAAAAAAAAGAACCTGGTAGTGAAAAAAGCAGGTCATAGAATGATAGTGAATAGCTGAACACAAGCCATCACAGATGTATTTGCTGATACAAATATCTCAGTTTTTTTCCCTAACTGCATATTTTTAATCCATTTCATTACATAAGGATCTCCCTGTCTTTCCATAGAGTTATATTTATACTAGTGTCTTGATTTACTCAAGGAAACTAAGACCTAAATTGCTTAGAATTTTTATTTGGCTTTCAGAATCTCTCATCCTCTTATACAAACATAGCAAAGAAATGGAAGTTCCATTTAAGTAACGACACCCAGAAAGTTTGACTTGCAACTCTGCTACAGGCCGAATTAGGGAAACAGCTTGACCTTTCTGGGGACCTATAAAACTTGATATTAATATTATCTGTCTTTATGTATGATCAACCTAGAAGAGATAACACATGACAGTTATTTTAGCTTTTCAGAAAAAAAAAAAAAAAAAAAGCCCTAGCTTGAGACAAAGTAGAGTAGAACTAGAATTAGTTATTTTCTCTCTTGAGTAAACCAGGTATGCCTGTTAGTTACATATATGTACTTTTCAACCAGGTCTCTAAAATTTTTTCTAACTAAAATAGATTTATTGATTTTCTTCTTATAATCATAGTAAATTTATCATGGTAAAAGGACACTAAAAAGTAACTTGCTTTTTATTATTTCATTAGTATTTTAAGACTTTTGACTTCTTGAAAAATTAAATAATCCAAACAGCATGAATATTGAAAAAATCCAGGGGGTTTCCTATTGTCCCTTAGGAGTGAATCAACAGGAGCCACAGTCCTGTGCCTCTGATGTCCCCTTTCTGGAACTGGGAACTTCCCACCTCTCTCTTTTTCTTTCTTCCATTGCTTCTGCAGACTCTTCCATAGCTTATTATGCCCTCAATCCCATCCTGGCCAGTGCTCCAATGTATGGGGATCTGAGTGAGGAGAAGGAGGGCCACACAACCTCCTCCTTCTTCCTGGATAATTCCCCACAAACGTGCCTTTTCCCAGTCTCTCTCTTCAGTTCCTCTGAATTCCCAGTCACCCACCCACTTGATCTGGTCCTGCCTCATTTCCCTGAAACTCCAACTTCTTATCCTTCTTTTCATCCCTGAACCACACCATATGGGAATCTCTGTGCTGAATAAAATCATGACTTGTTATGATTCATATGTTGAAATCTTAACCCTTAATATTTCAGCTATGACCTTATTTGGAAATAGGGTCATTGCAGATATAATTAGTTAAAATGAAGTCCTACTGGAGTAGGGTGGGGCTCTCATCCAATATATCTGGTGCCCTCATCAAAAGGGAAAATTTGGACACTGAGGCAGACATGAACAGTGGGAGAAGGTCCTGTGAAGAGATACATGGAGAAGATAGCTAACTACAAGCCAAGGAACATCTGAAGCTATCAGAAGCTAGGACAGAGGTCTGAAACAGATCTGTCCCTCATAGCCCTGAAGGAACCAACCCTGCTGATACCTTGATTTCAAATATCTACCCTCCAGAATTGTGAGAGAGTAAATTCCCGTTGTTTCATCCAGTTTGTGGTACTTTGTTACAGGCGCCTTAGCAAAGTAATATAGGTCCTTTCAAATCAATATTCTTGAAATATTTACTCATGCTTATTTTAAAGAAGGCAGTGTCAGCTCCCACTGAGGCAGGACCCATTTCTGTTTCTCTTGTAATTCAATAGACATGAGTCTTTGTAGTTTACTCAGGGAATGTGTTATTCCTCATAAACGTCAGTACCTCCCGGAGTCAACCCAGGTGCCCAGCTTCTAATCCAGCTCCACCTCTTCTAGATGTCCTGCCTCAGGGCCCTGCTGCCCCAGGAGCCTGCTGGCTTTGGATTAATTTATACGGAATCTGCTTTCCTGTGAATTAGGGATAAATGTTCTTTTAGTACTTTTTGTAAAATTATGGTTCTAAGCAGTGCCTTGGTATGAGAACAATCTTTGGAGCTAGTTCATAAAGATACCCATGCTTATGATGCCCAGCCTCCAAGTTTTGGGCCAATGAATGGGGATTGGGGCCAGCCTTTGGTGCTTGTTAAAAAATCTCCCTCCCTTCAGGGGTCATCACGTATAACCAGAGCTGGCAACTGCTGGAGAGTCAAGAATGTAACCCATTATCTTTCTCTATCTGGTAGAAATTAAAGAAAGTAAATTGAAGCATGGAGGAGACAATACTGTCATTGTTTTATCTCAGAGGGCATCCTTTTGTTATTAAGACTAAAAGGAAATGCAATACTTTGTTGTTGTTCAATCGCTCAGTCATGTCTGTCTTTGCGACCCCATGGACTGCAGCATGCCAGGCTTCCCTGTCCTTCACCATCTCCTGGTGCTTTCTCAAACTCATGTTCATTGAGCTGGTGATCCATCCAACCATTTTATCCTCTGTCATCCCCTTCTCCTCCTGCTTTCAAACTTTCCCAGAATCAGGGCCTTTTCCAATGAGTTGGCTGTTCGCATCAGGTAGCCAAAGTATTGGAGCTTCAGCTTCGATATCAGTCCTTCCAATGAATGTTCAGGGTTGATTTCCTTTAGGATTGACTGTTTTTTTTTTTTTCTTCCTACTCTCTGCACAAAATAGTCTCATCCTTTCTCTTCTCTCTTTTGGAAACATTTAGGCCTTTTGAGATTTGTTAAGGATTGCTATCTCAAAAGGCCTGAGTGTTTCCAAAAGAGAGGAGAGAAATGACGAGATTGTTTGGTGCAGAGAGTAGAAAAATCAGTGTCAAAGCTAAGAAACAGATATGGGCAGGAAAAGGAAGCAGGATGGTAAGAGGTAGAGTGAGAGAGGTTCAGTGAGAGATGTCAGAGGTAGCCAGGAAGTCAGCCAGGACAAAGACAAGTCACCAGATAGTAATCCCTGGATGGATTACTAAGTTCTGACCCTGCCTCTCGGAGCCTTATGCTTCTCAGAGTGGGAGGGAGGTTAGGCCATGAGGAACACTGATGGTTGATTGGTGTGGATGGTCCAAGGGCTTCCCTTGTGGCTCAGCTGGTAAAGAATCCACCTGCAATGCAGTAGACCTGGGTTTAATCCCTGGGCTGGGAAGATCCTCTGGAGAAGGGAAAGGCTAGCCACTCCAGTATTCTTGCCTGGAGAATTCCATGGACTGTATAGTCCATGGGGTCACAAAGAGTCAGACACGACTGAGCGACTTTCGCACACTCAGAGCCTCATGCTTCTCAAAGTGGGAGGGAGGTTAGGCCATGAAGAACACTGATGGTTGATTTGTGTGGATGGTCCTTGCAGCAGCACTTTCCATGTGTCGTTATCTCTCACAACCCTCTCTTTCCCTTCCCTTACCCTCTTAGATATTGTGTGGTTTGTGTGTGGGTTGGATGAGAGTGGGTGAGGAGAGGTGTGATGTATAACAGGATGCAGTGGAGATAAGGCACTTCTTACAGAGATCACGGGTTAATTTTAATGATTTTAATTTTAATTTTTTAAATTAAACTGTTTATTTTGAGATAACCATAGATTCATGTACACTTTTAAGAAGTAAAATAGAGGGATCCTGTGTAACCTTTATCCAGTTTCCCCCAGTGGTAACGTCTTGCAAAATTATAGTGCAGTATCATAGCTGGCATAGTCACATATAAAGTCAAGATACACAAGAGAGCTGTCATCTAAGGATTGCTCATATAATCCCTTTACAACCACACCCACCTTCTTTCCACACCCTTCTCTGCCTGAATCCCTGATAGCCACTAATCTGTTCTTCATTTCTTAGTGTTGTCATTTCAAGTATATAATAGAAGTGGAATCATTCATTTAGATGTGTATGAAAAAAGCCTTTGAGATTGACTTTTTTCATTCAGCATAATTCTCTGGAGGTTCATCAGGTTGTTGTATCTATCAGTCATTCCTTTTTACTGCTGAATAATATTTCACAATACAGAAGTACCACAGTCTGTTTAATCAGTCATTGAAGGAGGTATGGGTTGTTTCCAATTTTTTGGCAGTTATGAATAAAGAAGCCTCTTTATTTATGTACAGATTTTTGTGGGAACTAAGTTTCATTCTTTGGGATAAATGTCCAGGAGTGCCATTGTTGGGTCATATGATCATTGGGTGCTTAAGTTTTTTTTAGCTTTTATTTTTTATTTTATTGAAATATAGTTGATTTTTAATACTGTGTTAGTTTCAGGTGTACAGAAAAGTGATTCCAGTTATGTAAATATATATCTTTTAGATTATTTTCCATTATAGGTTATAAGATATTGAATGCTTGTCCCTGTGTTATATGGTAAATCCTTGTTGCTTATATCTATTTTATATATGGTAGTGTGTATCTATTAATCCCATATTCCTAACTTATCCCCTCCCCTTTCCTTTTTCCTTTGGTAACTGTAGTTTTTAAAATGTCTGTGAGTCTCTTTCTGTTTTATAGATTTATTTCTATTATTTTTTAGATTCCACATGTAATGATATCATACAATGTTTGTCTTTCTATAACTTTCTTCACTTGATATGATAATCTCTAGGTTCATCCATGTTGCTGCAAATGGCATTATTTCTTTCTTTTTATGGCTTAGTAGTATTCCATTATATATATATTTTACCACATCTTTTTTTAATCCATTCATCTGTCAGTGGACATTTAGGTTGCTTACATGTTTTGGCTATTATCAATAATGCTGCCATGAACATTGGGGGTGCATGTATCTTTTCAAGTTAGAGTGTGTGTCTTTTCTGGTTATATTCCCAGGAGTGGGATTACTGGATCATATGGTAGCACTGTTTTTAGTTTTTCAAGGAAACTCCATCCTGTTTTTCATAGTGGTGGCACCAATTTAGTGCCCCACATAGTGGTCCCACCAACAGTGCAAGAGGCTTTCTTTTCTACACACTCTTCCAGCGTCTGTTGTTTGTAGACGTTTTGATGATGGCCCTTCTGACAGGTAGAGGTGATATCTCATTGTGGTTTTGATTTGCATATCTCTAATAATTAGTGGTATGAGCATCTTTTCATACGCCTGTCAGCCCTCTACATGTCTTCTTTGGAGAAATGTCTATTTAGGTCTTTTGTCCATTTATTGATTTGAGTTGGTTTTTTGATATTGAGTTATACAAGCCGTTTGTATTTCAGAAATTTATCTCTTATCAGCCACATGGTTTGCAAATATTTTCTTCCAATCTGTTGGCTGTCTTTTCATTTTGTTGATGATTTCCTTCGCTGTGCAAAAGCACTTATGTTTGATTAGGTCCCAATTGTTTATTTTGCTTCTATTTCTTTTGCTTTGGGAGACTGATCTAAAAAAATATCGATATGATTTATGTCAGAGGATGTTTTGCCTGTGTTCTCTTTTAGGAGTTTTCCAGGGTCATGTCTTATATTTAAGATCATTTCGAGTTTATTTTTGTATATGATTTGAAGGAGTGTTCTAATTTCATTGATTTACATGTAACTGTCCAGCTTTCTAACATCACTTGCTGAAGAGACTGTCTTTTCTCCATTGTATATTCTTGCCTCCTTTGTTGAAGATTAATTGGCTGTAGGTGTATGAGTTTATTCCTGGGCTCTCTATTCTGTTCCATTGATCTATGTCTGTTTTTGTGCCAATACCACACTGTTTTAGTCACTGGTATGCTTCATTTTTATAGAAACTGCCACAATATTTTTCAGAGTGGTTATACCCTTTTGCTTCCTTCCAGTAATGCAAAAGTGATTTGATTTCTCTCCAAAATTTGGTGTTATTATTTTTTTATTTTAGCTATTTTGATAGGTATTTGGTAATAGAGCATTGTGGTTTTAATTTGTATTGCCCTCGTGGATAATGATATTTAACATCTTTTCATGTACTTATTGCCATTGAAATATCTTCTTTGATGAAATGTCTATTCGTGTCTTGCCCATGGGTTATTTGCTTTTTCTGTTGAGTTTTGAATTCTTTATATATTCTTTGCTTGCAAGTATTTTTCCCACTCTGTGCCTTGTCTTTTCGTTGACTTGCCAGAGCTTTCATAGAGTAAAAGTTTTTAATTTTGCTGAAGTTCATTATAACAATTTTTTTATTTTACAGATCTTGCTTTTGGTGTCAAATTATCTTTGCCTGCCCCCTTTTCTCCTTTTTTTTCTTTTTTCTAAAAGTTTTATAGTTTCATGTTAACCTTTAAGTCTATGAACCATTCTGAGTTAATTTTTGTATAAGGTATGAAGTTTAGGTCATGGCTCCTTCTTTGCCTATTGATGTGCAATTTCTTCAAGCACTGTTTGTTGAATAGACTATCTTTTCCTCCATTGAACTGCTTTTTCATCTTTGTCAAAAGCCATTTGGGCATTTTGGTATCTATTTCTGGCTTTTCTCCTCTGTTCTACTAACTGTGCGTCTGTCTTTCCACTAATACCACACAGTCTTGATTTTTGTAACTATACAATAAGTCTTGAAATCAGATAGATGGATTCCTCTCATTTTATTCTTCTTTTTCAAAGTTCCATTAATTATTCTATTGATTTTCCTTTCCACATGCATTTTAAAATAAACTTCCCTATATCAGCAAAAACTCTCTTTGAGATTTGGTAGAGGTTGTATTAGATATCAGTCAGTTTGGGAGAATTGACATCTTTACTACAGTGACTTTTCCTAGTTCTTTGTTTATTTTAGATTTCCTTGACTTCTTTTATCAGTATTGTGTAATTTTCAGCTTATAAGTCTTATACATGTTTTCTTAGATTTACAACTAAGTATTTCTTTCTCTTTTCTTTGAGTGATTATGCATGTTTGTATCTGTGTTAATTCCTAGTCTATAGCAGTACAGTTGATTTTGTATGTTTACCTTGTAACCTACAACCTTGCAGAAGTCACTTATTCTAGATTTTTGTTGTTGTAGATTCCTTGGGATTTTCTGCATATGTCATCTACAAGTAGGAACAGTTTTATTTCTTCTTTGTTCTGTATGTATCTCATTTCCTTTTCTTACCTTAATGCACTAAATAGAAATACAGCATTGTGTTGAATAAGAGTGATGACAGTGAGCATCCTGGCTAAATTCCTGATTTTAGGGAAAAGGCACTCAGTCTTTCACTATTAAGTATGATGTTAGCTGTAGATGTTTTACAGATGCTCTTTGTCAAGTTGAGGAAATTCTCTTTTATTTTTTCTAAGAGCTTTTTCCTTAGTATCATGAATGAGCAAATGACTTTTGAATTTGCCAAATGCATTTTCTGCATTAACTGATATCATCATGTGACATTTCCCCCTTCTTCTTTAGCCTCTTAATATGGTTGCTGCTGCTGCTAAGTCGCTTCAGTCGGTATGACTCTGTACGACCCCGTAAACAGCAGCCCACCAGGCTCCTCTGTCCACGGGATTTTCCAGGGAAGAATATTGGAATGGGTTGCCATTTCCTTCTCCCTTAATATGGTTAATTGATTGCTTTTCATTCATCAAACCAGTTTGAATTCCTGGAAGAAACCCCACCTGGTCATTGTGTAAATTATTTTTATATATTGCTAAATTAGTTCCAAAGAATAGCAAGGAGAGATGAGAAAGCCTTCCTCAGTGATCAGTGCGAAGAAATAGAGGAAAACAATAGAATGGGAAAGGCTAGAGATCTCTTCAAGAAAATTAGAGATACCAAGGAAGCATTTCATGCATAGATGGGCTTGATAAAGGATAGAAACGGTATGGACCTAACAGAAGCAGAAGATATTAAGAAGAAGTGGCAAAAATACCCAGAAGAACTATACAAAAAAGATTTTCATGACCCAGATAACCACAGTTGTGAGATCACTCACCAACAGCCAGACATCCTGGAATGTGAAGTCAAGTGGGCCTTAGGAAGCATCACTATGAACAAAGCTATTGGAAGTGATGAAATTCCAGTTGAGCTATTTCAAATCCTAAAAGATGATGTTGTGAAAGTGCAGCATTCAATATGCCAGTAAATCTGGACAACTCACCAGTGGCCACAAGACTGGAAAAGGTAAGTTTTCATTCCAATCCCAAAGAAAGGTAATGCCAAAGAATGTTCAAACTACCACACAATTGCACTCATCTTACACGCTAGCAAAGTAATGCTCAAAATTCTCCAAGCGAGGCTTCAACAGTATGTGAACCAAGAACTTCCAGATGTCCAAGCTGGACTTAGAAAAGGCAGAGGAACCAGAGATCAACTTGCCAACATCCGTTGGATTTTTGAAAAAGCAAGAGAGTTCCTGAAAAACATCTACTTCTGCTTTATTGACTGCACCAAACCCTTTGACTCTGTGTATCACAACAAACTGTGGAAAATTCTTAAAGAGATAGGGATACCAGACCACCTTAACTGCCTCCTGAGAAATCTGTATGCAGGTCAAGAAGCAACAGTTAGAACCGGGCATGGAACAATGGACTGGTTCCAAAGTGGGAAAGGGGTATGTCAAGACTGTATATTTTCACCCTGCTTATTTAACTTCTGTGCAAAGTATATCATGTGAAATGATGGGCTGGATGAAGCATAAGTGGGAATCAAGATTGCCAGAAGAAATATCAGTAACCTCAGATATGCAGATGACACCACCCTTATGGCAGAAAGTGAAGAGCAACTAAAGAGCCTCTTGATGAAAGTGAAAGAGGAGAGTGAAAAAGTTGGCTTAACACTCAACATTCAAAAAACTAAGATCATGGCATCCAGTCCCATCACTTCATGGCAAATAGATGGGGAAACAATGGAAACAGTGGCTGACTTTATTTTCTTGGGCTCCAAAATCACTGCAGATGGTGACTGCAGCCATGAAATTAAAAGATGCTTGCTCCTTGGAAGAAAAGCTATGACCAACCTAGACAGCATGTTAAAAATCAGAGACATTACTTTGCCAACAAAGGTTCATCTTGTTAAAGCTATGGTTTTCCGGTAGTCTTCTATGGATGTGAGAGTTGGACCATAAAGAAAGCTGAGCGTCAAAGAATCGATGCTTTGAATTGTGGTGTTGGAGAAGTCTCTTGAGAGTCCCTTGGACAGCAAGGAGATCAAACTAGTCAATCCTAAAGGAAATCAGTCCTGAATATTCATTGGAAGGACTAATGTTGAAGCTGAAGTTCCAATACTTTGGCTACCTGATATGAAGGGCTGACTCACTGGAAAAGACCCTGATGCTAGGAAAGATTGAAGGCAGGAAGAGAAGGGGGACAGAGGATGAGATGGTTGGATGACATCACCAACTTGATGGACATGAGTTTGAGCAAGCTCTGGGAGTTGGTAATGAACAGGGAAGCCTGGCATGCTGCAGTCCATGGGGTCGACTGAGTGACTGAACTGAGCTGAATCGAGTACTTTGAAGGACTTCTTGTATCTGTAATCATAAGGGATAATGGTCTCCAACTCTACTTCTGGGGGTGTCTTTCTTCCCAGGTTCAGGGGTGGCCCATGAGGAATATCAGTTATTGGTTGGTGGTTATGGTCATGGTTGTTGCATTTCTTGTTTATCTTTCTCTCTTCATCCCCTTGCCCAGTTAGGATTCATTTTTGGTCAGAAAAGATAAACCACAGACACAGTGAGGTGTGCAGGGGGAGGGTTTGTTGGGTGAGAAGGAAGTGGTGGGTGGGAAGCAGTGTAATGTAGATCATGATTAGGTGAAGATGAGGCAGTTCTTACCCAGATCTGGGATTTCAATTGTGCTTCAAAGAGAATGTCCTTCCCTCACCCCCTGCCCTGCCCACCCCCCACCCCCACTCCAAACACACAAGTCAGGTTTTAACAGGAAATGGAAAACTTGAAAAAGGTACTGGGAAAACAGGGTATAAACATACCCTTTTTTCCCTTTCTTCAGTTCAGTTCAGTTCAGTCGCTCAGTCGTGTCTGACTCTTTGCGACCCCATGAATCGCAGCACGCCAGGCCTCCCTGTCCATCACCAACTCCCGGAGTTCACTCAGACTCACGTCCATCGAGTCAGTGATGCCATCCAGCCATCTCATCCTCTGTCGTCCCCTTCTCCTCCTGCCCCCAATCCCTCCCAGCATCAGAGTCTTTTCCAATGAGTCAACTCTTCGCATGAAGTGGCCAAAGTACTGGAGTTTCAGCTTTAGCATCATTCCTTCCAAAGAAATCCCAGGGCTGATCTCCTTCAGAATGGACTGGTTGGATCTCCTTGCAGTCCAAGGGACTCTCAAGAGTCTTCTCCAACACCACAGTTCAAAAGCATCAATTCTTCTGCACTCAGCCTTCTTCACAGTCCAACTCTCACATCCATACATGACCACAGGAAAAACCATAGCCTTGACTAGACGGACCTTTGTTGGCAAAGTAATGTCTCTGCTTTTGAATATGCTATCTAGGTTGGTCATAACTTTCCTTCCAAGGAGTAAGCGTCTTGTAATTTCATGGCTTCAGTCACCATCTGCAGTGATTTTGGAGGCCCCCTCCCCCCCAAATAAAGTCTGCCACTGTTTCCACTGTTTCCCCATCTATTTCCCATGAAGTGATGGGACTGGATGCCATGATCTTAGTTTTCTGAATGTTGAGCTTTAAGCCAACTTTGTCACTCTCCACTTTCACTTTCATCAAGAGGCTTTTTAGTTCCTCTTCACTTTCTGCCATAAGGGTGATGTCATCTGCATATCTGAGGTTATTGATATTTCTCCTGGCAATCTGGATTCCAGCTTGTGCTTCTTCCAGTCCAGTGTTTCTCATGAGGTACTCTGCATATAAGTTAAATAAGCAGGGTGACAATATACAGCCTTGACATACTCCTTTTCCTATTTGGAACCAGTCTGTTGTTCCATGTCCAGTTCTAACTGTTGCTTCCTGACCTGCATACAGATTTCTCAAGAGGCAGGTCAGGTGGTCTGGTATATCCATCTCTTTCAGAATTTTCCACAGTTTATTGTGATCCACACAGTCAAAGGCTTTGGCATAGTCAATAAAGCAGAAATAGATGTTTTTCTGGAACTCTCTTGCTTTTCCGATGATCCAGCGGATGTTGGCAATTTGATCCCTTTCTTAAGCCCCTAGAAAAATAGCCTGTGAATCTAAGATCCTGAAAACTGCAATTTAGCCGGGCTGGAAGGAAAGCAGATTCCCTTTTCAAGTGTTCCAGGAGTAAAGCTCTGATGACTCACTGACTTCAGCAAAAGCTTTCAGAAAATATCAACTTTAAAGTTCACGTGCTCACGCTTGTGCTCAGTTTCTCTGTCATGTCTGACTCTTTGTGAGCCCAGGGGCTGTAGCCCACGAGGCTCCTCTGTTCTTGGAATTTTCTACTTAGGAATATCGGAGTGGGTTGCCATTTCCTCCTCCTGAGGATCTTCCTGACCCAGAGATCAAACCCACTTCTCTTGCATCTCTTGCATTGGTAGGCAGGCGGATTCTTTACCACTGAGTCACCTAGGGAGCCCCAAACTTTAAAATTGTTAACTCACTGTTGTGATGGATGTGATGACCTTTTGGATGTACTATTTCCTGTGCTGCTTCTACTTATCTGACTGGCAAGATGAACATTCTCTTGTCATTTTGTGTGTGTGTGTGTGTCCTCTGTAAAGAATCTGCCTGCAATGCAAGAGATCGCCTGCAATTCAGGAGACCTGGGTTTGATCCTGGGTCTGGAAGATCCCCTGGAGGAATAAATGGCAACCCCCTCCAGTTTTCTTGCCTGAGAAATCCCATAGATAGAAGTGCCTGGCAGGCTACAGTCCATGGGGTCACAGGAGTCAGACATGACTTAGAGAGTAAACCACCACCAGCACCCCAATGCTGTCCACGTTTGGGGAACAATTAGAATGTGAATGCTCCTTATCCATTGTTTTTGTAATTAGGTGTTAACATTACTTAGCATTTTAAAAATTCTCTGCAAAATGGCCTCAGAATAATTTTAGTAATATAATAGTGTTTAAGTCTTCTCTATTATTTATTGCCAAGTCACAGAATAGAAAAAAGGAATGGAATTTATTTTACATGAGAGCCATTCAAATCGTAAAATTCTGGGGGTTGAACTGAGATTGACCACATATTCAAGTTCATTGCTTTAATAGCTAAAATAAAAATATAGTATCACTTTTGTCCTATCGAAATCCATTTTGATAATCCCCTAAATTAGCCTCTAAAACACATTAAATGACTAACAAAAATTTACTTAAATTCTCATTTTTGTGTTATGCTTGATTAATAAACACACCAACCAACCCACCAACCCACCAACCCAGCTTATCTCTAAATATAACTGAAGAAAATAGGTAGATTTGGGATGTAAAGGTGCAGTCCCTCAGCAGGGCTAATTTTGTTAGCTTTTGCAGGGCTATTTCACTTTTAGCTCTTCTTCCCATGTGGGGCATGCACGGACTCATTGGATTTTGTGGGACTTTCTTTAAGATATAATATAGAAAATGTACAAAATTGGTTGCATAGCTTTAAAAGGTGACTGTGTTGAAAGTCCTTTGGACAGCAAGTAGATCACCCTAGTCAATCCTAAAGGAAACCAGTCCTGAATATTCATTGGGAGGACCAATTCTGAAGCTGAAGCTCCAATACTTTGGCCACCTGATGCAAAGAACTGATTCATTGGAAAAGACCCTGATGCTGAGAAAGGTTGAAGGCAGGAGGAGAAGGGGACAACAGAGGATGAGATGGTTGGATGGCATCACCGACTCAATGGACATGAGTCTGAGCAAGCTCTGGGAGTTGGTGATGGACAGGGAAGCCTGGCGTGCTGCAGTCCATGGAGTCGCAAAGAGTCAGACACAACTGAGCGACTGAACTGACTGACTGTGCTTAGGCTTTTTCAGGTCATGGGGAATCCATACCTCTTGTACATGGAAATGAACCATGTATTCCAAATGGTGTCTTAAAAATTTCCTGATATGAGCTATTTTTCTGCCACATAGTCATTAAATGTTTCTTACATCGTCTGTAAGTACCTCAGACTCTTTTTCTCTGTTGCTCAGCTACTGTCAGTTTGATTAGGCTGATGTTTTAAAATCAACCAGGAATGCACCAAGAGCAATATATTATATTCAGACCATTTTGCTGAAAAATATCTTGAGCCAAATAGACTCTTTCCTATTGTGTCTTTCTCATCTGCAACATTGAGTGACTCATTCACTGTCACAGTTGGTCGGCTGCCGAGCTGGGAACAGAGTCATCATCTTCTGACCTTGGATTGGCTCAGAGTATTTTCCTGTAGTTGTGCTGTGAACCAAAAAAGAAAGGGCAGTTTAAAAAATGTCCCCAAAGACTCCTCTTAACCCATATGTGTTATTATTGTTGCTCATTTCTGAGCTCAGTAACAATTTATAATTGCTCTGAAGGCAGACTTAGTTCTTCATTTTTGAGCAACTTGCTTGTTTTCACTGAGCTCAGTTTCTTCATATGAAAAAGGGGGATAAAGAATAGGCCCTTCTCATATGGCTGCTAGGGATTCCCTAGTGGCTCAGATGGTAAAGAATCTGCCTGCAATGCAGGAGACCCAGGTTTGATCCCTGGGTCGGGAAGATTCCCTGGAGAAGGAAATGGCAAACCACTCCACTATTCTTGCCTGGGAAATCGCATGAACAGAGGAACCTAGCAGGCTTCAGTTCATGGGGTTGCAAAGAATTGGACATGACTGAACGACTAACACACACACACACACACACACACACACACACACACATGCAGATAGGGCTGCTATGAGGGTTAAATGTAGTAGAGTGTGGGAGAACATTTAGAGAGGGTAACAGATTTGTTAGATGATTGTTCCCCAGGCTGTGTATGAAGTAAATTGAACTTAAAAAATTTCATATTAACAAGGGATACATTTGATGCTCTGAACAATATAATAACTTACTTTTGAACATCTCGAATTTTACCTGTTGTCTTATTCAGATCATTTCCTGTTTTCACATTTCTTCAGTCAGCGATGGCCCAGACCATAATACCAACACACACTTTTCTCAGAAAGCTCAATTTTTACCATAAGCATGGTTTCTCTGCAATTGTGAAAATTCTGCCCAAATTGCTTAACAAACAGCAGGTAATAGTTTATCATGGAAGGGAGTGATGTTAGCCTCTACTTTTAAAGATCTAGATGAATGTAGCCTTTACGCAAATGTGTATTGCATATCTATTGTATGTACAGCATTGTTTCAGTCACTGGGAACACATGCGTCAATAGGATCCATAAGCTTCTGTTTTCATGAAGCTGAGAATCTAGTGGAACAGGTGGACCAAACAAGACAAAGCCAAAGAAGGAAAATGGGGAAAGGGAGAAAGAGAAGAAGGGGGAAGAAAGATAAAGGAAGAATGTTAAACATAAGAAAAATGCCAGCTATGGAAAGCCAAAGGAGGAATAGCCAAAGAAAGAAAATGGGGAAAGGGAGGAAGAGAAGAAGCGGGAAGAAAGATAAAGGAAGAATGTTAAACATGAGAAAAATGCCAGCTATGGAATCATCCCAAATTGCTACACACTGAACGAGGTCATGTTAAAGAGGTGACAGGATGATTGCCTTTGTGTGGTGGCCAAGGGAAGCCTTTTTGAGGAGGTGACATTTAAGTTAAGTTTCAGTGTTAAAAAAGAAAGCAACATAAGTGGAGAGAATGTTCCTAAAAGAGGGAGTGACTGAGGAAAGACCAAGGGTGGGACCAGCTTGTACTGGAGACAGCAGGCTTGGTGAGGAGGAAGCACAACTGCCAGGCGGTCAGAGAGGCAGGTGAAGCCAGATCATTTAAGGATGAGGATCATATAGGGGCCAGACCAGATAGTGGGCTTAATTTCAAATCTGAAGAAAAGCTGCTGGCAAGAGCGGTAAGATCTGATTGCTGATCACCACCCTGATATTGCTTTATTCATGGTCAAAGTTGATTCACAACCATTGAGTTCAGGGCATTAGCATGGACCAAAGACGTGGACACATACTTTAATATGTCATCTTCCTCCTGTTTGGCCTGAAACTGAGATCAAAGGAGGGAAGATATTGCTTCTGGTTTAAGAAAACCTCCCAGCTGCACTGTCCCATATCTTCATTAAAGAGAAGCTCCAAATGGGCTTATAGAGGGGACAAAATGTATTCTGAGGGTTGATAGCAGTATTCCTAAAATAAGCAGAACATCCTGAATTGTTCATGGGCAGAGTTGTATCTTAATTACCTTGACATCTCTGACAACCAGACAAGTGCCTTCACCAACATGCACTCCCATGAGCATTTGTTCTTTGCTGGATGAACTAGTTGACAAATGCAGTTTAGGGCAGGGTATTCCCTTATTTTACAGATGTTTATTGGGTACTTAATATAGGCCAGACATCATTCTAAATTCTGTGATGGAGCAATGAACAAAATAGACAAGTATCTCTGCTCATGAACCTTACCTTCTATTGTTACATGGGTATGTCATGACTTTTACACATTCCTGGGTATCCTGGGTTGCGATGGAGGTGATCGTTGTGGTGGTATTGGTATGTATGTGTGTCTACAAATATATTCTGGGGAGCAGTGAGGAAAAGGAAAATAATGGAGATTAATATAGAAAAATGTATGATTTTCATTGCAGATAATAATAGTTGATTGAAGCTGTTAGTGAACCAGGTTAGTTTTGTAAGCCAAAATGCTGAGACACGGAGGTTTGCTGCAAAGAGAGGGTTTTCACAAGTCAGCCAAGCGAGGAGATGGGTAAACAAGTGTCAAATCTGCCTTCATGGAGGCAAGGGGCTCAGATTATGAGATAAAGAAAAAAGAAACAGAGTGGTCTGAGGCATGGGGAGTGTGTGGAGAGGTAATTGGATAAAGGTGTGGTAACTGTCATTCTGTGCAGGTGTAACTAAGCTACACCTGTTCAAAATGGAGGCACTTAGCATGATGTGAGGGTGGAGTTTTCATCCCTCTGATGTCAAGAGGTCACTGAGTAGACACTTGCGCATGCCCAGTTGGAGGGTCAGTGGTCCTATCTAGTCTTAACCGGCTCAACTGCAACTAGACACAATTGACTCCAAGTTCTTGGAAAACAACTCAAACTTCAGATTGTTCAGGCTTGTTGGTGCTTGGAGGAAATGCAAGTCTTATGTAGCCACAGTTAAACTTGACTAGTGTGGGCAGATTACAGGTGAAATGGATTTAACTAATGATGACCCATGGTTTCAAAAGCAGCAAAGCATGCTATGTATAGTTTCAACCCTGTATGCTCCGACTGTAAAACAGAGGAATCTCTAGAGTCTGGAGGGACCACTAAGCCAGCATTCCAGTGGCCCTGAGGACTGGGTGTCAAGTCAAGATCTGGCCTGAAAAGAACCTGAATTTCCTTGTAGCAGCCAGAGCTCTTAGTCAAAAAGGAGAGTCTTCTCTAGCTAGTGAGAGCAGGAAGAGTATTTATTAAAGGATATATCGTAGAACACTCCTAGAACATTAGGACAGCCAGAGAAACAGTCTTGGAGGCTGTGTGTTAAGAACTATGCCCAAATTGCCTGGAGAACTGCTCCCTCGGAGCGCAATGAGCTTTCAGCTCACATAGCTGATACCAAGATATCAAGACCTCTGTCTTCCTCCTTTGGGAAGCTCCACGTCTGTCCCATATTTTTTGCCACAATTGAGTTTTTAAAACGTTGTTTAAAAAATAAAGAATAACACACATGCAGAAGGTGCAAGTGGTTATATGGTCTACCATATAACCATTACCCTGGCCAAGAACTTGAAATTTCCCTGAGCTTTCTGCCCCTTCCAGTTCCTGACTCTCATCAAAGGCAGAATGGCTATTCCTGTTGTTCTCTGGGCTGCATCAAAAATCTTGCATCTGACTGGAGGGAACTGGGTCACATTCATATATTTTAATCTTAATTAAATCTGAGAAAGTGAGTTTCCAGCATGACACTAGGGACACCAGGATTTAAAAGATGGAGATTTCCCCCAATATAGGAAGGGTTTGCATAGGTTTTGAACAGCTTCCCAACATGACAGATGGTTGCCGTGTTCTCCAGTGGGTAAATAACATCTCAGCCTTGTTAGGTGGAACCGGGTGAAATTTCTGTCTTCGTAGGTTAAGTGGTTGAATATTGGCAGGTCTTTGTGGTTCAAACTAAGAGAAAGGACAGTATCAGTCTAAGGACAGGAAATGGAAAATTATCTGAGGGAGATAAGACTAGAAGTGTCAGGAAAACAGACCTGCTTCAAGCCAGCATCAGTGATATGAACCTATAATTTACCTACTTTACCCCACTGCTATACTAGAAGTTTGTGGACCTGAGACACATGGCTCTGTGTGTGTATGTGTGTGTTGTTTAGTAGGGAGCCCCAAAGGGTGGAGCTTTGTGGGTTATTTAAGGGGACCAGATGAGAAACCTCAAGACAGGAAATTTAACACCTTGGTAGGTGTTAGTGGAGAAATGTCAAAGCAAGATGGAACTTCCGCCTTGTTTGAGGCCTGCCCTAAAGGCAGGAGGGTGAGTAGTGTTACCCCTTCTCACAGTTCTAAGTGGCTATTGTGAAAATGCACATTGTTAATTCAAGGAAATCATCAGATGGCTCAAAGATGGCTGTAATTAGGTTCAGCTCAGCAGTGCTTAATAGAGGAAAAACAGAAATAGTCAAAATGCCCACTTATAGATTTATTAAGTAAATTATTATTTAGCCATGTACTAGAATGCTAGGTTGTACCTAAAAATGGTGTTGCAGTAGAATGTGATAAGAAAAGTTGGTCAGGAAGCATGCCTGCTAAGTTGCTTCAGTCGTGTCTGACTCTGTGTGACTCCAATGGACCGTACGTGGCCCACCAGGCTCCTCTGTCCATGGGATTCTCCAGGCAAGGATACTGGAGTGGGTTGCCATGCCCTCCTCCAGGATCCTCCCCACCCAAGGATTGAACCCGCGTTTCCTGCATTGGCAGGTAAGTTCTTTACCTCTAGCGTCACCTAGGAAGCCCTGATCAGGAAGCAGTATAGTCTAAAGCTTCAAAAGCCAAATGTTTTGTCTTGGCTCTGCCCTTTACTGGTTGGAGTCAGCAAGTTCCTCATCTGAGAGCTTAAAAGAGTTACTACATGGGAACTTCTCTGGTGGTCCAGTGGTCGAGAATCCATCTGCCAGTGCAGGAGACCAGGTTCGATACCTGGTCAAGGAGGATCCCACATGCCATGCCACAGAGCAACTAGGCCTGAGCACCACAGCTACTAAGCCCACACTCTAGAGCCTGTGAGCCACAACTCCTGAGCCCCTGCGCCTAGAGCCTGTGCTCTGCAACCAAAAATGTTAGTCGCTCAGTCATGTCCAGCTCTTTGTAATGCCATGGACTGTAGCCTGCCAGGCTCTTCTGTCCATGGAATTCTCCAGGAGTGGGCTGCCATTCCCTTCACCAAGGGATCTTCCTGACCCAGCGATTGAACCCGGGTCTCCTGCATTGTAGGAGGTCTCATGCAGTGCAGGTGGATTCTTTGCTAACTGAGACACTGGGGAAGCAAAATGAGTAATTCTCCAAGAGGCGGCTTAGAATTTAGGCTGAAATACCATCTTCTTGTGTGCTGTGTGTGCTCAGTCACGTTTGATCCTTTGCAACCCCATAGACTGTAGCCTTCCAGGCTCCTCTGTCCATAGGATTTTCCAGGCAAGAATACTGGAGTGGTTTGCCATTTCTTTCCCCAGGGGATCTTCCTGACCCAAGGATCAAACCCAAGTCTCTTGCATTGGCAGGCAAATTCGTTACCAACTGCACCACCTGGGGTCTTCTTCCTCTACAGGTTCAAAATTATAAAGTGTTGTCTTCTTAAGGCAGTTTTGAAAATTCTACCCTTATCCTGCCCTTCTCTCCTTCCCTGTCTCCACTGGTAACTGCTACTTTTGCTTTTTATGTCTGTGAGTCTGTTTCTATTTTGCTATATATAGTTGCATACAATGAGGGACTAGTGGCTCAGATGGTAAAGAATCCGCCTGCAATGCAGGAGACCTGGGTTCGATCCCTTGGTTGGGAAGATTCCCTCGAGGAGGGCATGGCAACCCACTCCAGTATTCTTGCCTGGAATATTTTCATGGACAGAGGAGCCGGGTGGGCTACAGTCCATGGGGTCACAAAGAATCAGACACGACTAATCGACTAAGCACAAAGCACATCTAACATTAATCAGACACGACTACTATCATGACTAGTACTAGACTACTAGTACTAGACTAGTCTAGACTACTGCTTCTTGGTAGAAATTTGTTTCGCAAAATTTGAATTTTCTAGTAGCTCCATTTAAAAAGGTAAAAAGAAATAGATGAAATTAATTTCAATAATATACTTTATTTAAACCAGTATACCCCAAACATTATCATTTCAGCATTTATCAATATATTCATAATGAGATATTTTACACTCTTTTTCATACAAAATTTCACCATTTGGTATGCATTTTACACTTAGGACACACCTCAGTTCAGACCAGCTGCATTTCAAATGCTCAGTTAGCTGCCTGAAGCCAGTAGCAACCATATCCCACAACGTGTCCTGGATACTTTATTTTTAGCTGGTTGACAGCATGTGGAGCACAGAAAATTGTTTTTGGGAGACTGGGACATAAGACAGGCATTCTAACTAGGGGGTAGGGAGGGGCAGATAATAATGGAAAAGTCTGAAAAATGGTGTACCCAGATAGAGTGCCCAAATACTTATTTTAATACCATGGAATCTAATGTCTGCATCCCCTCAGGAAACTTTTCTACCAGTTTTTCTCTTTCTTCTGTATCTTCAACCTCACCGTCCTTTTAACTCCTAAGTCTTGACTATTTTTTATTCATAATCCTGAGGGATTGGGGGCAGGAGGAGAAGGGGACAACAGAGGATGAGATGGCTGGATGAACTCCGGGAGTTGGTGATGGAGGCCTGGCATGCTGCGATTCATGGGGTCACAAAGAGTCGGACATGACTGAGCGACTGAACTGAACTGATTCCCCAGGGAAGGTTCCCAAGAAGGGAACCACCCTTCTTCACTTCCGAAAAGTTCCAATCACAATAGACAATGGCCTATTATAACCATTTTCAAAAATAATGAGATAATGCAAGTTAATTGCAGGTCAAGAAAGGAAACAACCATTGAATATTAGACATTAGTACTGCAAGATATGTTTTACCAATTTACCTTCCCTGCTCCACAAAATATTACTTTGATCCTGTCTACTCTCTTCTTCATGTCATTGGAATTGCTCCCTTTATCTTTCTATCCAGTTTAAGAAGTAGTTTCAAATTCATGTAAAGCATTGTAGCTCTCTCCCACCATTTGAAATGTGATTTTGTTCTGACTTTGCACATACGAGAATTTATTTTGGGCTTAGCTAAATAAGGAATTATTTGCTCTATGACTTTATCATGGAAAAAAATACAAAGAACTGGCAGAATCTTTGAAACTACAGTTATTCTTTAATATAACCCAGGATCAAATTCTTAGGCATAGATTCTACCCACAGAGATCCAAGGGGTGTGAGCTGTATCCTTATTACAAATTATTATCTTGCCAGCTTTGGAAATGATTATCATGTTTGCTCAGCTGTTCTGACTGTTTCCACCAGTGCACCACTGTTAACAAAGCTAGGGTAAGTTTTTCTCTGGGACCCACAGCTCCTTTGATTAACTGTAGACTCTTATGGTTTCTAAGCACCTAAAAGAGCTTTTATACCCTTCAGTAAAATGCTCTTCTAGTTTTACCGTTTCCTCCACTGAGAGACCTTCAGCCACAAAATTCCATTCTCCTTTAGCCAAGGTCTGTTGGAACACTGCCCTAACTGCTCCTGATTCCCAGGGTGGGTAAGGTGATGAGACCTCCTGACCACGAGTTAAAGGGGTCTTAGAGATGACCTCGACCCACCTCTCATATCACTGATGAGAAACTGAAACCTATGGACACAGTTAATTGGTGGTAGATCCAGAGCTGGACCTCCATTCTCCTTTAGCCAAGGTCTGTTGGAACACTGCCCTAACTGCTCCTGATTCCCAGGGTGGGTAAGGTGATGAGACCTCCTGACCACGAGTTAAAGGGGTCTTAGAGATGACCTCGACCCACCTCTCATATCACTGATGAGAAACTGAAACCTATGGACACAGTTAATTGGTGGTAGATCCAGAGCTGGACCTCAGAACTGTGGTCTCTGTTTCATTATTTTTTCCACTCCAAAAATGAATGGGCGAGAGAAGAGTCAGGGAGGCCATTGTTGTTCAGTCTCTCAGTGATGTGAGACTCTTTGCAACCCCATGGACTTTAGCATGCCAGGCTTCCCTGTCTTTTACTATCTCCTGGAGTTTCCTCAAAGTCATGTCTATTGAGTCCATGATGCTATCCATGATGTTGTGAGGGGACAGGGATGGGCGAAACAGGAATTCACTACTTTAAGGACCTAATGTTAAAGGAAGTAGAGAGACCTCTGAAAAGGGTGAACAGATAATCTTGGTGTTCACTAATACTAGTCCAGTGTATGATGTTTGAAGCTTATATGACTCAGGAGTTGGGAAAGCTTGTCGCTTCAAGGAAGTGGCTTAGAGAAATACCTTTAAGATTAAAAAGGAAAGTCTCTGCTGGTCTAATTACAAGAGGTAAGACACAGAGTGCATTCTTTTAAATAGAAATCCTCTACCAATATCCACCTCTAAGGCTTGACCAAAGGGCCAAGTTATGAGCAGTAGCTGGGTACTTCATCCTGGGTGCTGGAACCCTGCTGAGTTCTCCCTCCCTTCCTTTAGGCCATCAACATATTTCTCAAACAAATCAGTCCTAAAAGAAATCAACTGTGAAAGACTGATACTGAAGCTCCAATACTCTGGTTCTGATTTGAAGAGCTGATTCATTGGAAAAGACCCTGCTGCTGGGAAAGACTGAAGACTAAAGGAGAAGAGGGCAACAGAGGATGAGATGGTTAGATACTATCACCTACTCAATGGACATGAATTTGAGCAAATTGGGAATTAGTGAAGGCAGAGGAGCCCGGTGTGCTGCAGTCCACAAGGTCACAAAGAGTCGGACACAATGACTGAACAACAGCATCTCTGCTTTTAAGACTCAGGTTCAAAGGCTCATTTTCTAGACTGACTCCTCTCCTCATTAGCTGCAGAGGACCCGACAGAGAGTAGGGAATTTTTAGTGGCTCTAGCTAGTATTTCAGGCTTATCTATCCATTAGCAGGGGATTGGCACTTGCTCTTTCATTTCCACAAGGGAATAAATAAATAAAAACTTGGAAGGACATTGCTGAAACAATATAACAAAACAATATAAATCATATAAGGAACAGTTAGCGACTGAGTGTCCAAGATACGAAGCAGGAGAGGTGAAGGGAGAGTTGAGGATTGGTCTGTCAACTCCCGTAGGTCTTAGAAATGAAACGAGATGGGCGATGACTGATGGGACCCATTGAACTTCCCGTTGGCAGTAGTCTCTGAATTCCCTGCCTTGGGAATTCCATAAAGAATGTGCTTTAGTTTTCATCACGAAAGCCTAGCAATTGCATCTCAAAGTGTGCCCAGCAAAGTATAGGAATGTTCCCTATGAAAACGTTCTGCTGAGATTCAGGATTTTATTTCAGCAGATGAAAACTAGATGGCTCTGCCCACAAACGGCTCTGTCTTTTGCTGTCCGTTCTGATCAGGGCCAGCAAATGGTATGGGCAGAACTGTAGCCTTCTGGGTGAAGACTCAGGCCTGTTTTCCTGTCATGTGGGGCAGATGGCGTCAGGAATAGCTGGGCTACTTTCCTGATGGTAGAAAGACAAACTGTGACGTTTGGGGAGGTGGTGGTAGGAGACAGGGCCAGCCATAGAAAGGCCCCCTTTTATGACCCTCTGGGGATGCAGCACTGGGCTTAGGACTTAGGAATCCTGGATTCAAAGCCTGGCTTTCACATTAGCTGTGTCTTGCACGATCTTCTCCATGTTCTAGAATGTTGGTTTCCTTGGTTGTGTCCTGGCCCGGCTTTTGTCTCTGAATGGTACACGTGTGCTAAGTCGCTTCAGCCTTGTTGGACTTTATGTGACTCTGTGGACTGGAGCTCACCAGGCTCCTCTGTCTGTGGGATTCTCCAGGCAAGAGTACTGGAGTGAGTTGGTGCGCCCTCCTCCAGGGGATCTTCCCAACCCAGGGATTGAACCAAAGTCTCCTGTATCTCTTGCATTGCAGGCAGATATTTTACCCACTGAGCCACCTGTGAAGTCCCTCTGAATGGTAGGGGAATATATATGTACATATTTATTGAGGTCTAGTTGATTTATAAGTTTCAAGTGTACAACATAAAGATTCACAATTTTAAAGGTTAAACTCTATTTATAGTTATTATAAAATATTGGCTGTATTTTCTGTGTTCTACACTATATCCTTGTAATTTAATAGTAGTTGGTACCACTTAATGCCCTACCTCTATCTTATTTCTCTCCACTAGTAACCTCTAGTTTGTTTTGTAATTCTGTGAATCTGTTTCTTTTTTGTTATATTCACTAATTAATTTTTTAGATTCCACATATAAGTGGTATCATATCTTTGCTATTGTACATAATAAGTTGTTTTTATATCTCTGCTATTGTAAATAATGCTGCCATGAACATTGGGATGCACGTGTCTTTTCAAATTAGTGTTTTCATTTTCTTCAGATATATATCCAAGGGAGGAACTGCGGAGTTATATGGTGGTTCCATTTTTAGTGTTTTGAGAAATCTCTGTACTGTTTCGACAGTGGCTGCACCAATTTACATTCCTACCAATAGTGCATGAGGGTTCCTGTTTTTCCATATCCTTGGCAACGTTTGTTATTTGTGTGTGTGTGTTTTTTTTTTTTTACAATAGCCATTATTAGCAGAGAATGTTCCATCTATGTTTTCTTCTGGGAGTTGTATGGTTTCTGGTCTTAACATTTAGGTCTTTAGCCCATCTTGAAGCTTCTCTTAAAAAACAAAAGAGGGAAACCAGACGTTTTCCTCTTTTCTCTCTTGTCATAGATCCAAGAGAGACTCAGTCTACACTGACACCCCTTCTTATCCAGGTCTCCCATCCCCAGGACAGCTGGGCTCAAGCAGAAGTGATTAGTTTGATGATGGTGATGATACTATCGCTACCAGTAACGATAACTTACTGTGTATCAGGCACGATCCCAACTACTTTACAAATATTGCCTCATTTAATCCTTCCACAACACGATGTGATACCTGGCTTTATTATTCCTGTTTTGCAGTCATAAAAGGGGAAGTGATAAAGCAGTTCACCATCTCTTATATTAAGTTTGTCTTAACTTATACTACCATAGCAGCTGCCTTGCTCAGTGACTATGCTAGATACATAAAGAAGTGCATGCAATGTGTTGTAAATGGTATAATGTGCCCGGGGTCACTTACAGGCCTGGTAGTGGTCAAGAGGACAAGCTCTTGTATGGGAAGCCCTCGTTAGAATCCTGACCCCATTCACTTGGACAACTGACTTCACTTTTCTGTACCTCTTTGTCTTCATCTGAATCAAGGAGATAACAGTGCCTTCCTCATAAGAGAGTGGGGAGAATGAAAGGAGATAATCTATGTAAAGCTGTTAGCACAGCACTTGTACATAGTAAATTCAATACATGTTTGTCATTATAACCATAATTCAAATAAATGATGTATTTGTTAAGAAGGGCATCAAGGAGTTGGTAAGCTCCAAGATCTTGGAGGATAGGAAGGTAGAATATGTTGGGCATGCTTTGGGCATACTGACTTTCATCATAATGTCAAAGAGTTTTCGAGCAAGACAAATGCTATGATAGTATAAGTTAATATACAATTAATATAAGTGACTATGAGCTACTTTTATCAATTCCCCTTATATGACTGTGAAATAAGCCTCCCTGGTGGCTCAGGCAGTAAAGAATCCACCTACCAATGCAGGAGACCCAGGTTCGATCCCTGGGTCAGGAAGATCCCCTGGAGAAGGAAATGGCAACCCACTCCAGTATTCCTGCCTGGAAAATTCCACGGACAGAGGAGCCTAGTGGGCTGCAGCCCATGGGGTTGCAAGAGTTGGACGCGACTTAGTGACTACAGTGGCACTGTTACATGACTGTAAGATGGGAATAGCACCGCGTATGGCGTTACATCGTGAAGGCGTTAAATGAAGCGATATTTACAAAGTAGTTGGGAGCAACTGAAGCACAGTTAATTCAGATTGCTTGTAGGGTATCAACCAGGCAATTAATTTTGCCTGGGCAGCACTTACTCTCTTCCTCTGGTAAAACCACCCAGTTTTGCTTTGGGAAATGGCCCTTCCCTGTGCTATGGGGTTCTGACCTGGTCCCTTCTCATCCCAGGCCACTCATTTCTGTTTCCTTCTGGATTGACTCAACTCATGGGACCCATGCTATGGCTAAAGTGTACTCAAGGCATGGAGAGCCAGTCGGAGCTCCCAGGAGATCACTGAAATTCTGGGTTCAGATGTGCCTGAAACTAGACACACACCTGGATGCCCGACTTGTGATTTAATAATTCTGCTTTTAGCTTAACCTTTTTGAATTTGTTTTCATCTTTGTAATTGAAAGAATACTCCAGGTATACTAGTTATACTACTACTACTACTAAGTCGCTTCAGTCGTGTCTGACTCTGTGCGACCCCATAGATGGCAGCCCACCAGGCTCTCCTGTCCCTGGGATTCTCCAGGCAAGAACACTGGAGTGGGTTGCCGTTTCCTTCTCCAATGCATGGAAGTGAAAAGTGAAAGTGAAGTTGCTCAGTCCTGTCCGACCCTCAGTGACCCCATGGACTGCAGCCTTCCAGGCTCCTCCATCCATGGGATTTTCCATGGCAAGAGTACTGGAGTGGGGTGCCAAATGCTATTTAAATATAGCTCTAAATTCTGGATATACTCTAATTTTGTGTTTTATTACTTATAGAACATTTTTGTCTTCACTGTTCACAGATTATAATAATAATTACTTTCATCATCGTCATCAGTATTTCACCTGTACCTGATCTCTCTGCCAGCCTGATAACAATTACTAGCTTAAGTGATTTATTCAAGGAATAAGGAACAGAGGTGAAATTCAAACTCACATCTCTCTGATTGTAAAACTGGTGCGTTTTCTACTACACCAAGCCTCCTCTTCATCTTGAGGTAAAAATGTTTTCCATTTGAATGCATCTTTTATATTATGATGAAAGTCAGTGGAAAGATAAATTTAGCAAAATTCACTTTAAACATCTTTCGTGAGTCAAATCCTTTTTGAAAATTACAACCCCTATGGTGCTTCATATTACATCACTGAAGTTCAACCTGCTAAATCCCTGCCCCTGCCAGTCACACCAGTGTCCTTGTTTCTGAGAGAAAACCTTGGTTTTCTTTCCTGGGAGACGTGGAATTAATGCATATTTTGCAGTGAATTCTATGCAAAGTAACTATGAAGGAATAGGGCTGGGAGTGGCCTTTGCTTTCAAGGAACTTCAACTCCATTGGGGAAGATACATATGGAGTGAACTAAATTTCTTCCAAGCCAGTTGGATATATGCAACCATCGGCCCTAATAATGGCGTGACAGCTACAGAGGAAGGGTCAAGTATTAGTAGGATGGCACGTCAGCGAAGGAAGACTTTAGGGAGTCAAAATGTTGAGCTATGTCTTGAAGCAAGAGAAGAATTCCTCAGCAGAATGTAACCTCAGGTGATCTAAGAGTTCACCATCAAAGGTGGAGCCTAGAACACTCTAAGGTTTCATGATTTGTTGGCTGTCAGGCACCAGGACACTGCTGAGCACGGGGAATACAACAGGAATGTGGACAGAGTCCTCACCCCACAGTGCTTGCAGTTTGGCAGAGACAGACCAACATGGTAGAGTGATACATGTAGAAGTCCAGTAAGGGCATGCTGCCCGGAGCATTCAGGGTGGCCGGGTCGTGAACATCTCAGGCCGGATCTGATGGGTGAGAGGAGGGAGCGCCACAAGGGGGCGCTGCAGAGGCTGAGGAGCAGTGGAGGCTGGTCCAGGAGGCTGGCGAGAAGGTGCCTGGTGGAGGGAAGGGCTGGTTGTTCGCTGGAGCATTTCCAGGCGGACCTGGAACCAGATGCGGTTGTGAGAGAACATGTGGGGACCACCTGGAGATGGCGTGAAAGAGGAGAAGGGGTGGCCCTGACCCCACCCTCTGCCTTTGACGCTGTTGTAAAATCCAGTGATATGAATTCAAGGCTTGTGAGAAAGGACTCCAGGTGTCTGTTTTCTCCCTCTTGTTAGTCAATCCCTCTTCCCTCAGCTCAGCCTGGCAGAGTTCTGGGTTTCCACCTCCTTCTATGTTCCTTGTTGCCAATGGATAACCTCACAGGAATGGCTTCCCGGAGCTCGCAGAGCAAAGCCACCAGCACCCAACCCCTGGACTGTTCTTCCCTTTTTCTAAACTACCTGGACGGCAGCTCGCCTGTGCCCTGCAGGCATGGTTGGCTGTAGCTCTCGCCTCACCATGGGACATCTGAGCAAGGGGGTAAGGGAGAGGGAGAGGGTTAAAAACCTCAGACTCTGCTTCTCTATCTGCCTCAAGAGCCACCAGCCCTGGGTCCTGTTCCCTTCCCTGCTCGTCTTTTCCCCTCAGGTCTCCACTGGGGCACCAACTCTTGTGATACATGCATGTCTTTTGCGATACACGGATGTCTCCTGTAATCCTGGCCTTTAGCATTCTCTCAAATATACAAATCTGCAACTCTGTCCCAAATGTAGAGAGGGCCGAGTTAGAGCCTCTGTGTGGGGATTTTGTCTGCCTCTATGAGATCTCAGTCAAGTGGGCCTTAGGAAGCATCACTACGAACAAAGCTAGTGGAGGTGATGGAATTCCAGTTGAGCTATTTCAAATCCTAAAAGATGATGCTGTGAAAGTGCTGCACTCAATATGCCAGCAAATTTGGAAAACTCAGCAGGGGCCACAGACCTGGAAAAAGTCAGTTTTCATTCCAATCCCAAAGAAAGGCAATGCCAAAGGATACTCAAACTACCACACAATTGCACTCATCTCACATGCTAGCAAAGTAATACTAAAAATTCTCCAGGCAAGGCTTTGTCAATACATGAACCGTGAACTTCCAGATTTTCAATCTGGTTTTTAGAAAAAGGCAGAGGAACCAGAGATCAAATTGCCAGCATCCACTGGATCATCGAAAAAGCAAGAGAGTTCCAGAAAAAACATCTGTTTCTGCTTTATTGACTATGGCACAGCCTTTGACTGTGTGGATCACAACAAACTGTGGAAAATTCTGAAAAAGATGGGAATGCCAGACCACCTGACCTGCCTCTTAAGAAACATATATGCAGGTCAGGAAGCAACAGTTAGAACTGGACATGGAACAACTGGCTGGTTCCAAATCGGGAAAGGAGTACGTCAAGGCTGTATATTGTCACCCTGCTTACTTAATTTATATGCAGAGTACATCATGAGAAACGCTGGGCTGGAAGAAGCACAAGCGGGAATCAGGATTGCTGGGAGAAATGTCAGTAACCTCAGATATGCAGATGACACCACCCTTATGGCAGAAAGTGAAAAAGAACTAAAAAACCTCTTGATGAAAGTGAAAGAGGAGAGTGAAAAAGTTGGCTTAAAGCTCAACATTCAGAAAACAAAGATCATGGCATCCGATCCTATCACTTCATGGCAAATAGATGGAGAAACAGTGGAAACAATGGCAGACTTTATTTGGGGGGGGGCTCCAAAATCACTGCAGATGGTGACTGCAGCCATGAAATAAAAAGACGCTTACCCCTCGGAAGAAAAGTTATGACCAACCTGCTGCTGCTGCTAAGTCGCTTCAGTTGTGTCCGACTCTGTGCGACCCCATAGACGGCAGCGCACAAACCTAGACAGCATATTAAAAAGCAGAGACATTACTTTGTCAACAAAGGTCCGTCTCGTCAAGGCTATGGTTTTCCCAGTACTCATGTATGGTTGTGAGAGTTGGACTATAAAGAAAGCTGAGAGCCAAAGAATTGATGCTTTTGAACTGTGGTGTTGGAGAAGACTCTTGAGTGTCCCTTGGACTGCAAGGAGATCCAACCAGTCCATCCTAAAGGAAATCAGTCCTGAGTGTTCATTGGAAGGACTGATGTTGAAGCTGAAACTCCAATACTTTGGCCACCTGATGCAAAGAGCTGACTCATTTGAAAAGACCCTGATGCTGGGAAAGATTGAAGGCAGGAGGAAAAGGGGACGACAGAGTATGAGATTGTTGGATGGCATCACTGACTCAAGAGGCATGAGTTAGAGTAAACTCTGGAAGTTGGTGATGGACAGGGAGGCCTGGCGTGCTGCAGTCCATGGGGTCACAAAGTGTCGGACATGACTGAGTGACTGAACTGAACTGATGAGATCTCAGTGGAAATAGAATGCAGCATAGAGGGCAGCCTTTGAAACCTGGTCAACCTCCCCTTTATAATTATACATGAAGACCCTTAGAACTCATTTTTTAAGCTTGGTTTATAGAAAAGTGAAAAACTCTGGGATTATAGTTTGTTCCTCAGTGGAGGGTAGCAAAGGTTTTCACTGACACAGAGAGCCAAGCCTCGGAGCACTGGGAGAAAAGGGGTGGCAGGAATGCCCCTGAGAATTAAGCAGGCATTGGTTATCTTCACCAGAGACCCTATCCTCAGGCTTTATCATGATGGCAACTTATTCTCCTGCATTTTAGTCGCTAAAAGATTAAACACATTTAGATCCTTTTTTTTATATTTTAAAACATTTTATTTTATTGAAGTAAAATTTATTTACATTGTTAATTTCTGCTGTATAGCAAAGTGATTCAGTTATACATACATATATATATATATATATATATATATATATGTATTCTTTTTGATTGTGGTTTATCACGAGGATTGAATGTAGTTCCCTGCGCTATACAGTAGGTCCTTGTTTATCCATCCGATATAGAATAGTTTGCATCTGCTTACCCTGAACTGCCAGTCCTTTCCCCCTCTCCCCTTTGGGAACCACTAGTCTGTTCTTTAGCATGGAATGATGCTAAAGCTGAAACTCCAGTACTTTGGCCACCTCATGTGAAGAGTTGACTCATTGGAAAAGACTCTGATGCTGGGAGGGATTGGGGGCAGGGGGAGAAGGGGACGACAGAGGATGAGATGGCTGGATGGCATCACTGACACGATGGATGTGAGTCTGAGTGAACTCTGGGAGTTGGTGATGGACAGGGAGGCCTGGCGTGCTGCAATTCATGGGGTCGCAAAGAGTCAGACACGACCGAGTGACTGAACTGAACTGAGTCTGTTCTCTACGTCTGTGAGTCTGGTTCTGTTTCCTAGATGTGTTCATTTGTGCCATATTTTAGAGTCCACATATAAATGACATCATAGGGTATTTTTCTCTTTCTGACTCAATTCACTTAGTATGATGATAGTTGCCTCCATGTTGCTGAAAATGGCATTATTTCATTCTTTTTTGTGACTGAGTAGTATTTAATTGTATATGTATGTACCAATCTTCTTTATCCATTTATCTGTTGATGGACATTTAGGTTGCTTCCATGTCTTGGCTATCGTAAATAGTACTGCTATGAACATAGGGGTCCATATATCTCTTTGAATTATAGTTTTGTCTAGATATATGCCCAGGAGTGGGATTGCTGGACCATATGGCAACTCTATTTTTAGTTTTTTGAGGAACCTGTGTACTGTTTTCCATAGTGGCCTCACCAATCTACATTCCCACCAACAATGTAGGAGGGTTTTCTTTTCTCCACACCCTCTCCAGCATTTCTTGTTTATAGACTTTTAAATTATGGCCGTTCAGATTGGTGTGAGATGGTTCATCATTGTAGTATTTATTTGCACTTGTCTAATAGTTAGCAATGTTGAGCATCTTTTCATGTCCATTGATCCATATGTCTGTTTTTGTGCCAATATCAGATTTGATCACCGTAGCTTTGTAATATTGTCTGAAGACTGGAAGCGTTATGCTTTCTGTTTTGTTCTTTTTCCATGTAAATTTTGGGACTATTTGTTCAAGTTCTTTGAACGGTGTTATGGATAATTTGATAGGAATTGCATTGAATCTGTAGGTTGCTTTGGATAGTATGGCCATTTTAACAATATTGATTCTTCCAATTCAGGAGCATGGGATATCTTTCCTTTTCTTTGAGTCATCTTCAGTTTTCTTTATTAATGTTTTATAGTTATCAGCATATAAGCCTTTCTCCTCCTTGGTCAGGTTTATTCCTAAGTATTTTTGATTCGATTTTAAAAGGGATTTTTAAACATTCCATTTCAAGCACAGTTAGATCTTGAATGTGAATGTAGAAAGTGTAGCTGTAAAATAATGCCTCTGCCACATCAACACATCAACAAGAAAACCGTACTCCTTTGCTTACATAGAGTAGTCCTGCTGTGTAATCAGCTGCATTGTTGATGGTCTACCACGAGGGGGCAGAAGAGCATAAGTTTTCCTCAGAAGACTGTGTATTGATGTATCAGGCCTCTCTGGTTCTTTAGTTTTCTCTCTATCTCTGCTTCAGATTCTCTCAAGAGACGTTTTAGAGGAAATAACACACTGCAGATGGTGATTTCAGCCATGAAATTAAAAGACGCTTACTCCTTGGAAGGAAAGTTATGACCAACCTAGATAGCATATTCAAAAGCAGAGACATTACTTTGCCAACAGAGGTCCGTCTAGTCAAGGCTATGGTTTTTCCTGTGGTCATGTATGGATGTGAGAGTTGGACTGTGAGGAAGGCTGAGCGCCAAAGAATTGATGCTTCTGAACTGTGGTGTTGGGGAAGACTCTTGAGAGTCCCTTGGACTGCAAGGAGATCCAACCAGTCCATTCTGAAGGAAATCAGCCCTGGGATTTCTTTGGAAGGAATGATGCTGAAGCTGAAACTCCAGTACTTTGGCCACCTCATGCAAAGAATCGACTCATTGGAAAAGACTCTGATGCTGGGAGGGATTGCGGGCAGGAGGAGAAGGGGATGACAGAGGATGAGATGGCGGGATGGCATCACCGGCTCGACGGACGTGAGTCTGAGTGAACTCCGGGAGTTGGTGATGGACAGGGAGGCCTGGCGTGCTGCGATTCATGGGGTCGCAAAGAGTCGGACACAACTGAGTGACTGAACTGAACTGAACACAGTGCAATCTCTGAGGCAGGAAGGTTGTCTGCCTAACTGATTCTCATAGTGTGGTTCTTCAGATTTCTGAAGGTCACTAACACTTTGAGGCAGCCATGAAGTAAACTATTGTCAGATTAATACCAAGACATTATTTACCTTTTCCCCTGGGCCGTTACCAGCACCAATGGTGCAGAAACAATGGCAGTTAAAACAGACAGGGCCTCGGCATGAATCAAGATAGTGGCACCAAACTCCTAGAAGTCGGTGTATTCTCCACCATCATACATTTGCAATAATTAAAAAAAAATCATCAGTTTCACCTAAGAATGCCCTTGATAAAGTAATAAAATTCTTAGTTTTATCAAATCTTGACCCTTGAATTCATTTCCTTTTAATATTCTGTGCAACAAAATGGGAATATGCATAAAACAGTTCTGCTGAATGTCAAAGGAGAAAGGTCACCTTGAAGAAAACACTTGTGTATCCTGAACAGAATCCCCTTTTTTCTGGAACACCATTTTTAGTTCAAAAAGAAAAATAATTTGGCAAACAAATTATGGTTCTTCAGACTTCAGTATCTGGCAGATAGTTAAAAAAAAAAAAAAGGTGAATTCATCCCTTTAAGGAAATTAATTATCAGTATTTGTGCCCATGATACAATTTGAGCTTTTAAGTGAAAATTAGAAATCTGGAATATTTTTATCTACCACAGTTAACTTCACAAATTCTCTGTATTTGGACACTTTTCTGGTGATTTTGGTGGCAAAAGGAATGAATTTTGGTATTGCATAATGTAATGTATCAAAATTTGAAAGTTCTGCCTAGCTCAATGAATAACTGTTACCCTATGCATGAGTAAAAGATTTATTCAAAGCATAAGATAGATCAGTGGATTTTAGTGTAATAGAGTACAAAAAGTTCACTGATACAGTTTCAGATTCCATATTGTTATCGTCTTTTAGAAACGATCATTTTGGCAGTTTGGTGTAATGTGAAAGATCATCAGCATATCTGAAAAGCTGCTGAAATTCCTCTCTCATTTCCAGCTAATTCTCTGTGTGAGGCTAGGCTTTCTTCACATGCTTCAACCAAAACAGTATCTCACAACAGACTGAAAACAGAAGCAGATACAAGACTACCATAGCCACTAACAAATATTCTACCATTTTTTGAAGAGACATTCAAGGAAATGGGTGTCTTGATTTGTTCCCCTGTCATTTAATTTCTCCAGATAAGCATGGCTTCCTTCTCTGTCTACAAACTGTCTTTAGAAAACAGCAGGTCTTGGCTACTCTGCTTTGCTAACAGTAGTGTGATAATATCACCTTCTATTGTAAATGTTTTGCAGTTAACAAATATCAGACAGTCCACTCAAATAGCCTGAGGAAAATGAGGTCAGGACAGGTTTTACTCACGGCCATATAGTAAATAGCAGAAGCCCAACTGAAACTCTGCCTTTATGATTCAAGGTCATTTGCTCCCCTGAAAAGTAATTCACACAGGTGGTTTGTTAGCGGAGGAGGGCGGGGCGGAATTAAAGAGGACAACCAGTTCTGCATTTGGAAAAGACCAAATCTATCTTGTTTAGTCAAAACGGAAGGGGGATTCTTACGTGTGCGAGGTTATGGAGCTGAACTACATGCAAGCTGTTCATTCTTTACTCAAGTGATAGGGAGTTGTGGAAATAGGGGAAAAACAGCACTGTGTTTGCTTCAGAATCCAATGCCATGCTCCTTCCAGCTGACCTTTCAAGAGGGCTCTAGAGGTTATACTTTCTCTTTGTAGAAGTAAATGAAGTAGCCAGGTACTGGTTATAGAGTACTGGGCTTCCTTTTAAATTGCTGTGTCTTCACTTTATCTATGTGGTATGCCTTTATTTCAAACATAAACAGACAAGCAGGATAAAAATCAAGGGAGGAAAGCTATGTATACAATCAAAATGATGCTTTTTTTCAGTAGCTGAGTAGTTTATATAATCTGACATGTGTGTCTCTTCCATTTATTCTGTTTTTCTCCTTCATACAGCTCCATCAGAGACTAGGCAACTTGAACAATATTTACATTTGTATGGTCCCTCTTAATTTTCAGAGTATTTTCACAATCATTATGTCCTCTGAACCTCAGACACAGCTTTATCTCTATGCGGAAAGTAGGGTGGGTGTTATTTTCTCGTGGTGCCTTTGGTAAGCAGAATTGTTTCAGTGTGATGCGTAAGATCATTCTAGACTTCCTAGACCATGAGCTGGTAGGATGAGGAGGAACTACCCCAGTGCGGTGTCCCAGAAGACCAGCACCCCCTCCCATTTGGAGAAGAGGAAGCACCAGAATACACCGTGCATTTCTATCAAGTTCTTGGTAGATGGTATGGTCTGAGGACTACAGTGACAACCAGTACTGTAACTCATACTGTATGTTTTCAGAACTGGATTGTGGTCCAGTGGGTGGCATCCGTGTCTATGAAGGAACCCACCTTTTATAAGCAGTCCTTTTTACCAATGAACAGAGATTAAGTGACTGGTCCAAGGTCATACTGATAGAAATTTAATATCGTTTAAAGTAGACCCAAGGTCTTCTGATTCCTAATCGAAGGTAGTTCCTTAAGCTATTTGTTGTAAGTTTCTTTAATAGCAGACAGTGACAATTGACAATTGTTATATGTTCAACAGGTATATCTTTAGTTGAACCTTTTGCTGAGCAGGATCTAAGTAAATAGCAAAGGAAAAATAATCCTCCTTGTTTTAATCCAAGATGCATTGTAGGAGATAGAAGTGCCCTTCAGCATACCTGAGAACATCAGGGATAGAAATATATAAAATACTTAAATTCAGCTCTTTAGAATTGCATATCTAAATGCTGTGGGTTTCTAAAGATAATAGATTTTAATCCAGTTTAATTTTTTTTAATTTAAAATTTTTATTGAATTATAGTTCATTTACAATATTAGTTTCAGGTATACAACATAGTGATTCAATATCTTTATAGATTATGCTCCATTTAAAGTTATTATAAGGCATTGGCTTTATTTCTTGTGCTATACAATATATCCTTGTACCATATTTATTTTATACATAGTAGTTTATATCTCTTAACACCTACCCATATTTTGCCCCTTTCTCCATTCCGTTCCCCACTGGTAACCACTAGTTTGTTTTCTGTATCTGTGAGTTTGTTTCTGTTTTGTTATATTCATTTGAACAAAAAAAATTTTTTATGTTTACTCTGAGCAAATAACTCTGCTAACTATCTCTACCAAATGAGATCTGGTCTTTGACTTACAGGAATTTATAAACTAGTGGGAAGAAGCAGAATGTTCGTAACTAACTACAGAATTATGCCAGATGGAATGTGGTATCTATAAAACCAAAGGTCCACAGTATACAGTGCAGGGAGACAGTGGAGAGAGAGATTTCATTTAGGGAGAGCTAATGAAGAAATGGCATCTGAATATGAAGGAAGTAGCATCTGAAATGATCCTCTGAAAGGGAGGAGGATTTTGCCTGGTAAAGATAGAGAAGAAGAATCTTCTGGGCAGAGAAAACTGCATTGGAAAAGATATAGGTCAGCACAGGGCTTTCTTGGGGAAGAGCTACTTTTCCATGTGGTCTGGGAAGGGCACAGAAGTGCAGTGTGTGATACAACTGGAAAGTCATGGGGGACGGCCAAGAGTGAGTGAATAGTTCTGAGCCAGGAGAGATAGGAACCAAGGGGTGCTGTAGAGGAGGTGGCTGGGGACTGGAGAATAGACCAGTGAGGAGGCGAAGCCAAGCAAGGAGGACTTTTCAGAAGCTAGCATGATGAGAGAATGGGTTTGGGGTCTTCTGGTTTTAAACCTGGTTTTGAACCTTACTACCTCTGTAGCCTTAGGAAAATATGACTCTCTTTGGACTTTAGTTTTCTCACTTCTAAAAGGAGAGGGTAGATCCTGACTAACATCTCTCTCCCCCTAACATTCTTTGATTCTGAGGACCTTATTTGCCCTCTGTTGCAAATCTAATTCTGGATGGCTTGAATCCATTGTTCATCCTTCTTTCTAAAATGGTATGGCTCCTTCTGGGATCACAACGTGAAATATAATGCAGTTGAAGGTCCCATTGATCTGGCCATGGTTTGGGGCAGAAGTGAGAAAATGAAATTCTTGAATTAGAACTTCATCAAACGTATCTTATTTAAAGCTTATTTCAACTGTACCAACTTTTCAAGCATTGCTATTTGCAACAGAGAAAACTTTATCTTGCTGAGTTTACAAGCTCATGGAAGCATGATTGCAGCTCTGAAAATGTGTGGGTTACTAGGGTTATTTCTAATAAACATAAAGGTTAGCTTTAGGGGTAGAGGCCAGATTTCATGACTATAACTGGAAATCTTAGGGAACAGATGAATCATATAATATATCACTTCAACAGGAAATCGACCATGTCCCCCTGTTACAGTTTATCTCAAAATGTTTTGTGAGATGAGCTGGAGGAACCACAGCCCAAACCATGTATGGGATGGGGTGATTAGATTCCAGCCAGAAGACCAAATATTGCCTTTTGTTCTTTCCTGGGGGTGGGGGTGGGAAGGATATGGAAAACAATGTTCTGGCCACCGAGAAGATTCCAGGGAGTAAAAATGAATCATCCCCAGCCGCCAGGAAACATCAGGAGTTCTCTAAATGGAATGAAGTCCTCCTGTACCTTGGGTGGGAGCAGAGGAGGTGAGGGAAACAACAGCTGGTGGGGGAGCCGGAAGCTGGAGAAGGGGACACCGAAACACGGCTGAAACCGGCAGCCATGGCAGAGGAATAAACCAAAAGGGATGTGAGTTTGTGCAGGTTTCCTGTGGGGTCCCTTAGGGAGAGGCTATTCCAGAGCTGCCCTCCGTGGTTTCCTAATCAGTTGCTGCTGCCTCTAGTCTCCACCCCATGCAGGAGCATCTGCATAAAAATGTGGAGAATGTAACCAGCTATTCACGCGTGTCCAAAAGGGCTCTGCGAATTAGGAAGCTGCACGTGCAGCCCACTGCACAAAGGGCCTCCCACCAGCAGCCTGGGAATGGGAACGGGACCTGCCGCCCTAGGCCAGGGAGCCCCAGGGGTCAACGGACATCTGGAGCCAAGTCCAGCCCCTGGACTGAAGCTCTGGGGGGTGTCAGGCACATCCTGCTGCTTGCTGGAGCCTGAGGCGTGGAATTGGGGCTGGATTCTCTCTTGCTTCCTATGTGCCTTTAATTAACTTCATTAGTTAATTATATCCTAATATCTCTCCATGTATTTGGGTCCTCTTTAGTGTTTCTAAATAAGAGTTTGTTTCTAAACAGAGTTCTGTTTTTTAAACCTTTTTTTATTAAGGTCATTTTCAAACATACAAACATACAAAGAACATACAAAAAAATAGTATGTTGAACCCGTACCACCTGGCTTTAGTATTTATCAACATTTTGCCAAATTTCTTTCACTTATGTCTCCTCCACTTCTTTTTCTCCCAGTGTATTAAAGCAAATCCCAAATATATCATTTCAGCTACAAAAACTGAATATATTGCTGGCTGGTAAGGTCCCTTTTTTCCACATAATAATGCTACTATCATATGTAATAAAATTAATAATTTTTAATATCATATAATCATGGATAAAGACCATATATTTCTTGTACTACAGGATTCAAACAAGATCCACACAATGCATATTATTTCCTCTCTTTTTAAAAAGTTTTGAAAAATATTTATTAGTGTCTGTACTGGATCTCTGCTGTGCTCCGGCTTTCTCTAGTTGTGGCAAGCAGGGTCTACCCTTTGTTGCCGTGCACGAGCTTCTCAATTGCAGCGGCTGCTCTTATCGCGGAACACGGGCTCTAGGTCTGTGGGTTTCAGTAGCTGCGGCACACAGCCTCGGCATTTGTGGCATGCAGGCTCAAGGGCGCCCAGGCTTCAGTAATTATGGCCTACAGGTCTAGTTGCTCTTCAGCATGTGGAATCTTCCCAGATCAGGGTTCGAACACTGGCAGGCGGACTCTCAACTGCTGGACCACCAGGGAAGTGCTCCTCTCTTTTTAGTGCCATTTATTTGTAGGAGAAATTTGATCAAACATTTGATCAAATCTACAGAATTTCATATCCTCTGTTTGGCTGTTGTATTTTCCCAAGGATTCCTAGTTCCTTTTCACTGGGAAATGGTATTTAGAGACCACCATACGGGCATAAGAGATAGTCTTTGCTACTGAATTATCATTGTTTTGTGGATTTTTCAGAGTAAAGAGTGAGAACATTTACACATTTGAAAATGAGAGAAATTTGAGTTCTTACTGATATTTCCAATTTAAATTTAAGATTACATGGTTTTTCCTAACTGACTTGTATCTGTATGTTACTTCTCCCTTGCTGATCAGTTTGATTTCTGTGATATTATTAGTAACATCATTACTTATTAGCTTTGGTTTGAAAATAACACATTTAATGCAGGTTAAAATTTCTTTGTAATAAATCCATGGGGATAATATTATCTCTTGTGTCTCTGAGGATATTAGTTATAATGTTTTTTAAATTGATATATTTTAAATTCCTTTTATTGTTTCTGTTTTCAGTGTTCAGATTTTCTTAAATATCTGGTGAACCTTGGCTGTTGACTCAAAAATAAGAGATACTGAAGCATCAGTATTACTAATAACATAAGATTACTAAAATAAGAGTATAAAACCAACAGAGTTAAGTAAAAATCCCATAATCTCATATATGAATAGGAAATATCAGTATAAACTCATTTTTTGTCTCTTAAATTAAAAATAACATATTTCATTGCTCTGACTGTTGAAAAGGCCTAGAAACAATGAATTTAGTAGTAATAAGCACAACAGGCATTCACATTATGGTCTCTGAATACCATTCCCTACTAAGAGGAACCAGAAATCTTTGGGGAAATGCCTGATTCCAAGTTTGCCCTGTGCTGTGCTTAGTCACTCAGTTGTGTATGAGTTTTTGCAGATTCCAAGTTTAGGGCAGGACTTAAAAAGTGAGTCTGGGACATTATCTTAAGTCAAAGAAGAAATGAGGAATTCTTTCAAAACAAATAGTCAAATCGAAACGATGTAAAAGCCATTCTTAAAAGGCTCCCACTGGCCAAAGATGGGGCAATATGTACATGAAAAAAAATTAGAATACATCAGATAATGAAAAATTAATGAATTTATGCAGGTCAGGAAGCAACAGTTAGAACTGAACATGGAACAACAGACTGATTCCAAATAGGAAAAGGAGTGCATCAAGGCTGTATATTGTAGCCTTGCTTATTTAACTTATATGCAGAGTACATCATGAAAAACGCTGGGCTCGAAGAAACACAAGCTGAAATCAAGATTGCCGGGAGAAACATCAACAACCTCAGATATGCAGATGACACTACCCTTATGGCAGAAAGTGAAGAGGAACTAAGAAGCCTCTTGATAAAAGTGAAAGAGGAGAGTGAAAAAGTTAGCTTAAAGCTCAACATTCAGAAAACAAAGATCATGGCATCCAGTCCCATCACTTCACGGCGAATAGATGGGGAAACAGTGGAAACACAGGCTGACTTTATTTTGAGGGGCTTCAAAATCACTGCAGATGGTGATTGCAGCCCTGAAGTTAAAAGATGCTTACTCTTTGGAGGGAAAGTTATGACCAACCTAGACAGTATATTAAAAAGCAGAGACATTACTTTGTCAACAAAGGTCTGTCTAGTCAAGGCTATGGTTTTTCCAGTAGTCATGTATGGATGTGAGAGTTGGACTATAAAGAAAGCTGAGCACCGAAAAATTGATGCTTCTGAACTGTGGTGTTGGAGAAGACTCTTAAGAGTCCCTTGGACTGCAAGGAGATCCAACTGGTCCATCCTAAAGGAAATCAGTCCTGAATATTCATTGGAAGCACTGATGCTGAAGCTGAAACTCCAGTACTTTGGCCACCTGATGCAAAGAGCTGACTCATTTGAAAAGACCCTGATGCTGGGAAGGATTGAAGGCAGGAAGAGAAGGGGATAACAGAGGATGAGATAGTTGGATGGCATCACTGACTCAATGGACATGAGTTTGGGTAAACTCCGGGAGTTGGTGACGGACAGGGAGGCCTGGCGTGCTGTGGTTCATGGGGTCACCAAGAGTCAGATATGACTGAACGACTGAACTGCACTGAACTGATAATGATTAAAAAAAATATGTCTTTAGTCGTTTTTGGAGGTCACTAGGGCACCAGATCATCACTCAAAAATGTATTCAATTCAGCTCAGTTGCTCAGTCGTGTCTGACTCTGTGATCCAATGGACTGCAGCACACCAGGCTTCCCTGTCTATCACCAACTCCTGGAGATTGCTCAAACTTATGTCCATGAAGTCGGTGATGCCATCCAACCATCTCATCCTCCATCGTCCCCTTCTCCTGCTGCCTTCAATCTTTCTCAGCATCAGGGTCTTTTCCAAAGAGTCAGTTCTATGCATCAGGTGGCCAAAGTATTGGCGTTTCAGCTTCAGCATCAGTCCTTCCAATGAATATTCAGGACTGATTTCCTTTAAGATGGACCGGTTGGATCTCCTTGCAGTCCAAGGGACTCTCAAGAGTCTTCTTCAACACCACAGTTTAGAAACATCAATTCTTTGGCACTCAACTTTATTTATAGTCCAACTCTCACATCCATATATGACTACTGGAAAAACCACAGCTTTGACTAGACTACCTTTGTTGGCAAAGTAATGTCTCTGCTTTTTAATATGCTGTCTAGGTTGGTCATAACTTTCCTTCCAAGGAGTAAGCGTCTTTTAATTTCATGGTTGCAGTCACCATCTGCAGTGATTTTGGAGCCCACAAAAATAGTCTGCCACTGTTTCCACTTTTTCCCCATCTATTTGCCATGAAGTGATGGGACCGGATGCCATGATCTTAGTTTTCTGAATTTTGGTTTTAAGCCAACTTTTTCACTGTCCTCTTTCACTTTCACCAAGAGGCTCTTTAGTTCTTCTTCACTTTCTGCCATAAGGGTGGTATCATCTGCATATCTGAGGTTATTGATATTTCTCTGCAATCTTGACTCCAGCTTGTGCTTCATCCAGCCCAACATTTCACATGATGTACTCTGCGTATAAGTTAAATAAGCAATGTGACAACATACAGCCTTGACATACGCCTTTCCCAATTTGGAACCAGTCTATTATTCCATGTCCAGTTCTAACTATTGCTTCTTGAAATACAAAAATGTATTAAAAAGGGAAATATCAAGGATTTTATTCTGCCTTTCCTGTATGAACTATATTTCATGATAACCAAATTATTTATGAGGGAAAGTTCTTTATGGAATAATTCAACCAGTGAATGCAGAAGGAATGATGGAATTATAAAATCATCATTTTACAACTCCAAATAAAACAATGGATCTAGACAACAATTATGTTTGCTAAAACAGTTAAGTTAAAAGTCAATAAAGAGGGACTTCCCTCATGGTCCAGTGGTTAAGACTGTGCTCCCAATGCAGGATACACAGGTTCCATCCCTGATCAGGGAAATAGATCCTGCACATGGCAACAAAGATCCCACATACTACAACTAAGACCAGGCACAGCCAAATAAATTGAAAAAAAAAAGTCAACAAAGAACTTCATAATGGAAATAATGGATTGCTATCACCTGAATCCACCGATTCCCGTGGTATAAAATTAAAAATAAAACAACGTGACAGTATAATGATGTCCTACAATAAGAAAAACACACCACTTAAGAAGTATTCTAAAAAAAAAAAAAAGAAGTATTCTTGCCTAAAAAAATCAGACCTGAATCTTATCCAGCCAATAGCTTTAGCTATCAGCTCACAGAAAATAAGGCAAAGAATATTTTAAACAAAACCACCAAGATGCAATAAATCAAATCCTGAATGAGATATTCTATAGGCCAAATGAGCTAGTTTTTCTGAAATAATGACATAAAAATTGAGGGATGGATTTATAAACAATGAAAGATATTTAACCAAATCCAATGTATGAAACTGTTTAGATTCTGACTTGAACAAACTTGTGACAAAGTACATCTGACATAATCAGGGAAATTTGAAGATAGACTTAGTATTCAATCATATAAACAAATTATTTTAAGTTGTATTATTATCAAAATGGGATAATTGGCATTTTTAAACTTCTTAACAGTTAAAGATAGATGTATATAGAAGTATTTCCAGGTGAATTAATATCTTGTCTGGGATTTGCTTTAAAATACACCAGGAAAAAAAAAGGAGAATAGATTTTTAAGAACTGCTGTTAAATTGGTACTTGTGAGTTCATTATACTTTTCTTTCTACTTTTAAGTTTGAAATTTTCTATCATTAACGGTTTTAAAAAATAAAGAAAAAGATGAACTATTGGTATCTAAGTTATCTCTAAATAAACATAGTTTATAAAAAATAGGAAAAATAAACCTTGGTAAACATAGAAAAAGAGGGAAAAAAGGAAACTGGACATTTCCAAAAGAATATTTAAATGAACAAAATAATCTGGTGAAGTAACCATCTCCTCTATATATTTCCATTTCTCTGTATCTTGGCACCATCAACCTAAAAGAACCCAGTTACCTCTCTTCCGTATAATTCTAGTAATATTCAGACAAATCCCAGTTCCTCTGACTTTTTTCTTAGAACTAGCTCCCTTCTGTTTGCATGTGTAATGCCACCTAATCCAGCCATGACAAAATTTCCTGTGACTGATGTGATTTACAGTCTTATAAGGTTATATCTTAGCTTTGTTTTTCCAGAAGTCACTAAAAGAGACACCCAAATTGCATAAGTAAGCCCTGTTTGAGTCACAGTAGAAGTTGGGATACGACTTATTCCCCCTTAGCCAGGTTGGTTCTTCTCCACTGGTGAGTCCTGGCTTTGTCACTTCAGCCCTGACACCAAGTTGGGGGCCTCCCAAGCCTGTTACCCACCATCTACTTACAATAGTGACCATAAAAAGAAATGAATATTTCTCTTTCTGAAAGCTAATCTATTTCACAACGTAGCTAACAACCAGCCTGATTCAAAATTAAAATGCTTCCAGTACAGACTTCTCCTTCTCTTCAGAGTCAAGGGCCAGGGGGAACAAGTGCGCCTTGTGTTCTGCCCTCGAGGTCAGCAGACTGAATGTGGCCTTGTGTGTGCTGTGAATGTACAGTGCATGACATCATGCATATTCAGTGGGCTTTCCAACTACTGGAGTCTCACTAGTGGCCCCAAATTTTCTTTTTAGAAAAGCACTCCTCTTTGATTTCTGAGATTGTTCTACTACCCTGTGACTTCCCTTTTTTTCTGCCCTAGCCATGACTCCTCCTCCTCCTGACTTGCTCCTTTTCCTCTCCTTCCCTTGCTTTTCCTCTCTTCTGCCTTCTCCTATTCTCTCCTCCCCTCCCTTTTCCTTCCCCTCCCTTCCCATCCTCTCTCTTTCTCTTTCCATTTATCACACATAAAACTAACAGCAACTATCAAGTTTTTAAAATATCAATTAGGTTCAGTCGCCCAGTCATGTCAACTCTTTGCGACCTCATGGACTGCAGCATTCCAGGCTTCCCTGTCCATCACGACTCCTGGAGCTTGCTCAAACTCAAGTCCATCGAGTCAGTGATGCCATCCCACCATCTCATCCTTTGTCATCCTCTCCTCCTGCCTTAAGTCTTTGCCAGCATCAGGGTCTTTTCCAAGGAGTCAGTTCTTCACATCAGGTGTCCAAGGTGTTGGGAGTTTCAGCTTCAGCATCAGTCCTTGCAATGAATATTCAGGACTGATTTCCTTTAGAACTGACTGGTTTGATCTCCTTGCAGTCCAAGGGACTCTCAAGAATCTTCTCCAACACCACAGTTCAGAAATATCAATTCTTCAGCACTCAATTTTCTTTATTTCCAACTCTCACATCCATATATGATTACCGGAAAAACCATAGCTTTGACTCTATGGACCTTTGTCAGCAAAGTAATGTCTCTGGTTTTTAATATGCTGTATAGATGGTTGTAGCTTTTCTTCCAAGAGCAAGCATCTTTTAATTTCATGGCTGCAGTCACCATCTGTAGTGATTTTGGAGCCCCCCAAAATAAAGCCTGTGACTGTTTCCATTGTTTCCCCATCTATTTGCCATGAAGTGATGGGACTGGGTGCCATGATCTTCATTTTTTGAATGTTGAGTTTTAAGCCAGCTTTTTCATTCTCCTCTTTCACTTTCTCCAAGAGGCTCTTTAGTTGCTCTTTGCCATAAAGGTGGTATCATCTGAATATCTGAGGTTATTGATATTTTTTCTGGCAATCTTGATTCCAGTGTGTGCTTCATCCAGCCTGGCATTTTACATGATGTACTCTGCATATAAATTAAATAAGCAAGGTGACAATATACAGCCTTGATGTACTCCTTTTCCAATTTGGAACCAGTCCATTGTTCCATGTCCTATTCTAACTGTTGTTTCTTGACCTGCGTATATGTTTCTCAGGAGGCAGTTAAGGTGGTCTGGTATTCCCATCTCTTTCAGAATTTTCCAGGTTTATTGTTATCCACATAGTCAAAGGCTTTAGTGTAGTTACTGAAGCAGAAGTAGATGTTTTTCTGGAGTTCTCTTGCTTTTTTATGATCCAACGGATGTTGGTAATTTGATCTCTGGTTCCTCTGCATTTTCTAAATCCAGTTTGAACATCTGGAAGTTCTCGGTTTATGTACTTTTGAAGCCTTGCTTGGAGAATTTCGAGCATAACTTTGCTAGCGTGTGAGATGAGTGCAACTGTGCAGTAGTTTGAATATTCTTTGGCATTGCCCTTCTTTGGGATTGAAATGAAAACTGATCTTTTCCAGTCCTGTGCCCACTGCTGAGTTTTCCAAATTTGCTGGCATATAGAGTGCAGCAAGCACTTTCACAGCATCATCTTTTAGGATTTGAAATAGCTCAGCTGGAATTCCATCACTTCCACTAACTTTGTTCGTAGTGTTGCTTCCTTAGGGCCGCTTGACTTTTCAATCCAGGATGTCTGGCTCTAGTTGAGTGATCACACCATTGTGGTTATTTGCATCATGAAGATCTTTATTGTATAGTTCTTCTGTGTATTCTTGCCACCTCTTCTTAATATCTTCTGCTTCTGTTAGGTACATACCATTTCTGTCCTTTATTGTGCCCATCTTTGCATGAAATGTTTTCTAATTTTCTTGAAGAGATCTCTAGTCTTACCCATTCTGTTGTTTTCCTCTATTTCTTTGCATTGATCGCTGAGGAAGGCTTTCTTATCCCTCCTTTCTATTCTTTGGAAATCTGCATTCAGACGGATGTGTTTTTCCTTTTGTCCTTTGCCTTTGCTTCTCTTCTTTTCTCATCTATTTGTAAGTCCTCCTCAGACAACCATTTTGCCTTTTTGCATTTCTTTTTCTTGAGGATGGTTTAGATCATGGCCTCCTTTATGACGTCACGAACCTCCATCCTTAGTTCTTCAGGCATTCAATCAAATCTAATCCCTTGAATTTATTTGTGACTTCCTCTATATAATCGTAAGGGATTTGATTTAGGTCATATCTGAATGGTCTAGTGGTTTTTCCCACTTTCTTCAATTTAAGTCTGAATTTGGCAACAAGGAGTTCATGATCCAAATCACAGTCCGCTCCAAGTCTTGTTTTTGCTGACTGTGTAGAGCTTCTCCATCTTTGGCTGCAAAGAATATAATCAATCTGATTTCAGTATTGAGCATCTGGTGATGTCCATGTGTAGAGTCATCTCTTGTGTTGTTGGAAGAGGGTGTTTGCTATGACCAGTGCATTCTCTTGGCAAACTTTGCCATGCTTCATTTTGTACTCCAAGGCCACACTTGCCTGTTACTCCAGATATCTCTTGACTTCCTACTAAATATAATTTTATTTATTTTATTTTTGGCCGTGCTGAGTCTTCATTGCTGCATGTGGGCTTTCTCTAATTGTGGCGAGCAGGGACTTCTCTGTTGTTATGGTGCTTGGGCTTCTCATTGCAATGGCTTCTCTTGTTGAGGAGGACAGGCTCTAGGGTGAGTGGACTTCAGTAGTCGTTTCACGTGGGCTCAGTAGTTGTGGCTCCCAGGCTCTAGAGCACAGGCTCAATAGTTATGGCATACGGGCTTAGTTGCTCCTCAGCATGTGAGATCTTCCCCCACGAGGGACTGATGTCGCCTGCATTGTGTCCTGCAACCCATGTCTCCTGCACTGGCAGGCGGTTTCCTTACCACTGAGCCACTAGAGAAGCTCTCAGATTCTTAATCTAGTTTTTAAGCACAGTTATTTCTAGCCACTCAAAGGAAATTTCAACTTGTACTTGGTACAGCATTTTGAAATGAAAGCCTCAGTTTAGGCCAGCCTAGCCAGGGCTTTCCTGGTGGCTCAGATGGTAAAGAATCTGCCTGCAACATGGGAGACCTGGGTTCGATCCTTGGGCTGGGAAGATCCCCTGGAGGAGGGCATGGCAGCCCACTCCAGTATTCTTGCCTGGATAATCCCCATGGACAGAGGAGCCTGGTTGGCTACAGTCCATGGGGTCACAAAGAGTCAGACATGACTGACTGACGAAGCACAGAACACACAGCCAGATATCTCAGAAGCCAACCCTCTGATGGCCATTGGGATTAGTGCTTATTTACTCATCTTTGCTAAAGTGAGACAAGAAGAGGAATGAACATTTAGTTAAGAAGCAGGGACAATTTGTTTTTCTTAAAGCTGATTTCTGGTTAATATCTGAATGGGAAGGTATTTGAAGCTTGCATCCAAAAGAATATTGTTTGGCCTTTGAGAAATGGGCCACTCAAAGTCAGAAACACAGGCAGATATCTCCATGTATTTGTCTGTTGGAGTTTGAAATTATATAATCCTCAAATAAATGAATTACAACCCCTGCATCTGGCAGGACTTCTCCTCCAGGCTGAGAAGCAGTTTGGGTCCCGGCAGCTGGAGAATTTACAGACACCAGAGTCCAGTTTCCAGCTGAGCAGGGGAGAGGCTCGAGCAGAAGCCAGCCAGGTGCAGGCCAAGCTCAGGGCTACAGCTGGGGAGGGGGGCTTCCATGTGGGTGAGGGTCAGCCTGAGGGCGGATTCGCCAAAACTGAGATGATCTGGAGGGCTCTGGAATTCTCATTAGGCCTTGGTGGTGAGATGAAATTTGGACTTTGATCCTCTGGGCAAGGTCAGACCCCCTTGAGAGGGATTCTAATCAGAGCTTACCCTCTGTTTCATGGAGGAGGGGAAAATTTGCAATGTCCTGAACAAGGAAAAGAAACCTCTTTTAAAGCTGTCTTTTTTCAAAGGGGAAGTGTGTCATTTTAGACATTCAGGTACAATGTAAACAGGATTTAATAGCTTAGCTGAGAAATGGTTGCTTTGTTTGCCTTCAAGAAGCTGTGTAAAAATATTCAGGACTGCTTGACTGTTTTCTAAAATTTAAATGCGTGTGGCTGACACTGTGGGTGGGGGTGGGGAAGTGGGGTGGGTGCTTGGCATGTAAGGGTGGTCCAGGGCCCTAATAATAGGTTGACTTGGTCATGTGGCTTTGTACAATTTAGAAGGGTAAAACCAGTGTCTCTTTCTATGCTGACTTCTATAACCACCCCTTTGTATCACATGGCAGCCAAGGATATTTTGGGGTCTGGCTAAAAGGATGTTAAATTAAAGATATACATTGAGTTTGGGTTCAGTGAGATATATTTATATAGTTTGCAGGTATTCTGGGTATACTTATTTCTGGCTGTTTGAATATAAGAGTGGCTTTTAGGAATGATCTTAAAAATTTTAAGTTTAGCTATAACTCACATATTATAAACTTGACCTTTTAAAAGCATATAGTTCAGTGACTTTAGTATGTTCCCCACTCCAGTACTCTTGCCTGGAAAATCGCATGGACGGAGGAGCCTGCTAGGCTGCAGTCCATGGGATCGCGAAGAGTCGGACACAACTGAGCGACTTCACTTTCCCTTTTCACTTTCCTGCGTTGGAGAAGGAAATGGCAACCCACTCCAGCGTTCTTGCCTGGAGAATCCCAGAGATGGCAGAGCCTGGTGGGCTGCCGTCTATGGGGTCACACAGAGTTGGACATGACTGAAGCGACTTAGCAGCAGCAGCAGCAAGGTTGTGAAACTATCACAGCTCTTTAATTCTAGAACATTTTCATCCCTCCCCTAAAGAAACCACATCAGTAGTCCCTACCTATTCTCTCCCTTCCTCTCACCAGCTGACTCCTAAATCTCTTCCTAAATATCTTCTGTTTCTGAATTTGCTTATTCTGGACACTTCATATAAATGGAATCATATAATATATGTGCCTGTTGTGTCTGGCTTTCCTTACTTAGCACAGTGTTTCCAAGGCTTATCTACATTTTAGCATGAATCAGTATATTACTCCTTTTTGTGCCTGAATAGTGCTCCATTTTGTTAATCCATTCATCAGTTGATAGACATTTTGGGTTATTTCCAGGAATACTCTTCCTAATTAGTGTGTTAATTCTTTCAGTGTGAAGGTCCAGGGCCAGTGGTGTTATCATCCTGTGAACATGGCTCGGGGTGCCTGAGCCAGAGTGTGAGGGTTGTAGAGGAAAAATAAGTTTGAGATAGTCAGAAACTTTCATGCTAGAGGAATGACTAAACCTATCTATTCTTTGGAAAAACAACAAGACCCTACTTTATAAAACAGGGAACTATATTTAATATCTTGTAATACTCATGCAAAGAGTTGACTCATTGGAAAAACCCTGATGCTGGGAGGGACTGGGGGCAGGAGAAGAAGGGGACAACAGAGGATGAGATGGCTGGATGGCATCACCGACTTGATGGACGTGAGTTTGAGTGAACTCCGGGAGTTAGTGATGGACAGGGAGGCTGGCATGCTGCGATTCATGGGGTTGCAAGGAGTCGGACATGACTGAGCAACTGAACTGAACTGAACTGAACTGAATAATGGAAAGGATATGAAAAATAATGTATATATATGTATGTACATATGACCATGTAACAACCACTTTGCTGTGCAGGAAAAATTAACACAACATTGTAAATCAACTATACTTCAATGAAATAGGAAAAAATTGAAAAATGAATCTATTCTCTTAACATGTGATATTACCAAGTTGTTGTCCGAGACTATCAAAATATTTGCAGGCAAAAAATCTAGGACAATATTATAGAGGCATGTCAGGTAGTTTGTTAATTAAAATATCCTTTTTCTGGATTTGGGGGATTTTTGGGTAATTATCAATTTTTTCCAAAATGTGTGATTTGTGGTTTATTTTCTCACTTTAAATAAAAACTTTAAAATCTAATTTTATATTTGTAATTTCATATTTCTTTTCTTAAAGAAAGCCCCTCCACCCCCGCCAAGTTATGCATATAAGCTGGCAACCCCTTACAGTGAGGATCTGCCATGCCCGAGGGCAGCCCTTTCAACCCACTTTCCTTGTCGTATACTTTGAGGTGGTCAGATGTGAGGGATTTCCTCCCAGGGAATTATACAGCAAGCTGCTCATTTTGTGGTTTTTCCACCCTTTTATTTTCTACCCTTTTCCTTCTCACCCGGGGAGCCCTTCCAGGAGAAACTAGCTCACAGAGCACCTTCATTGAGCATGCAATACCTTCAAGAGTTGTTGTAACGGAACGTCGCTTAGCAGATGTTCCCGTCTCTGCTCCCCTTCCCTTTAGGGTGGAGTCTACTTCCCCACTGATGATGGGCTTGGCCATGTGACTTGCTCTGGCCAGTGGGACATGGACAAAGAAGTCCACGTGACAGTTCTAAGCACCAGCTTTAGGAACTCTACAGTTAGATCAAGCTCTAGAAGCCCGTCGTCCTTCATTGTGGGCCCTGGAAGAAGATGTATAGGATGGACCTGCGTCCTGAAACCTACGTTCAGCCTGAAGAGGAGCAGCTGCCATGGACCTGCAGACTGTGAGTGAGAAATAAGTATTTGTTATTCCAAGTTATTGAGATGGCCGTGTCTAAAAACACAGTAGTACTGCCCCAGCAGCTGACTCATCAATTGCACGTTGCCAATCTGAACAGCATAACTAATATCATTGATCTCTCAGGAGGCAACTAAGCTTAGTCCCAGAGTGAGTCCCAAATTGACTACAAGAGGACCTTTTAGTGTCTACCATGCTGTGAGCTCTGTACCTTTTTCAGAGAAGGGGCAATTTTAGATTCAGTGTTTCCCTGTTGAGATAAACAGTGGTAAAGAAATAAAATCAATAAAATGAAAAAGATAAACTGTAAGAAGAGAGAAATAGAAGTAACATAAAATTGTTCAACAATGTGATCAGCTGAAAAAGATTACAAAGACTGAACAATGGTGGTTAAAGCAGCAACCGAGGATAGAGTGGGTTTCTTCACAGCAGGCACTGCTTACAGGCTGAGCATCCCTACTGGAGAGCCTCAGACACTCTGGTGAGACGAAGATGGAGCAGAAGACAGACTAGGGGTGAGCTGGAGGAGCCTGTTGTGCATTTCTCTTCCTGGCTCTGCATTTAGTGAAATCAGCTATGGTGGGAGCATCTACACCAGAAAAATGAGCAAGTGCTATATAGATAAGGGTTCTTTTCCTCAGAGAACTAGTTGTTAAACGTTTAACAGTGCATCACTGTGACAAACCATAATAATCTTTCAGAGGAAATACCAGAGAATATCAAGCAGTCCTGGCAGAAGTTCAAAAGCATACAAACCCTTAACCACTTCATCTTACTACCCCCTGCCCACTGCAGTGCCCCACGACTCCCTGAAAGCCCACTTTCTCAAACACTTTCTTGTTATGCCAAGCAGGAAGCTTCCCAGGGGCTCTTAGAACAGGCCAGAAAACAGGGTACATTCTCAAGGAGAAGCAAAAGAATGGATGAAAATATGACTCCTGACATAACAGGGCATGCCACCCCTGAGCACAAAGTGAAACTCGAACTATCCCTTTGATCTTATGAGGAACGTATAAAGCAAAGTAAAAGGGCCCTTAACAGCACTTGTATTTGTAGAAGAGCAAATCTCACTTCCTTTATGCTTTTTCTCCAACATCTGCAACTCTGTCTTGAGTAGAATTGCAGATGGTTTTTTCATTCCCTTTTTTTAAATGTCTGGAGAAACAGCTCAACTTTCCAAGTAGAATTATTAAAAGAATTTGGGGTAGGATGTAAAACCTTTCACTTTTTCCTAGTTGTCAACTCTTCCTACATTATCATAAGTTCTCATAAGCTTAGTGACTTCCCTCCTGTTCCCTCCCCTCCTGGGCTACACTTTTGTGATTTTTGTCAGTAGGCTCAAGGGACATGATTCCCTCCACCGATTGGGTTGTGGTGGGACGAGGTCAAGGGTATGGGGAGAGAGAGAGAGAGAGTGACTAGGCAGCTATGTTGAGTTAACGTGACATCCTTTTTAAGGATGGACATAGTGGACGTTGTCCACTTTCCATAGTTGTCATTCTTCGTGCTGATGTCTTTGTCTTATATGTATGACTCCATCAGTGCTGTCTGTAACAGCCTCATAAGAACAATTAAAAGTTTAATTTAATGGCTATAATATGTAGAGAAAAATGAAAAGAATCTCCACATCCTGAGAAAGCTTCAAAAAAGATAAACTCTGTACTTTAGTGAAAAATAATGCTTTAATGTTTTCATTATAAAAGCATCCATGCATATTAAAGAAGATTTTGCTTCTATGGAAGCAAAGCACAAAATAGCTAAATCTGCAGGAGATGGACTTTTTGTTTTCTAGAGTTTTCAGGTCCATTTTGGTTGGATTGTCTCTAACATCTATTGATGTGTGTGCACTTGTACTTATTCAGATATAGAGCAGAAGATGCAAATGGGCAGCTTTGGGGCCAAAAAAATCATCTGGCCTGTTTTGTCTGGCCTGGGAAATATATTTATAATTTAAATTCAGATTTAACATGCAAAAAATGAAGAGATTTCACTTGAAATCCATACTTAGAATTTTTCTTGAAAACTTTAGATGCATTCTCAAATGTCAAGAGTGAAGAAGAGGTGGTCCTCCTCAGAAGGGGCAGGTGCTTGCCAACTTGAAAATTGTCCCAGTGCAGTTTCTTTTATTTATGCTGTGTTTGACTCCTGTTGGTATTTAAATTTAATGCTCTTGATATAGAAGTTTTCAAAATAATTGCACCCATTTTTTCCATGCAGCTTTAGCTTGGAAAAAAGTTCAGCTTTTTTCTCTAAGCAGTAGCTCACTAGGCTTTCCATATGTTTTCTCTACTCTATGATTGTACCAATGCATGTGAAATAGTACATATCAAGTGCATAATAGTTTAAACAGCAAGATAGCTGTTATTTGTAATGTTTTCTTCCCATGTTTTCTATGTGAATATCCTTTTTATTAGTGGGAATCATATTACACATGCAGTTTCATATCCAGCTTTTTAAATTTTTTCTTGTATTGTAAATACTTACACTACTTATTGAGTATGTACTGCTTAGTTAACTTAGTCTCCCCAACTTCCCTGATAGCTCAGTTGGTAAAGAATCTGCCTGCAATGCAGGAGACCTGGTTCAATTCCTGGGTCAGGAAGATCCCTGGAGGACTTCCCTGGGGGCTCAGGTGGTAAAGTGTCTGCCTTCAGTGCAGGAGACCTGGGTTCAATCCCTGGGTCAGGAAGATCCTCTGGAGAAGGAAATGGCAACCCACTCCAGTACTCTTGCCTGGAAAATCCCATGGACGGAGGAGCGTAGTAGGCTACAGTCCATGGAGTTGCAAAGAGCCGGACACGACTGAGCGACTTCACTTCACTTCATTTCACCCACTCCAATATTCTTGGGCTTCCCTTGCGGCTCAGCTGGTTAAGAATCCACCTGCAATGCAGGAGACCTGGGTTTGATCCCTAGGTTGGGAAGCTCCCCTGGAGAAGGGAGAGGCTACCAACTCCAGTATTCTGGCCTGGAGAATTCTATGAACTGTATAGTCCATGGGGTCGCAAAGAGTCAGACACAACTGAGCGACTTTCACTTCACTTCACCCCCACATGTTTACCTATTTAGGTTTTTCTTTTTCTGTCATAATTATATTATAATAAATATCTTTGAGCTTGAAAGCTTTTTTCCTCTATTGAGGATTCTTCCACTAGGATACATGCCTAGAAGTGGGCTAAGAGAAAAGGGAAGGTTAGACAACAGCCTGATCCAGATATCATAGCCAAAGTCCAAAATAGCTATATCCACAGGATGCAGATTTTTCATTTTTTTTAGCATATAGTGTTTTTGGGTCCAAAGTCCTAATGAGGCCGGTAGTCTTGGAGGCCACTTTACATTTTCCTCCACAGGTAATTTCTCCATTTCTTTATCCTTCTCTCCAGTTCATCCTACCACCTGGAAATTATTCTTGAAAAAAGATTCGTCCAAAGTTTACTGTCCTGAATCTGAATTATTTATTTAACTTTGTTCACAGAGGCGTGTAACCAAACTAGAAGCCGGGTACCATGAATCTGGACTGTGGGGCTGGATTAAAATTACCTAAGATGGAAAGGAGAGGCTGACGTGGCTGCTCAGACTCCCAAGCCAAGGGCAACAAGGGGAGTGGACCTTGCTCACTGCCTGGAGCTGTTTACTAGTAACGTGGAGTCAAACAGCTTTTCATATATTTCTTTCTATGAATACTTCATTAAGCCAAAGTTTGGAGGGAAAGGGGAAATATGAAAATCTGAAACCTAATTTGAATAAATGAATATACCTAACCGGAGCAAACTGTAATCAAACTTGACAGGAGCAAGTTGTTTCTCGGTTGAATTTGAAATTTATTTCATTAAACATATTTTTCTTAGTTTCTGCCTCTGGGCTTTAGGATTTGATTCTAGTGATTTTACTACCTGGGAAACTGAGAGGGTTTGTGTATCTGTAACTGTCATATAACTTTCATGAAGTTGTAGTTACTTGTCCCTAGTTCACAGTGATGTTGTTTAGTTGCTTAGTCGTGTCCGACTCTTTGCAACCTCATGGACTGTATGTTGCCCACCAGGCTCCTCTGTCCATGGGATTTCTCAGGCAAGAATACTGGAGTGGGTTGCCGTTTCCTTCTCCTGGGGATCTTCCTGACCCAGGGATTGAACCCGCATCTCCTGAATTGCAGACGGATTCTTTACACTGAGCCATACTGTGCTTGGTAATGTAAAAATGTCAGCAATCACTTGCCTGTTCAAGTTCATTTCCAGGCATATTCAAATAGAGAAGACTAAACCTGTTAATATTCTCACTTCAGTGGTTTTATGCAGCTTCATAGAGGCATTTATTGCCATTAGTAAAGAAGAAAACTAGGTACTTCTTTATAAAGTAGGTACATTAGTGTTCAAGTTAATAAAAAGAGTGATGGAAATGATTTCAAGATAAAGAAACTCAATCTCAGGAAACATAAAAAAGGCCAGGTGGGACTTTAATTTGTAAACACATTACTTTGTAAATATTGTTCACAGTATGTTAATATAAGTATTGATTTTCACATCAGGGATAGCAAACCTTGCAAAATCCTAGCCTGCTTTTGTTCAGATTATGAGCTAGGAAGATTTATTTGTGTATTTAATATAAGCTTCTTTCATCAAAATGTTAAAGGTAGTGAGTGCATATTTATTCTTCCTGTGTCTTTCATCTAAGTTATAGCAAGCACTTAACAAATGCTTCTTTGGTAAGCAATGACTATGTATGTAATATCTATCAATGTATATGTATAGATATGTATCTATCAATGTATAAAAAGCAGAGACATTATTTTGCCAACAAAGGTCTGTCTAGTCAAAGCTATTGTTTTTCCAGTAGTCATGCATGGATATGAGAGTTGGACTATAAAGAAAGCTGAGCACCTGAAGAATTGATGCTTTTGAACTGTGGTGTTGGAGAAGACTCTTGAGAGTCCCTTGGACTGCAAGGAGATCCAACCAGTCCATCTTAGAGGAAATCAGTCCTGCATACTCATTGGAAAGACAGATGCTGAAGCTGAAACTCCAGAACTTTGGCCACCTGGTGCGAAGAACTGACTCACTAGAAAAGACCCTGATGCTGGGAAAGATTGAAGGCAGGAGGAGAAGGGGACAACAGAGAATGAGATGGTTGGATGGCATCACTGGCTCGATGGACATGAGTTTGAGTAAACTCTGGGAGTTGGTGATGGACAGGGAAGCCTGGCGTGCTGCAGTCCATGGGGTTGCAAAGAGTCGGACATAACTGAGTGGCTGAACTGAACTAAACTGATCAATGTATAAATGATACTGTTTAGAATAGGCTCAATTACCATGGGCATCTAAATTTTATAAATTATTTTTATTTACTCATGTTTTAATGGCTTTCCATAAGAATATATCATCTAGACTGTATACCTGTATGTAAAATTAATAGAATATATGAGGATGTGAAAGTGAAAGTGAAGTTGCTCAGTCGTGTCCGACTCTTTGCGACCTCATGGACTGTAGCCCACCAGGCTCCTCCGTCCATGGGATTCTCCAGGCAAGAATACTGGAGTGGGTTGCCATTCCCTTCATAGCCCACCAGGCTCCTCCATCTATGGGATTCTCCAGGCAAGAATACTGGAGTGGGTTGCCATTCCCTTCTCCAGGGGATCTTCCCAACCCAGGGATCGAACCCAGGTCTCCCGCATTGTGGGCAGAGGCTTTAACCTCTGAGCCACCAGGGAAGCCCCATATAAGGATGAGAGTAGGCTTTTTATCTTTTCCCAGTTTTATTGAAATATGACTGGCATATAACATTGTATTCGTTTTAGATGTATACCATGATGATATGATATGTTTATATATCACAAAATGATCACCACAGTAAGTTTAGTTAACATCCATCACTTCATGTAGTTATGAATTTTGTGTTCTTATAATGAGAACTTTAAAAACCTAGTCTCTTAGCACCTTTTAAGTATGATACAGTATTGTTAACTTTAGTCACCATGCAGTACTTTATTATTTTTTAAATATTGATGTATTTGACTGCACTGGATCCTAGTTGCAGCATGCAGGATCTTTTTTAAAAAATTAACTAATTTATTTTAATTGGAGACTAATTACTTTACAATATTATAGTGGGTTTTGCCATACATTGACATGAATCAGCAGTGGATGTACGTGTGTCCCCCATCCTGAACCCCCCGCCCACCTCCCTCCCCATGCCATCCCTCAGGGTTGTCCCAGTGCACCAGCTTTGAGTGCTATGCTTCATGCATTGAACTTGGACTGGTGATCTATTTCCCATATGGTAATATACATGTTTCAATGCTATTCTCTCAAATCATCCCACCCTTGCCTTCCCCCACAGAGTCCAAAAGTTTATTCTTTATATCTGGGTCTCTTGCTGTCTCACCTATAGGGTCATTGTTACCGTCTTTCTAAATTCCATATATATGCATTTATATATTGGTATTTTTCTTTCTGACTTACTTCACTCTGTATAATAGTCTCCAGTTTCATCCATCTCATTAGAACTGATTCAAATGCCTTCTTTTTAATAGCTGAGTAATATTCCATTGTGTATATGTACCACAGCTGTCTTACCAGTTTTTCTGCTGATGGACATCTAGGTTGCTTCCATGTCCTAGCTATTGTAAACAGTGCTGTGATGAACATTGGGGTACACGTGTCTCTTTCAATTCTGGTTTCCTCTGTGTGTATGCCCAGCAGTGGGATTGCTGGGTCGTATGGGAGTTCTATTTCCAGTTTTTTAAGGAGTCTCCACACTGTTCTCCATATTGACTGTACTAGTTTGCATTCCCATCAACAGTGTAAGAAGGTTCCCTTTTCTCCGCACCCTCTCCAGCATTTATTGTTTGTAGACTTTTTGATAGCAGCCATTCTGACTGGAGTGAGATGGTCCCTCATTGTGGTTTTGATTTGCATTTCTCTGATAATGAGTGATGTTGAGCATCTTTTCATGTGTTTGTTAGCCATCTGTATGTCTTCTTTGGAGAAATGTCTGTTTAGTTCTTTGGCTCATTTTTTGATTGGGTCATTTATTTTTCTGGAATTGAGCTGCATGAGCTGCTTGTATATTTTGGAGATTAATTCTTTGTCAGTTGCTTCATTTGCTATTATTTTCTCCCATTCTGAAGGCTGTCTTTTCACCTTGCTGATAGTTTCCTTTGTTGTGCAAAAGCCTTTAAGTTTAATTAGGTCCCATTTGTTTATTTTTGTTTTTATTTCCATTACTCTGGGAGGTGGGTCATAGGGGATCCTGCTGTGATTTATGTCAGAGAGTGTTTTGCCTATGTTTTCCTCTAGGAGTTTTATAGTTTCTGGTCTTACATTTATATCTTTAATCCATTTGAGTTTATTTTTGTGTATGGTGTTAGAAAGTGTTCTAGTTTCATTCTTTTACAAGTGGTTGACCAGTTTTCCCAGCACCAATTGTTAAAGAGATTGTCTTTTCTCCATTGTATATTCTTGCCTCCTTTGTCAAAGATAAGGTGTCCATAGGTGCGTGGATTTATCTCTGGGCTTTCTATTTTGTTCCATTGACCTATATTTCTGTCTTTGTGCCAGTACCATACTGTCTTTACGACTGTAGCTTTGTAGTATAGTCTGAAGTCAGGCAGGTTGATTCCTCTAGTTCCATTCTTCTTTCTCAAGATTGCTTTGGCTATTCAAGTTTTTTTCACAATTTCCATACAAATTGTGAAATTATTAGTTCTAGTTCTCTGAAAAATACCATTGGTAGCTTGATAGGGATTGCCTTGAATCTATAGGTTGCTTTGAGTAGTATACTCATTTTCATCATATTGATTCTTCCGATCCATGAACATGGTATATTTCTCCATCTGTTTGTATCCTCTTTGATTTCTTTCACCACTGTTTTATAGTTTTCTATATATAGGTCTTTTGTTTCTTTAGGTGGATTTATTCTTAAGTATTTTATTCTTTTTGTTGCAATGGTGAATGGAATTGTTTCCTTAATTTCTCTTTCTGTTTTCTTGTTGTGAGTATATAGGAATACAAGGGATTTCTGTGTGTTAATTTTATATCCTTCAACTTTACTATATTCATTGATTAACTCTAGTAATTTTCTGGTGGTGTCTTTAGGGTTTTCTATGTAGAGGATCATGTCATCTGCAAACAGTGAGAATTTTACTTCCTTTCCAATCTGGTTTCCTTTTATTTCTTTTTCTTCTCTGATTGCTGTGGCTAAAACTTTCAAAACTATGTTGAATAGTAGTGGTGAGAGTGGGCACCCTTGTCTTGTTCCTGACTTTAGGGGAAATGCTTTCAATTTTTCACCATTGAGGATAATGTTTGCTGTGGGTTTATCATCTGTGGCTTTTATTATGTTGAAGTATGTTCCTTCTATAGCATGCAGGATCTTTAGTTGTGGCATGTGAACTTCTTAGTCATGTAGTTACTAAGAAGTTACTAAGTAGTTACAGAGGACCGGATCTTTAGTTGTGGCATGTGAACTTCTTAGTCATGTAGTTACTAAGAAGTTACTAAGTAGTTACAGAGGACCGTGCCTAGTTCTCTGACCATGGGTCAAACCTGGGCCACTGCAATGAGCACATGGATTCTTAGCCACTGGACCACTAGGAAAGTCCCACCATGCTGTACTTTACACCTCAGAATCTATTCATCTTATACTTGGAATTTTATGTATTGACCACCTTCATTGATTTTTTCCACCACCTCCCTACCCCCAGCCTCTGGTAGCCACCAGTTTATTTTCTGTTTCTATGAATTTGGATCATAGAAAATATGAACAAGATCATATAGTATTTGTGTTTCTCTGTGTTGTTTCACTTAACATAATGGTCTCAAGTTCCCTTCATGTTGTTGCAAATGGCAGAATTTCATTGTTTTTATGACTGAATAATATTCTATTGTATATATACCATATTTTCTTTAGCCATTCATCTGTCAGTGAATGCTTATGTTGTTTCCATGTCTTAGCTGTTATAAATAATATTGCAATGACCATGGGGGTGCAGATATCTCTTGGGTATGTTAGTTTCATTTCCTTCAGATACATACCCAGAAGTGGAATTGCTAGATCATATGGTAGTTCTTTTTTTTTTTTTTGAGTGATATTCTTCAGTTTATTTGTTTTCTTTCATGGTACATATTTAATATAAAACGGTATTATAGAGTTTCTGGTAATTCCAATAAGATGAGCACTGATCCTTTTTTTTTTCTTTTATTTTTAAACTTTACAATATTGTATTAGTTTTGCCAAACATCGAAATGAATCCGCCACAGGTATACCCGTGCTCCCCATCCTGAACCCTCCTCCCTCCTCCCTCCCCATACGCTCCCTCTGGGTTGTCCCAGTGCACCAGCCCCAAGCATCCAGTATCATGCATCGAACCTGGACTGGCGACTCGTTTCATACATGATATTATACATGTTTCAGTGCCATTCTCCCAAATCTCCCCACCCTCTCCCTCTCTCACAGAGTCCATAAGACTGATCTATACATCAGTGTCTCTTTTGCTGTCTCGTACACAGGGTTATTGTTACCATCTTTCTAAATTCCATATATATGTGTTAGTATACTGTATTGGTGTTTTTCTTTCTTGCTTACTTCACTCTGTATAATAGGCTCCAGTTTCATCCACCTCATTAGAACTGATTCAAATGTATTCTTTTTAATGGCTGAGTAATACTCCATTGTGTATATGTACCACTGCTTTCTTATCCATTCATCTGCTGATGGACATCTAGGTTGCTTCCATGTCCTGGCTATTATAAACAGTGCTGCGATGAACATTGGGGTACACGTGTCTCTTTCCCTTCTGGTTTCCTCAGTGTGTATGCCCAGCAGTGGGATTGCTGGATCATAAGGCAGTTCTATTTCCAGTTTTTTAAGGAATCTCCACACTGTTCTCCATAGTGGCTGTACTAGTTTGCATTCCCACCAACAGTGTAAGAGGGTTCCCTTTTTTCCACACCCTCTCCAGCATTTATTGCTTGTAGACTTATGGATCGCAGCCATTCTGACTGGCGTGAAATGGTACCTCATAGTGGTTTTGATTTGCATTTCTCTGATAATGAGTGATGTTGAGCATCTTTTCATGTGTTTGTTAGCCATCTGTATGTCTTCTTTGGAGAAATGTCTATTTAGTTCTTTGGCCCATTTTTTGATTGGGTCATTTATTTTTCTGGAGTTGAGCTATAGGAGTTGCTTGTATATTTTTGAGATTAGTTGATTGTCAGTTGCTTCATTTGCTATTATTTTCTCCCATTCTGAAGGCTGCCTTTTCCCCTTGCTAATAGTTTCCTTTGTTGTGCAGAAGCTTTTAAGTTTAATTAGGTCCCATTTGTTTATTTTTGCTTTTATTTCCAATATTCTGGGAGGTGGGTCATAGAGGATCCTGCTGTGATGTATGTCGGAGAGTGTTTTGCCTATGTTCTCCTCTAGGAGTTTTATAGTTTCTGGTCTTACGTTGAGATCTTTAATCCATTTTGAGTTTATTTTTGTGTATGGTGTTAGAAAGTGTTCTAGTTTCATTCTTTTACAAGTGGTTGACCAGTTTTCCCAACACCACTTGTTAAAGAGCTTGTCTTTAATCCATTGTATATTCTTGCCTCCTTTGTCAAAGATAAGGTGTCCATAGGTGCATGGATTTATCTCTGGGCTTTCTATTTTGTTCCATTGATCAATATTTCTGTCTTTGTGCAGTACCATACTGTCTTGATAACTGTGGCTTTGTAATAGAGCCTGAAGTCAGGTAGGTTGATTCCTCCAGTTCCATTCTTCTTTCTCAAGATAGCTTTGGCTATTCGAGGTTTTTTGTATTTCCATACAAATTGTGAAATTATTTGTTCTAGCTCTGTGAAGAATACCGTTGGTAGCTTGATAGGGATTGCATTGAATCTATAAATTGCTTTGGGTAGTATACTCATTTTCACTATATTGATTCTTCCAATCCATGAACATGGTATATTTCTCCATCTGTTAGTGTCCTCTTTGATTTCTTTCACCAGTGTTTTATAGTTTTCTATATATAGGTCTTTAGTTTCTTTAGGTAGATATATTCCTAAGTATTTTATTCTTTCTGTTGCAATGGTGAATGGAATTGTTTCCTTAATTTCTCTTTCTGTTTTCTCATTATTAGTGTATAGGAATGCAAGGGATTTCTGTGTGTTGATTTTATATCCTGCAACTTTACTATAATCATTGATTAGTTCTAGTAATTTTCTGGTGGAGTCTTTAGGGTTTTCTATGTAGAGGATCATGTCATCTGCAAATAGTGAGAGTTTTACTTCTTCTTTTCCAATTTGGATTCCTTTTATTTCTTTTTCTGCTCTGATTGCTGTGGCCAAAACTTCCAAAACTATGTTGAATAGTAATGGTGAAAGTGGGCACCCTTGTCTTGCTCCTGACTTTAGAGGAAATGCTTTCAATTTTTCACCATTGAGGATAATGTTTGCTGTGGGTTTGTCATATATAGCTTTTATTATGTTGAGGTATGTTCCTTCTATTCCTGCTTTCCGGAGAGTTTTTATCATAAATGGATGTTGAATTTTGTCAAAGGCTTTCTCTGCATCTATTGAGATAATCATATGGTTTTTATTTTTCAATTTGTTAATGTGGTGTATTACATTGATTGATTTGCGGATATTGAAGAATCCTTGCATCCCTGGGATAAAGCCCACTTGGTTATGGTGTATGATCTTTTTAATGTGTTGTTGGATTCTGATTGCTAGAATTTTGTTAAGGATTTTTGCATCTATGTTCATCAGTGATATTGGCCTGTAGTTTCCTTTTTTTGTGGGATCTTTGTCAGGTTTTGGTATTAGGGTGATGGTGGCCTCATAGAATGAGTTTGGAAGTTTACCTTCCTCTGCAATTTTCTGGAAGAGTTTGAGCAGGATAGGTGTTAGCTCTTCTCTAAATTTTTGGTAGAATTCAGCTGTGAAGCCGTCTGGACCTGGGCTTTTGTTTGCTGGAAGATTTTTGATTACAGTTTCAATTTCCATGCTTGTGATGGATCTGTTAAGATTTTCCATTTCTTCCTGGTCGAGTTTTGGAAAGTTGTACTTTTCTAAGAATTTGTCCATTTCTTCCACGTTGTCCATTTTATTGGCATATAATTATTGATAGTAGTCTCTTATGATCCTTTGTATTTCTGTGTTGTCTGTTGTGATCTCTCCATTTTCATTTCTAATTTTATTGATTTGATTTTTCTCCCTTTGTTTCTTGATGAGTCTGGCTAATGGTTTGTCAATTTTATTTATCCTTTCAAAGAACCAGCTTTTGGCTTTGTTGATTTTTGCTATGGTCTTTTTTGTTTCTTTTGCATTTATTTCTGCCCTAATTTTTAAGATTTCTTTCCTTCTACTAACCCTGGGGTTCTTCATTTCTTCCTTTTCTAGTTGCTTTAGGTGTAGGGTTAGGTTATTTATTTGACTTTTTTCTTGTTTCTTGAGGTATGCCTGTATTGCTATGAACTTTCCCCTTAGGACTGCTTTTAAAGTGTCCCATAGGTTTTGGGTTATTGTGTTTTCATTTTCATTAGTTTCTATGCAAATTTTGATTTCTTTTTTGATTTCTTCTGTGATTTGTTGGTTATTCAGCAGCGTGTTGTTCAGCCTCCATATGTTGGAATTTTTAATAGTTTTTCTCCTATAATTGAGATCTAATCTTACTGCATTGTGGTCAGAAAATATGCTTGGAATGATTTCTATTTTTTTGAATTTACCAAGGCTAGCTTTATGGCCCAGGATGTGATCTATCCTGGAGAAGGTTCTATGTGTGCTTGAGAAGAAGGTGAAATTCATTGTTTTGGGATGAAATGTCCTATAGATATCAATTAGGTCTAACTGGTCTATTGTATCGTTTAAACTTTGTGTTTCCTTGTTAATTTTCTGTTTAGTTGATCTATCCATAGGTGTGAGTGGGGTATTAAAGTCTCCCACTATTATTGTGTTATTGTTAATTTCTCCTTTCATACTTGTTAGTATTTGTCTTACATACTGCGGTGCTCCCGTGTTGGGTGCATATATATTTATAATTGTTATATCTTCTTCTTGGATTGATCCTTTGATCATTATGTAGTGACCATCTTTGTCTCTTTTCACAGCCTTTGTCTTAAAGTCTATTTTATCTGATATAAGTATTGCTACTCCTGCTTTCTTTTGGTCCCTATTTGCATGGAAAATCTTTTTCCAGCCCTTCACTTTCAGTCTGTCTGTGTCCCCTGTTTTGAGGTGGGTCTCTTGTAGACAACATATGTAGGGGTCTTGTTTTTGTATCCATTCATCCAGTCTTTGTCTTTTGGTTGGGGCATTCAACCCATTTACGTTTAAGGTAATTACTGATAAGTATGATCCCGTTGCCATTTACTTTATTGTTTTGGGTTCAATTTTATACACTGTTTTTGTGTTTCCTGTCTAGAGAATATTCTTTAGTATTTGTTGGAGAGCTGGTTTGATGGTGCTGAATTCTCTCAGCTTTTGCTTGTCTGAAAAGCTTTTGATTTCTCCTTCATATTTGGATGAGACCCTTGCTGGCTACAATAATCTGGGCTGTAGGTTATTTTCTTTCATCACTTTAAGTATGTCTTGCCATTCCCTCCTGGCTTGAAGAGTTTTTATTGAAAGATCAGCTGTTATCCTTATGGGAATTCCCTTGTGTGTTATTTGTTGTTTTTCCCTTGCTGCTTTTAATATTTGTTCGTTGTGTTTGATCTTTGTTAATTTGATTAATATGTGTCTTGGGGTGTTTTGCCTTGGGTTTATCCTGTTTGGGACTCTCTGGGTTTCTTGGACTTGGGTGATTATTTCCTTCCCCATTTTAGGGAAGTTTTCAACAATTATCTCTTCAAGTATTTTCTCATGGTCTTTCTTTTTGTCTTCTTCTTCTGGGACCCCTATGATTCGAATGTTGTAGCGTTTAATATTGTCCTGGAGGTCTCTGAGATTGTCCTCATTTCTTTTAATTCGTTTTTCTTTTATCCTCTCTGATTCATTTATTTCTACCATTCTATCTTCTAATTCACTAATCCTATCTTCTGCCTCTGTTATTCTATTTGTTGCCTCCAGAGTGTTTTTAATTTCATTTATTGCATTATTCATTATATATTGACTCTCTTTTATTTCTTCTAGGTCCTTGTTAAACCTTTCTTGCATCTTCTCAATCTTTGTCTCCAGGCTATTTATCTGTGATTCCATTTTGATTTCAAGATTTTGGATCAATTTCACTATCATTATTTGGAATTCTTTATCAGGTAGATTCCCTATCTCTTCCTCTTTGGTTTGGTTTGGTGGGCATTTATCCTGTTCCTTTATCTGCTGGGTATTCCTCTGTCTCTTCATCTTGTTTAAATTGCTGAGTTTGGGGTGTCCTTTCTGTATTCTGGCAGTTTGTGGAGTTCTCTTTATTGTGGAGTTCCCTCGCTCTGTGTGGGTTTGTACAGGTGGCTTGTCAAGGTTTCTTGGTTAGGGAAGCTTGTGTCGGTGTTCTGGTGGGTGGAGCTGTATTTCTTCTCTCTGGAGTGCAATGAAATGTCCAGTAATGAGTTATGGGATGTCTATGGTTTTGGGGTGACTTTGGGCTGCCTGTATCTTGGAGCTCAGGGCTGTGTTCCTTGTTGCTGGAGAATTTTCTTGGTATGTCTTGCCCTGAAACTTGTTGGCCCTTGTGTGGTGCTTGGTTTCAGTGCAGGTATGGAGGCATTTGATGAGCTCCTGTCAATTAATGTTCCTTGGAGTCAGGAGCTCCCTGGAGTCAGGGTTTGGACTTAAGCCTCCTGCTTTCAGTTATCGGTCTTATTTTTACAGTAGTTTCATAGCTTCTCCTTCTATACAGCACCATTGATAAAACACCTACGTTAAAGATGAAAAGTTTCTCTACCGTGAGGGTCACCCAGAGAGGTTCACAGCGTTACATGGAGAAGAGAAGAGGGAGGAGGGAGTTAGAGGTGACCCGAATGAGATGAGGTGGAATCAATAGAGGAGAGAATGGGCTATCCAGTAATCTCTTCCTTATGTGCACTCCACAACTGGACCGCTCAGAGTTGTTCATGGAGTTATACAGAGAAGAGAAGGAGGAGGAAGGTGTCAGAGGTGGCCAGGAGGATAGAAGCGGGGAATGAAAAGGAGGGAGACAGATCCAGCCAGTAATCAGTTCCCTAAGTGTTCTCCACCATCTGGAACACACAGAAATTCACAGAGTTGGGTAGAGTAGAGAGGGGTTAGGGAGGAGACACAGGCGACCTGGTGGAGAAAAAGGAGAGTCCAAAGGGAGAGAGAGCAGTTAAGCCAGTAATCTCGCTCCCTAGTGAAAAATGGGTACTGAAGATTGGGTTCTTAAAGGTACAAAATTGGTAACAAATACATAAGAGCAAAAATTAAAAATCTAGAGTAGAGTTTGGAATTTCAAAAATACGATGTTAAAGAAAAGAAGAAGGAAAAGAAAGAGAGAAAACACGAACAAACAAAAACAAACAAGGTCACAAAAATTATAAAGAAAATATAGGTACAAAATTGATAACTAATACCAAAAAGCAAAAGTTAAAAATTTAGAGTAGAGTTTGGAATTTCAAAAATACAATGTTAAAAAAAGAAGAAGAAAAAGAAAGAGAGAGAAAAAAACAAACAAGAACAAACAAAGTCGCATAAATTATAAAGAAAATACAGGTACAAAATTGATAACAAATACCAAAAAGCATAAATTAAAAATCTAGAGTAGAGTTTGGAATTTCAGATATACAATGTTATTTAAAAGAAGAAGAGAAAGAAACAGAGAAAAAGAAAAAGAAAAAATAAAAAAGGGTCACAGAAATTATAAAAAAAAAAAAACTATAGGTACAAAATTGATAACAAATACCAAAAAGCTAAAATTAAAAATCTAGAGTAGAGTTTGGAATTTCAAAAATACAATGTTAAAGAAAAGAAGGAGAAAAAAAAACCAAGGTCAAAAAAATTATAAAATATATATATATGAAGTTTGCTTTAAAAAAAAATGGGGTCTTCTTTTTTTTGCAAAGTAATCGGTTATAAAAGTGAAAATTAAAGGAATAATAGAGGACTTAAAATTTTTTTTTAAAAATTTAAAAAATAAAAAAATAAAAAGAAAGAAAGAAAGAATGATCATAAAAATAGTAAAAATATATCTAGGACTTTGTCTGTTTTTTTTGTGAGTATTGCGGGTTCAGTTCATTTTTGGCTAGTTCCTTGGTCCAACTTATATTTCTTAAGATCTATAGGCCCCTTCCTATGTAGTTGGTACTACCACAGGGTTTTAATCTATTGCCTGTAGCTTCCAAGGCGGTTCCCTCTGTTATAGCTTCTTCTGTTTGCTGGTCTCTTCAGTGTCTGGTTTCCGCCCTGACACAAAGGGGACGGTGGAGGACACTTTTTTTTTTTTTTTTTTTAGGCTCACTTGTTCAGTCGCGCTGAGGGGAGGTAGGGAGGGATGCTGCAAACAAGTAACACTGGCGTGTGCTCGCAGTGCCTCAGCCACACTGGGTCTGCCCCCCATTCACGGCATGTGTAGCCTCCCTGCCCATGCTGCTCAGGCTCTAGGTTGCTCCGCCGGGAACCATCCGTGGCCGGCCCTGGGCTGCCTGCACTTCCAGGTCCAAGCTGCTCAGATTCAGGCACTCAGATAGTCCTCAGAGGTGCAGACTCTCGGTTGGGCCTGCGTTTTGTGCCCTTCCCAGAACCGAGCAGCTCAGGTGATGAGGTGTTTGGTGTGCGCGATTGCTGCGACTTATCACCTCCCCGCCGCTCGGTTATCTAGGTGTGCACCGGCGCACCTTCTCAGGCAGATGTTGACCGTCCAGACCCCCAAGAAGTTTTAGTTAGCAAAGAAGCCTGCTTACAGTTTTATAGATAATGTCTCTCTGGGGCTGTGATTGTCCCCTTCCGGCTCTGGCTGCCTATCACCGGAGGGCGATGGTCTGCCGCTGGCTTTCTCTGTTCAGTCCTTTGTTCCGTGCGTGGGCCTGGCGGTGTCTTAGGTTAGGGCTGGCTTTTCGCGTGGTAGATATCCCATAGTCTGGTTTGCTAGCCCAAATTATTTCGCTCAGATAGCACTCGGGGTATTCAGGCCAGATCCTTGCAATGCAGCCTGTGCCGCACCTCCCTGCCCAGCCCCCGCTTGCTAATGGCGGATGCAGGCGTCTGTGTGGCTTCTCTGCTGGGGGAGTTACTGTAGGGCTCGCAATGTGCGGGTTTTAATTGTTTATTTATTTTTCCTCCCTGTTATGTTGCCCTCTGTGCTTCCAAAGCTCGGCACAGATTCGGCAGTGAGAAGGTTTCCTGGTGTTTGGAAACTTCTCTCTTTTTAAGACTCCCTTCCCGGGACGCAACTCCGTCCCTCCCTCTTTTGTCTCTTTTTTTTTGTCTTTTATATTTTTCCCTACCTCCTTTTGAAGACTTGGGTTGCTTTTCTGGGTGCCTGATGTCCTCTGCCGGCATTCAGAAGTTGTTTTGTGGAATTTACTCGGCTTTTAAATGTTCTTTTGATGAATTTGTGGGGGAGAAAGTGTTCTCCCCATCCTACTCCTCCACCATCTTAGCTCCTCCCCTGGTAGTTCTATTTTTAATTTTTTTGAGGAAACTCAATACTGTTTTCCATAATGACTGTACCAATATACATTCTAATCAACATTCACTTTCCCTTTTCTCTAGTTCCTTGACAATGCTTATTTCTCATGTTTTTGATGATAGCCATTCTAACAGGTATGAGGTAATATCTCATTGTGATTTTGGTTTGCATTTCCCTGATGATTAGGGATGTCAAGGACCTTTTTATATACCTGTTGGCCATCTATTATTCTTCTTTAGAAAAATGTCTGTTCACTTCTTCAGCCCATTTTTAATTTGATATTTTTGCATTGAATTGTGTGAATTCTTTATATATTTTGGGTATTAACCCCTTATCAGATACATAGCTAGTTCACAGTATGTTAATGTAAGTATTGATCTCTGTGTCAGGGCTAGCAACTTTGACAAATCCTAGTCTGCTTTTGTATAGTCTGTGAGCTAAGAATAATTTTTAAATGTTTAAATGGTCAGGAAAAAAAAAATCAAAAGGAAAATAATACTTTGTGACTTGTGAAAATTATATGAAATTCAGACTTTAGTATCTATACATCAAGCCATATTGGAACACAACAACCATGCCTGTTTACTTATGTATTGTCAATGGCTACTTCTGTGCTATGAGGGCAGAGTTGAACAGTTGTGACAGAGACCATCTGGCCTACAAGACCTAAAATATTTACTCTCTCTCCCTTTACAGAAAACTTTTGCTGACTCCCACTCCAGTGGATTTAGAGACATAACCTGACACATCTTAACCCCCTTACTGAGAGATTTCTGTCGTTAGTAGAAGATCTAAGAGAGATGACCCACGTGACTTGAAATCAAGTATTGAACCTATATTGGCTGAATTTGTAGGTACCTCTAAATAAGGCAGGATAAGGAGAAAGTTGTTCATTGAATGTTAGAAAAAGAATTAAAATGAATATGATAAAAGATTATTTTGAAATAGTCATTTAGGATCTAAAATGAAATACTAAAGGTACAAACTGAGGAAAACTGAGGGAAAGTATGGCATTGACATTCGGATGAACAGTGTCAAACCATAGTGTTAAAAAGTAACTAACATTCACAAGAGAAGCAAACATAGGCAAGCTTTAGTAACAATGCCATTCCTGTCAGCTTAAAAACAACGCTTCCCCCAAGCTCAGGAGGTGTGCCTTCTGGTTCTTAGGATTCTCTCACCATGGACTCCATAAAGGCTGTGGACTCCTGAGCTGATATAAATGCTGGTGTCTGGATTTTGGAGCTCCAAACTCTAAAAAGATGTGGGACTGATGGTTCTACAAAGATAACTGTGAATGGGGAGAAATGGATGGATGGAAAATGGCCCTCAAAGCTGGTATGTCTAAGCTGGGGAATGAAGATGGAGCAGCAAGCACACCGACTGGATGTGAAAATAAGCCTCTCCACTTATTAGCCAAGTCCTTTAACCTATCTAAGCTTCTTCATCTAAATTTCCTTATCTACGAAATAAAAATATCTCTTTAGGTGATTCTTAAAGGAATTAAAAGAGATAATGTCAAAAGAACTTTGTAAAACACAAACAGATGTGGGGCACTGTTGTTGATAGAAAGCCGAGCTGGGACAGTGATTATCCTCAAGTGTTGAAGAAGTATTCCGTATGGTTGTTGAATCTGTACACTGAACAAGGGGTTGTAGCCAAAATGGCCAATGGGAGCTTGCCAGACTGTTGCCCTGGCTCAGACTGAATTCATAAAGGTATAAGAACACCTTTCTCACACTAAGGCATCCTCTGCCTGGCAGGACAAGCACCCACCCAGAAGAGGTATCTTTCCCCATTCATTGTCATGAAGGTGCCATGTAGGTTTTGCACATTTGTATATAAATATACAGCAGCATTGGAGAAGGCAATGGCACCCCACTCCAGTACTCTTGCCTGGAAAATCCCATGGACAGAGGAGCCTGGTAGGCTGCAGACCATGGGGTTGCGAAGAGTCGGACACGACTGAGCGACTTCACTTTCACTTTTCCCTTTCATGCATTGGAGAAGGAAATGGCAACCCACTCCAGTGTTCTTGCCTGGAGAATCCCAGGAACGGGGGAGCCTGGTGGGCCACCGTCTATGGGGTCGCACAGAGTCGGACACGACTGAAGCGACTTAGCAGCAGCAGCAGCATACAGCAGCATTGTATGTTCAGTGGTAGTCAAGAGGATAATGCTGGACAGTTGTTTTCCATCTCCTCAGTGGAGATGCAGTATTTGCTGAACTTGAAGTAAAGGAGAGCTCAGGCAAAGAGAAGCTCTGTTGATCTGCTGCTAAGTCACTTCAGTTGTGTCTGACTCTGTGTGACCCCATAGACGGCAGCCCACCAGGCTCCCCGTCCGTGGGATTCTCCAGGCAAGAACACTGGAGTGGGGTGCCATTTCCTTCTCCAATGCATGAAAGTGAAAAGTGAAAGTGAAGTTGCTCAGTCGTGTCCGACTCTTAGCAACCCCATGGACTGCAGCCTACCAGGCTCCTCCGTCCATGGATTTTCCAGGCAAGAGTACCGGAGTGGGGTGCCATTGCCTTCTCCTCTGTTGATCTAAGAGAGCTCAAACATTAGACCACTTGAAGTGACAATAGAATATCCATCTTTGAAAAATCTTTTAAGACAAAATAGAAGATCTTCTAGATGTCTGCCATCTAAACATCTCTCTGACACTTTTTCTGGTTCTCTGATTCTCATATTATCCTGAGTTTAAAAGACTGTAAGCCTGCCTTATGGCTTTCCCTGGTTCACTCACCAGGAAAAATAAAAAATTGTTTCTTTTTCTTAGTTGGATTTGTATTTGTCAAATAACAAACTGCATTGCATAGTAATAATAAGTTAAACAAAAACAGACAGGAAATATTTGAAAGTTTTGGGAGTCTATAGATGTCTCATGTCCTGTGCATAGAACTTCTTTACAAAGTTTTTTCTGACATGTATTGCTTAATTCATTCAACTTTGTAACCTAGTCTGTAAGAATTGCTTCCCAAACGGCGATGCTTCCTCTGCATTAGCATGAGGTTAGCAGTGAGCAATATAATCTGTCGACATCAACAGGGATAATACTGCCTGCTCTGAGCCAGGAGTTGAAATCAAAGCAAACAGGTAAGCTGTTGGCCTGAGCCAGCTGTACCTTCCAAAGATCCCAGCATGCTGATTTCCCTTCCCTTTTTGGAAATGCTGCAGGAATTATAGCTGAATGTTTCAGTGTTGAAATAATGGCTTTACCCTCAGGACCACTTTATGCAGAGGACTCTGTTTTCAATATAGTTTTGCCAACAGTGACCTTATCTGTATAAATTTGCCCCATAGAGAACCATCTTTTTTTTTTTTTTCCAGTGATAGCAAATGGCCCACAAATGAATACTGCTTAAAATGCATTCATTGACTGAAGGAGTGCTCAAACACTTCTAATATAGAATAGTTTACATTATAAAATACCTTTAAATGTTATGTAAGCTTTTATAATAACTCTGAGAGTCACAGACAAATATAATCCTCGTTTAGCAGATGAGGAAATACACTTGGAAGGAAGTTAAATGTCAGAATCAGAATCATAAAAGTCAGTAGCTAAATCAAATCCACCCCATTACTCTTGGTCAGGTTCTTTTTTATTTGTATATGTATAATTTTATTTATTTATGTATTTATTGGCTGTGCTGGGTCTTCATTGATGCAAGGGCTTTTCTCTAGTTGTGATGTGCAGGCTTCTCATTTGTGGTGGCCTCTCTTGCTGTGGAGCACGGGCTCTAGGGCCTACTGGCTTCAGTAGTTGCAGCACGTGGGCTCAGTAGTTGTGGCTCCCAGGCTCTAGAGCACAGGCTCGATAGTTGTGGTGCACAGGCTTAGTTGCTCTGCAGCATGTGGGATCTTCCTCGATCAGGGATTGAACCCATGCCTGGTCAGATTCTTTTTGGGCTACTCTTTCTGAATAACAAGCAGAAATAGAAGCTTATTTTTGGGTATTCTGAAAGGTAAATAAGGGGACACCACCACATGATCACATTGGATATTAAATTATATTAATTCAATTAACCTCTTATTGCTACATTTTCTAATGTCACACAGTTTAAAAATTATTTTCAAGGTCTTCTGCGTGAAACACAGGTTAAGATAGGAAGTTCTTGACCTACTTTTAATTGTTCTTCATTTCTATATATTTAAACCTCTAGAGGTTATTTTCATTCTGTCATCAACCAATTAAACTCTCTGTTCATACTGAATAGCTGCCCTTGAGAAATTTAGAGTTGAGTCAGGGAGGCCAATTATATATATTCCAGTTGGAAACTATAAGTGTAATCCCAATGTCTAAAGCTGCTAAACACAAATGTGAGTCCATTAACACACATAGGCAAGTCTTCATGGCTATTGACTGCATGTCCAATTTCTACCAGTGTTTCTCTCCAAATAAATCTTGGATTCCCAGAGATGCACACTAGGTTGTCTAAGTCCCGGTCTTGGTTACTGAAGCAACAGTGGGTGACAAAGCCAAGATTCTGACCTCCTGGTTCTGACAGTGCCTCAGAGGTGTCTCTCTGATAGTGGAATACTGCTCGCCCTGAATGGCCACTGCCAGGGTCATACCTGTGATGACCACCAGGAGGACAGTTGGGTTGTCCCTTCTAAGGGTTGAGAATTATTTCTATAATTGATCTCCATCTGTGCAGGGGAGAGAAACGGACACACAATTTTGTTCAAACTCCTAAAGAAGCGGTTTACCATGAGGGCTTTAGTCACGTTTTGATGCAGTGTCATCAGTAAAGGGTTCAGTTCAGTTCAGTTCAGTTGCTCAGTCATGTCTGACTCTTTGCAACCCCATGGACTGCAGCACGCTAGGCCTCCCTGTTCATCACCAACTCCTGGAGTTTACTCAAACTCATGTCCATTGTCAGTGATGCCATCCAACCATCTCATCCTCTGTCGTCTCCTTCTCCTCTCGCCTTCAATCTTTCCCAGCATCAGGGTCTTTTCTAGTCAGTCAGTTCTTCGCATCAGATGGCCAAAGTATTGGAGTTTCAGCTTCAGCATTGGTCCTTCCTATGAATATTCAGGACTGATTTCCTTTAGGATGGATTGGTTGGATCTCCTTGCAGGCCAAGGGACTCTCAAGAGTCTTCTCCAACACCACAGTTCAAAAGCATCAATTCTTCAGGCGCCCAGCTTTCTTTATAGTCCAACTCTGATATCCATACATGACTACTGGAAAAATCATAGCCTTGACAAGATGGACCTTTGTTGGCAAAGTAATGTCTCTCTGCTTTTTAATATGTTGTCTAGGTTGGTCATAGCTTTTCTTCCAAGGAGTAAGCATCTTTTAATTTCATGGCTGCAATCACCATCTGCAGTGATTTGGGAGCCCCCCCAAATAGTCTGCCACTGTTTCCACTGTTTCTTCATATATTTGCCATGAAGTGATGGGACCGTATGCCATAATCTTTGTTTTCTGAATGTTGAGTTTTAAGCCAACTTTTTCACTCTCCTCTTTCACTTTCATCAAGAGACTTTTTAGTTCTTTTTTTGCTTTCTTCCGCAAGGGTGGTGTCATCTGCATATCTGAGGTTATTGATATTTCTCCTGACAATCTTGATTCCAGCTTGTGCTTCATCCAGCCCAGCGTTTCTAATGATGTACTCTGCATATATATTAAATAAGCAGGGTGACAATATACAGCTTTGATGTATCCCTTTCCCTATTTGGAACCGGTCTGTTGTTCCATGTCCAGTTCTAACTGTTGCTTCCTGACCTGCATACAGATTTCTCAATAGGCAGATCAGGTCATCTGGTATTCCCATCTCTTTCAGAATTTTCCACAGTTTGTGGGTAAAGGGTAGAGAAAGTAAAGGGTAAAGGGTAGAGAAAGACAAACACATATGAAAGTAACAACAAGTATTTTTTTTTAATTAGAACTGATTTTGTATTCAATTTTTAGTCAGTCTAGATCTAGTCAGGAGAATAAGTCTCAAAGGATTGGTTTGATCAGTTTTAATTAACCAGGTGACTTTTATCTCTTTTATTGCCTAATTGTTTTGTCTTTTTTGATATATTTACCCAAGCACAGTAAAATGTTTGAAGTATTATCAGACTCCATCTTGGATGGTCTAGGACAATTTTATTTTTTAGAACTCTTTAGGAAACAAATTTATACTAGCTTCTTAAGCAACTCAAGTTTGCATTTTTTAACTTGATAATGAGGCCATTGTCAGAGATAAATTATGGATCTTTCATCATAGTTCAGAAATCCTTGTGAAAAGGTGAAATCCACTATAAGGACAATTTTTGGTAAGTTGTCATGTAAAACTTGATGAAATATGAACAAATGAAAGAATGGCTTTGAATGCTTGGAAAGACTAGATTGCCATGTCTAAAGAACAGATCACATTTTGGAATGGTAATGACAACAAGGCTGTCTCATTAATCAAGAAGGATAGGCCCAAGAATGGCCATCGAGGTCCCTTTTAATGGGAATAGATATCAATGACAGTTTGACTGTAATTGGTCTAATTGTGGAGGACAAAATCCCAGGGAGAGTTTAAAAAATCATGCAATGATTCTGCATAGCTTTTTGGGAAAATAATTGCAACAGTTTGCTTAGTTAGTCTCATATTTCCTTGTTCTCTGATGTCCTTGGATCCCTTTGAGTTTCTGAGAAATATCAGTAACAGGAACTAATTGGTAGGGACTTACAATCCCATTAAAGAATATAGATGTGTCAGAGCTAAAAAATATATATGTATTAGTGAATTTTTAGGATGTATATCAAAATTAGTGTTTAGAAAGTTTGGTAGTGCTAGTGCTTAGTCATTCAGTTGTGTCCGACTCTTTGCAATCCCATGGACTGTATCCTGCCGGGGTCCTCTGTCTGTAGGATTTCCCAGGCAAGAATACTAGAGTGAGTGGTCACTGCTATTCTTTGAGAAAGGCAAATTTAGTTGAGACATTTATGGGAAATGAAGAAGTTAAGCCGAGAGCAAAAGAGATTAATGCAAAAGAGTATAAGTAAAGAAGAAAGAGACAAAGAATACATTTCAAGTTCAAAGATAAGGCCTTTGACCCAGCTATGTATGTGCATCCAAACATATAAAAACATACTTGATGTCACCTTTTTCATCCATCAAGGGTTGGTAAGGAAGCTGATAGCTTCCAGAAACTGTCTGCTTCTGGAGGCCTTTTAGTGAGCCTTGAGTCAGATGTACAGCGGTCTAGATTGGAAGATTCAGATGAAAAGCCTCAGTATGTTTACTAGCAAAGTTGATTGTGATATGTGTCTTGGAACTTAAGATCAGTATTTGTGTTTAAGAACACCTGAAATGGCTCTGTTATATGTAGTTTGAAGGCTGGCTTTCATTGTAGTCTGAGTGTATTTGGCTTCCTAAATCTATAACATGTGGTGGTGAATTGAGCCAAGTACCTTCCAGAATCACAGCTCACATCTGTTGGACCTGTGACTACATATCAACCTGATCATATCTGACAAGGCCAGAATGTTCCAAATGGAATCTGTTGGAGGGAGAGTCAAGTCAAGTCTCACAGGGCTTTACGTAACAGTTTTATACAGTGAAGATTGATGTGGATTTTGACAGATCCCACTAAAATGGAAAACTGGGGTAGTTTTGATTCTAAAACAATGTAACTCATTTTATGTTTCAGAAATGATGTGTCATTGACATACTTCTTTAAATATTTTAACGGTAAAGTGACATTTTAAAAAATCATTCAGTTTTCCCTGGATTATGATACTTATTCACAGGGTAAAATTTCATCACCTGTTGAGTCTCTCAGGTAAATTTTTTCCCACCCATAATTTTGTAATGTCTGAACCAATTTGACCCTGACACCCCCACTGGGTTGTTTTTCTTAATGTTTTTATGGGGGTGTCAAAAGAAATCAGAAAAGCCCTTTCAAGAAAGTAATATGTCAAAATCATGAACAATGTTAACTTTGACCTGTCTTAATTGTAACATAATCATGTGATGCAGAACCTGTCTGACTAATGCAGGAGACTTAAGAGATGTGGGTTCGATCCCTGGGTTGGGAAGATCCCCTGGAGGAGGAAATGGCAACCCACTCCAGTATTTTTGCCTGGACAATCCCATGGACAGAGGAGCCTGGCAGGCTACAGTCCATAGGGTTGCAAAGAGTCAGATGTGACTGAAGCGACTTAGCATGCATGCACACATGCATGTCAGAGCTATCTAGGGGACAATAAGCTATTGCTAGCAGAGTATTTGGGCTTCCCAGGTGGTTCAGTGGTAAAGACTCTGCTTGCCAATGCAGGTGATGCAGGAGACGCAGGTTTGATCCCTGGGTCAGGAAGATCCCCTGGAGGAGGAACGGCAACCCACTACAGAATTCTTGCCAGGAAAATTCCATGGACAGAGGAGCCTGGCAGGTTACAGTTCATGGGGACACAGAGTCAGACATGGCTGAGCACACACACACAAACACACACAACAGAGTATTTAGAGTCTTTTATTATTATTCATATAGCACTAAGTATACATTCGGAGAAGGCAGTGGCATCCCACTCCAGTACTCTTGCTTGGAAAATCCCATGGATGGAGGAGCCTGGTAGGCTACAGTCCATGGGGTCGCTAAGAGTCGGACACGACTGAGCGACTTCACTTTCACTTTTCACTTTCATGCATTGGAGAAGGAAATGGCAGCCCACTCCAGAGTTCTTGCCTGGAGAATCCCAGGGATGGGGGAGCCTGGTGGGCTGCCGTCTATGGGGTCGCACAGAGTCGGAAACGACTGAAGTGACTTAGCATAGCAAGTATACATTGATTATTCTTAAGATGTAGTCATCCCCAAGTAATATTATCTTAGGATTATCATCAGGGTCAAACATCAGCCAATGAGAACTGGGCATGCTCTAAAGCAGCTCTTAGATGTCATGAGATTCACTTATATAGGGAAGGGAGATAGGGTTATCTACTGCTGTGTAGGAAGCAGACAATACAAGAATTTTATAGGTGATAATCAAATGGCCTCATGTGTTTATTATTGTTTGCTGCCTCTAGCAGATAAACAAGGTGGATAAGCCTTAGATGAGGGGTGGAGAAAAACATAAGCTATGGGCTTATGATAAGCTCTGAGTTTTGAATAAGTACCTTTAAAGTATAACCTTGTCCTGAATGCACAGTGTGGAAGAAGGGATTGGCATAGGTCAAAATGTTCAAAGTAGGGGATTAGTCTAGTTTTTGCTTAAGAAAGGAAAAGGCTCATTTGGCATCTGGATTCAGAAAGTGAGTATTGATGTAATGGTTCCAGTCACTTGTGTCATTGACAGAGCTAATTAAAATATGAAGAGCATGAAACAAGCCTTATTATTTTTGTATTGCTCCTTTCATAAGGTGAAGGGATAAATCTTTTTGGTTACCTAAGGACTATCTGGAAAAGCTCAAAGATGGTTTTGATGTGAAAGAATCTTAAAAGCTTTTTAAAATAAAATTTGGATTTGGGGTTTAAATTTAGGCAAGAGGAAAAAAAAAGGAATGTATATGCTTCAGGTGGTGTGATAGGAATAATGGCAAATAAAGCATTTGCAGGATGGTCTGGAGTGGAGAAGGTCTGCAGTGGAAATGAGTTATGCAAATATCACAGTGGTCCAGTCATGAGGTGATGAGGGCCCAAATGAGAATCTGTCATTGAGACTGGAAGGAATATGTAGCAGCACATGAAGTAAGAACTGGCAGAACTTCTGATTGCCTGCGAGGGAAGCACAGGAGCAGGCAAAGGTCATGCTTCGCTTTTGATCCTGGGTCTCTGGGAGACAGAAGGGAACCTGAGACAGACATGGGTTTGTAGTATGGTGGCGTGCATACATGCTTAGTTGCTCAGTCGTGTCCAACTCCTTTCAACTCGTGGACTGTAATCCACCACGCTTCTCTGTCCATGGAATTTTCCAGGCAAGAATACTGGAGTGGGTTGCCATTACCTGCTTCAGGGGCTCTTCCCCACCCAGGGATCAAAGTCGCATCTCCTGTGCTGGCAGGTGGATTCTTTACCACTAAGTCACTAGGGAAGCCCTTGTAGTATGATGGAGCTGAGGTTGAAAAATCAAGGGATTATTTTTTTATTAATTTTGTTCCTATATAAGATGATGGATGTCCACTAAACATATTGTGATAATCACTTCATGATGTATGTAAATCAACTCATTATTATGCTGTATTCTTTAAACTTATACAGTGCTATCAATTATATCTCAATAAAATTGGAAGAAAAAACCTTAGAATTTCCTAAGTGGAAAAAAATTAATTTAAATAAATAAATAAAATGGTTTATTTTCAAATTAAAAAAAAAAACAGGAAGGGAAAAGGCAAGTGTAACCTTGTAAATTAGGAAGAGATAGAAGGAAAGATATGTGCCTTTTCATTCATTCATTCATTCCATCACTTTATGCTGCAATAGATCTGAAACCATCTGTAAAATTACATAGATTATAAGTAGATGAGGGAATTGATAGATAGATAGAATTGATAGATAGAGAAATAAACACAGGAACTATTAAACCCAGATGTGATACCGACACATAAGTTTACATACTGTAGACACTACACTGCATGTTACTAGGGCGATAGTGTAAATTTGGGTCTAAATTTCCAAATAATCTGTGCAGGGACAGAAGCACTGCCAATAGAGGATTCTCAGTACCCATGAAAGTAAATTTCCTCTTTAGTAGGAGCACAGCTTTTCACGATATTGATCCGTGAATGTTTTCCTGCTGTCATAGAAAGAGGACACAATGATGTAACAGATGAGGTAGTCTCCTGCCTGATGCCTACAGGGATTTGTAATGGAGAAAAGGCATTACTATATGAATGGTGCTGGCTTTTCCCTCTGCCCTGCTCTTTAAGGAGTATTTTCTTTGTTTGTTCAATTCCTTCTCCTCATCTATCATGTAAGGACAGTTCTGCCTTTGCAGACTTTCCCCCCAGGATTCTGTGAATGACTAATTGAGAGGAAAGGGGAAGGATGGGAAACCAAGGCATATGGGTGAACTAAGGTTGGGGGAGGGACCCTGTAAGGAGTTTTCAGAGAGGTCAGGCTGCAGAATATTCCTAGATGGTTGGATGGCATTGATTCAATGACCATGAGTTTGAGCAAGCTCCAGAAGATAGTGAAGGACAGGGAAGCCTGGTGTTGCTGCAGCTTGGAGGAGCCATGAAAAACGAAACAGGCACAAGGAGAACAAAATGATTTTGAGAAACATTGCTGTTGACTGTGTGTCTCTTTCATAATGTTTGAGAAATGTTAATCAGGGATTATTTTACTTTGAAAGCTTGGTTGTTGGAGTTTCTTCCATGGATGCTGGTACCACTCTGAGATGGCAGGATGTGAGTCCTTGGTTCATTATGGAGATATGGGGTGGCACTGGTAGCGCGGGGGAGGGGGTGCGGATGGTGGACCTGAAATGCTGCACTTCATCCCTGTGCTAGACTGACATCACTGTGCATCTGAGGTCTGTTTCTCTCTGACAGTTAGATCAAGAGCACAGGTGGCCGGCCTTGAAATATTGGAACAGTGGCCAAACTTAAAGATTTGGTCCACTAAAAGTTGCAAACTAAGGGATAATGTACTGGTGTGTGTTCATTAAATAGAGGTTGCCTCACCAGAAACAAAACAAGAAGGCTCAAGAAAAGGCAACTTGTTGGTTTCCAAGTCAGTACAGAGGAATGCCTACTTTCTTAAGACAACTCCAAGAAGAAGCACAATCCAGACCTATGCTTTGCATGGCTGGAATTGTCCCAGAGGCACCTTTGATTATAGGACATTTCTTCGTCAGGGTTACAGAATATTCCTAGATGGTTGGATGGCATCACCGACTCAATGGCCATGAGTTTGAGCAAGCTCCAGGAGACAGTGAAGGACAGGGAAGCTGTGTGTTACTGCAGTCCATGGGGTCGTAAAGAGTCGGACACAACTGAGCAACTGAACGACAACAGACATCCATGAAATTATCACCACAATCAAGATAGTGAACTTATCATTGAGATTTTTAAGAAATATTCTGTGAATTTTGTATTGCCTTTGGTCTATTTAAGAAACACATGTTAAGAGTTTTCATTTTTTTGAAGTTACTTTTTGGCTGCCAAACTGTGTTTCTCTGACTAGGACCCCGCTAAGATTCTGGGCTTCAGTAGGTTTATATTTAATACAGAATTTAGAGGCTGTTTCTTTACCATTCTTCAGTTGAAAAAAGAACTTCAGAACGTAATTTTATGGCTGATGGGTGACATGGGAGAGAGAAGGAGGCTTAACGGTACAGCTGTGGTTGCTGGACCGTCTGTTTGGGCCAAGAGCAAGGTTTCTCATCTCCAGTAGAATGAGGATTCTGTGCCTGTTGGCAAGCTCCATTCTTGTAGCTGAGCTTTGGAAAAGTCCTGGACCATAGAGAGTTGAAAGTTGTAATATTTAGCAAAACCTTGGAGTATCAGTATTCTGGGTTGCTAATTAAAACCAGATCCAAATGCTTTGGCAATCAGTAGAGCCCAGGGGAAAATTATGATTTTCTTATTGAAATTAAGGAGCCTAACCAGGACAGTTGTCTGGGCAGAACCATGGCAGAACCAAAATCATCCCCAGGAAATAGGTTCACTTGTGTGCGTGCTAACTTGCTTCGGCCGTGCCTGACTCTTTGTGATCCTACGGACTGTAGTCCGCTAGGCTCCTCTGTCCATGGGATTCTCCAGGCAACAATACTGGAGTGGGTTGCTATGCCCTCCTCCAGGGGATCTTCCTGACCAAGGGATCGAACCCATGTCTCTCGAGTCTCCTGCATTGGCAGGCGAGTTCTTTACCACTAGTGCCACCTGGGAGGCCTGAAATATGTTTGGGGTTATTCTAATTTATTAAGTGACAAAGATTCCAGGACTCTAAAGTTCTTGTGGTATGGAACAGATCATCTAATCATAAGATTAGAAAATTTTAAAAGAAGATAGTATTCATTTCCTGCCAAAGTCATAGAAAAATTTAAATAAAATTCTCATAGAACTTCTGATTCTAAGCTGTGTACCTTTCTGGTTTGCTCTCCAGTACAAATTAATTGTACATTGAATTCCCAACAACCACATCAGGATACTTTGAATTGTGAGTAACAGAAACCCTGACTCAACTGGCCTGAATAATAACAGAGTTATTTCTCATTTAACAAACCCACAGTTTGAGCAGTTCCAGAGTTGGTTAGTTTAGTGACTAAAAGACATCATCAAGAATCTAGCATTTTTGTAGCTTTTCCACCATTCCTCATTAGAGTATCTGACTCATCTTCAGTCGAGTTCTCTAGATGCTCCAAGCATTCCATTCCTATTCAACAACATCCAGTGGCAATAAACTCATTCCTTATCTTTGTTTACTTTTTTAAGATCAAGTATAATGTGTCCCCAAAACCCCTCAACTGTCTCCCCTTCATATCTCACTGGTTCAAATGGTGAGTAATTCACCCAAATGAATTACTGGCAAGCTGAATGGGATCCCTGGATACACATAGATCAATCAAGATCCAACACTAATTTGCTGGGAGAGAGATGGTTACTAAAACAAAATCAAGGATCTCCTGCATTGCAGACAAATTCTTTACCATCTGAGCCACCAGGGAAGCCCTCTAAAACAAAATCAAGGTTCTGCTAAAAGGGAGAAGGGGAAGAACACATCTGTCATTCAGAATTATGGAGAGAATCTGATTAGAATTGAAAACATATGCCAGAGTTAACTATTTTTTATTAGGATTCTTTCTTAAGCCATTATTTCTGACAAAAATTTATTAGTAAGACTAATAGTCTATAAAGACCCCTCCTAGTACATTGCTGTAAAACCATAACCTTTGCATTGAGAATGTGTTTTAAGTCTTAATAGCAGGCCTTTAATAATTAAAATTCAAGTTAAAAAGACAGAATATCTCTTTTGTGCAGTGCTACAAATGGTTATCTGATCAATTAGAAGATGAACCTTATCAACCCTGACCCTCAGGATCTATTGAGGTGTGAGTTTTGGCTGGAGTATGATTACCTGGAGGCTCTATACTGAACTCATTCAACCTAGCCCTTTCAGACTCATGACCATAGAACCATGGGTTAAGAACAGTCAAAAGCAACTACAATCAACTGTCTTTATTCCTGTCTTTATAAGGAAACAGAGAACAGGATCAAAGTCAATAGCAATCATATCAAACACCTGCATCAGACCTCACCTGGTCTGGTTCAAAGCCCCTGTGGGAACCGGTACTGACGTGTGCTCAGATAAACTTCATGCAGGTGCCCCCCGCCAGGGCGCCCCTTTCTCTATATATTGTACCTCTGTTGTCTCCAGCCCCATAGCTTCCCTTCTGATGCTGAGGTGTGGGTCACACCCTATTTGGTACTCACACATGCAATCCTGAAAGTGCAGTAAGCAGTAACACTCCATGGGGCAAACCTTTGGTGGAAAAGGAAACCGATGGGTAAATTCTTCCTCCTTTATCCCTACCCCACACGCAGCTTTTATCATGGCTTTTTAAGGGACAGTCCCAACAGTATCAAGGCATCAATTGAATTTAATGGCATAAAACTATGAAGTATCCTTCTGTTGGCTTACTTTCCTTCCTGCCTCACTCTCCCTGTATCTCATGCCTGCTACCTGAGCGTGCATCCCTAATAAGGTAATGACATCAAAAACCGCTTCAGGCCCTGCTTTCTGGAAAGCTCAGGTTAAGTCAGAAGAGCAGCTAAACCTAAAATCTACCTGCTCCTTGTGTAAAACATGGGGTTAAGGAGCCCAGGCTCATAATTAATAATGGAGAAAACAGACACAGAGTTTAGAAGAGACATTTAATAAATATATTGAACACATTCAATAAATAAAAATTGTAGAGATTTCCCTAGTGGTCCAGTGGCTAGGACTCTTGAGTTCCCAGTGCAGGGATCCTGGGTTCTATCCCCGGTTGGGGAACTAGGTCCCACATGCTGCAACTAAGATCCAGTGCAGCCAAATAAATAAACAAAAATACAATTAAATAAATAAATAAAAATTGTGTAGTTTGGGAAGATGGGGAAAATTCCTATTTAAAATATGATAGGCTAAAGTCTGGGTTCTTCTAGGAAGGAGATGTAGATTTAGGAAGATGGGGTGTGTCATTTTGATCTTTTTAGCTCTTCCACCTCCTTTATGCTGACTATAGCAATGTATGCTCAGGTGACACTTGTTGAATGAAATGAAAGAAAGTGACAGTGATATATTTTTTAACTTTCACTTTTTCTTTAAAAAAGTTAATTTATTTATTTTAATTGGAGGCTAATTACTTTACAATATTGTTTTGGTTTTTGTCATACATTGACATGAATCAGCCATGGATGTACACGTGTTCCCCATCCTGAACCCCCCCTCCCACCTTCCTCCCCATCTCATCCCTCAGGGTCATCCCAGTGCACCAGCCCTGAGCACCCTGTCTCATGCAACAGTGATCTTTTTAAGTGGTGCGGAGGAGGTCTGGTTAGTGGGCAAGTTGAAGGCAAGAAGTCAAGAGGAACAGGGTGTGACTCTAAAATCTGCCTGCCTGGCACCATGAGCAAATCCCATAATGTCTCTTAATCTCTAAAGCCTCTTAGTACTTTTCTTACCTAAAGGATAGGTGTGGGGCTTCTCTGGTGGCTCAGTGGTAAAGAATCCACCTACGAACGGAGATGCAGTTTGATCCCTGGGTCAGGAAGATCCCCTGGAGAAGGAAATGACCACCCACTCCAGATTTCTTGTCTGGGAAATCCCATGGACAGAGGAGCCCGGCGAGCTACAGTCCATGGGGTTGCAAAAAGAGTCAGACATGACTGAGCAACTAAACAACAACGACAGTGACAAAGGCTGCCTGAGCCCAGCCAGACCCAGCAGCGTGAGATTGTGAATGGAAAAGCCAAGGGCTGGAGAGACCCAGAGAGGGCAGATGGCGCTAGGAGGCCTACCAAGCCAGACCTGGGGGCCCACCCAGGCACAGGGAGAAATGAATCTAGAAGGAGGTCAGTTCAGTTCAGTCGCTCAGTCGTGTCCGACTCTTTGCGACCCCATGGACCCAAATTTTAAAATTTAAAATTAATTAAAAAAAAAAAGAAAAAGTGAAGGTTAAAAAAAATACCACTGTCACTTTCTATCATTTCATTCAACAAATATCAGGCTTCCCTGTCCATCACCAACCCCCTGAACCTGTTCAAACTCACGTCCATTGAGTCAGTGATGCCATCCAACCATCTCATCCTCTGTCGTCCCCTTCTCCTCCTGCCTTCAATCTTTCCCAGCATCAGAATCTTTTCCAATGAGAAGGAGGTCGCTGCTCCTAAAAATATGGAAGGGGAGGTGTATTGCCATGTGGGAATTTAATTCAAGGGTAGCCTGAAGAAGCAAAATTCCAAAAGTCAATTGAGAGGAGAAGACTCAAAGAAGACTCAAAGAAGACATAAACTTTGAGTCTTTGAGATGATAAAGTCTTATCATCTTTCCTTCCAAGATGATAAGGTCAGTTCAGTTCAGTTGCTCAGTCGTGTCTGACTCTTTGCAGTCCTATGAATCGCAGCATGCCAGGCCTCCCTCTCCATCATTAACTCCCGGAGTCTACTCAAACTCATGTCCATCGAGTCGGTGGTGCCATCCAGCCATCTCATTCTCTGTCGTCCCCTTCTCCTCCTGCCCCCAATCCCTCCCAGCATCAGAGTCTTTTCCAATGAGTCAACTCTTTGCATGAGGTGGCCCAAGTATTGGAGTTTCAGCTTCAACATCAGTCCTTCCAATGAACACCCAGACTGATCTCCTTTAGGATGGACTGGTTGGATATCCTTGAAGTCCAAGGGACTCTCAAGAGTCTTCTCCAACACCACAGTTCAAAAGCATCAATTCTTCGGTGCTCAGCCTTCTTCACAGTCCAACTCTCACATCCATACATGACCACAGGAAAAACCACAGCCTTGACTAGACGGACCTTTGTTGGCAAAGTAATGTCTCTGCTTTTGAATATGCTATCTAGGTTGGTCATAACTTTCCTTCCAAGGAGTAAGTGTCTTTTAATTTCATGGCTGAAGTCACCATCTGCAGTGATTTTGGAGCCCCCCCAAAAAGTCAGACACTGTTTCCCCATCTATTTGCCATGAAGTGATGGGACCAGATACCATGATCTTAGTTTTCTGAATGCTGAGCTTTAAACCAACTTTTTCACTCTCCTCTTTCACTTTCATCAAAAGGCTTTTTAGTTCGTCTTCACTTTCTGCTGTAAGGGTGGTGTCATCTGCATATCTGAGGTTATTGATATTTCTTCCAGCCCAGCGTTTCTCATGATGTACTCTGCATAGAAGTACTCTATGTACTCTGCATTAAATAAGCAGGGTGACAATATACAGCCTTGAGGTACTCCTTTTCCTATTTGGAACCAGTCTGTTGTTCCATGTCCAGGTCTAACTGTTGCTTCCTGACCTGCATACAGGTTTCTCAAGAGGCAGGTCAGGTGGTCTGGTATTCCCATCTCTTTCAGAATTTTCCACAGTTTATTGTGATCCACACAATCAAAGGCTTTGGCATAGTCAATAAAGCAGAAATAGATGTTTTTCTGGAACTCTATTGCTTTTTCCATGATCCAGCAGATGTTGGTAATTTGATCTCTGGTTCCTCTGCCTTTTCTAAAACCAGCTTGAATATCTAGAAGTTCACGGTTCATGTATTGCTAAAGCCTGGCTTGGAGAATTTTGAGCATAACTTTGCTAGCATGTGAGATAAGTGCAATTGTGCAGTAGTTTGAGCATTCTTTGGCATTTCCTTTCTTTGGGATTGGAATGACAACTGACCTTTTCCAGTCCTGTGGCCACTGCTGTTTTCCAAATTTGCTGGCATATTGAGTGCAGCACTTTCACAGCATCATCTTTCAGGATTTGAAATAGCTCCACTGGAATTCCATCACCTCCACTAGCTTTGTTCGTAGTGATGCTTTCTAAGGCCCACTTGACTTCACATTCCAGGATGTCTAGCTCTAGGTGAGTGATCACACCATCGTGATTATCTTGGTCGTGAAGATCTTTTTTGTACAGTTCTTCTGTGTATTCTTGCCACCTCTTCTTAATATCTTGTGCTTCTCTTAGGTCCATACCATTTCTGTCCTTTATCGAGCCCATCTTTGCATGAATTGTTCCCTTGGTATCTCTAATTTTCTTGAAGAGATCTCTAGTCTTTTGTATTCTGTTGTTTTCCTCTATTTCTTTGCATTGATTGCTGAGGAAGGTTTTCTTATCTCTCCTTGCTATTCTTTGGAACTCTGCATTCAAATGGGAATATCTTTCCTTTTCTCCTTTGCATTTCACTTCTCTCCTTTTCAAAAAAGGTAAAGACTAGGAAAATTGTGCTCAGAAGGAGGCAAAAGGAAAAAAAAAAAAGAAACCAAACCGAGCTCTAGACACAGTTAACAAGTTATGCAACCGTAAGAAAAGGATTTCACCCTTTGGAGTCTGTCCATTGAACAAAGTGTAACTCTAAGGTTCTATTTGTCTTTCATCTTGCATGGTAATTGGAGAAAGAAATGGCAACCCACTCCAGTACTCTTGCCTGGAAAATCCCATGGATGGAGGAGCCTGATAGACTACAGTCCATGGGGTCACAAAGAGTCGGACACGACTGAGTGACTTCACTTTCACTTTGCATGGTAATGGGGCAGGGGTGATACAGCTTATGATACTGTTGTTGTGCCAGGGAAATTGTGTATAAGAATAAAGAGGCAGCTGTCCATAGACAATCTTGATTTACTCTGCTAGAGAGGATTCAGATGCCTTACGTGCTCCTGACAGCCCCTCCAGAAAAAGCAAGAGGCACATGGTGGGGATGGAGAGGAAGTGAGAGACTTACCCAGAACACTGAATGGGCCTGCATTAGACTGTCGTCTCCACATCCTTCCTGCGCGAGCTCACAGGGTGTGGCTTTGGTGTGGCTTCCAGGGCTCCACCAGTGTTCTAAAGTCCTGTCTGCTTTCCTTTTCCTGTCCCCCCAACCCACATGCCCTTGCAACAGAGTGAAAAATGAATCACCCATCACCCAACTCCTCAACTGGACTGTCTTGAGCCACTGCAACAGATCTCTGCTAAGGGCCTCAGTAGGAGGGTGACCAGCTACCCCCTTCATAATGAGGTACCTGGAGAAAAGGCTCAGAAGTGGACGGAGACACCATACCTATGGGTACCTGAGCTCTTGCAATATGGCAAGGGGTACCTCAGGCCCAGGCCCTTCATCCACATACCTCTGAACCACAGGTTTTTAAATTTTGAATATTCCTTTCTCCACACTCTGTGTATCTGAATATTTTGAAGCCTGTTGCACCCCAAGTTTTTAGCTTTTCTTTTAAACAAAAAAGGATGAAAGCCTTAAGATAGTCTAAGGAGGAAGATTCTCTTGTTGGCGTTGTATCAGATTCTTTTCTCTGGGGGAGGCCTGCTGTTGAGGCAGGGTGGGGTGGGTTCAAAAAGGTTGTAACATGTTCTGGCTTGGGGCCCAACATTGTTGAACAATGCTTAGAGGAGACTCAGAGCACTTAAAGATTTTTGGCTTTAAAATTGTCTTTGTTTAGATTTTCAAATTTGTTTAAATATTTTCTCAAACAGAGACAATAAAAGAACTTGAATAGAAATTTTTTCCATGAAACAAATTCTTTTCTAACCTAGGCTGACAGACTTTTTACAACAATAGTAACAACCATTATCATCTATTTTTTGATGTTACTAAGGCTTTAGGTCCTGTTCTAAGTGTTGCACATGTTTTATCTCATTTAATTTTTTCAGCAGTCTTCAAACTTAGTACTGTTATCCCCATCTCAAAAATGAGAAACCAGAGACTCAGATGGCTTGACTCTACTATTTATATATAAGAGTATATTAGTAAGCGTCAGAGTTTAGATTTGGCTACAAACCTAGATTTACTTGACTTCAAAGCCTGGTCTCTATCAGTGGTATGCTGGCAAATGTCCAACAGCCAGCTCTGTGGGAGGTGAGGGGAGGTCTGCTTTATAGTGTTTGCCAGTTTCCTGGAGTGTAAATACCCCCAACCATGGCTGATTTCAAGCTACCAACTTGACCTCACTGAAAACGGAGTTGGGAAGAAATATGTAAAATTGACTCTCGCTGGTATCAGTTGCCACTGATATACCACAGCTTACTGTGTCTGTTATATTGTTATTGAACACATTTTGGAGCCTGGAGCACACTTGTGTCACCTGCGATTTAGTGACAAGATCCCCAGTCTCTTTACTCTTCATATATCCCTATGTTTATTCTTGAAGCATGCCTTCTTTGGACACTGAAACTGAGTACTTACCCTGGCCAGACCCTTCCCTAAAGACTTTTCTCATCTAATTTTCCCTATAGCCATTTTGAGGAGACTGCTGTTGTTTTTCTCTTATTTCATAAAATGAAGAAACAGATGCTCAGTGCTCAGGGAATTTGGTGAAGGTCACACAGCTCACAGCTAAGGCTAGATGTGAATCTGTGAGTCTTGATGAACTTTTCAGTAGGAACAGGAAAATAAATAAGAGGTTAGAGAGTAGGGTTAGCCAAGCAAGCTTGGACATAGATGACGTTTTATCTATATGATGTAAAAAAAAAAAAAATGCACGCTATCATTCACTAGTATCAGGGTAATAGCAAACATCAGTATGATTGGCTGTATTTTCATTTTTATAATTTTTATCATCTGGATAATCTGCAAATTTAATTTTATCATCTATATAATTTAGGAAAAGCAATTGTGGTACAATAAACTTATGGAAGACCCTGATGCTGGGAAAGATTGAAGGCAAAAAGAGGAGAGGGCAGCAGAGGATGAGATGTTTAGATAGCATTACTGACTCAATGAATTTGACCAAACTCCAGGAGATAGTGAAGGACAGGGAAGGCTGGCATGCTGCAGCCTTCCATGGGTCACAAAGAGTCAGACATGACTTAGTGACTGAATGACAATAAAAATGTATGGAGGAATTGAAGGGTCTAGATTGAGTCCACCTTCAGCCACATCAGCTACATGATCTTGGATGTGTCCTTTGACCCTTCCTAGCTTTTGACTGATTCCATGGACGGAGGAGCCTGGTGGGCTGCAGTCCATGGGGTCGCGAAGAGTCAGACACGACTGAGCGACTTCACTTTCGCTTTTCACTTTCATGCATTGGAGAAGGAAATGGCAACCCACTCCAGTGTTCTTGCCTGGAGAATCCCAGAGACGGGGGAGCCTGGTGGGCTGCTGTCTATGGGGTCGCACTGAGTCGGACAGGACTGAAGCGACTTAGCAGCAGCAGCAGCAGCAGCTTTTGACTGTCTCATTTCTAAAACAAACAAGCATCATTGGAGACAGTGTAAATGAATGGCATTTATGATCCAACTGTTTACATAATATTAAGTTTGGGGGTTGAATATACAAAACTTGAAAGAAGGAACTTCCTTTTATTCACAGCCTTTGAGCTTTCAGGAACAAATGTTAAAAGTTGACAATTGGCTCAATTTTATAATTTGGAGTTTAGTGATAAAAAGATGATACATAATTTCTTTAATCTTTAAGGGCTTTAGAAATATGTCCAAGATAAGTGTATTTTTCATGGAATTAAAAAGTTGTGAATTTACAGATGAATATCCAAAATCAGTCTTCGCTAGGAGAACTAGGTCTATTTGGGCGGGCTTCCCAGGTGGCTCAGTAGTAAAGAGTTCACCTGCTAATGCGGGAGATGCAGGTTTGACCCCTGGGTCAGGAAGATCCCCTGAAGGAGGACATGGCAACCCACTCCAGTGTTCTTGCCTGGAGAATCCCGTGGACAGAGGAGCCTGGTGGGCTACAGTCCATGGGGTCGCAAAGAGTTGGACATGACTGAGCATGCACACACATTTTATTCTGTTTCTTACACTAGTTGGTTCTTGTTAATTTTAAGGATAGGTTAGAAACCAGCTGAATACAAATGGACTACTGTTATTCCTGGTCCCTTCTTAGAACTGTCACCATGTGCATGGAAATGGTAAGGGTATCTAGCCAAAGCCTCGTGAGAGTTGTCTTATACACTGATACGTGCATATCACAAGCAGTCTTAGGTTAAGGCTTGATGCTTAAGAAATCAAATCCTTTACATTCTCCTTTGACCAGAAGGAATGCTGAGAAAGAAAAGTATGGCTCTGTTTCCCCATGTATGCAATAAAGTCTGAGACTTGCAAAAGAGCTTAAGTAGTACAACTTGTGTAAGAAGAATGCTTTGGGTGCAGTTAGTATAAACAAAGGGTCCTTGGCACGAAAGAGAGCTAAGCAGCTGCAAGAGATTTGCTTCGAAAACCAAAAGATTAAATGCTCTTAGAAAAGAGGGAGAGGAAATACCCACTAAGGTCTCTGATATTTCCATTTTCTTTCCTCCTTCTCAATAGCCTTCTAAGATTAAATATTTCTATCTATGGTTACAAAAGAAAACCCACAAACCAAAACAAAAAACCTCTTCTACTTAAGAATAATCATATTGTCAGAATTTCCCCCTAATTTTCCTAAATTTAAACAAGCATGGGGGTTTAAGGTTAAGTCACAAGATATAAATCATTTACATTCCTTTGCCTGTTATCTGTTCTCTGTGAAATCATTCATAAAAGGACACTGTTAGTACTTTAACCCCCATGAGAATATTATAAGTTAATAGGAATGACTGATGCAGAAAGGAATTGCCTGTGAGTGAAATAATTAAAAGTATGTACCAAAATCAGCTTGTTTAAAATGGAAAACCTGGGGGAACAATAATACAATATAATAAATTTATAGTCTTGCTATTCCCTATGATAGAGCACTATCCACATGCCAAGTTTCTTAAGACACAAACATGAAATTAACTGGAAACTTGTTTTATATTTCCACATAATTCAACTGGTTCAGTTCAGTTCAGTCGCTCAGTCGTGTCTGACTCTTTGCGACCCCATGAACTGCAGCACACCAGGCCTCCCTGTCCATCACCAACTCCCGGAGTTCACCCGAACTCCTATCCATTGAGTCGGTGATGCCATCCAACCATCTCATCCTCTGTCGTCCCCTTCTCCTCCTGCCCTCAATCTTTCCCAGCATCAGGGTCTTTTCAAATGAGTCAACTCTTCGCATCAGGTGGCCAAAGTATTGGAGTTTCAGCTTCAGCATCAGTCCTTCCAATGAACATTCAGAACTGATTTCCTTTAGGATAGACTGCTTGGATCTCCTTGCAGTCCAAGGGACTCTCAAGAGTCTTCTCCAACACTACAGTTCAGAAGCATCAATTCTTCTTTGCTCAGCTTTCTTTATAGTCCAACTCTCACATCCGTACATGACCACTGGAAAAACCATAGCCTTGACTAGACAGATCTTTGTTGACAAAGTAATGTCTCAGCTTTTTAATATGCTGTCTAGGTTGGTCATAACTTTCCTTCCAAGGAGTAAGCGTCTTTTAATTTCAGGGCTGCAATCACCATCTGCAGTGATTTTGGAGCCCCCCAAAATAAAGTCTGACACTGTTTCTACTGTTTCCCCATCTATTTGCCATGAAGTGATGGGACCAGATGCCATGATCTTCGTTTTCTGAATGTTGAGCTTTAAGCCAACTTTTTCACCCCCCTCTTTCACTTTCATCAAGAGGCTCTTTAGTTCTTCTTCACTTTCTGCCATAAGGGTGGTGTCATCTGCATATCTGAGGTTATTGATACTTTTCCTGGCAATCTTGATACCAGCTTATGCTTCTTCCAGCCCAGCATTTCTCATGATGTACTCTGTGTATAAGTTAAATAAGCAGGGTGACAATATACAGCCTTGATGTACTCCTTTCCCAATTTGGAACCAGCCTGTTGTTCCATGTCCAGTTCTAACTGTTGCTTCCTGACCTGCATACAGTTTCTCAAGAGGCAGGTCAGGTGGTCTGGTATTCCCATCTCTTTCAGAATTTTCCATAGTTTATTGTGATCCACAGTCAAAGGCTTTGGCATAGTCAATAAAGCAGAAATAGATGTTTTTCTGGAACTCTCTTGCTTTTTCCATGATCTAGCGAATGTTGGCAATTTGATCTCTGGTTCCTCTGCCTTTTCTAAAACCAGCTTGAACATCTGGAAGTTCACAGTTCACATACTGTTGAAGCCTGGCTTGGAGAATTTTGAGCATTACTTTGTTAGTGTGTGAGATGAGTGCAATTGTGTGGTAGTTTGAGCATTCTTTGGAATTGGAATGAAAACTGACCTTTTCCAGTCCAGTGGCCACTGTTGAGTTTTCCAAATTTGCTGGCATATTGAGTGCAGCACTTTCACAGCATCATCTTTTAGGTATCTTTCTGAAATAGTTCTTATTACTGCAACAAAGTTCTCAGTTCAGAACTGAGAAATGTGCAATCAGGAAGTTTGTATAACTTTACAATTTTACTCAAATATACTAGAAATACTCATTGCTATTATCTTTAAGGATATAGAATCATCAAAATGTGATATTTTGTACTTAAAATCAGAAAAAATTCTATTTCATTAGAAAATACATATTTTGCTATAAGTTTTACTTTCATTTTAGGTTTAAAGGATTCATTAGCAAGAGAAACCACTCATTAAACACAAATAAACAATTTCAATTTTTTATGGAAGATTATTTGACTTAATTTCAATATACAGTCAGTAAAAGAAAAGAAATAGAAACAATAGAGAGAAGTTATATCATATACATCACCAAATTGGGCTGACCTACATCCATACTTGAACAGCACTGGGAAGTCCTGAGTGACAGTTGTCTGGAGCCCCAACTGGGAAAGGATCCAGGGTGGTGTGTCCACCCCAGAGGTGAGACTTCGGATTGCAGTTTTGGGGATTCCCGATTATAATCCCAGGCTGCAAATATGTCACCATCAGTCTGCACACAAAAATGCAGCTCTGGTTTTACTTTAACTTTCACAATGCTGTTTGTTTCGCCTTATGAGTTATAGGACTTCTTAGACCCAAGGGGGCTGACCCCAGGTCCTCAGGGGCTTAAGAGAGTCCAAGACACATTCCCTTTTTTTCTTTTTGGCCATACTGGGCCTTTGGTCCTTAAGTGGATTTTCTCTAGTTGTCCTGAGCAGGGGCTACTCTCTAGTTGGGTGAGGGCTTCTCATCGCGGTGCTTCTTTTATTGCAGAGCATGGGCTCTAGGGTGCAAGGGCTTCAGTAGTTGTGGTGCATGGGCTCAGGAATTGTGACTCCCAGGCTCTAGAGCACAGGCTCAGTAGTTGTGCTGTATCGGCTTAGTTGCTCTGTAGCATGTGGGGTCTTTCCAGATCAGGGATTGAATCCATGTCTCCTGCATTGGCAGGCAGATTCTTGTCCACTGAGCCACAGGGAAGCCCTCCCTTTCTTATCTAAAGTGCTATCTGACTTGCTGTGTTTACAGGCAGGCACAGAATCCGGACAGTGTCCAGGCAGGTCAGAAGCAGGACAGAGACCTGCTCCCCTGCTTCTGAAGCCTGAACAAGACTTCCTCCATTTCTCTTACAATATGACACAAGACAATTGAATAGCACAATGTGAAAAACTATCCAGGATTATTATTACGTGATTAAAAGCAAGTTTTCAAACAGTATGTATAAAATACCACCATTTTTGTACTGCTATAAATACTATATATGTTAGCTTATACATGGAAGACTATACACTAGAGTGTTAACAGTAGCTATGACTAGAAAGTAAAATTATTAAACTTTTGTATTCAATATAACATATTTCTCTAACATTTAAAATTTTATAACAATCATGTATCACATTTGAAATCAGATAAAGACTGTTTTAAAAATCTGTATGTACAGAAGGTAAATAAGCATATGAAAAGATGCTCAACATCATTAAAATTAGAAAAATACAAATTAAAGCCACAATGAGCTACCACTGCATATCTATTACAATGCCTAAATTAAAAAATTGTGGCAACATCAAATGCTGGAAAGGATGGGAAGAACCATGTTATTTATACATTGCTGATGGGAATGCAAAATGGTACTGCCATACTGGAAAACAGTTTGGCATTTTGGTATAAAGCTAAATATATACTTAGCATATGACTCAGAAATTGCACTCACAGGACAAAAGACAGAAAAACTTATTTTCACACAAACACCTATACATGAATGTTTATAGCTGCTTTTTCATAATCAGCAACATCTGGAAAGAGCACAATACCCTTTAGCTGGTGAATGGATAAAGAAACCGCAGTGCACCTATAAAATGGACTGCTTGGCAGTAAAAAAGAATAAGGTACAGGTACATGCACCAACATAAATGAATCTGAAATGCATTATGCTAAGTGAAAGAAATCCAGTTCAAATAGCTTTATGGTTTCATTTTTATGACATTTGGAGAACAGATGAGTGGTGCTCAGAGCTGAGGGGTGGAATGAGGAAAGTGGATGCACTGGGCAGTGTTTTAGGTGATGGAACTTTTTATCTCTTGATTGTGATGGTGATCATATAACACTAAGCATTTGTTGAAACTCGTAGAACTGGACACCAAAAAAGCGAAATTTATTGTATGTACATTTTAAAATAACTTTTAAAACAGAAAAATAGTAATTGGAAAAAAAGATCTAATTGATGTTTTGTGAAAAATATGTATCTCTCTCCACAAGTCTTTATTCATCCTATAAATTTTCTGGGTAGAGTTAAGAAAGATTGCTTTTAAATTTGACAAAGATGGTCGTCAAGTGTAAATGAACTGTTTGAGGAGAGATTGGGAGTTCAGAGCCATTGCTTGCAAACTCTGTATAAATGAAAAATGTTTGAAGTGTAGATCAATGCTCAATTGTTCAGGAGTGGACGTCAGATTGTTGAAGATGTATGTCTGTCATTAAGGCTTTAACCCCCTTCGTGCCTGAGGGTTGCCTTTTCCCACCACCAATTAGATGCAAAATGTTGTTTCATCCTGTTTATCTTAAATGCCTATGCTCCTTCTTTCTTTCTCTTTTGTGGCACCACAGAATATTCCTGATCTTAGTTCCCCAACCTGGGTTCAAACCCATGAATCCTGCATTGGAAGAGCAGAGTCTTAACCACTGGATGACTAAGAAGGGAAGTCCTCCTTCTTTCTTTTATTAAAGCCATGAGTAAAGAAGGCTCTTGAGGACCACAGTAAGCAATGATCTCCCTTCTGTGACAGTTTTGTGGACCCTAACTGTATATATCTGCCTGGACGCCATATGGAACGCTTTGGTGGGTGGCATGAGAATAATCTCTTCAGCAGTTAGCATGTGTTACATTAGTCAGTCAGTCATGTCCGACTCTTTGTGACCCCATGGACTGTAGCAGGCCAGGCTCCTCTGTCCATGGAATCCTCCAGGCAAGAATACTGGGGTGGGTTGACATTCCCTTCTCCCTGGGATCTTCCTGACCCAGGGATTGAACCTGGGTCTCCTGAACTGCAGGTGGATTCATTACCGTCTGAGCCACCAGGGAACCACTGCTGCTGCTGCTCTTTGCCAAATAAAAGCAATGTTTTCAGTTACATTTTTTATTTAAGTTTCTGTGTATTATGTAAGAGCAATTATAAAAAAAGAAAAAGAGGAAAAGAAGGAGGAGGAGGAGAAGGAGAAAACAACCCAAGAAAATCTGCCAGCCTGAGGTCAGAAGGCTAAATTTTTCTTGGTCGCATTCATTTTCCAGCTCAGCCTAGAGATGAGGCCTGTCCTATTCACATGGCTTATTAATGAGTCAGGCTTGACAAATTTGGATTGTAAACAGAAAAGGCCAAAATGGATCATTCAGTGTAAATAATTCTTTTATATGGCTTCCTAAGTAATGGTTAGAATGCACCAGATGTTCTTGGTGAAGTCACCACTTCACAGAACAGCTTACCCAGGAGTCTCAACTGAGGAAAGATCCCTCCCACAAATGCCTATCATTTTATTTCCCCTTTTGGGATAGAACACCTTTCCCCTCCCATCAGAAGATAACGTTGAGAAGCTAGCCTATGTGATTGTGTTATTCTCTTTACTGTGCCTGCCAAATACTTCAATTAAGGGCTAAAGGGGGGTCTTTTCAACCCAAACTATCAAGGGAATGCTTCCACATGGAAGTCAAGTGAATAGGGATCTATTATGGCCTTCCCATATACCTTGTCTTTGAAGAGGTCATAGCCAAAGAGCTGAGCAAAGAGCTCACCAGCAGTTTGAACTGATCTGAGAGAGGGTGCTTCTCTCCATCATCTCTGTTGATTGCTGGCATAGCCTGGGGCGAAGGCCCGGAGCTCTGGCTCTGTGATTCCTGGCTTCGGGACTTGAAACTTGATTCTCTTCCTGCTATGATTTGTGAAAGAGGGACCAAAACTTTGAGTCAGAGTTTTGTCACACTAAAGCAAGGGGATTTGAGCACAGGATATCTCAGGCCCTTTTTAGCTCTGAAAGGCTATGAGTCTATGAAATAAGAGGGGGAAACATTTGAAACTCAAAGAGATCAAATCAGTAATGGAGTTCAAGGATGCATAATGCTCAGGATTTTTCCTAAATCACGAACTTATCTGTTCATCAGGACACTGCTCATTCAATATACAGAATAAAATGAAAATTCAACATGTGACAAGGGGAGACAGAGAACATTATTAAAGGACAACTGAGAAAGATGGAAATGTTTAAAATTTGAGGGCACATGGTATGATGATGTTAAATACTCATGTTTTTGTGATAGCCTACCCAGGTTTGAATTTTTACCTCAGTACCTGGTAGCTGTGTATCCTTAGCTAAATTGCTTTTCTGGGCCTCATCAGAATTTAAAAAAAAAAGATGTAAAAAGAGATAATAATATTTTTTTTTTCTCAAAGAATTGCTGGGAGGATTAAATGAAATAGTGCATATTTGCCTGGAACATGAAACATTTGAAGTAGACTGCCAGTACTACACAGAGTATGTAGTGAATGATAACACTCCAGAATTACACAGCAGTGGATGGTTGGGGGGAAGGGGAGAAGGGAAGGCTCTGGTGCAGTGACTAAGGTACCAGGCTTGGCATCCAGAGTCTAGGGTTTTAGTTCGAGATGACACAGAGGCCTTTGTGTGTTTTTGTGCCCACAAAAAAATTTCCATAGTGTCAATGCCATTGGATTCGTATCGCCATTTACTAGCTAGGTGACTTTTGGCCATGTCTCCTGACCTCTCCAAGCCTCGGTCTCTGCTTGAAGATACTGATCCTTGTCTCTCAGGGTGTTGAAGTGAGCTTCGTGAGATAATCACACAGTGTAAATCATACACTGTAAACCACAAACTCCTCTGACATGAGGATTGTTATAACCTAGTAAGACAATGAATGAAAACCTATGACGGAAGTATTTCTAAAATGATATATCCATTTCTCTGACATGTCTTTGCACTTTTTCTGGATGATTCATCTTCAGGAACATGTAATCCTGACACATAAAACATACCTGTCTGTGGCGCTTTACCATTTTAACCTGCTTTACATAACCTTCTTTAATGCCCACAGCCTGACAGGTGCTTAAGCTGTCTGTCCTCACGCTGACCCTGTGCTTAGTTCTAATCAGCGTCTTCCTCCCCAGCCGCCGTGGTCTGGCCTCGCCCCCTGCTCCTCTTCACTCATTTTGTTGTTGTTCAGTTACTAAATCATGTAGTTATTATTGGAAGCAGATGTAAGAATAATATCAAATACTCATCTTGAATGTTAGGTCAGGGGGAGCTTTTGAACAAGGAAAGTGCATATGCAGGTATTTTAGGAAGCTTACTTAGCGGCAGCTGGACTCTGATAGACTGGAACTTGTGGGCTAAGACTGGGTAGATTAGGGTGTTGTTTATTGACAAGAGGAGGTGGTAAGTGCCTGGACTTGAGTGATGGTAGGAAGATTGAAAGAGGGCAAAAGACTGGAGACCAGGAGGCAGGAAGGAAATCTGTAGAACTTCATTCACTCAGTAAATATTTATTGAACATTTACTGTGTGTCGGGTATTGCATTAGGGGCAGAGAATACAATTGGTGAGCAAAAGAGACAAACTCTTAATCTCAATGAATTTGTGGTCTGTGGTGTTTGTCAAGTAACTGGATGTACATGAAAAGGGAACGTGAGAAGTCAAATAGAGGTGCCTGAGGTTTCCAGTCTAAGTGTCTGGGAACATGGTAGCTCAGTTGACAGCAGTGGGAGGCAGGAGGAGGACTAGGTTGGTACGAACTGTGACACATTCAGTTTTCAGCCCGATGAACTTGGAGAATTGCTATCTAATTAAAATGCTTTCCTGAAAGGAAGTGAGCTCAGGATTGACTTTTGGGTTTTGTGACTGGAGCCATGAGGTCTATGTGGAGTCATGCAGTTTAGTCAGTATTTGATTCAAGAGACACCCAGATTGGACTGGAAACACTTATTCCTGCTTCTGAATTTTAGGAAGCATTTTTCTTATAAACCTTGTATGAGAAAATTTGTTACAATAGAGAGTATCTTTAAATACAGTTTTATGAAAAGATAATGAAATACTTATCAGGTTGACTTTTCTCATAAAGACCTTCCATAAAAGTTGAAAGCATAAAATTAAATCTTAACTCAGTCAAAGTATTTTTTGGAAGCAGTAAAATAACATAACCCTAGTGCATTGTTTTCTGATGATATCACTTAATACAGGGATGGAATGTAGAGAATATACATCCTTGGGCTGTGTTTCAGATATCAGATGCATCCGGGAAACTACTGCTGAGGGCAGATTTTGGTTAATTTTGGATCACATTCTCTGCCTGGGACCTGACACAGCAGTATTCAGTGTGGCAAATCAAAAAAAGCTCTGTAAGTCACAGATATGCACTAACGGAGTAGGACTGCTTGGGTTTGAATTCTGGTTTCAACCCTTGCTGGCTGTGTTCAGTGAAGTTCCTTAAACCCTCTCACCTTAGTTTCTTTATCTGCACGCTGGATATGTTCAGTGGATTCAGGAAACCATGCATTTCCAGTTCAAACTAGAACCTGGTGGTGCTGGTTTAGTCAGCAAGTTGTGTCCAACCCTTTTGACCCCATGGTGGGTAGCCCTCCAGGCTCCTCTGTTCATGGGCTTTCCCAGGCAAGAACTCTGGAGTGAGTTGCCTTTCCTTCTGCAGAGGATCTTGCAGATCCAAGGACTGAACTCTCATCTCCAGTATTGCAGGCGGATTCTTTATCGACTGAACCACCAGGGAAGTCCCATAACTAGAACCTGGTACTTTATAAAGGTTCAATTAAGGCTTGTTATGATTATTTTTGGCTTTATTAGCATTGTTCTGACTCATGCACTAGTTTCTAGAGGAAGTAACAATGGCCAGCCGGTCACATGTGGCAGAAACGAGGTGACTCAATTTGGTAAGAAGCACAGGATGTCTAGGAAAGCAGCGTAGATGAAGCCAAGGACAACAGCCTGTGGAAACATGGCCACAGCCAGTGCCCAATGGAGAGAGCACACACTGAGATCACTCCTGGGCAGTCTCTCAGCTCATTAGAAGTTGACCAGCCTTTATTTATTCAGCATTGTGTTAGACAGCCGAGGGAGTCTTAGAGGAAGGCGAAAGCAGGACCTTTGAGGAACTTACAGTCTGGGCACGGAGAGAAGTCTTTGTGAAAGGATCTGGATGCCAATGTTAGAGGAATCAAATGCTAACTCGGGTGGTTCAGCCTGTACTTGGGGTGGTACTCACAGGAGGAGAGAGAGCAAGAGTGGCTTTTCTGCACTAGTTTCTCTATAGGCATCTTATGCCCTCAACTGGAATACCTTCAAACATATTCAGTGGTGGGATCCTTGTTTACCCACATTAAAGCTACACCTTAAATCTTTATTTTCCCTGCAACAGTCTAGAATATAATTAATATGTAAAGAAGCAGGGAGTGGGTTATTCAGGAAAAAAGTACAAGAGTTAAGAAAGATTTCTTAACAACACTTTCCCCTTCAAATCAGCAGTGGTTTACTAAACAGCCCAGAGGGTTGTAGCAGGTACTGTGCTAGACCTGGGAGATTTAGAAGAAGAACTGATTCTGCCCTTGAGGATGGTTCACACTCTAGCAGCCAGATAGGACTGTCAAGACCTGTCTCTTTCTGTGCCCCAGCTTGTGGTAAAAACAGTCTGAAATAGGCATATGAGTGCATAAAAGAAAAAAGAAGACAGAAGATTGCCATTACAGGAAAACTACCTCTGAGGCCCTTTCAACCAGATGAAGGGACAGACATAAAGAGGCCATTTCAGTAGTTTCTGCGAGGAGCTAAGACAGTAGTGTGCCCAGGTGTCATAGCTGCACAGAGGAGAGGTTCTCTGCCTATGTGATGTGATATCTGCACAGAATCCTGAAGGGAAGGAGAGACCATCAGGAGATGGGCAGGGTGCTTCGGGCCAGGAATAGCATGACCAGAGGACTACTGGAGGCAAGAGACTCATGTTGATATGGAACTAGAAACAGTTGGGTGCTGCTAAAGGTCTGAGTAGGAGGGGGCAGGAGAGGACAGGCAGAGGCCAAGCCACAGGAGCACTTCTGGCTTAAGACTCATCCTAAAGTTGAGGGAGATCAATCAGAGGGTCTTAGACAGGAACATGTGATGGTCAGATTTGTGTTTCAGATACAAGTAGAGAAAAGATTTAGCAAGGTATCTGTTAGGATTAGATACTGCTGCATGAAACACTGGCTTAAGCCAGCAAGGTTTGTTTTCACGCATAAGAAGTGTAAAGATGGGCAGTTCCTCGCTGGCTAAGACATTCGCATCCTTGCTGTCTTTTTGTTTTGCCAAGATTTTGTCCTCACATTGTCGCCTCCTGGTCAGAAGATAGCCTTCTGAGCTCAAAACAACACATCTGTGTTTAAGGCGGCAGGAACAGGGAGAGATGCAACTCTTCCCTTCATCATCAGTGTAAAAGCTGTCCTGGAGACCACCAGACTTGGAGTGAACTACCGGTGATCAGGTCAGGACTATACTAGCTGCCACCTCCAGCTGCAACAGAAGCTAGGAAAGCAGTGATCTTCTTACGTAGAAGATTTGGGCAAGGGGGGAGGTTGGGAATAAGTGGTGTGTCTTGCCTGGAGAATCCCAGGGACAGAGGAGCCTGGTGGGCTGCCGTCTATGGGGTCGCACAGAGTAGGACACGACTGAAGCGACTTAGCAGCAGCAGCTGACCCATAATTTCTGCCATAAAAGGTAGTAGGTAGGAGGAAATGAGGACCTAAAACAAGGCAATGGTAAGAGAGATGGATTGTTGCCAATTAACTGAAATTGAAAATTCAGAAATTCTGAGGAGTGGATCTCATTCTCTTAGTGTTTTGCCAAAAGTTTTCCTTTAGTTTTAGATTTGAAGAATTCTTTAACAAAAGGAACCATTTGTTACTCACAAATAAACAATTTAAGTTTTTTATGGAGGATTATTTGACTTAATTTCAACATACACTCATTAAAAGAAAAGAAATAGAAACAATAGAGAGAAGTAACAATGTACACATCACCAAATTGTGCCAACCTATATCTAGACTTGAGCAGCATTGGAAAGTCCTGAATGACAGCTATCCGGAGTTCCAACTGGGAAAGAGTCCCAGGTGGTGCATCCACCCCATGGGGGAGACTCCAAATTGCAGTTCTGGGGGCTACTGCTTATAATCCCCAGCCATAAACTGATATCATCATCAGTTTGCACATAAAAATGAAGCTCTGGTTTTAACTTGCACAATGATTGTTTCACCTTGTGAGTCATTTGACTTCTTAGACCCCAATTGATGGAGTTCTCCAATAAGTAGGGGTCCCAAATGCATGAAGTATGTCCACATAACAGTCTTTCGGTGGTGGTGGTGGTTGAGTTGCTAAGTCGTGTCCAACTCTTGCGATCCCATGGGCAGAGGAGCCTAGCAGGCTACAGTCCATGGGATTCTCCAGGCAAGAACACTGGAGTAGGTTGCCATTTCCTTCTCCAGTGGATCTTCCCAACCCAGGAATCGAACCCAGGTCTCCTGCACTGTAGGAGGATTCTTAACCCATTGAGCTACAAGCGAAGCCCAAGTCTTTTGGTAGCTTTGTCAAAATCTGTTAATAAGTGCATATGGTTATCAAAGTCCAAATAATTTCCAGTGAAATGAAATAGCCAATGCTCATCTCTAAAAACAATAGGTAACACATGAAACTGGCATATTAAACTCACATTAGCTATACTGTAGTGGTACAGAGTTCCTTGGTACCACGTGTCAGTGCATTTAGTAATGCCTTCAGGGACAACTACCCAATGATTGTCAGGAATCCATTCTTTAAATAATTTCTTGCCGGGAGCCGGCATATTGCATATTGAGTGCATATTGCGTGCATATTGCATATTGAGTGCAGCACTTTCCACAGCATCATCTTTCAGGATCTGGAATAGCTCAACTGGAATTCTATCACTGCCGGGAGCCAGCGTGAGGAACTCCGCCCGTGACAAAGGTCATGAGGAAGGAGGCTCGGCATACGCAAAGGCGGGATTGAGCCTCAGGAGTCCCCCTGGAAATTCTCGAGCATCTACCCCCCAAACCAGAGTCTGCCTACTTTCTGCTTTGTGCTTTCACCCACACCTCTGACTTTACAGGGGGCTGTCCCCCACTACCTCTCTCTGAAAAAAAGAGTTAGCTTACAGCTCCAGTTAATAATTCCTGGGTGTGACAGTGTTTCAACCTACAAACTCCTTTGGAAATCCTCTAGCCTGCCTGAATGGGTTTTTCCGGCCACATGTGATTGTTCAGAGCCTCCCAACTGTGGGAGGCAGGAGATGTTCTAAACTGCCTAAACACAGATTCCTTTGAGTAGTTAAAAGGTTGATTAGAAATTGTATTGGTGAAGGGTTTTTCACTTGTTGGGCCAATGTTTGCTGCTAAGTCTCCATACTCCTTACCTACTGTGTCCTTGGCAGTGTATTGATTGATATAATGGGTGTATAGAAATGTAAAATGCAGCTTTGTCCAATGCTTTTTTGGAGGCTGGTGCCTGACTTTGGAATAATCACCTTTAGAAAAAAATAAGTTTCTTAAAATGTTAACAGGCCTCCGGGCCAGAAGATGATGTCAATCACCTGAACTTTTGCATATGATAAGTTTGAAAGCCTGGCTTAGATTAGAACCAGGAACTGCTGTCCTTGCATGACTCCACCCCTTCCCCCATTATCCTCTATGCATAACTTAAGGTATAAAAACTACTTTGGAAAATAAACTGCGGGCCTTGTTCACCAAAACTTGGTCTCCCCATGTCGCTCTCTCTTTCAACTTCCGGCTGAGTCTCCATCTGGAGCGCGGAACCCGCCATGCTTGCTAATTATGCCTGGGCTTCTAAGATCCGACCGGGGAGGCCTCAGTGTCTCCTCTCCTTCGGGAGAACGGAAGGACGCCTGCGGCCTACGTAAGTGGTGCAAACTTCTTGTCTTGAAGTTTTATTGGTCTCCCGCGTAAACCAAGCTACTCAGCCTCTTTTCTCCACTGAATTTTCCTACTGAGCTATCCTTATTTCAGCCACTTTTCTCCACTGAATTTCCTCACTGAGCTATCCTTATTCTATTACTCTTTATATCTTTGATGAATAAATAATTAAATAAGTCGCCGACGCCGTCCCCGCTTCGAATACCCTGGATCAGCCGGGGCTGGACCCCGGCAATTTCTTTCATGCATACATATTAGTAGACATTAAAATTCCTTGGGCCTTATCCTTTTGAGCAAGGTAATATAATAACTGCATAGAACAAATAGTCCAATCAAATATGTCAGTTAATGATTTAGTTTGGTGTAGATGAAATATTACTGAGTCATTGTTATTGTTGTTCAGTCACTAAGTTGTGTCCAACTCTGTGAACCCATGGACTGCAGCATGCCAGGCCTCCCTGTCCCTCACTATCTCCTGGAGTTTGTCCAAGTTCATGTGCATTGAGTCGGTGATGCTATCCAACCATCTTTTCCTCTGCCGCCCTCTTCTCCTTTTGCCTTCTGAATCATTAAATAACTGTAAAAATTTTTTTATCATAAATCAAGCTATATTCATGGGGCTTTAGCATCCATTTAGCATTGATAGTTAAGGCTTGAGCTATATATTTACTAGTGCTGTGTAATCTAACAGACAGATAAATTTTGTCCATGGAAAGTCAGAGATAAGAAAGGACAGGCCTTGTTTGCAGGGCAGATGAAGTTATCCTGAGTTCAGGTCCAGCTTATATTTCTCCAGTTGAAGATTCCCCAATGACTTTCTTCATATTTTCTTTTTTTCCAAACTTTTTATTTTGTATTGGATTATAGCTGATTAACAAACAATATTGTGATAGTTTCAGGTGAACAGTGAAGGGACTCAGCCATCCATATACATGTATCCATTTTCCCCCAAACTCCCCTCACATCCAGGCTGCCACATAACATTGAACAGAGATCCATATGCTATATAGTAGGGCCTTGTTATCCATTTAAAATATAGCAGTGTGTACCAGTCAGAATGGCTGTGATCCAAAAGTCTACAAGTAATAAATGCTGGAGAGGGTGTGGAGAAAAGGGAACCCTCTTACACTGTTGGTGGGAATGCAACCTAGTACAGCCACTATGGAGAACAGTGTGCAGTTTCCTTAAAAAACTGGAAATAGACCTGCCTTATGATCCAGCAATCCCACTGCTGGGCATACACACTGAGGAAACCAGAAGGGAAAGAGACACGTGTACCCCAATGTTCATCGCAGCACTGTTTATAATAGCCGGGACATGGAAGCAACCTAGATGTCCATCAGCAGATGAATGGATAAGAAAGCTGTGGTACATATACACAATGGAGTATTACTCAGCCATTAAAAAGAATACATTTGAATCAGTTCTAGTGAGGTGGATGAAACTGGAGCCTATTATACAGAGTGAAGTAAGCCAGAAGGAAAAACACCAATACAGTATACTAACGCATATATATGGAATTTAGAAAGATGGTAACAATAACCCTGTGTACGAGACAGCAAAAGAGACACTGATGTATAGAACAGTCTTATGGACTCCGTGGGAGAGGGAGAGGGTGGGAAGATTTGGGAGAATGGCATTGAAGCATGTAAAATATGTATGAAACGAGTTGCCAGCCCAGGTTCGATGCACGATACTGGATGCTTGGGGCTGGTGCACTGGGACGACCCAAAGGGATGGAATGGGGAGGGAGGAGGGAGGAGGGTTCAGGATGGGGAACACATGTATACCTGTGGCGGATTCATTTTGATATTTGGCAAAGCTAATACAATTATGTAAAGTTTAAAAATAAAATTAAAAAAAATAAAAAAATAAAATATAGCAGTGTGTACACTTCATATTTTCTTTTAATTGTACTGTATTCTTGAAGTTTGTGGTGTGAATGACAATGCACATTACAGTCAGTCTTCCAAGAATAGTCTGTTCACGGGAATAACAGTGGGTTAATGGCACATATGTCCCTTTTTCCTGTCCAGGGATCATCACTGATGCAGTGTTGCCCTTCCCCTGCACAGTTGCATCAGCAGGTTTAGGAGGACCATTAGGCTGCTTCACCCAGAATTTAACTCCAATTGCATGTATATCATTTGTGGATCCAAACCCTGCATCACCTCTAACCTTTAGTAAGGTGGGAGGTTCTCCTTTTCGTACTTTGCCAATTACCCATGGAAGAATCCACAACTGGGCAGTGCAATCCTGTGTATTAATAAGTAGATCATCCTTTCGTTTATTTTGTAAAATTACTCATATTTCTACTTGGTAGTCTGAGTCTATAACACCCCACCCCCATGGACAGAAATCCCTTTTAACACTAAACTGGAGTGTTCTTTGATTAATCCAGTGTCCAGGAGGCATTTTATTTCCAATACCAGTTGAAATAGCACATATCAATCTTTTAGTAAGTGTATGTTCAGATATAGATAGAAATCCAGTCCCAAGGCCTCAGAAGGAGCTCGGAAAAGAGCTGCGGTGCTCCTGGGATAATTTCCTGATACTCAGTTGTCTCAGGATGGAAGTCTATTTTATGAATCTGTAGGTTTGGCATAGTCATTTTCATCAAAGGAGTTTCTGATACTCCTATAGATCTGTTACTTAAAATATTGAGGGCAGTATTCAAGTTCAGTTCAGTTCAGTTCAGTCACTCAAGTCGTGTCCGACTCTTTTTGACCCCATGAATGGCAGCATGCCAGGCCTCCCTGTCCATCACCAACTCCTGAAGTTTACCCAAACTCATGTCCATTGAGTCAGTGATGCCATCCAGCCATCTCATCCTCTGTCGTCCCCTTCTCCTCCTGTCTCCAATCCCTCCCAGCATCAGAGTCTTTTCCAATGAGTCAGCTCTTCACATGAGGTGGCCAAAGTATTGGAGTTTCAGCTTCAGCATCATTCCCTCCAAAGAAATCCCAGGGCTGATCTCCTTCAGAATGGACTGGTTGGATCTCCTTGCAGGCCAAGGGACTCTCAAGAGTCTTCTCCAACACCACAGTTCAAAAGCATCAATTCTTTGGCGCTCAGCTTTCATTATAGTCCAACTCTCACATCCATACATGACCACTGGAAAAACTATAGCCTTGACTAGATGGACCTTTGTTGGCAAAGTAATGTCTCTGCTTTTGAATATGCTATCTAGGTTGGTCATAACTTTCGTTCTAAGGAGTAAGCATCTTTTAATTTCATGGCTGCAATCACCATCTGCAGTGATTTTGGACCCCCCAAAATAAAGTCTGACACTGTTTCCACTATTTCCCCATCTATTTCCCATGAAGTGATGGGACCAGATGCCATGATCTTCGTTTTCTAAATGTTGTTAGTCCTCCAATTTTTCTAAGAGCCTCTCCAAGTTTAATTAATTGTTGTTTAAGCAAACCATTCATTCTTTCAGTCAAACCAGCAACTTGAGGACTGTAAGAAATATGAAAAGTCCATTGTGTATTATGTTCCTGGGCAAACTCTTGTATTAACTTACCTTTAAAATGTGACCCATTGTCACTCTGAATCTAAAGTAGAACACCATAATATAAATTAATTTTTACAATGTTTTAATATTATCAGTCTGATTGGCTTTCCCAAAGGGAGTGGCCACTAAATATACAGAATAGCTGTCCACAGCAGAATATATATATTGGCATCCTTTATCTCAAATTAACGGACCAATATAATCAAATTGCCATATTTACCCAGGCAGCTTGTCATGTGCCAGTTGTCCTTTGACTAGTTGTGGCAAGCTTCTGTGTTTAAATATGTTGACAGATCAGCTATGTTAAAATAACAAATTTAATGAGAGCCATAGTTAAAAGAAACACCTTAATCCTGAGCCCACTTGTATGTTGCTTTTTCTTCCAGATGGCCATATTTTTAGTGTGCCTGTAGAGTCAAACCTTTTAAGTTGCTAGAGTCTGGATTGACTTCTAAGACTTGAATTATGGTTTGTTCATCTGTAATAGAGTTATAGCATCGTTCTGTAGAATTTGGAACACTATTAGCATCTACATGAAAGACTGAAATATTAGTAGTTTGTGCAATTTCCAAAATATCTGACCATAATTCCTTTCCCCATAGCACTTTGGAGTGAATTTGCCAGTTATTCTTTACCCATAGGGGAAGCCAAGTGGCCATCCATTGGCTACTGACCTTGACATTTAGTTAAATTCTCTTGCTTTAATACCTGATAAGTAAAAGTGTTAGTCATTCAGTTGTGTCCAACTCTTTGCGCACCCATGGACTGTATTCCACCAGGTACTTCTGTCCATGGAATTCTCTGGGCAAGAATACTGGAGTGGATTGCCATTTCCTTCTCCAGGGGATCTTCCCAACCCAGGGATTGAACCTGGGGCTCCTGCATTGCAGGCAGATTCTTTACCATCTGAGCCACCATGAGTGCTTTAATACCTGATAAATACCATCAGTCAGTTCAGTTCAGTCGCTCAGTCACGTCCGACTCCTTGCGACCTCATGAGTTGCAGCATGCCAGGCCTGTCCATCACCAACTCCCGGCATATAACTCTGCAAATTGGCTACTTTTACCTTCCTCAGTGGGGCTTTCCAGGTGGCTCAATGGTAAAGAATCCATCTACCAAGCAGGAGACATGGGTTCAATCTCTGGGTTGGTAAGATCCCTTGGAGAAGGGCACAGCCACCCACTCCAGTATTTCTGCCTGGGAAATCCCATGGACAGAGGAACCTGGTGGGCTCCTTGGGGTTGCAAGAGTTGGACCTGACTTAGCAGCTAAACAACAATAACAATTGCACTTTTAGTGGCATAAAAAGCCTGTTGTTGCTCATCAGGCCATTGAAATTTATACCTTTTCTTAGTTACTTTGTAAAGTAGACTTAATATCTGGCCCAAATGTGGAATACACTGTCACTAGAAACCAGATAGCCTTCTAAATTTCTAAGCCTCCCTTTTTTGTCTGGGGACTTTTAAATTTCATTATCTTTTGTTTGTGTGCATGCTAAGTCCCTTCAGTCATGTTTGACTCTTTGTGACCCCACGAACTATAGCCTGCCAGGCTCCTCTGTCCTTGGGATTCTCCAGGAAAGAATAGTGGAGTGGGTTTGCCATTCCCTACTCCAGGGGATCTTCCTGATCTAGGGATTGAACCCGGATCTCTTACGTCTTCTGCACTGGCAAGAGAGTTCTTTACCATGGGTACCACTTGCCTTGGGTAAAATCTCTTTATGTTCATTGTTGCTCAGGTGCTAGGTCATGTCTGACTCTTGTGACCCCATGGACTGCAGCACTCCAGGCTCCTCTGCCCTCCGCTATCTCCTGGAATTTGCTCATATCCATTTAGTCGATGATGGTATCTAACCATCCCATCCTCTGCCGTCCCTTCTCCTTTTGCCTTCAGTCTTTCTCAGCATCAGAGTCTTTTCCAGTGAGTCAGCTCTTTGCATTGCATGGCCAAAGTATGGCTTTAGTTTCAACATCAGCCTTTCCAATGTATATTCAGGGTTGAATTCCTTTAGAATTGACTGGTTTGATCTCCTTGCTGTCCAAGGGACTCTCAAGATTCTTCTCCAGCACCACATTTTGAAAGCATCAATTCTTTGGAGCTCAGCCTTCTTTATGGTCCAACTGTCATATCCATCATGACTACTGGAAAAACCATAGCTTTGAATATGTGGCAAAGTGATGTCTCTGCTTTTTTACACTGTCAAGGTTTTTTATAGCTTTTCTTCCAAGGAGCAAGCGTTTTATAATTTCGTGGCTGCAGTCACCGTCTGCAGTAATTTTGGGGTCCAATAAAATAAAATCTGTCACTGTTTCCACTTTTTCCCCATTGATTTGCCATGAAGTGAAGGGATCAGATGCCATGATCTTAGTTTTTTGAATGTTGAATTTTAAGCCAGCTTTTTCACTCTCCGCTTTCACCCTCATCTAGAGGCTCTTTAATTCCTCTTCACTTTCTGCTGTTTGAGTGGTATCATTTGCCTATCTGAGGTTATTGATGTTTCTCCCAGCAATCTTGATTCCAGCTTGTCATTCATCCAGCTTGGCATTTCACATGATATAAGTTAAACAAGCAGGATAACTTGCATATAAGTTAAACAATCAGGGTGACAGTGTACAGCCTTGACATACTCCTTTCCCTGTCTGTTGTTGCATGTCTGGCTCTAACTGATGCTTCTTGACCAGCATACAGATTTCTCAGGAGGCAGGCTAGGTGCTCTGGTAGTCCCATCTCTTTAAGAATATTCTACATTTTGTTGTGATCCACACAGTCAAAGGCTTTAGTGTAGTCAGTGAAGCAGAAATAGCTATTTTTCTGGAATTCTCTTGCTTTTTGTATGATCCAACAGATGTTGGCAATTTGATCTCTGGTTCCTCTGCCTTTTCTAAATCCACCTTGTATATCTGTAAGTTCTTGGTTCATGTACTGTTGAACCCCAGCTTGAAGGATTTTGAGGATTACCTTGCTAGCATGTGAAATGAGCACAATCGTGTGGTAGTTTAAACAGTCTTTGGCACTGCCTTTCTTTGGAATTGTAATGAAAACTGACCTTTTCCAGTCCTGTGGCTGTTGCTGGGTTTTCCAAATTTGCTGGCATATTGAGTGCAGCACTTTAACAGCAGCATTTTTAAGGATTTGAAATAGCTCAGCTGGAATTCCATCACCTCCACTAGCTTTGTAGTAATGCTTCTGAAGGCCCACTTGACTTCGCATTCCAGGATGTCTGGCTCTAGGTGAGGGACCACATCTCTCTATGTTCTTTAACCCATTGTATTCCCAAAACTTTTACAGTCTGGCCAGGTCCCTGAATTTTGGAGGGATTAATCTCCCATCCTTTGTTTCTTTAAAATACTAACACATTGGTTTAGAGTTTTAACACCGTTTCCTCTGTTGGTCCTTGTATCATAATATCATCAATATAATAAGATATTTTTACATCATCAGACATTTCCATGTGATCTAAATGTTCAACTCCAAGTCATTGACAAATAGTAGGACTGGGCACATAACCCTGTGGCAAGTGGGTGAACGTATATTGTCACCCCTGCCATGTAAAAGTAAATTGATTCCATGATTGTTCTTCTATGAGTATAATAAAGAAAGCACTGGCCTGATCAGTTCCTGCATACCATTGTCCTGAATGGCTGTGTATTCATTCTATTAAAGTTATAGTATCAGAAACTGCAGCAGACAGTTTAAAGTCATACCTGCCACCTTGTTTAGTTTCTAATAATCTACAGTCTTTCTCCAAGAGCCATCTTTTTTTTTTTTTTTTTACTGGCCGTACAAGGTTATTCCATTCAGTAGAATGGAAGCCTCTAATTGGTCTTGTATAGTTTTAGTAATTTCAGTCTGTCCCTCCAGAATTTGATATTGTTTTAGCTGAATTAATTTGGTAGCAGCCAGTAGTTTTAGGGGGGCATGATTAACTTTCTCACAATTACAGGAGATGCCAGTTGTGAAGCATGTACTCCAAATTGATATCTTCCTGCTTCTAGATTTAAAGTCATGCCTGCCACGATGTCAAATTCAATTATATATTCTGGAACAGGAACAGTCATTACTGAATAAGTTCTTCGAGGCAATTGCCCTATTTTGAAATCAGTTTTGGTTTGTACAGCTTTTGTCTGTTTACCTCCAAGGCCTGTCATTATTATTTTTTTGTCTTTTAAAATTCTTGAGATTCCCATAGCCTAAAGAGGCTTCCACCCTGGTATCAAATAATGCCCTAAAAGTAATTGGTGAGTCATTTTTCAAAAAAATTATTACTTTAAAATGAGGCCACCTATCTTTCCTAGCCGAAGAATTTACTGGAGCTTGTCCCACAAGTCATTGTTTGTTTTAAATTTTCCCCATATCTGTCCAGGGATAAATGGGGTAGGGGAACAAATCTGATTACTTAGACTCATCTTTACCATTATTGTCATTAAATGGATTATTTCCTCTTGGTTCCCCTTTTCCTTCCTCTTGTTCCTTACCCTTAACAGTTTTCTGGGAAGTCTTTCTTATATCTAATCCATTCTTACAGTACATTTCCCATAATTCTTTAGTTGTTACTCCATCAATTTTCTCTCTAGGAACTCTCTCTTTAATGTGAGCCATAAACATGTCCTTTCTAGATACTCTGTTATTGCTTTTATTTTTTTTTTCTATGTCCTCCTATTTTTCGAAATTCCATTCTCCCAAGTCACTCAGTTGCTGGACTGTATCAATTACTTAATTAATGGGAGTGCTCATCTTATTTAAAATAGGGTTAAAATGGCATGATTGTAGCTTGGAGGGGTCATTTTAAAGATCTTCTTTCTCATTTGTACTGTTAAAGGCATTTGTGACATCTCATTCGTGTGCTCTGCAAAGATGGCACTTTTCATAGCCTTTTTCTTCAGTCTCTGAATACAGTGCTTTAATGCATACCAAGGGCGATCACTCCTAGGCCAGGTGGATTTTAAAGGATATTTCTTAACGCACCCACCCTTCAGCCACCACTTCTAGCAGAATTGAGTCTCCAGCACTTTGACTTTTATTTCTAAAAACTTGTTGCACAAAAGAATCATTGCTGATAGTGCCAAATTTATTTGTGTCTTCCTCATCTATGAGGATTCCTGCTGCCCCAGTGTCGTATACACACACTATCTGAGAAGTAAGGGGCTCTTCAGCCCTCTGCTTAGAATGTCGTTAATTTCATACTGGGTATTTTCCTCAAGGGTATCCTTCTTTATGACATTCTCTTGGGCATCAGTTTCCATGCTCCACACTATGCCGACTCAGCATAAAAGTTAGGGGGTTTGATTTCTCCTTGGCTTGCATAGAGCTAGGTTGTGCTCTTGAGCTTGCATCATCCTCTGCCTCTGAATTTGAACTATCATCCCAGATATCCATACCCCAAGCATCAGGGTCCCAGTCTACCCTGATTTAGCTATCGCTGCATGAACTACCTTCTTGTCAACCTTACTATGCTGCTTTCGATGTTTAGCTTGTGCAACCTTTACAGCGGCTTCTTCTGCTATCGATTGGCAAGTGGAGACTTAGTCACCTAAAATATAATTTTGACATTGTAACATGGACAATCATCCCTGCAAATCACATAATTATTTCTTTAGTTTTGTCTTCTCTTCAACCAATTTTAATTTGGCTTCATGTACCTGACGATATGCAGAGAGGAGGATCCAGCCTCTCAGACCCAACATGGTACATTTTTGTCCTTTCTCAATTGGCACGAGCTGCAAACATTCAATAATTTCAAAAGGTTCAGCCCACTTTAATTTGGGGTCCCAATTCTCACACAATCCAGTGGATGTGCCCCCTATAGCAACTAACAAGCAGTAAGGCAGATCTTCCCATCTAGGAATAAAAACCTCATCAATCTTAACCTTTCTTCGTAACAAGCTGCGTTTTGTTTTACAAATCCTGCTCATAGCACCAACTTCTGTTTTGCCAAAAGTATTACTTTAATTTTAGATTTCAAGGATTCATTAACAAAAGAAACCACTCATTACTCACAAATGAATAATTTCAATTTTTTATAGATTTTTTGACTTAATTTCAATATACAATGAACAAAAGAGAAGAAATAGAAACAATAGAGAGAAGTAGCAGTGTATACATCATCAAATTGGGCCAACCTACATCCAGACTTGCCAAGAAAATGCACTGGTCATAGCAAACACCCTCTTCCAACAACACAAGAAAAGACTCTACACATGGACATCACCAGATGGTCAACACTGAAATCAGATTGATTATATTCTTTGCAGCCAAAGATGGAGAAGCTCTATACAGTCAACAAAAACAAGACCGGGAGCTGACTGTGGCTCAGATCATGAACTCCTTATTGCCAAATTCAGACTTAAATTGAAGAAAGTAGGGAAAACCACTAGACCATTCAGGTATGACCTAAATCAAATCCCTTATGATTATACAGTGGAAGTGAGAAATAGATTTAAGGGCCTAGATCTGATAGAGTGCCTGATGAACTATGGAATGAGGTTCATGACATTGTACGGGAGACAGGAATCAAGACCATCTCAATGGAAAAGAAATGCAAAAAAGCCAAATGGCTGTCTGGGGAGGCCTTACAAATAGCTGTGAAAAGAAGAGAAGCCAAAAACAAAGGAGAAAACGAAAGATATAAGCATCTGAATGCAGAGTTCCAAAGAATACCGAGGAGAGATAAGAAAGCCTTCCTCAGAGATCAATGCAAAGAAATAGAGGAAAACAACAGAAGGGGAAAGACTAGAGATCTCTTCAAGAAAATTAGAGATACCAAGGGACCATTTCATGCAAAGATGGGCTCGATAAAGGACAGAAATGGTATGGACCTAACAGAAGCAGAAGATATTAAGAAGAGGTGGCAAGAATACACAGAAGAACTGTACAAAAAAGATCTTCATGACCAAGATAATCATGATGGTGTGATCACTGACCTAGAGCCAGACATCCTGGAATGTGAAGTCAAGTGGGCCTTAGCAAGCATCACTATGAACAAAGCTAGTGGAGGTGATGGAATTCCAGTTGAGCTATTCTAAATCCTGAAAGATGATGCTGTGAAAGTGCTACACTCAATATGCCAGCAAATTTGGAAAACTCAGCAGTGGCCACAGGACTGGAAAAGGTCCGTTTTCATTCCAATCCCAAAGAAAGGCAGTGCCAAAGAATGCTCAAACTACTGCACAATTACACTCATCTCGCACGCTAGTAAAGTAATGCTCAAAATTCTCCAAGCCAGGCTTTAGCAATACGTGAACCATGAACTTCCTGATGTTCAAGCTGGTTTTAGAAAAGGCAGAGGAACCAGAGATCAAATTGCCAACATCTGCTGGATCATGGAAAAAACAATAGAGTTCCAGAAAAACATCTATTTCTGCTTTATTGACTATGCCAAAGCCTTTGATTGTGTGGATCACAATAAACTGTGGAAAATTCTGAAAGAGATGGGAATATCAGACCACCTGACCTGCCTCTTGAGAAATCTGTATGCAGGTCAGGAAGCAACAGTTAGAACTGGACATGGAACAACAGACTGGTTCCAAATAGGAAAAGGAGTACATCAAGGCTGTATATTGTCGCCCTGCTTATTTAACTTCTATGCAGACTACATCATGAGAAACGCTGGGCTGGAAGAAACACAAGCTGCAATCAAGATTGCCGGGAGAAATATCAATAACCTCAGATATGCAGATGACACCACCCTTATGGCAGAAAGTGAAGAGGAACTAAAAAGCCTCTTGATGAAAGTGAAAGTGGAGAGTGAAAAAGTTGGCTTAAAGCTCAACATTCAGAAAACGAAGATCATGGCATCCGGTCCCATCACTTCATGGGAAATAGATGGGGACACAGTGGAAACAGTGTCAGACTTTATTTTTTGGGGCTCCAAAATCACTGCAGATGGTGACTGCAGCCAGGAAATTAAAAGACGCTTACTCCTTGGAAGGAAAGTTATGACCAACCTAGATAGCATATTGAAAAGCAGAGACATGACTTTGCCAACAAAGGTCCGTCTAGTCAAGGCTATGGTTTTTCCTGTGGTCACGTATGGATGTGAGAGTTGGACTGTGAAGAAGGCTGAGCACCGAAGAATTGATGCTTTTGAACTGTGGTGTTGGAGAAGACTCTTGAGAGTCCCTTGGCCTGCAAGGAGATCCAACCAGTCCATTCTGAAGGAGATCAGCCCTGGGATTTCTTTGGAGGGAATGATGCTGAAGCTGAAACTCCAGTACTTTGGCCACCTCATGCGAAGAGTTGACTCATTGGAAAAGACTCTGATGCTGGGAGGGATTGGGGGTGGGAGGAGAAGGGGACGACAGAGGATGAGATGGCTGGATGGCATCACTGACTCATTGGACATGAGTCTGAGTGAACTCCGGGAGTTGGTGATGGAAAAGGAGGCCTGGCGTGCTGTGATTCATGGGGTTGCGAAGAGTCAGACACGACTGAGCGACTGAACTGAACTGAACTGACTCACTTGACTCAGTATGACAATCTTTAGGTCCATCCATATTGCTGCTAATGGCATTATTTCATTCTTTTTAATGGGTGTGTAATATTCCATTGTATATATGTACGACATCTTCTTTATCCTTTCCTCTGTTGATGGACATTTAGGTTGATTTCATGTCTTGGCTACTGTAAATGTTGTAGCCACGCATTTGGGAAAGAAACTCACTCATAAGGACCATGCAGATAGTGGAGTGCAGTTTATTACACCGGCGGGCCCAAGGCAGAGTCTCCTCTTAGCCAAGGACCCTGACCAGTTTTTCTGAAAACCTTATATACCCTAAGTGTACGTGCCCAAACCCACCTCCCGCATTTCCCTGAAACTAGTCTGAACAAAGGAAAAGAAAGCTACAATCAAAGTTAACCCCTGATTCATATACCTTAAGCTTAGGTAGTTAACAGTGGACAATTATCAATAGGCCTGTGGTCATACCCAATAAGCATAATAGAATTTATGATTATATTCGGTTACACAGATAATTAGGGTATTCTCTTAGGCAACAGAGAGTCTAGGTTCGAGCCCTGGGGCTCTTCCATCCAGGGGGCCTGGTTTTCCAGTTGGTATGTTGTTTCCATAGATACTGGGCATATAGCTCAAAGTCCACAGTCCGGCCCATGGAGCAGCATGGAGTCCTGCTTTCAAGATGGAGCCTGTTCTGTTTCCTCCTTCATAAACAGTGCTGCAAAGGTGCATATATGCTTTTGGACCATATTTTTCTCTGGATATATGCCCAGGAGTGGGACTGCAGGGTCATATGGTAGCTCTATTCTTAGTTTTTTAAGGAACCTCCATATTGTTCTCCTAGTGGCTGTACCAATTTACATTCCCACAGCCTCTCCAGCCTTTATTGTTTGTGGATTTTTTGGTAATAACCATTCGGGCTAGTGTGAGGTGATACCTCACTGTAGTTTTGATTTGCATTTCTCTAATAATTAGCAATGTTGAACATCTTTTCATGTACCTCTTGGCCATCTATACGTCTTCTTTGGAGAAATGTCTGTTTAGGTCTTCTGCCCACTTGTTGATTGGGTTGTTTGTTTCGATGATGTTAAGTGTCATTTCTGGTATTTCTTTTAAATTTTACAATGCTGTTTGTTCTACTTTGTGAGTCATGTAACTTCTTCAGTGCTGGGGGGCTGGCCAGGCCCTTAGGGGCTTAAGAGATTCCAAGACCCACTCCTTTTCTTATCTGAAGTGCTGCCTAACTTGCTGTGCTTACAGGCAGACACAGAATCTGGGGAGCATCTAGGATGGTCAGAAGCAGGTCAGAGGCCTGCTATCCTGTTTCTGAAGCCTGAACAGGACTTCTTCCATTTTAATTTCCCTAACACTTAAATGTGGATTTGCGGTACCGTCCCAAGGATGTTCAGCAGGGAGTTGAATATAAACGCAAAACTCAAGTGAAGATTTAGGGCTTGGAATATATTTGGAGGTCATTTGAAAGTAGAGCATCCCACCTACATTGTAATAACCTTCAAATATAATCCAAGCAGTAGGAATGTCTCAGTGGTTTTTCTCAGGCCTATGGATGGTTTCAGTCCATCCTGAGTCTGTGGAGACATGCTAATTTGTACAACTCTATTTTCACTACATGCTAGAACACCCAGTCTGGAATTTAATAGAGAGTAAAGTTATGCAAAGAATCACTGTGTGTGACAAGAACCAGAACATTTTCTGCCAAGGCCATCTCCAGTATAAACATGTGCACACACGAGTCCATTCTATATATAGAACTTGGCTTTGAATACCAAAATCTATTTGCCACACTGTGGAGCAAATGTGTTTTCATTCTCTTGATTAAAATAATAGAAAGTATCATCATTCTTGCAGTCTTGGTATTTATAACAAAAATATAACCACTATATATATATATTTGTGTGTGTGTGTGTGTGTGTGTGTGTGTGTGTGTGTAACTTTGGAGACTTGCCAAGGTCTATTGACAAGGTGTCTGGTACCATCCTTGTCTTGGGATAAAAACTACAGTTGAGAATCTTCTGTCTCAAGCAATTACTTGAAGATCCAATCCAAGAGGACTAAAAGTGTCTAGAGAAGTCTTCTATAACTTTTAGCCAGAAAGGGGCCTCTGCCTCTTTAATTAGTCTGGCAGGTCATGGAAATTCTACTCTGGAGCAGAGGATACAAGAGAAATATTTCTTCAGTATTTACTTTGACCATTGAAATAGCCATGACAGATTTTTTTTTCCTTTTCCTCCAGGCCCAACGTGACATTTTAAAGAAGAAACCACTCTTTGGGTGCCATAGAGTCTTTTAAAAATAATATTAGAATAAAAGTTCAAAGGAATATCTGCTTAAGCACAGCTGTCCAAAGCCTCATATTTCAAAAAGAATTTGGCCACTTTAATGCAAACAGGAGTCAGGACGGCTCATTTCAGCCTCTTGCCTTTGAATCTACTTCTTTTGTATTCAGATAACACCAGATTCACACCTAGTGACAGTCTCTCAGTTCAAAGGCATTTTTTGGCCTGTTTTTCTATTAAATGCATATTACCTTGCAGCATTGGTCCTTTTTTTTTTTTTCATATTCCTGCTTTGTTTTTGCAACTGATTTTGAGATTTATAAGGTGAAGGGTCACATCTTGCACTCCATTATTTCTTGCAGAGCTGTATTTGTCATGGTAAACTCCAGAAAATAGTTGTAGAGTGGATGAATGAATGAAAGAATGACAAAAACTGGAGAGCCATGGTAGGTAAGTCGCTAGACAGCCTGATGAAGATAATTACAAAACTCAGGTCAGATTAACAGGAAAGGTGGTGTAGGGACAAGAATGTTTCATTTGAGCCACAGACATGGATCCTAGCTCTAGGTTGCCTTGCTTGGCTTCACTCCTTCAACAAATACTTCTTTAAACGTCTTCCAACAGGCCAGGCAGGCACTGTAGCAGGCCCTGAATGAGACCAAGTCCCCATTCTCCAAGCGTGGTGGTGGTGGGAAGGGGGACATGCAGAGACTAGGGATGACAGAAGATTTGATAATGACAAGCACTGGGCATATGGGACAGAGAAGGGTCTTCTGTGTTAGGCTTGTTTCCAAGAAGGCTTCCTGAAGAGAAGGGTTTTGATTCAAGTCTTGAATGATGAATAGGTTTTAGCTAGATGAGATGAATTGGGGAAAGCATATAAGGATATTCCTAACTATAATATAGGTTGCATTTGAGAACTAAAGTCTCACCTGAAAGGATAACCATGGCCAGAGCTGAAGCTAGAGAGGTAGGCCTGAGCAACCTTGCAGAGGGCCTTGTGGCAATGTGATTTAGTACTAAAGAGCAGAGGTTTAGAAATCAGACAAAACTGAGTTCAAATCATGTTCTTGTCCTTACTAGCTATGTAGCAGTAACTCTGTGTGTGTGTGTGTGTTAACCACACACAAGAAATTAACCCAGAAATCAAGTCTTGATTTCTTTAGCATGGTGTCTAGCTCTGTGGCTTAACTATCGCTGCATAACAAATTTATCCCAAACCATAACAGCTTTAAAATAACATGATTTTATTAAATTCTCATAGCATCTGTGGGTCCCGAATGTGAATCTTGTTTAGTGAGGGTCCTCTGCTTCAGGGTCTCTTACAAGACTGCAGTCCAGGTGTCAGCCAGAATTAAGGTGCTGTCTCAAGACATTGTTGCCTTCGAACTGTGGTGCTGGAGAAGACTCCTGAGAGTCCTTTGGACAGCGAGGAGATCAAACCAGTCAATCCTAAAGGAAATCAACCCTGAATACTCACAAGAAGGACTGATGCTGAAGCTGAAGCTCCAGTATTCTAGTCACCTGATGCGAACAGGTGGCTGTTCCACCTGTTCTAGTGAACGTTTCCTCATTGGAAAAGTTCCTGATGCTGGAAAAGATTAAGGGCAGAAGGAGAAGTGGGTGGCAAAGAATGAATGGCTGGATGGCATCACCAATGCAATGGACATGAACTTGGGCAAACTCCAGGAGATGGTGAGGGACAGGGAGGCCTGGCATGTGGCAGTCCATGGGGTTGCAAAGAGTCAGACATGACTGGGCAACTGAACAACAACAACTCAAGACATGACTGGGGAAGGATCTCCTTCCAGGCTCACTTACATGGTTGTTGGCAGAATTCAGTGCTTTGTTGGATGTTGGCCAGAGGCTGCCCCCAGTTCCTTGCCATACTGGCCTTCCCAGCATAATCGCTTGCTTCATCAAAACCAGGGAGAAAGAGTCTGCCAGCAAGACAGATTTAGCCTAATATTTGAAATGATTTCTCAACTCTGTTGCCACATTCTTTGGTTTAGAAGTCACTAGGGGGTTCCTGGAGCAGGCAATGGCAACCCACTCCAGTACTCTTGCCTGGAAAATCCCATGGACGGAGGAGCCTGATAGGCTGCAATCCATGGGGTCGCTAAGAGTCAGGCAGTACTGAACGACTTCACTTTCACTTTTCACTTTCATGCATTGGAGAAGGAAATGGCACCCCACTCCAGTGTTCTTGCCTGGAGAATCCCAGGGATGGGGGAGCCTGGTGGGCTGCCATCTATGGGGTTGCACAGAGTGGACATGACTGAAGCGACTTAGCAGCAGCAGCAGCAGCAGCAGGGGGTTCCTTGGTGGCTCAGTGGTAAAGAATCTACCTTCAATGCATGAGACATGGGTTCAGTACCTGATTTGGGAAGATCCCACACACCACAAGCAACTAAGCCTGTGGGCCACAACAGTTGAGCCTGTGCTCTGAAGTCCAGGAGTTGTAACTCCTGAAGCCCATATACCCTAGAGCCCGTGTTCCACAACAAGAGAAGCCACCACAATGAGCTCACCCACCACAACAGAGAGTAACCCCTGTTCACTGCAACGAGAGAATAGCCCACGCAGCAATAAAGACCCAGTGCAACCAAAAATAAGCAAAATAAATAAAATTATATTAAAAAAAAAAAAAAGAAGTCACTAGGCCAGCCTACACTCCAGGGGAAGAGATTATACAAGGGAGTGAACACTAGGAAATGGGGGTCATTGAGGGCCATCTTAGGGTCTGCCTGACTCACTAACTTATGGCTTATTACCATTTCATAAATGTTAACTATTATTATTCTCAGTTGAGAGATTTGCAAGAGCTACAAAAATCAGTGCAGGATTTCATACCACAGAGTAACTTTAGGTGACCTTGGGCAAGTCAAGTCACCTAACGTCTTTGAGCTATTTCCTCCTCAGTACAATGAAAATAATCTGTCTCCAAAAGAAAGGAGAATATAATATATGCAAACACAAATACATTTTTGTAACATCAAATATATGTCTTCACAGTTTGAAGAAGCAAAGTACTTTAGGCCAGTTTTCCATTTTGTGCTAATTCTGTGAGTCTCACAGTCTGATCTTTTTTTTAAAGTTTTCAGGGCTTGGCCCTGTGGGCTGGTAAGGATTTGTGTAACGGGAATAACACCCACAAAAGGAAATCTGTTTCTTGAGCGTTCCTAAAGGCATTTCCAAGGGTTTGCTTTTCCCTTCTTTTAAAATACCTTTGCTTCCAAAGACCCCAGGGAGATCCCAAGAGAGAAAACAGACTATCTGGGAAATTTCAAGCTCTTGATAATAAAATTGGTAGTAAAATCTCTTCCAGCTACTGGAGCTTCGCTGAGGGTACATTTATGGTAGATGGGGTTCCCCCACACTCTCAGGGCCTCTGGTTTGGCGGTTGTGAGGTTTCCAGTTCCGCGGAGAGCTCGGGTTACCACCTCTGTGGCAGCGGTCAAGAGCAGCTTCGATGCCCGACCCAGGGTCTCTCCACCGTGGCGCCTAGCCCGTTTCTGCTTGGTGTCCAAACCGGATGCCTTATTCCACGCCCCAAACAGCCGATCACACACTGTAGCGTTTCATGCCCTTCCCGGGTGCGGTTTTCCCCGGGGAAGGTAAACAACGCTCTTGACTCGAACTGGCAGGCATTTCGGCCCGGTGGCCCAGTCCTTCCGGGCGGTCCCGTCCTCCTGGGAGGCAACCTTCGGGAGGGGGATGGAATTTAGGAGTCAGTCCCCAGGCTTTACACAAAGCCGCGGTTCTCCGCAACGCGTCTCTGGGTGAAGTGAAGCGGCCGCATGGGAAGCTGTGGCTGCGACAATGCCTTTTGCTTCTCGGCTCGAGAGCCTGACGTCCAGGGCGACGGGCGCCTGGGACCCCAGGGCAGGGTGCAAACCGTAACCCCCACCACCCTCGCCCTGCCAGGCTGGCGGCGCATGCCGCCTCGAGGTCTCCCTTGGCGCCGAGGTCATCTCCTGCAGCGCCGCCGCCTTCGAACCGTGTGGGCCATTTGGTCCACGGGGCGGAACTCGCCAGGAACTCCGGGTAGCCCCGTCAGGAGGGCGGAGATGACCTCCCCTCCCCGCGAGCTCTCGGGGAGGGGAGGCGGAGAAGAAGTAATTCCGATCACCCCTGGCGGGGGCTTTCACCTCTCCAGCCCCAGCCGCTCCGGTGACCGCTGCCTTAGAGAACTTAACGAGAACCAGATGTGGTGGCCGCTGTCGAACTTTCTCAGAGCCGGCGATTGGGTCCGGGCCCAAGGCCGCGGCCAATCAGCGCTTTGGAAGGGCCCAGAGTCCCGCCCCACCCCGGCACCCGCGGGGATCCAGGTCGGAGGCCCGCTCGGCGCCGCTAGTGGGCTGGCTGGCCGGGCGGGACGCGGTCTGTCGCGCGGCAGCCCAGGGCCGAGCAAGCATGCGGGGGGACCAGGCGGCCGGGTGGCCGGCGCTGCCGCCGCCGCCGTTGCTGCTAATGCTGCTGCTGCTGCTGTCGCGGGCCGCGGCGCTGCACCCAAGCGAGCTCTTCCCCTACGGGCAGTCGCGAGGGGACCAGCTCCTGCAGGAAGGCGACGACGAAAGCTCAGCCGCCGTGAAGCTGACGCTTTCCTTGCGCTTCTATGATGCCCAATTCAGCGACCTCTACGTAAGTTTAGCTTCTTCATAGTGCGGGACTCGGCAGATTTCTAGCAGCTTCTGAACAGGGGTCATTGGTAGTGTGGATCTCACCGGACCCCTGCCTTCCGAGGGGAGGAAATAGTCCGCATCGTCGGCTGTCCCCGAGCGCCCTTGGGGTGGGACCTGGCTTTTTGCCTTTGCCAAACGCACTGCTTTCCCCTGCTACAAGGGGACAGTTAAGAATTGTTCTCAGCCGCATAAGCGTCCCAGGCAGAAAAGAAGGTGGGATTCCTAAGGCGGCCAGTACGTGCGGTCTAAAGTTAAGTTCAGCGAGAGGGCCGTGCAAATTTGCAGAACTGGGTGCTCCTTCCTCGAACCCAGAGCTTTTTCCCCAGGGTTGTGAGGGAAGTGAAAAGGTATGTGAAGGAGTATAGGGCTCCTGGAGCTATTGCACTGCACGTGTGGGATAGGGTGGCGGGGCGGGGGGACGACGCGGGTTGAAGTTGCACTGGTCGCTCTGAACCAGGAGTCAGGCTTACAGAGGATGGGGAAGTGGGGAGTTTCATGCCTCGAGGGCTCCCTTCCCTCCTTGGGGTGCCAGGGTAGGCTCTCACGTCCTTGGGCTTCCTGCGGTCACCCTTTTGTCCCCCTCATTCCCCAGGTGGGCACCAACGGCATCATCTCCACCCAGGACTTCCCCAGGGAAACCCAGTATGTGGACGACGATTTCCCCACAGACTTCCCGGCCATCGCCCCCTTCCTGGCCGACATCGACACCAGTGGCGGCAGGGGCCGGGTCCTGTACCGCCAGGACACCTCTCCGGGGGTGCTGGGCCTGGCCGCCAGCTACGTGCGCACAGGCTTCCCACTCTCCGGCGCGCACTTCACTCCCACCCACGCCTTTCTGGCCACCTGGGAGCAGGTGGGCGCCTACGAAGAAGCCAAGCGTGGGGCCCCGCCTTCGGGAGAGGTAAGCGACCACGAATGCTTGGCCTCTGTGCTTACTGAAAGATGGACTTGAATTCTGGGCTGGAACCCAGGCTTGAAGTTTCTCCTGAGTCTGGTCTCCTGATGAACCTCATGTACAAGGTTTGGTGGCACCGGGGCTGAAGTGGCTTGGTTTTCTCCAGGCTTTCTCTGAGAGTCTGAGAGGTGGTCACTCTTATAAGGAGAACTGCTTAGGAGATGAGAATGCCCCAGTGCAGATGCAGGAGGGAGTTTATGGTTTGATTGTTTATTTTTAGAATCACCTCATATATACAAGAATTGTTTCTGATTATATGTTCATTGAAGGAAAAACATCAGAAGATGGCAGGCAGTTTTGAAAAGAACAGCCACTCATTTTCCTGCCACTTAAGATATCCACTATTAAACAGTTTTGTGTGCACCTGCCAGAGCTTTTTCCTATCTGTATCTGTATGTGTCTCTGTCTATTAATGATGGATTCACACTCAGCATACTGTTTTGTAAATTTTTTTAGTAAGTTGCAAATATATTTCACTGTCAATAAATATTTCTACAACATCGTTAACGTTTGTATATTCCATCCAGTGGATTTCTCACTGTGCCCAGTGGTCAGCAATGTCATTTCCAATTTTTCATCATTATAAATTTGTGAAGCACTTTTTCTTTTTTAGGCTAAATCTTTATGCCATGTCACCACTTGACTTTCCAGGAAGTGGAATTGATGGGCCAAATTGATGCATTTTATATGAAGTTTTTGATAATTTTTGCCCAACTGTCACTCAGGTACCAGTTCACATGCTCCCAACTTTACAGAAGACTGCCCTTAATCCATTGTATAGCCTCTACCTGAGATATTGAGAACCTTCTTTGTACAGGGTATTGGGCTAGGTGGGGGGTTGGAGAAAGATAAAGAAGGTAAGTATGTTACATGCATTCATTCACTGAGGTATTCCAAATGAATTATCAGATGGGTCAGGGTGGTTTGGCAAAAGGTTACTTGCCTCATTCCTGGGGTAGGTAAGGGTTCCTACATGAAATTCAACCTGAATCTAAAATGTCATACTCCAAGGGCTGAAACTCTCAACTTATCTCTATTTTAACTCATCAGTGTGATTTTTAGCTATATAGAGGCAGTACATATCCTCCTTCAGGTTCAGAGAGGTTAAGTAGCTTGCACACTCTCCCTGAATGATTCAAGATAGTGGCCATTCTTACTGTGTTCCCTGAATGAGAGGAGTATCTTCTAAAGACTCTACTAAGCAAAGAGGATCTAGAGATGTAAAAAACCATTTGAATTGATTTTAGCCAATTTTTTGGAAACATCTAGTTTTGTTTATTGAATAACTTTTTAATGCATAGATTTGACATTTCAGTTATTCAATTCAACAGAGTATATTTAATTCAAACACATATTTTTTTTAAATTTTATTTTATTTTTAAACTTTACATAATTGTATTAGTTTTGCCAAGCATCAAAATGAATCCGCCACAGGTATACATGTGTTCCCCATCCTGAACCCTCCTCCCTCCTCCCTCCCCATTCCATCCCTCTGGGTCTTCCCATTGCACCAGCCCCAAGCATCAAGTATCGTGCATCGAACCTGGACTGGCAACTCGTCAAACACATATATTGAGCACCTTCTTTGTGCAGGGCATTGGGCTAGGTGGAGGGTTGGATAAAGATAAATAAGGTAAGTATGTTGATTCATTCATTTATTTTTGTCCATAAGTTTAAAAAACATTTAAAGTTTAACATACCTATAATACAAAGTTTAGAAGATAAACACAGTTTATAATTATACTAATCAGAGGTCACCACTGCTATTTTGTTTTCTTCCAATCTTCTTTTCTAAACATATATATGTGATATATTAGTATATGTATGTGTAAGTAATTTGTATTTAAACATAGTTGAGAGCTATTTATCCAGCAAACTTTTTTGCACACTTACTGTATGTCAGGATGTGTAGACACTGTGAAAGGACACATTCTTTACTTTCAAGAATCTCAGGGTTTAATATTGATTATAATTCAATGTAAGTGAAGTGACATCTTAAGGAGACTAACTCCACCCCTCCCTGGTTAGGGAACCTAATCTGGGAAAGTTTCAGTGAGCAATTGTCTTTGAATCGGAGTTGAGCAGAGTTGAACATTCCCTATAGAAGGGGTAACATATGACGTATCACCTACGTACTGTATCGTTAATGTGTTTTGGGGCATTACACGTGGTATCCTATTACTGAACAGGAAGGGTGGTGGGGATGAGGCTGGGAAGGCCATGGGGTAGGGGCAGATCATGCTCTGCTAAGAGTTTGGACTTGGGTCTTTGGCACTGGGCAGCTCTTGAAGGATTTTAAATAGAAGATTTTGTTTTTCAAAGAGTGCTCTTTTTGACTATTGAGAAGGTAAGGGTTCAAAGGAAAGGCTGACTACTTGGACAATGATTATATGTGTTGTTTATTCAGGATATCTTGTTAATTCTTATAACAACACTTTATCTTGCTGTCTTCTCACAACACTGCTGCAAGACAAGTACAGCAAAACTCACTGTTTGCCATTAACTAGTAAGTTAAGGTGAGTGTGCAGAATTCTGTACGTAGTAAGGCAAAGGCAGGTTTAGAATACAGACTTTCTTTTTCTTCTCTTTTGTGGTGTGTGGGATCCTTCGTTGTGGCATGTAAACTCTCAGTTTCAGTATGTGGGATCTAGTCCCCTGACCAGAAGTGAACCCAGGTTCCCTGCTTCGGGAGCGTAAAGTTCCAGTCCCTGGACCACCAGGGAAGCCCTATAATATAGACTTGTTGATTCTTAGGTTTTTGTTGTTGCTTCTACCCAGACTTTTCATGCAGGACCCATTCTATTGGCATAAGTGATGTAGGCAGACACAATAGTTATGCCTTTTCCAATCACTTCCAGTAAATGAGGCTTGTTTTATTTTTTTGATGTGATCTTAGTACCAGAAGAGTCCTTGGACTCATATCTCATTCAAAGGAAGAATGAACTTGGAATGAAATTTGCCAAGGATACTATTGATGCCTTATTACTTCCAAATTAGTATTCCAGTGGTCTGAAGTGAATCCAGCTGCATCTGTCTTTTTCAACAGAGAGAAAAAAGGTAATGTTGAGCTGAGTGAGATGATTTGTAGAGATGAGCAGTTGCACAGAACCTATGGGGTGATGAAGTCACTCTTAGAGCTTCAGGAGTCCAATTTTATCAGCACTTATTTGAAACTGAAAATTGTAATGCAGACAAATATTTTTCTCTTTCATCTGTAGCATGGAAATAATGCTTCTGATGTGAAGATAATGACAAAAAACGTTTTGAAAGAAGTAGTTTATGAAAGGTTATCCAGTGACTTTGGAAGCAATGATCCAGCCTCAGTCTTAGTTTACTAACCTGTAAAGTGAGGTAGCAATGCCTACCTTACAGGACTGTTGTGAGAATTCACTAAGGTGACATTTTAAAGTAGCCATCGTAGTCCCTTAGTCTTAGCAGGTGCATTTGCTCAGCAGATCTGTGTTCCCCTACATGGGGTTGATGTAGGACCAGATTCTGGTTCTTTGATTTCTCTATCTTGAAAGGATACTGTGATGTGGGTCTTTTAACTTAAGGACTCTTTAAATACAAGATTTTCTGCATTGCAACTTCTGTCTGGGCCTCTTTATGGTGGGGGCAGAGCGTGGGAAGATTTGTAGAATCCATCTCTTACTTTTCTAATTAAAATTAATCTTCAGAAATGTTGCCAAATGTTGAGCTGGCTTCAGAATGTTTAATTTAGAAAGGAGATAAAGATTCTGTTTGGAGAGAGGATGTTTTTTTAATTACCCACATTGAAGGTTCCTTCTGAATACTTTAAAGAGCCCTGTGACATGAGTTGTTGTTTTAATAGTTCTTTGGAAATAGATTTTGGCAAACAGTAATCTACTTTGCTTGAAGGACTGTGTGAGTTCTACATGGCCTTCTTAAACTTTGGCATATAACATGTTGCAGAGTTACCAGAAACTTGAAGATGTCAGAGGAAAGGCATCTTTACCTTTTAAAACTGTTTCAGATGTTGTCCTTTCTCACCATGGACATTCGCGATGGATGTGATGGGATGTGGTACCTGATACTGTAGGAATCTAAAAAGCTATGACCAAATAGTGTTTGTCAGCACAATCTGAGACACCTTGAATTGTCGTAAGTACATCACAGAGCAAAGTCCCAGTTTAGTTCAGTTGCTCAGTCGTGTCCGAATCTGAGACCCCATGGACTGCAGCATGCTAGGCTACCCTATCCATCACCAACTCCCAGAGCTTGCTCAAACTCCTGTCCATTGAATCAGTGATGCCATCCAACTGTCTCATCCTCTGTCATCTCCTCCTCCTCCTGCCTTCAGTCTTCCCCAGCATCAGGGTCTTTTCCAGTGAGTCAGTTTGACCTTCAAAGAACTTACTGACGGGAGACATAAAGAGGACTAATGTTTACTTTAGCTGTGTCTTTTTCTCGAGGGTGGTGTGGGTGAGGGTGTTGTTATTTGAGGGATGAAGGGGGATAGAAAACTGGGCTTCATAGATCTGTGTGGTACAGGGAATGTTTTGTCGACTTTTAAGTTGGGCTGAAATGATGGATATTGAGAATGGGGCAACAGGACAGATTGTGCTGGCCGAGGATGTGTCCCAGGAGAAGGCCAAGAGAGCTGAGGCTGGAGATATGGATGAAGGCAGATGTGGGCAGTAAGATAAGATGAGCAGAAGGCTTCCTAGTGGAGGCCTCACCTCGGGAGTGAGATATGCCAACATGTTTCAAAGAACGATGGTCATTGATGGAGGGGGTTGGATCCAGTGAGAAAATGAGAAGTAAAAGCAGGACATGGTTGTAGCTTTTTTTGAATTTTGAAGCTGAGGTCCCAAAGAAGGGAGGTCTACAGTCTGTCTGAGAGAGTTTAGCTTGTGTCTGAGATCTAGCTATGCAGACATAGAGAACAGAGACATACATGGAAATTGGTTAAAGAAATGCTGAAGTTTTGCTAAAGACCAAGTGTTAGGAAAATTATAGTATTAGGGATGTGATAGTACTGGGCATTTATTTTGGTATTTTTGGCAGGATCTGTAGGATTAAGGGCAGAAGAAAATGAATGAGGGAAAATCATGCAAGTGACAGTGATGTATAGGTAATGGTAGATAGAGAAATATACTAAGGAATGGAGATTAGCATTCACACCAAACAATGGAGACAAGAAGCTAATAATGCTAGGAGTATAGAGAACAGCTGCTGCTGCTGCTAAGTCACTTCAGTCGTGTCCGACTCTGTGCAACCCCATAGATGGCAGCCCACCAGGCTTCGCCGCCCCTGGGATTCCCCAGGCAAGAACACTGGAGTGGGTTGCCATTTCCTTCTCCAATGAATGAAAGTGAAAAGCAAAAGTGAAGTCGCTCAGTCGTGTCCAACTCTTCGCGACCCCATGGACTGCAACCCACCAGGTTCCTCCGTCCATGGGATTTCCAGGCAACAGTACTGGACTGAGTTGCCATCGCCTTCTCCGAGTATAGAGAGCATGAGGCCCTAAAGAAGACAAGAAGGGGAACTTTGTGACCCTACTTCTTAATTTTCATTATAATTTTTGTAAGCCACTTTAGGCAAACCCTTTGGGACATGGATGGTATTGTTGTGATATTTGGCCAGATGGCTGAAATTAAATAAATTGCATAAACTGGGAACTCATTGAGGAGCATGCTTTGTACCCGTCAGCCTGGCTTTGCCAAGCATCAAGTCAGGACTGATTGGTGATGCCCTGCACCTGGAAGGGAGAGCCCGAAGCTGATTGATTTCTCCTGAGGGCTCTGGCTTTTCTCTTTCTGATAGCAGGAAGGTGGATCCTGAAGCTCCGCAGCACAGGCCCTGCTCCTCTCCTCCCTGGGGTCTTGAGGAAGTTGGAAACCGGTGACCCTTTTGTGAGGTTTGGCAGCCCATCTGAGGCTTTTCCTTCAGGGACAGAGCATGTGGGGTTCTTGCGAAGTCTTTTCTCCAGGAATGTGTAGACCTTTCCGGTTAGGAAGCCAGTTAAAGAGTGTTCTAGGGGGAGGAACCCTGCAGGACATCATGAAGCAGACTCTTTAGGGATTAGGTAGAATGTTGTGGAACTGAGAGAAAACTTTAAACGTGATCATTTGGTGTGCGGATGGTTTTTAAACAGCCAGACTTTTTTGGCTGGTACTCTGGGATCCTAAATCCTATTTAAACTTTTTCTATTTGCCTATTTCAGTGAAGACAAGTATATTAAATAAATGCTTGCCACCTGTAATAAGTGCTTGTCTCAAGGATGGCATATAAAGACGTTGAATAACTTTGCATTGAAATAAATTTGCTCACTGGCTTAAAGAATGAATAAAATTTGTTGACTAGCTAAATACCCAGACCCCACAGTAAAAAGCCAGACTCTCCCTTTCCCAGCTCTGTTTACATTTTCCTTCCCTTTCCCATCCCCTTCAATTCCTTCACAATCTATAGGACCTCCTTATCTCACAGAGCTTCTCTAGATGTAGAACTAGGATTCCTCCTATCTGACATTTATTGTGGGCAATCAATGCCAGAAGCTTTGAAAGCTTTGCTTCTTAAAACAGAGTCTCTTTCCTTGAGTACCTTTCTTTCTCTAGCGGAACTTTATTTATTCTGAGTAAAGTAAAACTCTTAAGTTACTGAATTGCCATTAATCGATCATGTGTACATTCTGTATGGACATGATACAGAATGGCCTTTGTTTACGTTTGGCAGAAGTTATGGCTTCCGAGCTTTGAGAAATTCTAGAAAACATCCCTTGCCTTTTGTTTTTGGAAAAGTCAAGCTTTCCGGCTGAAACAATCAACAATGAAAACAATAACAAATATATGAGGGCCCCCCCTTGTCTTTAAGTTTCTGAACTTAAAGGAAAGCAAAAAGCCAAGCCATGTAAGGTGACCTTTTCTATGTTGGCGATCTAGAAGAAAAGTTGGATAATATTTTGGTTTTTTTCTGGAAAAACATTTTAACACCTAAACTTTATCTTGTAAGCAAACCATCCAAACTATACTTCGAAGTTAAACATCAAAAAAGAATAATTAACATTAGAAAAGAGCTTGGCCAGCATTTGGGGAAGGATGCAGGACAGGCCCATACCTATTGTCTGCTGTTTTATTTAGTAAAATGCGATACGTTTCTCTCTGCCTAACTTTGTGTGTCTAGCAAAATGGGGAGACAGTGCTCCTTACCAGTAAATAATGTTTCTAGGAGTCACAATATTTAGGAAGTAGTGGTATTTATAAATACCTCTCCTGCTCCTTGCTAAGTTGCAAAAAGAATGGGGTTTAGTGAGAGGGGTGTCTTCAGAGGCCTTCATATAACATTTTTTAAAAGATACTCAAGTACCATTAACTGATCATTTGTGTGTTGTGAGGGAGATAGCTGGATGTAGATAAAGGCAAAAAAAAAAAAAAAAAAAAAAAAAATGTCCTGTTGAAAATACTAGAGTAAATTGAACTTTAAGGAGGGATTCTATAAGGACCTGGGTGTTGCATTTGTGGCTAATTCAGGCTCCTGGCCTGTCCTTCTGGTCTGCTTTGGCTCCTGCAGTGTTTATTACCATTCAGTCAGCCTCTGCGACGCCTGCCCATTCCAGCCCTGAGGTCTGGGGCCCATGCCTTCCTCTCTGGCCTCTACTACCTTCTCCAGCAACTCTCCTGGAATCCCAGCCATGGCTGCTCCCTGTCATAAACTCTGAGACTGTCCTGAGTGGAGGCTTCCATCCTTTGCCCCTTTGCTTGTTCCCACCAAGCATACTGTCCAGTGCTTGGCTGGCACCTGGCTCTCTGAATTAATGTACAAATGAATTAATGAATCAAGTTTACAGACATGTAAACAGCTAATCAGGCTAAACGAGGTGACTCCTAACTAGAAACACTCATTAAGATGTCGTGGAGGGTCAGAGAACAGCAATAAATCTACAGGGAATCTCGAAAACCCCTCAGAGGTCAGTACTAGAAGGTCAGGAGTGTTTCTAGACACAGGAAAACGTGAGTAAATAAATGTTCAGAAGCATCAAAGTACATGGGACAGATGGGCAATATTAAATAATCTGGTGAAGATACAGTGGATGTGAGCCTGGAAAGAGAGTTTGCAGCTTATAAATCACCTGGCGTGGCAGGCCAAGGAGTGGTTGGCACGGCCTGGTGGTGCAGGGCAGGGACCCTGGAGCTGGCTGGCCTGCCACTGCATACTAACAGCCTAACCCTAGGCAGGTCTCTTAGCCTTTATGTCCTGGTTTCCTCATCTGAGAAATGAGGATAGGATAACTCTGGTGCTGGTGTCAGAAGGTAGATGGAAGAGAATAGAAAGTGAGGCTGTGAGAACAGTAATGAGGCCTTTTGATCAGCCAGTGCCTCACACCACCCCTGCCCATAAAGGGGATTCAATAAATAAGTGAATGAGTGAATGAATGAATGATCCCAATAAGTGCCCAGAGCAGTAAACTAGGGCAGTGACTATGGGAATGTACACATTAATTTTGCTATTTACTCTCAGCTCTGAAAGAAGTTTAGATGATAGAAGTTTGAAACCTTAAAAAATAGGTTTATTTTTTTAACCTGTGTTTTTAAAGAAAGTCCTTTATTTTTGGTTGTGCTGGGTCTTTGTTGACTTGCACAGGCTTTCTCTAGTTGCAGCGAGTGGGGGCTACGCTTTGTTGCAGTGTGTGGGCTTCTCATGGCAGTGCAGAGCACAGGCTTTAGGTGCACGGGCTTCAGTAGCTGTGGCACGTGGGCTCTAGAGCACAGGCTCAGTAGTTGTGGTGCAGGGGCTTAGTTGCCCCACGGCATGTGGGATCTTCCCAGACCAGGGATCAAACCTGTGTCCCCTGCGTTGGCAGGCAGAGTCTTATGCACTGTGCCACCAAGGAAGTCCTAACCTGTGTGTTGTTTTTTTTTTAACCTATGCATATTTCAACTATTAATCTAAGTTGATAAAAGATGATTATAATAATACAGCTTATGTAATTATGCTTATAACTTGGAGAGGAAACTGAAAAGAATATTATGTTAAAACAATTTAGAGAAATCCTGAGAAGGGGGACAACACTTTGCATTTCATAATGCTTTGCTTGAAGTTTTTGTTGTTATTTGTTTGATTTATTAAGAATATTGTCTATTTTTTTCACAGCTGAATACTTTCCAGGCAGTGTTGGCATCTGATGAATCTGACACCTACGCCCTCTTTCTTTATCCTGCCAATGGCCTTCAGTTCTTTGGAACACGCCCCAAAGAATCTTACAACGTCCAGCTCCAGCTTCCAGCCCGGGTGGGCTTCTGCCGAGGAGAGGTTGATGACCTGAATAGACAGGGACCATATTTCAGCTTGACTAGCACTGAACAGTCTGTGAAAAATCTCTACCAGTAAGTAGCATAGGGCTTAAGCCCTTTCCTGTTGGAATGTAAGGACCCTTAGGAGCTACCCAAACTTCAGTGGCTCTAAGACCATTAAATAGTATCTTGGTAGTTTCTAACTAAGCAAGGCATCAATGTCAAAACCAGGAACTAGACTAGACCCTGGGAGGAGCAAGTTGACCAAAATATAAAAGGTTCGTTATTTTTCCTGCTGTATTGGCTAGAGATACCAGAAACCAAACTATGTGTGTGAGTATATGTGAGTGTGTGTGTGTGTGTGTGTGTATGTGTGTGTGTGTGTGTGTGTTAGCACAGCCACTGAGGCTTGCTATGGAAAACATTGCTCTTGGAACCACATAAAAATATTCAGTAATATAACTGCCAGGTTGAGGTTTTTCCAGGTTAATCGTTTCACAGCTGGAAATGTTGTAAGTTAGTCTTTTAAACAGATAGGTGTTAAAAGTTAAATTAAGAGTTGTGTAATTTGGAAAAAAAAGAGAAAAACCAACAAACAGATCACTAGGGTTTTGGAAGTCTTGGGATTTCTCAATGGCTTCATTATCTGAAATCGCCCGGATGGGTTTTTCATGAAATGCCTGGAACTGGGCACATTCCTTAGTCCCATCACGTGAGCGCACTTTGCTTGTCCACATCATGCTCAGTATCTGGGTTGGCATCAGTTGATATTTACTCATTTCTGGGCTTAAAAAAAATCTCTCTGCTTTTATGCTTCCCTGAATACGGGTCTACAAGCTGGACAGAATGAGATTACTGGGTACTGGAACACCTTACACTTTTGCATGCCATCCTCTCTACTCAGGGACCAGAGAGCGGGCCCTACAGCCAAACAGGGTTACTCAGAGCTGACATTTATGGAGAGCTTACTGTTTGCCAACATTATGCTAAACACTTTCCAGAAGTTCTCTTAATTAAAACTCAACAAGAGTCTCGGGGGGTAAGTTCTGTTCTTTTGTCAATGTGACAAATGAGCTTAGGAAAGTTAAATTGCCTATAATCTCAAAGTTATGAAGTGGCAAAGCCAAAATTCAAGCACGAGTCTGGAGCTCTGAACTACTATTTTTTTTTTATGCTGAATCCTGGCTTGCTTTCCCATTCTCAGGACTCACATTGGGCATCTTATGGGCTCCACTGAGGCTGCCTTTTAGTCTTGACTCTGGAGAAAACTTAGCTCCTTGCTTTTTCTGCCCTGGCTTCACCACCCTCTTCTCTGGAGCCCATGGATTCTCTGCTTTTCAGACATCATCCAAGCGCTGGAAAGACAAAGATGTCTAAGGCCTAGGCCCTGTATACTAGCAGCCTGCATTCTCCTAGACTAGATGGAGGAACAGTTTGACAGTTCCAGAGCATGCGACTAGGTGCTAACACCTCCTCAGGGTACAGGAGGTAGTGGAGGCCAAAAGCCTGTGGGAAAAAGCAGTTATGCTTCCCCGCCACAGCCGTAAAGGCCCCTAAGAACTCACATAGGCACACATGGACACGCAGACATGTACACGCAGACATGTACACATATACACTGCTTCCATTTACCTTCCTCCATGTGGCTCAATGGTAAAGAATCCACCTGCCAATGCAGGAGATGTGGGTTCAATCTGTGGGTTGAGAAGGTCACCTGGAGGAGGGCATGGCAACCCACTCCAGTGTTCTTGCCTGGAAAATCCCATGGACAGAGGAACTTGGCAGACTACAGTCCATGAGGTCACAAAAATCAAACATGACTTAGTGACCAAACAATAGCAACAACGCCTACCTCATCTTTGTCTTTCATGCTTCCTAGAAACCTCCAAGTTGCTTGATTGAAAGTGGAAGATAGGGGGCCAGAATGACTGGCAGAAGAAGTTTTCTTTAGTAAAATCTGTTTAGTATAAAAACTAAAATAAGGTGCAAGTAATGCTGATAATTGTGAAATAAAAGTAAAAATCACCCATTATCACTGCTTCAAAGTGATAACCATTATTAATAGTCATTTCAGAAGTTTAGGTGTATACAAAACCTTTTTAAAACCAAAATGGTTCTTTTGTTATACATATGGAATCTTCCCATTTACCACTGTCTTATGGACATCTTTCAGTAAGATATCTTTATATTATTATTTGAAGGCTATAAAACATGGCATCATATATGGCCTGTATTATTAAAATAATAAACTGATTGATGAACATTTAAACTATTTCTGGTTTTTCCTTTTTATAATTATTGTTGCAGTAAACAAAATAATATACATTGTTTGGATGCTCACTTGTCTTAAAGATAAATTCTTAAAAGTAGAATTGCTGAGAAAAGGTATATGCAGTTTAACATTTTAGCGCAGGTTAACCAAATCACCCTTCAGAAACCCTGCACCAGCTTACAATCCCACCAATAATAGAGAGCTGTGATTGACAATGTTCATTTCCTACAGGCTTCTAATCTTTTTAATATTTGTGAATCTGATAGGTGTAAATGTTCATATTTTCACTCTAATTTTTATGATTACTGGTAAAACTGAGCACCTTTTCAATGGTTAATAGCCATTTCTTTGCTCTTTTCTACTGAGGTATTTACAGAGAGAGATCTTTTACAAATAAGAAAAATCTAGTAAAAATATTTTCTCTTAAATGCCATCCATATTTTTATCCAGTTGTTCATCTTTAAAGGTAGTTACGATCTAAAAGGTATAACTTTAGGGTTGTCAAAGTTATTGGCCTTTTCCTTTGTGATTTCAGGTCTCAGTATTATTCTTAGGAAGGCCTTTTCTACCTCCAAATGATAGAACAGTTCCCCAACTTAATCCTCTATTTTACTTTTTTCTTTCTTCTTTCCTTCCCTTCTTCCTTCCTTCATTTTTTTCTTTCCTCCCTCCCTCTCTCCTTTCTTTCTTTCCTTCCCATTATTACAAGATATTGAATATAGTTCCCTGTGCTATCCAATAGATTCTTATTGGTTATCTATTTTATGTATAGTAGTGTGTATGTGTTAACCCCAAACACCTTATTTATCCCTCTCCCACTTTCCCCTTTGGTAGCTGTAAGTTTGTGTTTTGTGTCTGTGTCTTTCTGTTTTGGAAGTAAGTTCATTTGTGTCTTTCTCTTCTTTTAGATTCCACATATCAGTAATATCATATGATATTTTTCTTTGTCTGGCTTACTTCATTTAGTGTGATAATCTCTAGGTCCATTCATGTTGCTGCAAATGGTGTTCAGTTCTGTTCAGTTCAGTCGCTCAGTCATGTCCGATTCTTTGCGACCCCATGAACCGCACCATGCCAGTCCTCCCTGTCTATCTCCCTGTCCATCACTAACTCCCAGAGTCCACCCAAACCCATCTCCATTGAGTCGGTGATGCCATCCAACCATCTCATCCTCTGTTGTCCCCTTCTCCTCCTGCCCTCAATCTTTCCCAGCATCAGGGTCTTTTCAAATGAGTCAGCTCTTTGCATCAGGTGGCCAAAGTATTGGAGTTTCAGCTTCAACATCAGTCCCTCCAATGAACACCCAGGACTGATCTCCTTTAGAATGGACTGGTTGTATCTCCGCAGTCCAAGGGACTCTCAAGAGTCTTTTCCAACACCACAGTTCAAAAGCATCAATTCTTCAGCACTCAGCCTTCTTTATAGTCCAACTCTCACATCCATACATGACCACTGGAAAAAACCATAGCCTTGACTAGACGGACCTTTGTTGGCAAAGTAATGTCTCTGCTTTTTAATATGCTGTCAAGGTTGGTCATAACTTTCCTTCCAAGGAGCAAGCGTCTTTTAATTTTATGGCTGCAATCACCATCTGCATTGATTTTGGAGCCCAGAAAAATATAGTCAGCCACTGTGTCCGCTGTTTCCCCATTTATTTGCCATGAAGTGATAGGACCAGATGCCATGATCTTAGTTTTCTGAATGTTGAGCTTTAAGCCAACTTTTTCAGTCTCCTCTTTCACTTTGATCATTACTTCATTCTTTTTTTATGGCTCAGCAATATTCCATTGTGTGTGTGTGTATATATATATATATATATATATACACACCACATCTTTATCCATTCATCTGTTGATGGACATTTAGGTTGCTTCCATGTCTTGGTTATCGTAAATAGTGCTGTTATGAAAATTGGAGTGCACGTATCTTTTCAAAGTATGGTTTTCTCTGCATATATGCCCAGAAGTGGGATTGCTGGGTCATATGACAGTTCTATATTTAGTTTTTTAAGGAACATCCATATAGTTCTCCATAGTGACTGTACTGATTTACGTTCCCACCCACAGTGTAGGAGGGTTACTTTTTCTCCATGCCCTCTCCAGCATTCATTATTTAAAATTTCAAAAATATGCAGAAAAGTGGAGGTAATCTAGATTTACAAGCTGTTGACATTTTGCCATCTTAATAATTTTTTTCTTTTTTATGTAACTAATTTAAAGTAAGTGACACACATCATGCCACTCGCCCCTCAGTGCATCAGTATGCATTTTTAAAAAATAAAATTCTCCTAGTCAATAGAATTATTTTCTTCCTCAAACTTGTCTTATAAGTTTAGAGGTCATAAATTATATAATTCATAGTGTGTTTGTAATAATTCTTCTGCACATTTAAATATGAATGTACACATTTGCATTTTTTGAGATTATTCTTTTCTGTCTCCTAGAAAACAGTTACTAAGCACTTATTATATGCAGGGCCCCATGCTGAACATTTTATTTGATTTTCTAGCTTAATCCTCCTAATACCCCAGGGAGGAAGGCACTGTCCATCTCATTTTGTAGCCTTGTTTTCTTTCTAGGAAATAAATTAACTTCTTTCTATCGCTAAGCTTTCCCAATGACCTTGGATTTTAGGATAAACTCAAACTGGCTACTTTCCTATCATGCACAATGACAAAAGCCAGGGTGGTGATTCATATTTAAGTAGAAGGCTATTTTATTTAGCTTTTATCTGCCATAATTTGTACTTTCCTACTCTTTGAAGCTTTTATAGTTCTCTGCTTCTGACTTCAAGAAGAAATTTCACAGCTGCAACACCTCCGATGTGATAATAAACTCAACATCCTCAGATTTTCTGAGTCCTCTCTTATCTTCTCTAACATTCCTTGCTTTCTTGCCAGAAAGCACCAGCATTTAATTCTTAGAACTTACCAAGTTTACAAAGCATATTGCACAAAGGATCAAAAGTTTTTCTTTCTATACTCGTTTCCCTAAACTAATCGCGACAGCGGTGGTGGTAACAACATGTGAAGGGCTGGGGACTGGCTGATTCTTGGGATTGTGTTAATAACTATTATTGCTATAGAAATCCACATGAAGGCGAGCAGTGCCAGCCCAAATGAGCAAAATTCTCTTGTCCTCATATGAGTCAATGAATTTCCTGTTAATGTTATTAGTCATTAACTGACTTCTCATGGACTGACTGCAGAGAAAATCCCACAACACGAGAGACTGAGAGCCTGGTGTTTGGTCCATATACCAGAGAGTATAGAAATGGGTGTATTCAAGCCTGCCAGACCCTTTCTTTCTTCGGGTTTTCCTTTTTTTTTTTTTAAATTGTTTGTGGGGTTATTCTCTTTAGAATGTATCATTGACTAAAATAATGGATCGCTGGGATATTTGGAAGACTGAATGGAGCCTGTGTTCTTTTCTAGTGGAGGTGTACAAGTGAGCTCCCTGGCTCCAAATGTTTCTGGATGCCTCTTACCTGTGACCCGTGGCAGTTAATTAACCTGCTTTCTTATCCCCCACCCCCTGCCCCTTACCTTTGTTCTACATCTGCTCAACATTTTTGATACTTAGGTATTTCTATTTCTTTGAGTTTTTTGACATTGATTTACTAGGGTTTGTGAATTAGTTAATTGAATAATCCATGTGACTAAACAGCAAAATGTTTCTGATGTTCTGTAGTGTAAAAGAATTAGGATGTGGACTGACTATGGTGTACTGATTTTCTGACATGATGTGGATATTCAGAGCATAGGCTTTGGTGTTATTGCTGAATTCAAGTCCAAGCTCTGCCAATTATTATTGTGCAACCTTAAGAAGATTAGTTAACCTCTCTAAACCTGTTTTCTCCTCTGAAAAATCAGGCATATCACTGCCCCTACCTTGCAAGTTGTGTTGAAGAATGTTAAGCACTTGGCATGTAACTCTCAAATAAAAAGGACTCATTATTATTTAGGTGTTTGGCAGAAATGTTTAAGCATATGTTTTCTTGAGTTTGTTAAAAGTGTGTGTGTGCTTGCGTTCAGTAGGTAAGTCATGTCCAACACTTTGTGTCCCCATGGACTGTAGCCCACGAGGCTCCTCTGTCCATGGAATTCTCCAGACAAGAATACTGGATTGGGTTGCCCTTTCCTTCTCCAGGGGATCTTCTCAACCTGGGGATTGAACCCATGCCTTCCGCACTGGCAGGAGGCTTCTTTACCACTGAGTCAGCAGGGAGTGTTAGTTGCTCAGTCATGTCCGACTCTTTGCCACCCCATGGATTGTAGCCTGCCAAGCTCCTCTGTCCATGGAGTTCTCCAAGCAAGAGTACTGGAGTGGGTAGCCATACCCTTCTCCAAGGGATCTTCTCAACCCAGGAATTGAACCCAGGTTGCCCATGTTGCAAGCAGATCCTTTACCATCTGAGCTAGCAGGGAAGCCCTTGTTCCCTAGGTGTTTTCATATAGCCATTTAGATAAAACATGTAGTACAGAATTCTGATTTGAGTGTCCGGCGGTAGGCATATGGCCTTTGAAACCCATTGTTTAATAAGAGATTGTTTGCATCAAAATTCCAATATAATGCTTTTCAGTCATCATGTAAGTCTGGCTTTGTTTGGTTCCCTGCCAGTGAAAACTTAATCTGATCTGAATAGTCTTTCAGTTTTCAGATAAATTGCTCACCTTTGTAAGAAGGTGGTGGGTGGACACGTATGCTACAATATCGTTTTTCCTTTCTGTTTAGACACAGCAACCTGGGCATTCCTGGAGTGTGGGCTTTTCACATAGGCAGCACTTCCCCGTTGGACAACGTCAGGCCAGCGACCATTGGAGGAGACGTTTCCAAAGCCCGTCCTTCAGCTCCTCTGGGACAGTCCTTCAGCCATGCTGTGGCCCTGGAGGATGACTACACTCAGGACACTTTGGATGATTATGATGAGAATGAGGAGGAAATCGAATACCCACCTAGTGAGCCAGCGGAGGCATCAAATGGCCACAGCTCAGTCGATGTTTCTTTAGGAGGTAGGATCTCTGCTCCAGATTTTTACCTGGCCTCCCCTGAGCCACGTTCAGCATCTCAGAGTGGGCCTGAAACAGAATCTTCCCCCTTGGACCCTCACACCAAAGAGAGGAGACTTCAGGGGGAGACCGATGCCCCGGATTTAAAAGGGCGAGTCGAGTCTTCTGAACAGCCAGGGACCAGAGTCCCTGCTCCTCCAGAGACTGAAGGAGATTCACCTGCTCCTCCCGGGGAAGCCCCGCCGCCCTCCCCAGAGGGAGGGGCCGGGCCAGCGGACCAGGATGCTCTTCCAGCCCATCCCGGAGGAGCGGCGGCCCTTCCCAACTACCCTGGGCCCGACCACTCCCCACACCTGGGTCACCGGGGGCAAGTGGTCGGAGTGGAGGACGACATCAGCTCCAACACTGAGGGTAAGTGGATTTGAACCCTGGGTGCTAAGAATTCATTGAAAAAAAAAAAAAATACTGGTCTTGCAGAGACTCATGAATTTTCTTTCAAGTGAGTAGATGAAGAGTTTAGCAAAAAGAAGCTGGGGATTTATTTTTAAAACCCAAGTATCTTTTCTTTGCCAAAGAAATCTTGGCAGGCAAATTCTGTTTGGAATCTGTTGACCATTAATAATATTTTTTTTTTTAAAAGAGGGGCTTCTTAAAGCACGTGGGGAAAAACTGGGGGTTGCTCGTGCCAGCTACTCTCTCAAGTGGAATGAAGTATTTTAGTCTGAAAGTTCAGCAAAGGTAAAGCGTTTCTGAGGCCTCACACGTATTATGGTGATGGAGGGCTTCGGGCTTTAGTTTCAGGTGGTGAGTTGTGCTGGCTGGGATGAACATTCCAGATTCTTCCTCCATAATGGGATGACCTCAGTGCTCCCCTCAGTTAGGGACATGGTGGTGGAGTGTGTGGGAGAGGGGACCCCTGGGGAGAAAACTTCGAACCACCTGTGTCTTGTCATTTCTGGTTCACAGCTGTGCAGCTGTGCTATTCAGCTCCCTGGAGCCTTGTCCTCATTTCATGACTCACTGACTAGAGCGAGGGGCCAGCAGAGAAATGCCCAGGGGAGGCCTTGGTTTAATTAATATAGACACGGAGCCCATGTTGCCTTCTCTTGAAGGCGAGACTTGTCAGGTCAGCTCTTTCTTCCCAGTCAGAGATGTGAACACCTGAATGGGAAACTGGCCACAGATTTATCCTATTTGTTCCAGGGACTGCTCATCTGACCTCTGACAGGAGGGAAGAGGTCGGAGGTGAAAGCATTCTTTAGAACCTTTGTATTTTTTCTTCACCTTTCCTGTTTCCCATGCTTTTTATGGTAAAACAGGTTGACCTAGCAAAAGGTCTTTCAGGTGGTTCTGCAGTGGCCCCTGACCTGCAAGAATTTGCTTGAAGAAGCACTTCTTTTGGGAGGTGGCGGTTTGAAACTTTCATGACTGAGGTGACGCTGGGTAATGATGACAAGGAGAACATTGGTGTCAGACTTAGGGTTGAATCTTGGCTGTCATGCTGGCTTCATGTAATCCCCAAACCTCTAGTTTCTCCTAAATTTGTTGAGAGAATTGAAAGAGATAATGAAGTTCTTAGGTTAGTGTCTGTACTAGTTAGATCTTAATAAGTGGTGGCTGCTGCTGCTGCTAAGTCACTTCAGTGGTGGCTGCTTTTACTAATTATAGAGGATTTAAAGCAGTGGGAATGGGGGTAGGGTGGTAGAAAAGAGTGGGCTTGTTAAGAACTTGTGCCTTAATTTGTGCCTAAGGACCTCCTTTCTCTCAAGAGAGAGAAGTGAGTTTTATGGGGAGGCTTCAGAACTTTCACACCTTTTTAGTCTAGTCTCCTGAATTTTCAGCATAAATGACATATATCTAAAGAAAATATAAAGCCAAGTATCAAAGACTTGTTTTTTTCTTTTTTAAAAAAAATTTGTTTTTAATTGGAGGATAATTGCTTACAATATTGTGTTGGTTTCTGTTGACCAAAGAGATTTTGAGGTAAAGATATGCTCCAAAGTGGTTTTTTCATTTGTGGGTTGTGACTTCCTGCCCTGAGAAGAGCTTGGAATATTAGAAAGCAGATCCCTGGAGTGATTTGTTAAAGGGTTAAGAAGAATGGGCTGCACGCCCTGTTTTGAGCTGTGAGGGGCTGAGAGAAGCTGGCTTAACTGTAGGAGGCCAAGGGAACTGGCCATAGAGAACAGAGGCAGCAGCCATAACTCCCGTGGGGGCATGAACTATGATATTTACCAGCTGCTAGATAACGCCTACCCCTGACATCTCGGAAATGGCAACATGCGTTTGAAACATCTGGGTAATACAATGAGACATTTAGGGGAAAAAAATCTATAAGTTTTTGAACTTTGAAAAATCAGCCACCATATTAGCAGAGAGGGAAAGCTTTAAAACTTGAAAGCAGAAATGAAAAATAGTTGAACCTCTGGTTTCATCTCGAGCTTTAGGAAGACTCAGTATCCTCGGGGAATTTGTTCCAGGACCCCCTCTTCCGTGCAGATACCAAAATCTGTGTATGCTCAAGGCCCTCAGTCAGCCCTTCGGATCCCTGGTTCTGCAACCTCAACTCCCTCAGCTGTGAGTTCCCCTAACCGTGAATCTTAAATACAGCACAGGATCCGCAGCTCCTTGAATATGCAGGTGCAGAACTTGTGGATACCAGAGGGCTGACTGTATAGAACCGTGCAATTATTAATTACTTGGTTTTTCTTGGCAGTGAAGTTTGTTTTTCCAAACAAAACATTAGCATCCCACAGGTCTATTAGGCAAAAGTGGACTCCCTCTGGGAAAGTTAGTGGATGGGGTGGCTGAGACTCACGTTGAACACTGCCTGCTAAAACGCCAGCCCTGAGCCACATTGCCAGCTTTTTCTAATGATGGAGTGGAGGAGTGTGAATTTTGGTTTTCAGTGGACTTGAGTTTGATTTCCAGCTCTCTTATGTGGTTTGGGATAAGACATTTGCTCTGCTTGAGTCTCATTTTCTTCAGCTATGAAGCAGAGATAATGTGTGTGTGCTGTGTGTACTACGTTGCTTCAGTTGTGTCTAACTCTTTGCAACCCTGTGGACTGTAGCTCGCTTCTGTGCATGGGATTCTCCAGGCAGGAATACTGGAGTGGGTTGCTGTGCCCTTCTCCAGGGTTTCTTTCCAACTCAGGGGTTGAACCTGGGTCTCATATCTCCTGCATTGGCAGGCAGGTTCTTTACCACTAGTGCCGCCTGGGACCTCATCGAAGAGTTGCAAGAATTAAAATTGGGCATGGAACCACCAGGCCCAGTAGATTTTACTTTCGCCTTTAAGTTTCATAGTAGTTAACTTGCTAAACCAAGAAATTAAATAGATTTCCCTTTTCTTTAAAAATTTTTTTCCCTTAGTGACTATTTTTATAGACTTTTTGTTGAGAAATCTAGATTCTTTTTAGGTCATGTCCACACTAGGCAAGAATGTCCCAATTTCACTCTAATTCTAGCCTCAAGCTTATTGTTTTCTTTGTTTTTGTAGACCACAAAACCAGCAGTAAATTGGCTGCACAAACTTTCTCTGTTTCAAGGGTATTGTTTCTCCAAGCAACTCTGGAAACTTGTTGTCAAACCAAAAATTACCTGAGCAGTGGCCTCCTCTGATCAGGGCACTAGTGGAAGTCTTCACTGATATTTGTCGGGTGTCCACGTGGACTCTGAGCGGGAACTTTGCTTGGATGGCACTAGCGCAGTTAATCCTCAGAATTGCCCTGTGCAGTAGATCCTTCCCACAGTGCAGAGGAGGAGGCGGAAGCCTGAAGTACTGAGTGATTTGTCAGGGTAAGAGGCAGGCCAGGACTGCAGCAGAGCCGTGTAAGGTTAGAGCAAGCACCATGTAGGGCAGATCTACCTGCGGTGCGTCGGGCACATCTTCCTGGAGAAGGAGGACTTGAGCCAGGCCTTGAGGTCAAAGCCTCAGTTTTGAGAGATAGAAAGTAGGGCATATTCTGGACAGAGGAGTGACACGAGTGGAGGTTGTAAGGTGGAAATGGGGGGAGAGAGAGAGAGAGTTGCAGAGGGTAGGTGTAAGAGGCAGCTGCCAGCAAGGCTCTCACTGCCTGGAGCCTGCCAGTGTTGTGGGCAGCAGGGACGAGCTTGATTCACAGGGACCATAGAGGTTCTTAAGATTCTGAAACCTACCTGCCCAGGTGGTGCAATGAGGAGCTTTATTTGACCTCAGCTGCATGATGAATTGGAAAGGGGACACCTGGCTTTCAGCACCCTCAGGCGTTCTCACTCTGTCCTGCGATGCTGTTGATTGTACTTGGATGGCAGTCATGCAGGGAAGGCCCAGGATGTGAATAGGATTTCCCTGTGGCTTCTGGCCTTGGGAAAGGCCTTAGGGATGTGTCTCAAGTAGCTTCTACCCTGGGATGAACTCAAACAGGCTCTGCTGCCCAACCCAGCCTTCCAGACACATAAGTCCCTCTCCAGGGGTGGGGGGCACCCCCAGGTTGCTGAGGGAATGTGAACAAGAGGGTCACCCATACCGCTGAAGACACCTTAAGGGAGAGCCTTCTAGGGTCAGATGTAACCCTCCCCCCAACAAAAAACAGGGTCCTAATACCTGTTTGCCCAGCCAGCTTCACTATGTACCACACGTATACACCAAAAACAAATGAACACTGGAGGGAAAAGCCTGCCACTGGTTTTCATTATAAAGCTGGGTGTGGTTTTTCTTAATTCGTCTATCATGCTGTGAGGTGGGAAACTTAGAAAAAAATCTGTCCTGCAGTGGAAAATGTAGGTTCTTTATCTTGAGGTAGCAGGAAGAGCTGTTAAAGTAAAGGTCAGCCCAGTTGCCAGAGGCAGGGCCAGCTCAGGAAAGCCCTCGGTCCCCATTTGCACGGTGAATCTGGTCTGCACCCTGGAACCTGCCAGTCTTCCACGTGGCTGGGCCAGGGCTGAAGATGAGTGTTTAAGGGTTTTTGGAGAAATGAAGACTGAAGGATGGATCAGAATAAGTGCAGAGGAGGAGTTTTCCATTTGTGTGAAAATCTCCCAGTTAGGACAAGTCTCAAGTGCCCTGGCAGCGCCTCTCCGTCTTCTTCCTGATATAGCCCCGTGACTCCACCCTCATTTTTTCTTTCCGTTAAGGATAGGAAAAGAGTGAAAAAACATTCAACGAAAAAAAGAGAAATGACGTTTTTTAAATCCTCATAGGGAGATTCTTTTAGCAACTAATTTCATTTAACAAAACTGCTGCAAACTGAGCCTATTCACACCTGGCTGCCCTCCACCCTCCTGTGAGGTCCAAGTTGCCAGCAGACTTGTCCCTCCCTTGTGACAGGAGCCGCCAGGCAGAATGTGGGTCCCCAGAGGGTCTGGAGTGAAGCCTGCCCAGTGGGTAAAATTTGGGAGAGAGGAATCTGTGGGATGAAAACTAAATTTCTTGAAGTGTGGCTCTAGTCCACTTGTGGTTCTTTCTTTCATGGCCCTGGTTTAAAATGCTGATTCCACACCCCTCCTCCACCTTCTGACCCAGAATCTGCCTGTTTAAGCCAGGTCCCCTAGTGATTCTGAAGCCCACTTCAATTGAGTATTGCTGATATGAGGGAAGGAGTGTTGGATTTAGAGCCAGAAGATCATATAATCTTTGTGGAACAGGAAGAAGTGTATGAAAACACATTTACAGCTGTGAGATAAAGAGGCATAAAATGACCACTGAGAAAGAAAAGGTACTCACTGCACATCTCATCCAGCTGGGATTCAGACACTGAGTGTCCGCCTCCATGGGGTTCAGCATCCTTGAATCTACCTGCAGTTCCCACAGAAGTTTGAGAAGTCACATTGGCCAGAAGTCTGGCTTTTCTTGCCCGGATAAAGACCTGGGTCCTGGGTGCCTGGTTTCCTCCATTAAGGATCTTCACATGCCACGCTTGGGGACTTAGCCTAAGTGGGCCATCCAGCGCAGCGTCCTGCTTCTCAGTCAGGGCAGGAGTGAATGCTAAAGCATTCCCTGAAACCCACCCACCCCAGGAGCTGCTAATTAATTGGTCAGATGAAATTCATTCACTACGTGAAACAGCATTCTCCAACTCAGAAAGGGAAGGTTTGCAAATATGCTGACCATTGTCATCCATGGGCAGAAGAGACCCCAGGTGTGGCTAAGGTGCAGACTCTTGGGATCTGCCCTCTGAGTCTGAATTGGTAGGTCAAAGGTATGCCCTAGGAATTTGCATTTTTAGTTGGGATCCCAGGTGATTCTGATGCAGCAGTTCCCAGAATTCATAGGAAGGAACGCAGCATTCCCTCTGCCTGGCACCATGCTGAAGGTGTAAGTCCCTTCAGAGCCTGAGTGGAGCTTCCCAGGTGCCTCAGAGGTGCTGCCAGAACTGACCTCCCACAGACCTCCTCCAGTAAGCGGCAGCTCCAACCTTCCAGTTCCCACACCAGGAAATGAACATCCCTGTGGAGCCCTCTCTTTCTCCTCCCCACCCACCTCCCCTCTCTCTACTTTACCCCCCATTCCTCCTCCTCTTCTCTCCCTCTATCCAGCCCATCAGCCCACCCTGGCAGCTCTACCTCACAGCACTCCAGATCTGGTCTCTTCTCCAGCCCCTCCATCAGCACTTCCGACAACCAAGCCACCACTCCCTTCCCACACAGCATCACCCTTCTGCTCCAAACCCTCCAGCAGCTTCCCACCTCGCTCAGACTAAAACCCAGATCCTCCCCTTGACCTCCCAGGCCTGACAGGAGAGAAGTGACCAGGGCTACTTCTCCGGCCTTCTCCCCTCTCCCTGCCCCTTTTTCTCCCATGCGCCTGCCTGCCTGCCTGACAGGGCGTGCCTGCCCTCACTCATCCTCCCCTCCTCCAGGCCTCTGCCCAAAGTCACCTTCACCCTCCCGTCCCTCCCTGACTTAAGTTTCTGCATAGCTCTGGATATTATCCCCGATGCCAAATAATTTACCTGTCTGTTGACTGTTGTCTAGGGAGGGGGATATAAGCTTCAGGACAGGAAATAATTTTTTTTAATTAAATTTATTTCTGGCCACCCTGGGTGTTGGTTGCTGCGCGAGGGCTTTCTTTAGTTGCAGCAAGGGGGAACTAGTCTTGGTTGCAGTGCGCAGGGTTCTCATTGCTAGTGTCTTCTCTTGCTGCAGAGCACAGGCTCTCTAGAGCACAAAGGCTTCAGTAGCTGTGGCTCACGGGCTTAGCTGTTCCGAGGCATGTGGACTCTTCCCGGGCCAGGTATCGAACCCATGTCCCCTGCAAGGCAGGCAGATTCCCATCTACTGTGCCACCAGGGAAGTCCAGGACAGGAATTTTTGTTTCTCTTATTCCCTGCTGTGTCCTCAGTTCCTACTCCAGGGCCAGGCGCATAGGGAGTTCTTGGTAAATACTTGTTTGAATTACTGAAGAAAATTGTAGCGTTTGCCTTTCACCTAAGTTGGCACTGTCAGTATTACGTGTGCTCATCTGCACATGGAGGCAGGTGCAGAAAAGGAACCGGATGTTCCTCTGACCAGGAGCATACCCATGTTCCCCCAGTGTGCTGGAAAGCACAGCTTGTATTCCTGGCTCAGCAAGTCCCATCCTGAGCATGCAGCTCCCCTCCCCCCTACATACACAGTTTTAAAAGATCCCCAAACCAGCCTACCAGTAGCTAACCCATTATAATTATAGTTTCAGTCATGTAATAGACTTTCATGGGAGCCTAACTTATTTTTTGTTAGAAACATGCAGATGGTGTGCCCATAAACTTTTAAACTTTGGCACAGTTGCATTTGTATGTTGCTGGCTATACTGCCAAGCCTCTCTTTTTACCCATAGCATAGCCATGCCTCCGCCTACTAGTTTAGTTCAATTAACCCAACTCTACACATCTGTAGGACTTCCCTAGTGGCTCAGATGGTGAATCTGCCTGCAATCCAGGAGACATGGGTTCAACCCCTGGGTAAGGAAGATCCCCTGGAGAAGTAAATGGCAACCCACTCCAGTATTCTTGCCTGGAGAATTTCATAGACAGAGGAGCCTGGCAGGCTCAAAGAGGGGTCGCAAAGAGTTGGACATGACTGAGCAACTGAACTGAATACAAACCCATCATTTATTAATTTGAGGGCAGAACAGTGTTTTTTAAAATTGTAATACAAACACTTTACAACATTAATTTCTGCTGTACAATGAAGTGAAACAGCTATATGTGTGTGTATATACATATATCAGTTCAGTTGCTCAGTCGTGTCTGACTCTTTGTGACCCCATGAATCGCAGCACACCAGGCCTCCCTGTCCATCACCAACTCCTGGAGTTCACTCAGACTCAAGTCCATCGAGTCAGTGATGCCATCTGGCCATCTCATCCTCTGTTGACCCCTTCTCCTCCTGCCCCCAATCCCTCCCAGCATCAGAGTCTTTTCCAATGAATCAACTCTTCGCATGAGGTGGCCAAAGTACTGGAGTTTCAGCTTTAGCATCATTCCTTCCAAAGAAATCCCAGGGCTGATCTCCTTCAGAATGGACTGGTTGGATCTCCTTGCAGTCCAAGGGACTCTCAAGAGTCTTCTCCAACACCACACTTCAAAAGCATTATATATATACATACATATATATACACACACATGCACATATATCTGCTCCCTCTTTGGGCCTCCCTCCACCCGCATCCCACCCCTCTAGGTCATCACAGAGCACCGAGCCGAGCTCCTTGTGCTTTACAGCAGGTTCCTGCTAGCTATCTGTTTTACGCATGGTAATATATATATGTCAATCCCAATCTCCCAATTCATCCCGCCTACCCTTCCCCCTGTGTCCACATACCTCTTCTCTCATCTGCGTCTCTATTCCTGCCCTGGAAATAGGTTCATCTATACCAATTTTTTTACCTGAATTTCCTGAAGATGACTACCCTTTAGTCCTGCATCAGGTCACCTTCACCTTTGCATCCAGAAGTACGCTTAGAAATGGTGTGATTTCTGGTGACGAGGGGTATGTGTGTGTGTATGGGGTTCATCTTGATTTTGGAGAGGAAGAAACAGACTCTGCATCTCTGGTTTCCGTGGAGCCATCTGAGCCAGGCTGCTGTTGAGTGTCAGATGTGGGGTGCTTTGCCACCCAGTTCCCTTATGCTCCGGGAGAGGAGGGTCCTGATGGCAGCTGAGGCCGTGAACACACTCACACGTGTGCCAGTTCCTCCAGGGGCCACTTCTTAACACTTCGTCATGACTTTCTGAGCTGGAGAAATCTGAGATTTTGATAAGTTATATTCATTTATTTTTACTCAAACTGGGATTTCCTGCCCTCTTTCTTATTAAATCAATGGTAAATAACGATGCACAGTTTTTCCCTCATAGCCACTTTTTACAATCTTTTTTATTATCTGTTTTGTTTTTCTGCGTTGAGTTTTGTGTCACTTTCCTGTTCTTATTTTTTCCCAAATGTTCAGAGTGATGCCTAGTTTTCTATTTTTAACGAACTGGAATTTCTCAGCCATGTGCTCAAGGCCCAGTACCAAATCTTGATTCACCAACTTTATTTTCTGTTCCCAGTCAGATATTCCACTTGAGTCAAGATCGTCTGTCCTGCCAACCCTCAGCTCGCTGCTTTCTCAGGAACCTGTAAACAGCAGTCAGATACTGTCCAGAAGTGGCTGCTGCTACTCAGTTCTCTTACCTGTGCCTTTCTGCCAGGGAGATAGCCCTCTGGGGGATCTCTGCTGTCCTCTCCCGTTCCATCTGATACATGAAGTATGACTCAAACTCTACTGGTCGAGGCCTGTGTTGATTAACGCTAGTTACCTGACCAGCTCCTTTGCCTGGCTCTCAGGATAGACCTCCTTGGGCCCCACCAGTGGGTGGTCAGGTGCAGCTGTTAAGAATCTGGAGCAAATGTCTCTGGGTTCAAATCCCACATTGGCTACCTCTGTGACTTTAGGAGAGTCAGTTTGATCTGTGCCAAAACTTGTTTATCTGCATATAGGAATTTGAAAAAAGTCCCTGCTTTTGTGCACACTGAAAAAGTTAAGTTAAAGTTCCTAGCATTTAAAGTACTTGGCATTTATTAGGCACTGTTTCAATGTTCAGTTTGTTATATTCTCACTTGCTGGTACAAGTCTTTATGCTGGCCCCACTGTTAACTTCTATGGTGGTACACCTCCTCGCCCCCACCACCACCCCCCAATTTTGTCTTCTGTTCTCTTCTGGAATACTGGGTAAGTATTGGTTTTCCCATTTCTTCCTCCCCTTCCCATTTCCTCCTTTTCAGACCTAGTCCTGGAACGCAGCTGCCACTCAGTTTTTCCAAAGAGCAGGTTATCCGTGTTTCTCACAGCAGCTCCGGAGTCTAGCCCTGGATTCTGTGCCTTCTTTCTTCCTCAGTCCGCTCGGGGAGTCTCCACCCAACTCCTGCTCCAGGGGATCCCGCGGCAGAGGTGTGCACGGCCGCTCTGCCTCCTGGTGGCCGTGCTCGGCACTGGCATCGTCCCCAGTGTCCGGGGAAAGCCTTCTCTTGTCTGTCAGCACCCCTGGCCACACCCCACCTCCTTGGCCATTCGCTGTAGTGACAATGGAATCTGCTCCAGTTCCTTTCTTTCTTGGCAGCACAAATGGTCCTCTTTCTTTTTCTAATGGGCAGAATAAGCAGGAGATGGAAGGGTTAGCTACTGGAGCATTGAACTTACCTGGGGCCACGTGGCTTCCTAGAGAGGGGTGCCTGTGCCCAGGCTCTCCACTACTGCCCAGACATCCCGCTTGGGTCACACCCACCGCAAGAAACCCTGCAAATCCCCAGAAATTTTCACGCCTGGGTTCCCTGCTCCTTCTCCTCCATCACAACCTGCCTCCCCATACACATTCTTTAGAGGGTGTATGTGTATGTGTTCTTTCTTTAACACCCTTCTTCTCTTTCAGAAAAACATTTTTTTTTTCTGGGTAGTAAGACAAGCTATAGGTTATTTTCTCTCAAGTTCAGGGTTACCAAAAAGAAGAGAAGAATGGTTAAACATAAGACCGCATTTGTTAGTTTTTCTCTTTGGTCATCCTCTCAGAAACTCACTGCTAGTAGTTTGAACCGTATAAAATTGCTGATCTTTGGCCATTTTTTGACCCAGAAAATGGCCATTTTGTACAGTTCAGCCTAAGACCTACTCCCTGGCTGGCTTTCCTGTCCCCACACAGAGGGTCTCAGCCTCATCCTTGCTCACCAGCTCTGCAGGGAGACCAGATGCGAGCACTCAGCAGTGCTTCTTGCCAGAAGACCAAGCAAGTTTATTCTCCCTGCGTTGAATGTCATCCCTGTCTCTGAAACATCAAAACTGCATTTGTTTATTACACTCTAAATGGATTTTATGGAGCAGATGCTGTGTCCATGATGAAGCTTGGCAGCCACGACACCAGAATCACTTAGTCCTTTTCATGCAAGTTTGTTTTATTTTCCAGTCTTCACATACAATGCTGCCAACAAGGAGACCTGTGAACACAACCACGAGCGCTGTTCCCGGCACGCCTTCTGCACTGACTATGCCACGGGTTTCTGCTGCCACTGCCAGTCCAGGTTTTACGGGAACGGGAAGCAGTGTCTACCGGAAGGTGAGGGGTGATGGCTTGATTGGGGCAGGGGGCTGTGCTGGGTCTCTTCCTGCCACTTGCTGTTTCTAGCGGCCACCATGAGTTCTGCTTGTGGACTTTGTGTCACTACTGTTTGAATCAAAGTGCTAGCAACTTGCAGGTGCTCCATAAATGTCTGAGAAATGAACACATTTGAGCTGATTTCCCAATTTGAGGATTAACCAGAAATGTTTCCTCCCATTTTGCTAGTGCGTTAGAGTCAAAGTGGATGGGAGAGAGGGAGGAGGGGAGGAGAGAGATGGAAGGCAGGTCTGTCTGGTACCTAGATGGCCAGTGGGATGTTAAGGAGTTGGGAAAAGGGCTGAAGATGGAGACTGGGGAGTTGCTGGGTGGCTTTATCTGTGCGCCTGGATGATGGTCAAGGTTGACAGGGTTTTCTATCTCTTAGGGGCACCTCATCGAGTCAATGGGAAGGTGAGTGGGCACCTCCTCGTGGGCCATACACCCGTGCACTTCACCGACGTGGATCTGCACGCTTATGTGGTGGGCAACGATGGCAGAGCCTACACGGCCATCAGCCACATCCCTCAGCCCGCTGCCCAGGCCCTTCTCCCACTCACGCCGATCGGAGGTCTATTTGGCTGGCTCTTTGCTTTAGAAAAACCAGGCTGGGAGAACGGCTTCAGCCTCACAGGTGAGCAAGGCCGCGGTCACCACTGCTTTGGTGGCTTGGGTTTCCACTCAGTGGAAGAGGATTCACTTGCTCCAGAGCCACATGGGTGGGCTTGTACTGTCCAAGGTAGTGGGGGATGGTTTGGCCTTGCAGGACTGTTTTTAAGACCCCGTGATTCCTTCTAAATGCTTTCCAGGTTGTTCTGAGAAGTAGGATGATTCCATTTGGATCATTCATGGTCTTTTACCCCATTTGTTGAAGCCTTTGTGTCACACCCCATGTAACTGAGTTGTCATGCACGTATCTGTCAAATAGGGATGCACGTGAAAATTCTAGGGCACCTGGAGGTGATTTCCCTTCATGGAGAGTGGTGCCTTTCCTCCTTGTCCCTTGATGACCCATACCTATAATGGTATAGACAGCACTCCTTAGACTTTAACCCACATGCACATCCCCTGGGGCCTCAGGAAAGGGTAGGTTCTGATTAAGTGGGGGGAGGAGAAAGGTGCAGGGAAGGGGGGGGCCAGGGGTATCTGGGATCCTCTTTTCCTAGCGAGCTTCCAGGAGATGATAATTCTGGTCTGAGTCCCACCCTTTAATAGCAAGGGTGTAGGGAATACATCCTGGCTTCTCACCTCAGTACACCTTGTTCCTCAGTGGATTTATCTTTATTGCACATAAAGTGTGAGAGAGCAGTTCTTTGCTCACCTCCAGCTATAGAGCTCAGTAGCTGTTTGTAGGGTCTTGCTTTTAATCAAGGTTTGATAAAACCTTGAGTCAAAAGTAGATAAATAAAATACAGTATACCTAGTTACATTTGAATTTCAAATAAACAATGATTAATTTGAATAATTTCTGTAAGTATGCCCCAAATATTGTATGGGACATAACTTATACTAAAAATCTGTTTTTTATTCATCTGAAATTCAAATATAAATGGGTGTCCTGGGGAGTTTTGTTTGGTTTTGCTAAGTCTGGCAGCCTTTGAAAGAGAAAGATCAAGGATGTTCACGCTGCTGCTGCTGCTAAGTCGCTTCAGTCATATCCGACTCTGTGCGACCCCATAGACTGTAGCCCACTAGGCTCCGCTGTCCCTGGGATTCTCCAGGCAAGAACACTGGAGTGGGTTGCCATTGCCTTCTCCATCAGGATGTTCATAGGGGTTTATTTTTCACAGAAAACAAGTTCCTACAAAGAGAAGCAGTGTGAAATGGGATAGGATGGAACCACACTCTTGAACAGAAAGTTTGGGGAACTCATGAAATCAACAGCTGATAGTACTTTATCCTGGTTATCAGATCTCCTTAGGTACTGCCTCCAACAGCAGCAGAAATTGGGAAGTGGAAGTATGCACTGGTGATTATTGCTGAAAGATGCAACGCTTCTTTTCATTCCTGTGCTGAATTTTTATTTTTCTCTCCAGGTGCTACCTTTATCCATGACGTGGAAGTTACTTTCTACCCAGGAGAGGAGAGGGTTCGAATCACTCAAACTGCTGAGGGGCTGGACCCAGAGAACTACTTGAGCATTAAGACCAACATTCAAGGCCAGGTGCCTTACCTCCCGGCAAACTTCTCCGCCCACGTGGCTCCCTACAAGGAACTCTACCACTACGCAGACTCAGGTGCATGCCGCCAGCTCTCACATCTGTTAAATGGGGATGGTACACATCTCACAAGATAGTTATGAAGCTGATGTGAGTGACTGCATGGAAGGTCCTTAGAACAGTGCATGGCCCATGAAATGAGTTCAATATTGGTTTGATTATTCTTGCTATTTTGTTAGTCTGAGAAAAGTGCTGGCTGTTGTACACAAGAATATCAACATCCCTACCCAGTACTTGCAAATAATAATAACATAATCAGTTACAACCTTGTCTGTGGAGTGGGAAGGGATGGTATAATTATGTACGGTTTTTAACTCTCGTCCCCTCTGGACCATGGAAAAGTACTAATTATTGAAATTTATACTTGTTCTGTAACTTTGTTTGGAGCTGCAGCGTTGTAAAACTACTGTTAAATTTGGAGTCAGAAGATAGGAATTTTTGTCATAATGTGTCTAAAGAATGTGGGGAAGAAGGTCACTTACACCAGAGAGCCTGTTTGCTCATCTCTAGAATAATAACCCGCTTTCTGTCTGTCTCACTTGGGTGACGTGTTAAGTGTGATGTGTTCTGTGAAACACCATCTGCTTTCAAGATCCTGCCCCGATCTCAGCTCCTGTCCTGCAGCACAAGGGTTTTGATTGTGCATTTGCTTCTTCTATGATGAAATCAGGCAAGAGGCATAGGGAAGAGAATGGGCAGCAGAGACCTGGCCTGGGCACAGGGTGACTGATGGCGAGAAACCTGTCAGGCCTCCCTACTCTGCACTCAGATGGAAATAAAAGACGTCCTCCCCCACTTCCTTTCCCCAGAAGCCTTCAGACTTAAGTGCAAGGTGTAGGAAAGCTTCTTTTCTGTGCACTGATGGATGGATTGGCTGAAAACTTGGGAAGTAGAGTCAGGTCAGCTTGAATTCCAGTTACCACTCTGTGTTACCAGCCTTGTGTCTTAGACTGCTTCTTAACTACTCCTTAAGCTCTGTAAGGCTCTCCATACAAGGTGACAGGGTCCACCTTACTGGCTGCTGTGAGGAGTAAATGAGGCAGTGCATATAGAGTGCTGGGCATGGCTGGCAGATAACATAGTGTATGCTTTGTGAATACTGACAGCAGGGTTTATATCTCCTGCCCTCAGCGCTTTGGTTTTACTTTTACACCCGTTCTTGGGGTTGCCTCGCAGCTTCCCGTTTAAACTCAGGAACTTCTGAGGGGGACATACTCCAGCAGCTACATAAAAACTGTGCCGAGAAACTCAACCCACATAAAAAAACCTCTGTTTTTAATATTTGCAAATTTTCTTGTTTGACTGAATGATGTCTGTTGCAGCTGTGACCTCCACAAGTTCCAGAACCTACTCTCTCATGTCTGGTGCCATCAACCAAACACGGTCCTACCGCATCCACCAGAACATCACTTACCAGGTGTGCAGGCATGCCCCCAGACACTGGGCCGTCCCCGTCACCCAGCAGCTGAATGTTGACCGGGTCTTTGCCTTGTACTCGGATGAAGAAAAAGTGCTCAGATTCGCCGTGACCAATCAAATTGGCCCTGTTGAAGGTATGGTTTCCCTTTTCTGTTCTTACTGGGCAAAAATTACATTGAAGCTTCTCTCTTCATTCCTTTTTAGTGCCTCAGAACGATTTACGTGGGTCACTAAAGGTAACTGAGTGCCAGGTCTGTTAGGTGCTGGGTGTAAGGGTGAATAAAGCAGGATCCTGTCCTTGAGGTGGAGACAGAGGTAGAAATGGAGCTTTTAGATAGTGTCCCTGCCAAGATCGGGGATAGAGCATTATACATGAGGCTGGTTTGTTGCAACACCCAATTGTGTGCACCCATCTGTGTTGGGGACACACCTGTGATCAAGGCATGGCCAAGTTAGGAGGGAGAATGATGCTGACAAATATTTGTTATGATAGTGATAAGCACAGGGTGCTGTGAGCCTAGATGGGAATTTCGGGGAAGATGTCCCCAGAGAAGTGACATTTAAGCTAGTTAAAGGGTGATAAGGATTTCACCAAATCAAGTTGGGACAAGGACCCAGTGCCTGAACTGGATGCAGATAAGTAGTCAGTGGGGGCTGGTCATTGCAATTATGGTCCTTGAGATAATGGTTGTTAGGATGATGATAAAGATAATGGTGTTTACTAGTACAGGAAGGATATAAACTAACATTTTCAGAGAATGGGCTTGATAGCTTATTTAGCTGACATTACTATAGAATATAGTGTAATATGGTAACACGAAGAATTCTGGACTCTTAAGGGCAGATTCAATTTCTATGATTCTAGACATATGAGGGTTTAAACTTCTGTTACTTACTCTAGCAAAGTAACTTTTATCAGACTTTTGTTTTTTTAAGGAATCTTTTTGTCTTTATTTTAAAATTTATTTTTGGCTGCACTGGGTCTCTGTTGCTGTGGGCGGGCTTTCTCTAGTTGCGGTGCATGAGCTTCTCATTTGGTGGCTTCTCTTGTTGAGAGGCATGGGCTCCAGAGTGCGTGGGCTCAGTGGTTGCACTGCATGTGCTTGGTTGCCCTAGGCCATGGGGGATCTTAGTTCCTGGACCAGATGTTGAACCTGTGACCCCTGCATTGGCAGGCAGATTCTTAACCAGTGGACTACCAGAGAAGTCCCTATCATACATTTCTTACGTTTGTGGAGGGTGATGCTTGATGTTATAATAGGCAGTGAGATGTGTCATAGGCATGGGAGCTAGTGTTGGTGGTGGGAAGTTTTTTCAGAGTAGATATATTAGTTGATCATATGGGAATCGAGGGTAGGATGCTTTGCTGCTGCTGCTGCTAAGTCGCTTCTGTTGTGTCCGACTCTGTGTGACCCCATAGACGGCAGCCCGCCAGGCTCCCCATCCCTGGGATTCTCCAAGCAAGAACACTGGAGTGTGTTTAGTTTAAAGCAAAGAAATTGTTGATAGTGTTTTATAATAAAGTTGGTTGTATATAGTTCTGGTATGTGGGGGTTGTGGAATATCCTAGAAAGACGATTATTGTGAGAGTATTTATTATAATAACATTGGCATGTTCTGCTAAGAAAAACATATCCAATGTGCCTGCTGCATATTCTACATTGAAACCTGTTGCGAGTGTAGATTCTCCTTTGGTTAGGTCAAAGGGGGCTCGGGCTTGGTTAGTTTCTTCTAGGGTGGAAATAAATAAATTGATTATAGCCAGGGGTCATGATAGGAAGATTATTCATAAATGTTCTTGTGATGATGGTTGAGAGTGTTAAAGATCCATTTATTAAAAGGATTGATAGAGGAATAATTGCTAGTGTTACTTCGTATGAAATTGTGTACTGCACATAAGGCTCTGATAAATGTATATTTTGAGTTGGAAGCCCATCTGGATCATAAGATGGAATATAGAGCTAGGCTTGGCATAGCTAGTATAAATATTACCCCTAGATTTATATTAATGAGGGGATAATGTATGGGTAGAGCAATTCGTATAATTAGGGCCAGGGTTAAAGTTAGGACTGGTATAGAAATGGAAGATGTAGCTGGTTCCTTAAGGAATCAGATCAGATCAGATCAGTCGCTCAGTCGTGTCCAACTCCTTGCGACCCCATGAATCGCAGCATGCCAGGCCCACCTGTCCATCACCAGCTCCCGGAGTTCACTGAGACTCATGTCCATCGAGTCAGTGATGCCATCCAGCCATCTCATCCTCTGTCGTCCCCTTCTCCTCCTGCCCCCAATCCCTCCCAGCATCAGAGTCTTTTCCAATGAGTCAACTCTTCGCATGAGGTGGCCAAAGTACTGGAGTTTCAGCTTCAGCATCATTCCTTCCAAAGAAATCCCAGGGCTGATCTCCTTCAGAATGGACTGGTTGGATCTCCTTGCAGTCCAAGGGACTCTCAAGAGTCTTCTCCAACACCACAGTTCAAAAACATCAATTCTTTGGCACTCAGCCTTCTTCACAGTCCAACTCTCACATCCATACATGACCACAGGAAAAACCATAGCCTTGACTAGACGAACCTTTGTTGGCAAAGTAATGTCTCTGCTTTTGAATATGCTATCTAGGTTGGTCATAACTTAAGGAATAGTGGTTCTTTAATAAATAATTGGACTGTGTCAGCAATAGGTTGTAATAGGCTGTATGGTCTGACAATATTTGGTCTCTTTGGAAGTTGCATATAACCTAAGATTTTTGGCTAAATTAATGCAAGAAATGCCATGGCTAAAAGAAGGGAGATGATGAATATTAAGAAGTTAATTATGAACATTTGTTAGGGAAAGGATTTGAACCTCTGGTTATAAAGGGTTAAATTTTACACAATTACCGTATTCTGTCACCTTAATAAACTCTGTTCTTGGGTAATATTTTGTATATATTAAATTAAATCATTAATTGGTTATATATATGTGTGTGTGTGTATGTGTGTGTGTGTGTATATATATATATATATATATATATATATATATATGGCAGCCTTTTCACATGGGCATTATTTCTCTTTGTCTTTCCACACTGGAAAAACTATATAATAGAAAACAACCTTGATTACTCTGGCCTGAAATCAGATCATGTAGGACTTTAACCATTGAACAAACACATTTTTAATAGCAGTTATACCATTGGGGTGTCCTGATCCAACATCGAGGTCATAGGCCTTTTGTCAATATGAACTCTAGAATAGGATTGCACTGTTATTCCTAGGGTAGCTTGTTCTGTTGATCAATTTTTGAATCAGTAAAGAATAATATTTTGACTAGTAAGTCTAGACTTTAGTCATTTGGAGATATTTTTATTCTCTGAGGACACCCCAACCAAAAATGTCAACCCATATAAAAATTTGTTATCCCTCAGTGGTTTAGTTAGTTTTCTGGGGTGTTAGTTAATTAAAGCTCCAAAGGGTCTTGTTTTATTTTGCTATTGCTGCCTCTTCATGCAGAGGTCAGTTTCACTGATTGAAAGTAAGAAACAGTAAAACCCTCATGTGGCCATTCATACAAGGCCTTATTTAGAGAACAGATGATTATGGTGCCTCTGTACAGTCAGGACACCGTGGCTGTCTACCATTTGTCACTGGGCAGGCAGGGCCTATAATAGTAGTTGTGCTAGAGGTGATGTTTTTTTGTTTGCTGTGTTCCTTTTACTTTTTAAAAATCTTTCCTTGAGTGCCTGCCTGCGTTGGATTAATAGCATAATTACTGAATAATCTTGAGTTGTGTTTATTTACTGTGAATTATCAGTATATTGGGCTTCCCAGGTGACACGAATGGTAAAGAGCCCACGTGGCAATGCAGGAGACACAGGAGACTATGGTTTGAGCTCTGCATCAGGAAGATCCCCTGGAGGAGGGCGTGGCAACCCACTCCAGTGTGCTTGCCTGGAGAATCCCACAGACAGAGGAGCCTGGCGGGCTATAGTCCATAGAGTTGCAAAGAGCTGGACACGACTGACGTGACTTAGCGTGCATGCATGTGTCAGTATATTATTAGTGCACTGACACAGTATATTATCTACTGTATACAGTCAGTATATATGTATATGTGTCAGTATATATAGACACAGTATATAATAATACAGTATATTATTACTGATGTAAGTTTATGTAAGAAATATTTCTACTTACTCATATTAACATTGTTGCCTCTATTGGTCAATAGATTAGTTCAGCATAAAGCTAGGAGTTGATTTGCTTATTATTGGTATTAAGATAAAGTTATTGAGGGCTTCCCTGGTATCTCATCTGGTAAAGAATCCACCCGCACACTGTTCACAGTAGCTAGGACATGGAAGCAACTAGATGTCCATCGGTGGACGAATGGATAAAGAAGTTGTGGTACATATACACAATGGAATGTTATGTATAAAAAAGAACACATTTGAGCCACTTCTAATGAGGTGGGTGAAACAGGAGCCTATTATACAGAGTGAAATAAGTCAGAAAGAGAAACACCAATACAGTGTATTAATGCATGAAGTGAAAGTCGTGTCCGACTCTTTGTGACTCCACGGACTGTATAGTCCATGGAATTCTCCAGGCCAGAATACTGGAGTGGGTAGCCTTTCCCTTCTCTAGGGGATCTTCCCAACCCAGGGATCAAACCCAGGTCTCTCGCATTGCAGGCGGATTCTTTACCGGCTTAGCCACAAGGGAAACCCAAGAATACTGGAGTGGGTAGCCTATCCCTTATCCAGTGGATCTTCCTGACCCAGGAATCAAACCAGGGTCTCTTGCATTGCAGGTGGTTTCTTTACCAACTGAGCTATCAGGGAAGCCCATATTAATGCATATATATGGAATTTAGAAAGATGGTAATGACAATCCTATATGCAAGGCAGCCAAAGAGACACAATTGTAAAGAACAGACTTTTGGACTATGTGGGAGAAGGCTGAAGGTAGGATGATTTGAGAGAATAACATTGAAACATGTATATTCAGTTCAGTTCAGTTCAGTCACTCAGTCATGTCTGACTCTTTGCAACTCTATGAATCGCAGCATGCCAGGCCTCCCTGTCCATCACCAACTCCCGGAGTTCACTCAGACTCACATCCATCCAGTTGGTAATGCCATCCAGCCATCTCATCCTCTGCTGTCCCCTTCTCCTCCTGCCCCCAATCTCTCCCAGCATTGGAGTCTTTTCCAATGAGTCAACTCTTCACATGAGGTGGCCAAAGTACTGGAGTTTCAGCTTTAGCATCATTCCTTCCAAAGAAAACCCAGGGCTGATCTCCTTCAGAATGGACTGGTTGGATCTCCTTGCAGTCCAAGGGATTCTCAAGAGTCTTCTCCAACACCACAGTTCAAAAGCATCAATTATTTGGCACTCAGCTTTCTTCACAGTCCAAATCTCACATCCATACATGACCACTGGAAAAACCATAGCCTTGACTAGATGGACCTTTGTTGGCAAAATAATGTCTCTGCTTTTCAATATGCTATCTAGGTTGGTCATAACTTTCCTTCCAAGGAGTAAGCATCTTTTAATTTCATGGCTGCAGTCACCATCTGCAGTGATTTTGGAGCCCCAAAAAATAAAGTCTGACACTGTTTCCACTGTTTCCCCATCTATTTCCCATGAAGTGATGAGACCAGGTGCCATGATCTTAGTTTTCTGAATGTTGAGCTTTAAGCCAACTTTTTCACTCTCCTCTTTCACTTTCATCAAGAGGCTCTTTAGTTCCTCTTCACTTTCTGCCATAAGGGTGGTATCATCTGCATATCTGAGGTTATTGATATTTCTTCTGGCAATCTTGATTCCAGCTTGTGCTTCTTCCAGTCCAGCGTTTCTCATGATGTACTCCGCATATAAGTTAAATAAGCAGGGTGACAATATACAGCCTTGACATACCCCTTTTCCTATTTGGAACCAGTCTGTTGTTTCATGTCCAGTTCTAACTGTTGCTTCCTGACCTGCATGCAGGTTTCTCAAGAGGCAGGTCAGGTGGTCTGGTATTCCCATCTCTTTCAGAATTTCCCACAGTTTCTTGTGATCCACACAGTCAAAGGCTTTGGCATAGTCAATAAAGCAGAAATAGATGTTTTTCTGGAACTCTCTTGCTTTTTCCATGATCCAGCGGATGTTGGCAATTTGATCTCTGGTTCCTCTGCCTTTTCTAAAACCAGCTTGAACATCTGGAAGTTCATGGTTCACGTATTGCTAAAGCCTGGCTTGGAGAATTTTGAGCATTACTTTACTAGTGTGTGAGATGAGTGTAATTGTGCAGTAGTTTGAGCATTCTTTGGCATTGCCTTTCTTTGGGATTGGAATGAAAACTGACCTTTTCCAGTATATGTATATTACCATATGTAAAATAGATGATCAGTGCAAGTTCAATGCATGAAGCAGGGCACTCAAAGCCGGTGCTCTGGGACAACCCAGAGGGATGGGGTGGGGCAGGAGATAAGGGGGGTTCAGGATGGGGAGACACATGTGCACCCATGGGTGATTCATGTCGATGTGTGGCAAAAACCACAATATTGTAAAGAAATTATCCTCCAATTAAAATTAATTTAAAAACAAAAGAATCTACCTGTAATGCAGGAGACCCCAGTTCAATTCCTGGGTCAGGAAGATCCACTGGGGAAGGGATAGGCTACCACACCAGTATTCTTGGACTTTTGTGGCTCAGCTGGTAAAGAATCTGCCTGCAATGCAGGAGACCTGGGTTCTATCCCTGGGTTAGGAAGATCTCCTGCAGAAGGGAGGGAACCAGCTACCCTTTCCAGTATTCTGGCTTGGAGAATTCTGTGGACAGAGGAGCCTGGCAGGCTACAGTCCATGGGGTCACAAAGAGTTGGACATGACTGAGTGACTTTCACTTTCATCATCATATTAACACTGTTGTTCCTATTGGTCAATAGATTAGTCCAGTATAAAGCTAGGAGTCGGTTTGCTTGTTATTGGTATTAAGATAAAGTTATTGAGCTTGAATGCTTTCTTAATTGGTGGCTACATTTAAGCCAACTGTGGTGTTGTTTTTAACCTCTAGATAAGGTTGTATCCATGTCTAAAATCTAGCCTTTTTATATTAACATTTAAAAATACATTAAAGTTTTTAATCTTTTGGTAATTTTATAAGTTGAACTAAAATTCTTTTCCTGGAGAACCAGCTATCACTAGGCTCCTTAGACTTGTCACCTCTACTTATATATCTTATTTTGCTACATAGTTGAGTCTGTTCATAAGTAGCTCTTCTGGTTTCAGGATATTTAACTTCTCTTTGTTAATGTTTGCTAGTTAAATGATTATGCAAAATGTACAAGGGGTAAACTTTTCTTTTTGTTACTTTTAATGTTTCTTTCATTATTCCCTTACTGTACTTTCTCTATAGTGCCAAAGGATATTTTGCATTTCTGTCTCCTATACTTTAAATGTTGAGTGAATGTTTTATTTAATTTGCTTATATTAGTAAAACTTGTGGGGGTTTGGCTTGACTTAGTTCAAAGTATTCATAAATTATGAAATCTTCTAAGTGTAAACTAGATGCCTTTATTTAAGCCATGTTTTGACTTATTTGAGCACACTTTGCAGTATACTCACTTTGTTCCGATTTGTGTCCTCTCATATACTTAGTGTTTATTTCAGTACTTGGGGAAGGTGATGGGTGGTGTATGCGTGCTCCATGGCCTTATTCAATTAAGCATTCTATTTTCTTTAAAAAATATTTATTTTTGGCTGTGCTGGGTCTTCGTTGCCGTGTGTGGGCTTTCTCTCGTTGTGGCGAGTGGGGGCTACTCTCTAGTTGCTGTGCTTGGGCTTCTCACTGCAGTGTCTTCTCTTGTTGCAGAGTACAGGCTCTAGGCACATGGGCTTTCGTAGTTGCAGCACGTGAGCTCACTAGCAGTCTTAGTTGTCCTGAGGCATATGGGATCTTCCTGGACCAGGGATCGAACCCATGTCCCCTGCATTGGCAGATGGATTCTTAACCACTGGACCAACAGGGAAACTCAAGAATTCTATTCTTAATTTACTACTAAATCCTCCTTTGGTTTTTAGTTTTCATAAAAACGTCCATGTAGTGAGAAATATATTTTTGAGATAGAAAATACAGCCCATTTCTTTCCACCCCAGCAGGTATACCTTGACTTAACATTTTTATTTATGATAATTATGCTTTTATTCCTTTCTTAGGGTTTGCTAGAGACAGTGGTAGATAGACTGAATTAGCAAGGGTTGGTGGGGTTTATCGATTATAGAGCAGGCTCCTCTAGAGGCGTGTGAGGCATAGCCAAGTCCTTTGAGTTTTGAGCTGTTGCTAGTAGTACTCTGGTGAATAATTTTGTTGTTATTTGGATTTAGGGCCAAGCATAGTGGGGTATCTAATCCCACTTTGGGTCTTACTGTCATGTCGTTAAGAAATACTAATCACTTTCATAGTCTATTTTTATTTAGCTATGGCTTTTTACAGCTTAATTGAAATTTAACTTTATATTACTCTTTAACATGTTTTGCACTAAATTTCTATTAATTTGAGTTAATCGTATGATCTTGGTGGCTGGCATGAAATTTACCAACCCTAGTTAATATAACTTAGTTGAACTTTTGTTTATGGCTTTATTTTTATTCCTACTGGCTTCCTTGGGGGTGTGGTTAAGCAAGAGGTTATGAGCTACTACTGTTAGTGTGCTTGATGCCGGCTCCTTTAAATCTTAGTGATTTAGAGGGCATTCTCATTGGGTGTGGATGATTGCATATGTAGTTTTATGGAGATGTGGACGCCGAGAACAGACTTATGGACAGAGGGGATGGAGAGGGTGGGATGAATGGAGAGAGTAGCATGGAAATATTTATATTACCGTATGTAAAATAGATAGCCAGTGGGAATTTGCTGTATGATGCAGGGAGCTCAAACCAGTGCTCTGTGGCAACCTAGAGGGGTGGGAGGTGGGAGGGAGATTCAAGAGGGAAGGGACATATGTATACCTGTGGCTGATTCATGTTGATGTATGGCAGAAACCAACACAATATTGTAAAGCAATTATCTTTCAATTAAAAAAAAAAACAACCTAATAGAAAGGCTGGGACCAAACCTATGTATTTTGGAATTGATAAACTTATCTAGGCATTTTCAGTGCCTTGCTTTAGGTTTTAAGCTACATTGACAAGTGGTGTTTATATAGTGAAGTAACATGTATATAATGTTTTGTGTGATTTATGCTAAATTTAGTATTAAACTTTTTATTAAAATGGTTGATGGATCTTGGGAGATATCTGTCTATATAAATGGTAAATATCTAAGTAATTCTTTGGTATGATTAATGCTTATTTTCTAGGTCTATTGTATTTTACACATTACATTGTTGGATAGATTAAATTCTATGTATTTATATGTTTCTGCCCTGTTGTGGGGGTTTGACAGGGCATTAAGGACATGTAGAGCATAGGATTTAGTGGGGAGTGAGGGGGGTTTGTTAAATAGGTCATTTACCTGTTCAGTCCATACATGTACATACATGTGTGTAATTTCCTTGTTTTATAACCATCGACTGAGTAAAACCTTATGGTTGATGTTGGTAAATAATATTCAATAATTTGCAATTAACATTCAGTTTATTTGACTATGTTAAAGCCTCAGATGGCCATAACTGAGTCACAGCATCCCTTTATGGTTTTTTTTTTTTTTTAATTGGGGGAAAATTGCTTTACAGTGTTATGTTGGTTTCTCCTGTACAACAGTGCAAATCAGCCATAATTGTATGTGTATCACCTCCCTCCCTGCCCCCCATTCCACCCTTCTGGGTCATCACAGAGCACCAGGCTGGGCTCCCTGTGTTATACAGCAACTTACGGCATGCCTTTAAAAATTAAAAATATACCAAATGCATGAAACCCAAGTTATGTGTGAGCATGGCTGATTAGTCGTTAGTCCAGCAAGATGTCTTATTTAAGAGGAAAGGGCAGGTCATTTTAGGTCCCGAAGAACCAGATATCTGATGAAGTTCAGACATTAATAGAAAACACCCCAGGTTATTGGCCTGGAACAAGAGGAGGGATGCCAGCCAAGAGGGGTTTATGGTTTCATGTGACTTGCTGATTAAAGTTGTGATCTATTGGATATGATGCACATGTTGACTAGAATTGATTTGACTTAATGTACTATGTACAACCAATAATACGTACCATGAAAGAATAGTATAACATATGTGCTTTTAAGCGTGGAGTAAATAATGAATTTATGTATAGTGTATTATGAACTATCAGTAGGTTCATGTGCATGCTAATAAGATGGGGTAAATAACAAATAATTATACATGTAGTAGATTATTTATAATATGTATTTGTATTTATTAATGTGGTAATACATGCCTTGCACGAAGTACACAGTAATTTATGGTAAAAAGAGGTTATTTTAACACTGAGATGGTACTTAGTAAATGTAAATCTTGTAAATATCCCATAACAAATCTTCAGCGACTAGTTTAAATAGAATTTCAGCTTTGGGTGCTGATGGTGGAGCTGGAGCTTCTTCCTTGAGTCTTAGGGAGACGTATTCTTCTTCTTTTCTGGTTTACAAGACCAGTATTATAGATATACTACAAAGACTCTTCATTTTAGGAGGTTATTTTCAATGATGCTAGTTACTGGCATTATGTGTGTGCATGCATGCTAAATCTCTTCAGTCGCGTCCAACCCTCTGTGACTGTAACCAGCCAGGCTCCTCTGTCCATGGAATTCTCCAGGCAAGGATACTGGAGTGGGTTGCTGTGCCCTCCTTCAGGGGATCTTCCTGACCCAGCAATTGAACCCAGGTCCCCTACATTGCTGGTGGATTCTTTACCACTAGCACCACCTGGGAAGCCCTACTGGCATTGCACTAGAATTAAAAAGAAATATATGAATGCTAATTGTTGGATAATAATGAAGGGGTGCTCTACGGGTTGTCCTCCAAATCATGTCAGTGTTACAGGTCTGCTACTAGTACTCAAAATACATATTGACCAAGAGGTTGAAACATTACACTTCATTGTTTGGATGTGTGAAACACTGGGATAAATGCTAGAATTAAAACTGAAAAGATTAGGGCCAGTACTCCTAATTTATTAGGAACTGGCTGTAGAATTGCATAGGCAAATAGAAAATAACACTCTGGTTTGATACGAAGTGGTGTGTTGAGAGAGTTTACTGGGGTGTAGTTGGGTAGGTCTCCTAGTAAGTGGTGAAAATACTGCTTATGTTATTAGTATTAGAATTAGTAATGAGGCACCTAGGATGTCTTTGATTGCACGCATGTGTGCATTCTCAGTCTCTTCAGTCGTGTCCGGCTCTTTGCGACCTCATGGACTATAGCCTGCCAGACTCCTCTGTCCATGGGGCTCTCCAGGCAAGAATACTGGAATGGACTGCCATTCCCTTCTCCAGGGGATCTTCCTGACCCAGGGATTGAACCTGGGTCATCTTCGTCTCCTGCATTGGCAGGCAGATTCTTTACTAACTAAGCCATAAGGGAAGCCCCTTTGATTGTATGGTAGGAATGAAATGGGATTTTGTCTATATGAGATGAGATTCCTGTGGGGTTATTAGATCCTGTTTTGTGAAGGAATAGTAAGTGGACAGCTGCTAGTGCTGCAATGATAAATGGGAGAATAAAATGGAAGGTGAAGAATTGTGTAAGATTTACTTTATCTACTGAAAAGTCACCTCAGGTTCATTTGATGAGGCTTGTGCTAATATTTGGAATTGCTGAAAGGAGATTAGTAATAACTGTTGCCCTTCAGATATTTGTCGTTGAGTATGACAGCCTATAAATGCTGTAGCTATGACTGTAAATAAGTTGATTTCAGTGCTTCATGTTTCTAAAAAAGTATGGGATCAGTAATATAAGCCTTGTCCTACATGAATAAATAGGCAAATAAAAAATATGGAGGCTTCATTTGCATGTAGATATTGGATAACTCATCCATAGATAACATCTTGGCAGACATGTGTTACTGATGAAAAAGTGATGATTGTGTCTGATGTATAATGTCTTGCTAGGAATAAACCTGTCAAGATTTGTAGAACTGAGCAGATGCCCAGTAGGGAACCAAGGTTTCATCATGATGAAATGTTTGATGGAGCTAAGAGATCAATAATTACATGTTAATAATTTTTATTAATGGGTGTGATTTTTGAATGTTGATCATTAATGTTCTTTTTAAAATTAATTTTTGACTGTGCTGGGTCTTCGTTGCTGCATGGGCTTTTCCCTAGTTGTGGGAAGCCGGGGGCTACTCTCTAGTTGGTGCTACGCAGGCTTCTCATTGTGGAGCAAGGGCTCTAGAACACACGGGCTACAGTAGTTGCGACATGTGGGCTCAGTAGTTGTGGCTCTGGGGCTCTAGAGCACAGGCTCAAGAGTTGTGACGCACAGGCTTAATTGTTCTGTGGCATGTGGGATCTTCCCAGACTGGGGATTGAACCTGTGTCTCCTGCACCGGCAGACGGATTCTTCACCACTGAGCCACTACGGAAGCCGTAGTGTTCTTATAGCTGAATTAACAGTGATGATTTTTCATTTCATTGGCTATGGTTAGAGTCCATGTAAGAACAATAACATACATTGTGTTTAAGTACTGTTTTTGTAATTAGTTTTGTGGGGTTTTCTTCAAAACCTTCACCTAATTATGTGGACTTAGACTGATTGTAGGTGGTGGTATTGGTTGTGGGCTTGTGTTGAATTATGGTGGTTCATTTCGGGGTTTAATAGTATTTTTATTTATTTAGGCAAAATATTAGTAGTATTTGGTTATATGTCAGCTATGGCTACTGAGAAGTATTCTGAGGTTTGAGTCTCTAGTAAGACTGTTGTAGATATATTTCTTTCAAGGTTGATGATAAAATTTTCAGTAGTATTTTGTGTCTTAAATGATGAGGAAGGGGAGATTGTGTTTAAGTTTAATGGGCTAGATGATTGGGTTATTTATGATACAGGTAATTCTGAGTTTTTTGATGAAGAGATACAGGAATTGGGGTATTGTACAGCTCTGGTACTTGATTGATAATTGTTACTGGTGTATCATTGCTTATTGGTGTTGTGGTTATTATAAAGGTTCAGTTCAGTTGCTCAGTCGTGTCTGACTCTTTGTGAACCCATGGACTACAGCACGCCAGGCTTCCCTGTCCATCACCAACTCCTGGAGCTTACTCAAACTCATGTCCATTGAGTGGGTGATACCATCCAACCATCTCATCCTCTGTCATCCCCTTCTTCTCCTGCCTTCAATCTTTCCCAGCATCAAGATCTTTTCCAATCAGTTGGCTCTTTGCAGCAAGTGGCCAAAGTATTGGAGCTTTAGCATCAGTCCTTCCAATGAATATTCAGGACTGATCTCCTTTAGGATTGCCTGGTTGGATCTCCTTGCAGTCCAAGGGACTCTCAAGAGTCTTCTCCAACACCACAATTCAAAAGCATCAATTCTTTGGCACTCAGTTTTCTTTATGGTCCAACTCTCACATCCATACATGACTACTGGAAAAACCATAGGTTACTCATGATAATTAAATAGATTATGCTTAGGGTGAGTGTAATGAGGGATGAAAGAAAATATACTTCAATTAGGCCTTTTTGGTCTGACAGTAGTGTAGAGAATTTTATTTGAATAAGGGAAGTAGTTTTCATAGGATTCTTTCTAGTCAGATTAAATCTAGGAGGGATGATGCTGATTTCTGGCTTGTTGATAAATTTAAGTATGGTGGGAAGTGATGTATAATAATGAGAAAATATCCTAAGAGGCTGGAAAATTTGAAAAATTTGAGGGTATTTAAATTTTAAGTTGTGTGTAGTGAGAGTGATTTCGAATGCCAGAGTAAAACCTAGGATGGTCACAGCAAGGGAAGTTAGTTTCGAGAAATAAGGTGGAGTTATTTGAAGCATTGTTGTTGGGGAAATATTGTTGGAAGTAATGAATCCAGTGAAAATACTTCCCACGAGTAAATGTTTAATAGAATTGATTGGGAGTGGATTGTTTTCATTAATTAAAGTTAATGAATTGTCCTAATAGTGTAAAGAAAATCATGTGGGTGCTATAGACAGCTGTAAGAGACGTGGTGATGAGACTTGGGCTCAGGTGTTGGTATACAATGTATTGGCAATGTTGATAATTTGGGTCTTTAGAGTAGAAGCCTGTGAGGAACGGTATTCCCAACAGTGAGCGACTTCTGATAGTGAGGGCTGTTGTGGTACAAGGTAATGCCTTAAATAAACCTCCTAACTTTCAAATGTCTTGTTCATCATTTGGGCTATGAATAATGGATCCAGACTATGATATGGATCCATATAAACAGTATGGCCTTTAAAAAGGGGTGTGTGCAAATATCGAGAAATGCTGGATAAGATTGGTTAATATTGATTATTAATGATTATAAGGCCTAATTGGCTTGAAGTAGAGAAGGCAACAATCTTTTTAATGTCATTTTGGGTAAGAGTGCATATTGCTGTAAATAATGTAGTGATATTTATCCAAATATAATGTTGTTTGGATAAATTTATTATTCTGTTAAAGGGTAAAAGTGGATAAGTAGGAAAATACCTGCTATAACTACTGTGCTTGAGTGGAGTAGGGCTAAAATGGGAGTAGGGACTTCTGTTGCTGAGGGAAGTCACGAACAGAGGCCAAATAGGGCGGATTTTCCAGTTGCAGACAACACAAGTCCTATTAGAGGTAGGTTTGAGTAAGCGATTTAGGTTAAGCATCAAGATTTGTTGTATGTCTCATGGGTTTAAGTTAAATAGAAATTATACTACTGATATAATCCAATGTCTCTAGTGTGATTATATAAAATTGTTTGAAGAGCAGCTCTATTTGCGTCTGCTTATCCATATCATCACCTGATAAGTAGGAAAGATATAATTCTGACTCCTTTTCACCCAATGAAAAGTTGTGAAAGATTGTTTTCAGTGACAAGAATTAGTATTGTGATAAGAAAAAGTAGTATTTAAGTATCATATTGAAAATTCCTTAACTGATCATGTGAGAAATAATTCTACTGGAACAAATATTGAGAAATAGTCTAATTTGAAGCTAAGTGATGATTTAAGGGTTCAGATTGAGATAATTATCTCTTGACATATATGAATAAATATTGTTGGAATTAAGCTGCTGATAGAAGTAGTGGTTTTTACATAGGATGGATATATACTACTTTTGTAGATGTTGGTGTTTGTTATTATAATCGATACATTTAGTATAAATATGTAGTGTGAAAGAAGTAAATAAGTTTAGTTTATTTGTAGTTGCACCAATTTTTTGGTTCATAAGACCTATGGGATAACTACTATCCAGTTTGAAAAAGCCATACTATTATATGGGGTAGCATGAATTAGCAGTTCTTGCATACTTTTTTTTTTAAATAAGAAGGTATAGTTTCCTGTTACTAGATTCATAAACTAATATTTAAAAAAAAAAACTATATTTACAGTATTAGAACCCTAAAATGATTCAAGGGTTTAATGATAAGAGTAAGAGAGGTAAAATGTGAGAGGTTATGAGGCATTTTCTTCTGTGAATGATAGTTTAATATTATTGATAAGGTATGTTTTATTTGACTCATTGTGTTACAATTAATGTGTGTAGGAAGATAAGGCAGTAATTATTGTATTGTGTTAATTCCTATTAAGATAATCGTGATATTTGATCATGAGAAGGATGATACTACCACAAGTAGTTCTCCAGTTAGAGTGATAGTTGGTGGTTAGAGCTGGGTTGGTTAAACTTGCTAGTAGTCATCATGTATTAATGGGAGGAACGTTTGTAGACCTCATGCTAGAATTATTGTTTGGCTGTGAATTCTTTCATAATTTTAATTGTCTAGGCAGAATAATATGGATAATGTGAGGTTGTGGGCAGTTATTAGATTTGTGGCTCCTATATAAGCTTTAAGGTGTTAAGTGAAAGAGGACAGTGAAAAAGCTGGTTTAAAACTCAACATTCAAAAAACGAAGATCATGGCATCTGGTCCCATCACTTCATGGCAAATAGATGGGGAAACAATGGAAACAGTGAAAGACTATTTTGGGGGGCTCCAAAATCACTGCAGATGATGACTGCAGCCATGAAATTAAAAGACGTTTGCTCCTTGGAAGAAAAGCTATGACCAACCTAGACAGCATATTGAAAAGCAGAGACATTACTTTGCCAACAAAGGTCCATCTAGTCAAAGCTATGGATTTTCCCGTAGTCATGTATGGTTGTGAGAGATGGACTATAAAGAAAGCTTAGCACCAAAGAATTGACGCTTTTGAACTGTGGTGTTGGAGAAGACTCTTGTCTTCTCCAAGTCCAAGAGTCCCTTGGACTGCAAGGAGATCCAACCAGTCAATCCTAAAGAAAATCAGTCCTGAATATTCATTGTAAGGCTGAAGCTGAAACTCCAATTCTTTGGCCACCTGATGGGAAGAACTGACTCAATGGAAAAGCTGCTGATGCTGGGAAAGATTGAAGGCAGGAGGAGAAGGGGATGACAGAGGATGAGATGGTTGGATGGCATCACTGACATGACATAAGTTTGAGTAAGCTCCAGGAGTTGGTGATGGACAGGGAAGCCTGGTGTGCTGCAGTCCATGGGATCACAAAGAGTCAAACATGACTGAGCAACTGAACTGAGCATAACAACTGCTGTGTGACTGACAGATGAATACACAATCAGTGACTTCAGGTCTGTTTGGCGTAAACAAATTGAACCTAGTTATGGTTATTCCTCCTAAAGTGAAAGTGAAGTCGCTCAGTTGTGTCCGACTTTTCGCGACCCCATGGAATGCAGCCTTCCAGGCTCCTCCATCCATGGGATTTTCCAGGCAAGAGTGCTGGAGTGGGTTGCCATTGCCTTCTCCAATGCATGAAAGTGAAAAGTGAAAAGTGAAATTGAAGTCACTCAGTCGTGTCCAACTCTTAGCGACCCCAGGGACTGCAGTCCACCAGGCTCTGCCGTCCCTGGAATTCTCCAGGCAAGAGTACTGGAATGGGGTGCCATTGCCTTCTCCATAAGGCGAGTATAAAAAAGGGTATGTTATGAAATCTGTTAATGTGTTTAGAATTGTTGTGATTCACAATATACCACAGCCTCAGGATCTTACTGGTTCAGCCACTAGGACTATGGATCCTGCAACGGGGGCTTCTACCTGCGCTTCAGGTAATCAAAGGTGAAGGCTGTAGAGGAGTGTTTTTACTGTAAAGGCTGTCATACATGCTAGTCGTGTGAAAATGTTGAATCAGGAGTTGGATGTTGCTTGTGTTCAATATTGAAGTATTAGAAAATGTAGTGAGCCTGTGACAGTTTTTGTTTGTTTTGGCCATGCAGTGCAGCATGCAGAATCTAGGCAGGATCTTTAGTTCCCTTACACCCCTTGCAGTAGAAGCTTGGAGGCTTAACCCCTGGACTTCCAGGGAGGTCCCAAACCTGAGATGATGTGAATATATACTAGTGCTACTAAGAGTAGAAGAACTCCTACTAGGGTATAAAATGAGAAGGTTCTGCTTTAAGATGTTCTATTTGATTACTCCATTGGGTAATGATAATAAGTGTTGAAATTACTGTTGCTTCAAATAAAATATAAAATGAGATTAATTCTGTGGCTGTGAATTTTATAATTAGGAATATTTCTAATATAATTAGTATGGTAAATATTGTTTTAAGCTAATGATTCTTTGAGTAGGCGAAATTGGTTGGCTATTAATGTTAATCATGAGTCATATTGTTAAAAATTAATAATGATGCTGATTAAGGACTTAGAGAAAAAAATTAGTGAGAAGTTAAGGCTACTGTCATTAAATTAAGACAAAAAAGCTTATAGACTAATTAATAAGCTATGGACTGTGGTATTAATTTAGATTATGTTCTTTGATAGTCATGTTTGTGGTATTAGTATAATTGTAGGAATAATTTTTTGTTTATGTGTTTGTCACTTTTCTTTACTTTTTCTTTTTTACTTTTTACTTTTATTTTTTAACACCAAAAACATTTTGTATTGGGGTGTAGCCAATTAATGATGTCGCGATGGTTTCAAATGAACAGTGAAGGGACTTAGCTATACATATACATGTATACATTCTCCTTCAAACCCCCTTCCCATCCAGGCTGCCACATAACATTGAGCAGAGTTCCATGTGCTGTACAATAGACTTTTGTTATCCATTTTAAATATAGCAGTGTGTACATGACCTTCAAAGTCCTTAACTATCCCTTCCCCCCAGCACCCATGAGTTGCTTTTCTAAGTCTGTGAGTCTCTTTCTGTTTTGTAAGTTCATTTGTATCCTTTCTTTTTAGGTTCCACATATAAGGGATGTCATATGATATTTCTCCGTCTCTGTCTGACTTACTTCACTCAGTATGACACTCTCTAGGTCCATCCATGTTGTTGCAAATGGCCTTATTTCATTCTTTGTAATGTCTGAGTAATATTCCATTGTGTGTGATATACCACATCTTCTTTATCCATTCCTTTGTCAATGGACATTTACGTTGTTTCCATGTTTTGACCATTGTAAACAGAGCTGCAATGAACATTGGGGTGTATGTATCTCTTTTAAATGTGTCTCCAACATTAAACCACAAAGTTCTGTCAATTCTCTCATCAAGGTAGCTCTATTTTAAGTTTTTTAAGGAACCTCCATACTTACTGTTTTCCATTGTGGCTATACCAATTTACATTCTCACCAACAGTGCAGGAGGGTTCACTTCTCTCCACACCCTCTCCAGCATTTGTTTGTGGCTTTTTTGATGATGGCCATTCTGACTGGTGTGAGGTGATATCTCATTGTAGTTTTGAATTGCATTTCTCTAATAACTAGCGATCTTGAACATCTTTTCATGGGCCTATTGGCCATCTGTATGTTCTCTTTAGAGAAATATATATTTAGGTCTTCTGCCCATTTTTTGAGTGGGTTGTTTGTTTTGATGCTATTAAGTGGCATAAGCTGTTTGTAAATTTTGGAGACTAATCCCTTATCAGTCACATCATTTGTCAATATTTTCTTCCTATCTGTGGGTTTTGTTTTTGTTTTGTTTATTGTTTCCTTTGCTGTGCAAAAGCTTGTGAGTTTAAGTAGGTCTGATTTGTTTATTTTTGCTTTTATTTCCATTATTCTGGGAGATGGATTAAAATAGATTTTGCTGTGATTTATGTCAGAGAGTATTCTGCCTGTGTTTTCCTCTGAGAGTTTTATTGTGTCTGGTCTAACATTTAGGTCTTTAATCCATTTTGAGCTTATTTTTGTGCATGTAGTTACCAAATGAGCTAATTTCATTGTTTTACATGTGGCTGTCCAGTTTTCCCAGCACCATTTGTTGAAGAGACTGTCTTTCCAACATTGTGTAGTCTTGCCTCCTTTGTCATAGATTAACTGACTGTAGGTGCGTGGACTTATTTCTGGGTTTTCTATCCTGTTCCATTGATCTGTATTTCTATTTTTGTGCCATTACCATACTGTTTTGATGACTGTAGCTTTGTAGTATAGTCTGAAGTCCAAGCGCCTGATTCCTCCAGTTCCATTTTTCTTTTTCAAGATGCTTTGGCTCTTTGGTGTCTTTTGTGTCTCCATACAGATTTTGAGATTTTTTTTGTTCTACTACCTACTAAGTCACTTCAGTCGTGTCCAACTCTGTGCGATCCCATAGACAGCAGCCCACCCAGCTCCTCCGTCCCTGGGATTCTCCAGGCAAGAACACTGGAGGGGGTTGCCATTTCCTTCTCCAATGCATGGAAGTGAAAAGTGAAAGTGAAGTCGCTCAGTCGTGTCCGATTCTCAGCAACCCCATAGACTGCAGCCTTCCAGGCTCCTCCGTCCATGGGATTTTCCAGGCAAGAGTACTGGAATGGTGTGCCATTGCCTTCTCCTAGTTCTGTGAAAAATGCCATTGGTAATTTGATAGGGCTTGTGTTGCATCTGTAGATTGTCTTGGGTAGTATAGTCATTTTGGGAATATTTATTCTTCTAATCCATGAATACAGTGTATCTTTCCATCTGTTTATGTTTTCTTTGATTTCTTTCATCAGCATCTTATACTTTTTGGAGTACAGGTCTTTTATCTCCTTAAGTAGGTTTATTCCTAGGTGTTTTATTTGTTTTGATGGAATGGTAAATGGAATTGCTTCTTGAATTTCTCTTTCTAATCTTTCATTGTTAGTGTATAGAAATGCAACAGATTTCTGTGTATTAATTTTATGACCTGCGACTTTACCAAATTTGTTGATGAACTCTAGTAATTTTATGGTAATGTCTTTAGGATCTTCTATGTATAGTATCATGTCATCTGCAAACAGTGACAATTTAGCATCTTTTCCAATTTGGATTCCCTTTACTTCTTCTCTGCTGTAGCTAGGACTTCCAAAACTATGTTGAATAAAAATGGTGAGAGTGGACAGCCTTGTCTTGTTCCTGATTTTAGAGGGAATGCTTTTAGCTTTTCACCATTGAATATGGTGCTAGTCGTAGGCTTGTCATATATGGCCTTTACTATGTTGAGGTATGTACCCTCTATGCCCACTTTCTGGAGAGTTTTTCCATAAATTGGTGGTGAATTTTGTCAAAAGCCTTTTCTGCATCTATTGAGATGATCATATGGTTTTTATTCTTCAATTTGTTGAATATGGTGTATCACATTGATTGATTTGTGGATGTTGAAAAATCCTTGCAACCCTGGGATGAATCCTACTTGATCATGGTGTATGATCTTTTTAATGTATTGTTGGATATGGATTGCTCATATTTTGTTGAGGATTTTTGCATCTATTGTTCATTAGTGATATTGGCCTGTAATTTTCTTTCTTTTTTTTTTGTGGTATCTTTGTCTGGTTTTGGTATCAGATGGTGGCCTCATGAAATGGATTGGTAAGTGTTCCTTCCTCTGCAACTTTTTCGAATAGTTTCAGAAGGATAGGTCTTAACTCTTCTCTAAATGTTTGATAAAATTTGCCTGTGAAGCCATCAGGTCCTGGACTTTTGTTTGTTGGGAGTTTTTTAATAACAGTTTCAATTTTAGTGTTTGTGATTGGTTTGTTCGTATTTTCTGTTCATTTACGGAGATTGTAACTTTCTAAGAAATTGTGCATTTCTTCCAGTAATTCCAATAAAAATGCCATTTTATTGGTATAAGTTGTTCATAGTAGTCTTATGATTCTTTGTATTTCTGTGGAGTCAGTTGTAACATCTTTTCTATTTCTAATTTTACTGATTTGAGTCCTCTCCCTTTTTTTCTTGATGAGTCTGGCTAATGCTTTAATCTTGTTTATCTGCTCAAAGAACCAGCTTTTAGTTTCATTGATCTTTGCAATTGTGTTCTTTGTCTCTATTTCATTTATTTCTGCTCTGATCTTTATGATTTCTTTCCTTCAACTAACTTTAGGTTTAGTTTGTTCTTCTTTCTCTAGTTGTATGAGGTGTAAGGTTAGGTTTTTTGTTTGAGATTTTTCTTGTTTCTTGAGGTAAGACTGTATTGCTATAAACTTCCCTTATAGAACTGCTTTTGCTGCATCCCATAAGTTTTTTACCTTTGTGCTTTCCTTTTCATTTGTCTCTAGGTACTTTTTTAAATTTATTCTTTTATTTCTTCAGTTATCTAATGGTTGTTTAGTCACATATTGTTTAGCCGCTACATGTTTGTGTTTCTTAGGGCTTTTTTCCTTGTAGTTTATTTCTAATCTCATAGCATTGTGATTAGAAAAGATGCTTGATATTATTTCAATTTTCTTAAATTTACCAAGGCTCATCTTGTAGCCCAGCATGTGGTCATGTGTGGGCTATACATGACCGTATGCACTTGAGAAAAATGTGTAGTCTGCTGCTTTTGGATGGAATGCTCTATAAATGTCATTTATGTCCAGTTCATCTAAAGTGTCATTTAAGGCCTGTGTTTCCTTATTGATTTTCTGTCTGGATGATCTACTGATGAAAGTAGGGTATTAAAGCCCCCCACTGTTATTGTGTTACTGTTTATTTCTCCCTTTCTGTTTATTAGTATTTGCCTTACATATTGAGGTGCTCCTATATTGGGTGCATATATATTTATAATTGTTGTATCTTCTTCTTGGATCGAACCCTTGATCATTATGTAGTGTCTTTCTTTGTCTTTTATAACAGTCTTTGTTTTAAAGTCTATTTTGTCTGACATGAGTAATGCTACTCCAGCTTTCTTATGATTTCCATTTGTGTGAAATACCTTCTCCCATCCCCTTACTTTCAGTCTTTAAGTGTCCCTAGGTATGAAGCGGGTCTCTCGTAGACAACATACATATCGGTCTTGTTTTTGTATCCACTCAGCCAGTCTGTTGGTTGGTGCATGTCTTTCGGTTGGTGCATTTAATCCATTTACATTTAAAGTAATTGTCAATATGTATGATCCTATTACCATTTTGTTAATTGTTTTGGGTTTATTTTTTGTAGAAGTTTTCCTTCTCTTGTGTTTCCTGCCTACAGAAGTTCCTTTAGCATTTGTTGTAAAACAGGTTTAGCAGGGATGAATAATCTCAGCTTTTAAGGTTCATCTAGTCAAGGCTGTGGTTTTTCCTGTGGTCATGTATGGATGTGAGAGTTGGACTGTGAAGAAGGCTGAGCGCCGAAGAATTGATGCTTTTGAACTGTGGTGTTGGAGAAGACTCTTGAGAGTCCCTTGGACTGCAAGGAGATCTAACCAGTTCATTCTGAAGGAGATCAGCCCTGGGTTTTCTTTGGGAGGAATGATGCTAAAGCTGAAACTCCAGTACTTTGGCCACCTCATGCGAAGATTTGATTCATTGGAAAAGACTCTCATGCTGGGAGGGATTGGGGGCAAGAGGAGAAGGGGACGACAGAGGATGAGATGGCTGGATGGCATCACCGACTCAATGGACGTGAGTCTCGGTGAACTCCGGGAGTTGGTGATGGACAGGGAGGCCTGGCGTGCTGCAATTCATAGGGTTGCAAAGAGTCAGACACAACTGAGCGACTGATCTGATCTGATCTGATCTTTGCTTGTGTGGAAAGCTTTTGATTTCTCCATAAAATCTGAATGAGAGTCTTGCTGAGTAGAGCATTCTTGGTTGTAGGTTCTTCCCTTTCATCACTTGGAATATATTCTGCCATTCTCTTCTGGCTTGTAGAGTTTCTGTTGAGAAATCGGCTGATAACCTTATGTGTTTTTCCTTGTATGTTATTTATCTTTTTTCCCTTGTTGCTTTAATAATTTAACTTTGTCTTTAATTTTTGTCAGTTTGATTGCCATATGTTTCGATGTGTTCCTCACTGGATTTATCCTGCTGACGACTCTCTGCATCCTGGACATGATTGACTATTTCCTTTCCCATGTTGGGGAAGTTTTCAGCTATTATCTCTTCAAGTATTTTCTAGGGTCCTTTCTCTCTTTCTTCTCCTGGGACCCCTATAATGTGAATGTTGGTGTGTTTAATGTTGTCCCAGAGGTCTGTTAGGCTGCCTTCATTTCTTTTCATTCTTTTTTCTATATTCTGTTTTGCAGCATTGATTTCCACCTTTTGTCTTCCAGGTCACTTATACATTCTTCTGCCTCCATTACCCTGCTGTTGATTCCTTCTAGTGTATTGTTCATCTCTGTTTCTTAGTTCTTCTAGGTCTTTGGTAAACATTTCTTGCATCTTCTCAATCTTTGCCCTCCATTCTTTTCTGAGATCCTGAATTATATTCACTATCATTATTCTGAATTCTTTTTCTGGTAGGTTGCCTATCTCCACTTAATTTAGTTATTTTTCTGGGAATTTATCTGTTCCTTCATCTGGACATAATCCTATTTCTTTTCATTTTGGGTAGCTTTCTTTGATTGTGGTATTAGTTCTGGAGGCTGATGGGATTGTAGTTCTTATTTCTTCTGTCAGCCCTTTGAAGATAAGAGGCTTGTGCAAGCTTCCTGATGGGAGGGACTTGCTGGGGAAACTGGTTCTTGCTCTGGTGGGCAGGACCATACTCAGTAAAACTTTAATCCAATTGTCTGCTGATGGGTGGAGCTGTTCTTTCTCCCTGTTAGTTGTTTGGCCTGAGATAACCCAGTCCTGGAGTCTATAGGCTTCTATAGTAGGGCTATTGGTGACCTCCAAGAGGGCTTATGTCATGATGCAGCTCCTGGGACTGTTGCTGTCAGTGCCCCCATTCCCTCAGCAGGCTCCTGCCAACACACACCTCTGCAGGAGACCCTCAAATACTCACAGGTAGGTCTGGCTCAGTCTCCTGTGGGGTCACTGTTCCTTTCCCCTGGGTCCTGTGCACACAAGATTTTGTTTGTGCCCTCCAAGAGTCTCTGTTTCCCCCAGTCCTGTGGAATCTCTGTAGCCAAATCCCACTGACCTTCAAAGTCGGATTCCCTGGGGATTCCCAGTCCCTTGGCTAAATCTCCAGACTGGGAAGCCTGACATGGGGCCTAGAACTTTCACAACAGTATGAGAACTTCTTTGGTATTATTGTTCTCCAGTTAGTGAGTCACCACCTGTCAGGCATAGGATTTGATTTTATTGTAATTGTTCCCCTTCTGCCATTTTGTTGTGGCTTTTCCTTTGTCCTTGGATGTGGGGTGTCTTTTTTGGTGGGTTCCAGTGTCATCCTGTTGATGGTTGTTCAAAAGCTAGTTGCAATTTTGTGGCTCTGGCAGGAGAAGATGAGTGCAAGAAAAGAGATCAAGAAAGTCTGTTACTGTTTCCATTATTTCCCCATCTATTTGTCATGAAGTGATGGGACCGGATACCATGATCTTCGGTTTTTGAATGTTGAATTTTAAGCCAGCTTTTTCACTTTCCTCTTTCTCCTTCATCAAGAAGCTTTTCAGTTCTTCTTCACTTTCTGCCATAAGGGTGGTATCATTTGCATATCTGAGGTTATTGGTATTTCTCCCAGCAATCTTGATTCCAACTTGAGCTTCATCCAGCCTGGCATTTCGCATCATGTACTATGCACAGAGATTAAATAAGTAGGTTGACAATATATAGCCTTGATGTACTCCTTTCCCAATTTTGAACCAGTTTGTTGTTCCATGGGTGGTTCTAACTGTTGCTTCTTGACCTGCACATAAATTTCTCAGGAGGCAGGTAAGGTGGTCTGGTATTCCATCTCTTGAGGAATTTCCCAGTTTATTGTAATCCACACAGTCAAAGGCTTTAGCATAGTCAATGAAGCAGAAGTAGATTTTTTCTGGAATTCCCTTGCTTTTTCTGTGACCCAACAGGTGTTGGCATTTTGATCTCTGGTTCCTTTGCCCTTTCTAAATACAGCTTGTAAATCTGGAAATTCTTGGCTTGCATACTTTGAAGCCTAGCTTGAAGGATTTTGAGCATGTTTACCTTGCTAGCATGTGAACTGAATGCAATTGTATGGTAGTTTGAACATTCTTTGGCTTTGCACTTCTTTGGAATGAAAATTGACCTTTTCCAGTCCTGTGGCCACTGCTGAGTTTTCCAAATTTGCTGGCATATTGAGTGCAGCACTTTTACAGCATCATCTGTTGGGATTTGAAATAGCTCAGCTGTAATCCCATCACCTCCACTAGCTTTGTTCATAGTTATGCTTCCTAGAGCTTTGCTGATAGCTTAGTTGGTAAAGAATCCACATGCAATGCAGGAGACCCCTGGGTTGGGGTCGAATCCTGGGTCAGGAAGATCCACTGGAGAAGGGATAGGCTACCCACTCCAGTATTCTTGGGCTTCCCTTGTGGCTCAGCTGGTAAAGAATGTGCCTGAAAGGCAGGAGACCTGGGTTAGATCCCTGGGTTGGGAGGATCCACTGGAAAAGGGAAAGGCTACCCATTTCAGTATTCTGACCTGGAGAATTCCATGGACTGTATAGTCCATGGGATTGCAAAGAGTTGGACACGACTGAGTGACTTGCACTTGCATTTAACTTCTCTCAGTGCTTCCTAAGGCCCACTTGACTTCGCGCTCTAGGATGTGTGGCTCTAGGTGAGTGACCACACCATCATGGTGATCCAGGTCATTAAGTCCTTTTTTGTACAGTTCTTCTGTGTTTTCTTGCCACCTTTTCTTAGTATTCTTAGTATTCTTAGAGCTTCTGTTAGGTCCATACTGTTTCTGTCCTTTATTGTACCTGTCTTTGCATTGAATGTTCTCTAGGTATCTCTGATTTTCTTGAAGAGATCTCTAGTCTTTCCCAACCTGTTGTTTTCCTCTATTTTTTGCATTGTTCACTTAAGAAGGCTTTCTTATTTCTCCTTGCTATTCTTTGGAACTCTGCATTCAGATGAGTATATCTTTTCTCCTTTAACTTGTTTTAAGCCCTCCTCAGACAAACATTTTGCCTTTTTACATTTCTTTTTCTTGGGGATGGTTTTGATCACTGCCTCCTGTACAATGTTATAAAGCTCTGTCCATGGTTCTTCAGGCACTCTATCAGATCTATTCCCTTGAATCTATTTGTCACTTCCACTGTATAATTATTAAGGGATTTGATTTAGGACATACCTGAGTGGTCTAGTGGTTTCCCCTACCTTCTTCAATTTAAGTCTGAATTTTGCAATGAGGAGTTCATGATCTGAGCGGCACTCGGCTCCTGGTCTTGTTTTTGCTGACTATAGAGCTTCTCCAACTTCGGCTGCAAAGAATATAATAATCTGATTTTGTTATTGACCGTCTGGTGATGTCCATATGTAGAGTTATCTCTTGTGTTGTTGGAAAAGGGGGTTTGCTGTGATCAGTGTGTTCTCTTGGCAAAACTCTATTAGCCTTTGCCCTGTTCATTTTGTACTCCAAGGCCAAATTTGCCTGTTACTCCAGGAATCTCTTGACTTCCTACTTTGTATTCCAGTTCCCTATGATGAAAGGGTGTCTTTTTTTTTTTTTTTTTTTTTTTTTGGTGTTTGTTCTAGAAGGTCTTGTAGGTCTTCAGAGAACCATTCAACTTCAGCTTCTTCAGCATTAGTGGTTGGGACATAGACTTGAATTACTGTGATATTCAGTGATTTGCCTTGGAAACAAACAGAGTTCATTCTGTCGTTTTTGAGATTGCACCCAAGTACTGAATTTTGGACTCTCTTGTTGACTATGGGGGCTACTCCATTTCTTCTAAGGGATTCTTGCCCGCAGAAGTAGATATAATGGTCATCTGAATTAAATTCACCCATTCCCATCCATTTTAGTTCACTGATTGCTAGAATGTCGATGTTCACACTTGCGATCTCCTGTTTGACAACTTCCAATTTACCTTGATTCATGAGCCTAACATTCCAGGTTCCTATGCAATATTGTTCTTTATAGCATCAGACTATACTTTCACCACCATGCACACCCACAGCTGGGCATCTTTTCTGCTTTGGCTTCATCTCTTCATTCTTTTTGGAGCCATTTCTCTGCTCTTCTCCAGTATCATATTGAACATTTACCAACCTAGAGGGTTCATCTTTCAGTGTTGTATCTCTTTGCCTTTTTGTACCGTTCATGGGATTCTCAAGGCAAGAATGCTGAAGTAATTTGCCATTCCCTTCTCCAGTGGACCCCGTTTTGTCAAATCTCTCCACCATGACCTGTCTGTCTTAGGTGGCCCTACACGGCATGGCTCACAAAGCTGGGATCCACATGATCATTTTGGTTAGTTTTCTGTGATTGTGCTTTTCATTCTGTCTGCCCTCTGATGGATGAGGATAAGAAGCTTATGGAAGCTTCCTGATGGGAGGGACTGGCTGGGGGGAAAACTGGGTCTTGCTCTGGCAAGGCCATGCTCAGTAAATCTTTAATCCAATTTTCTGCTGATGGGTGGGGCTGTGTTCCCTCCCCATAGTTTGGCCTGAGGCCAATCTATGGAAGGGGTAATGGCAGCCTCCTCCAAAAGGACTTACACCAGCATGCCATGCCTCTCAGGACTGCTGCTGTCAGTGCCCCTGGCCCTGTGGCAGGCTGCAGTTGACCCACGCCTCCACCAGCGACTCCCAAACACTCATAGGTGAGTCTGACTCAGTCTCTTGTGGAGTCACTGTTCTTTCTCCTGGGTCCTGGTGCACACAAGTTTTTGTTGGGCCCTCCAAGTGTCTCTGTTTCCCCAGTCCTGTGGAAATTCAGTAATCAAATCCTGTTGACCTTCAAAGTCAGATTCCCTGGGGATTCTCAGTCCCTTTGCTGGATCCCCAAGTTGGGAAGTCTGTTGTAGGGCCTAGAATTTTCACAACAGTGCGAGAACTTCTTTGATATCACTGTTCTCCAGTTTGTGGATCGCCCACCCAGCAGCTCTATAGTACGGCTAATGGCGACCTCCTCCAAGAGGACTAATGCCACATGCTGTGCCTCCCAGGACTGCTGCTGCCAGAGCCCCTCTCCCCACAGCAGGCCACTGCTGACCCATGCCTCCGCAGGAGACCCTCAAACATTTACAGGCAGGTCTGGCTCAGTCTCTTGTGGGGGGTCACTGCTCCTTTCCCTGAGTCCTGGTGTGCCTTCTCAGTTCCTCTGGCGGGCATAATGTTTGGTTTAGGTGCAGTTGGGCCCCTCCTACTGTCCTGTGGTGGCTTCTCCTTTGCCCGTGGACATGGGATATCTTTTTTTGGTGGGTTCCAACATTTTCTTGTTGATGATTGTTCAGCAGCTAGCTGAAATTTTGGTGTTCCCTCAGGAGAAGATGAGTGCTCATCCTTCTACTCTGCCAACTTGTTCTAGGAACTTTAAGTGCGTATTACTAACTGAAAGAAGCCAGTATGAAAAAGCTTCATACTGTGTGATTCTAGACTTTCTAGAAAAGGTAAAACTGTAGGGACAGTAAATGGATCAGTGGTTGCTAGAGGCTCAAGGGGAGGGAGGGAAGGAGGGATAAATAGGTGGACCACAGGGGAAACCATCTGTGACACTGTAATGGAGGATATGCATCATTATACATTTGTCAAAACCTGTAGAACTGTACAGCACAGAGAGTCTACCCCAATGTAAACTATGATTTTAGTTAATAATAATGTGTCAATGTTGATTTATCAGTTATAACAAATGTATATACTAATCAGTTCAGTTCAGTCACTCAGTTGTGTCTGACTCTTTGAGACCCCATGAATTGCAGCAAGCCAGGCCTCCCTGTCCATCACCAACTCCCTGAGTTCACTCAAACTCACATCCATCAAGTTGGTGATGCCATCCAGCCATCTCATCCTCTGTTGTCCCCTTCTCCTCCTGCCCCCAATCTCTCCCAACATCAGAGTCTTTACCAATGAGTCAACTCTTCACATGAGGTGGCCAAAGTACTGGAGTTTCAGCTTTAGCATCATTCCTTCCAAAGAACACCCAGGGCTGATCTCCTTTAGAATGGACTGGTTGGATCTCCTTGCAGTCCAAGGGACTCTCAAGAGTCTTCTCCAACACCACAGTTCAAAAGCATCAATTCTTCAGCACTCAGCTTTCTTCACAGTCCAAATCTCACATCCATACATGGCCACTGGAAAAACCATAGCCTTGACTAGACGGACCTTTGTTGGCAAAGTAATGTCTTTGCTTTTGAAAATGCTATCTAGGTTGGTCATAACTTTCCTTCCAAGGAGTAAGTGTCTTTTAATTTCATGGCTGCAGTCACCATCTGCAGTGATTTTGGAGCCCCCAAAAATAAAGTCTGACACTGTTTCCACTGTTTCCCCATCTATTTCCCATGAAGTGATGGGACCGGATGCCATGATCTTAGTTTTCTGAATGTTGAGCTTTAAGCCCACTTTTTCACTGTCCTCTTTCACTTTCACCAAGAGGCTTTTTAGTTCCTCTTCACTTTCTGCCATAAGGGTGGTATCATCTGCATATCTGAGGTTATTGATATTTCTCCTGGCAATCTGGATTCCAGCTTGTGCTTCTTCCAGCCCAGTGTTTCTCATGATGTACTCTGCATATAAGTTAAATAAGCAGGGTGACAATATACAGCCTTGACGTACGCCTTTTCCTATTTGGAACCAGGCTGTTGTTCCATGTCCAGTTCTAACAGTTGCTTCCTGACCTGCATATAGGTTTCTCAAGAGGCAGGTCAGGTGGTCTGGTATTCCCATCTCTTTCAGAATTTTCCACCGTTTCTTATGATACACACAGTCAAAGGCTTTGGCATAGTCAATAAAGCAGAAATAGATGTTTTTCTGGAACTCTCTTGCTTTTTCCATGATCCAGCAGATGTTGGCAATTTGATCTCTGGTTCCTCTGCCTTTTCTAAAACCAGCTTGAACATCAGGAAGTTCACGGTTCACATATTGCTGAAACCTGGCTTGGAGAATTTTGAGGATTACTTTACTAGCGTGTGAGATGAGTGCAATTGTGCAGTAGTTTGAGCATTCTTTGGCATTGCCTTTCTTTGGGATAGGAATGACAACTGACCTTTTCCAGTCCTGTGGCCACTGCTGAGTTTTCCAAATTGCTGACATATTGAGTGCAGCACTTTCACAGCATCATCTTTCAGGATTTGAAATAGCTCAACTGGAATTCCATCACCTCCACTAGCTTTGTTCATAGTGATGCTTCCTAAGGCCCACTTGACTTCACATTCCAGGATGTCTGGCTCTAGGTGAGTGATCAGAGCATCGTAATTATCTTGGTCGTGAAGATCTTATTTGTACAGTTCTTCTGTGTATTCTTGCCACCTCTTCTTAACATCTGCTTCTGTTAGGTCCATACCATTTCTGTCCTTTATCGAGCTCATCTTTGCATGAAATGTTCCCTTGGTATCTCAATTTTCTTGAAGAGATCTCTAGTCTTTACCATTTTGTTGTTTTCCTCTATTTCTTCATTGATTACTGAGGAAGGCTTTCTTATCTCTTCTTGCTGTTCTTTGGAACTCTGCATTCAGATGCTTATATCTTTCCTTTTCTCTTTTGTTTTTCACTTCTCTTCTTTTCACAGCTATTTGTAAGGCCTCCCCAGACAGCCATTTTACTTTTTTGTATTTCTTTTCCATGGGGATGGTCTTGATCCCTGTCTCCTGTACAATGTCATGAACCTCTGTCCATAGTTCATCAGGCACTCTATCAGATCTAGTCCCTTAAATCTATTTCTCGCTTCCACTGTATAATCATAAGGGATTTGATTTAGGTCATACCTGAATGGTCTAATGGTTTTCCCTACTTTCTTCAATTTAAGTCTGAATTTGGCAATAAGGAGTTCATGATCTGAGCCACAGTCAGCTCCCAGTCTTGTTTTTGTTGACTGTATAGAGCTTCTCCCTCTTTGGCTGCAAAGAATATAATCAGTCTGATTTTGGTATTGACCATCTGGTGATGTCCATGTATAGAGTCTTCTCTTGTGTTGTTGGAAGAGGGTGTTTGCTATGACCAGTGTGTTCTCTTGGCAAAACTCTATTAGTCTTTGCCCTGCTTCATTCCGTATTCCAAGGCTAAATTTACCTGTTACTCCAGGTGTTTCTTGACTTCCTACTTTTGCATTCCAGTCCCCTATAATGAAAAGGACATCTTTTTGGGTGTTAGTTCTAGAAGGTCTTGTAGGTCTTCATAGAACTGTTCAACTTCAGCTTCTTCAGTGTTACTGGTTGGGGCATAGACTTAGATTACTGTGATATGAATGTATATACTAATACATAATGGTAATAATAGAGGAATCTGTGTAAATTGGTTAGGGGGTGGGAGGCCTGGCATGCTGCGATTCATGGGGTCGCAAAGAGTCGGACACGACTGAGCGACTGATCTGATCTGATCTGATGGAAACTCTATACTTTCTCCTCAGTTTTTTGATAACCTAAAACTGTTTTAAACAATAAAGTGTATTTAAACTTTTAAAAATGTTCTGGGCAAGCCAGAGGATGAGCCTGGAAGTCAGGGAACCCTACTGATGGGAAATGACTTTGTCAGATCAAGGGGACATTTTAATTCTGAAAGCCAGTAGGCAGTTTTGTTCTTCAAGACTAGAGGCACATGATGAGAGTGAAGGTTTCCCTTCAGTTCTACTGATACTCAGCAGTACTGATACTGCTGAGTCCAGAATCTGCACCTCAGACAGGTGGGTTCATAACTATATTTTACCACTAGAGCCGAGGCCTCCTTTACCACCTCCTCGGGCTCTCTGGGCAGGTGTCACTTCAGCAGTATGATAACAGGAGATAAAGAGGACTGGGTTCTCCTGTGGAATGTAGAGGTGACACAAAACAGGAATCCCGAACTAGTTCGTGTGCTTGGTTGGTTCAGTTTTAAGAAACTTGGTTGGGGGCACAGCCGCTGAGTGTCTGAACAAGGGATTATAATGTAGTGAATTAATAGCATGAAAATATCAGCTGACTTTATAAAAACATGTACCTCAGAAGGAAGGAAAAGATCAGTTTTTGCTGATATCTTAAGGACAGATTTCAACAGAAACACCTAGGGAAAACGACCATCACCTTTGAATGTCCAGTTCAGCCCTTCGCTAGGTGTAGGAGTCTGATCTGTAAGAGAAGTAACTTAGTGGGAGAACCTCCCAGGCCAGAGTCCCATTCAGACTCTGGAATCATTTATGGAAAAGACAGATCTCTGGGTGTATCTTTCCTTGAGACACACCCTAAGGGAGTAGCAAAAGGTTAGAAAGCCCACAAACTGGTGGGTACCAGGCTGCTAATTTGCTTTTAGAATGACATGATTTTTTCCTTTCTACCCAAGTCTAATTTTAATTAGTACCGGTAGTAGTGGTAGTAGTAAAGGACAGTTTTACTTGATGCCAAGCACTGTTCTAAGTACCTTTCATGAATTTAACTCATCAAATCCCCACAACAACCCTACCAGTCAAAGGACTGTTACTCCCTTTTACAGAGACAATGGTGTAGACATGAAATAATTTGCCTGGTCACGCTGGAAGAGTTGAGCCGGGGCTCGAATCCAAAGCCACCCCCAGAGCCCACTCTCACCCCTCACTCATGGCTGTTACAGACTCCAGGACTGCCTTGTAACATAGATCAAATTTTAAAAGAAGGAATGTGCATGTTTACCCTTTGTGTTTCAACCCTGCTCATCCATCCACTCCTATGTAAAACAACAATACTGTTGATTCTATCCAAATGGGAGAAAAATGGGGAAGAAAGAAGAAAATTAAAAAGAAAAACACAGCCTCTTTTCTTTCCTCTCTCAGTGCCTGCAAGTATCTTAAGAGCCTTTCCCTTTTTCCAGAGGGAGCGGTGATCTGGTTGGAATGTGTGTGAAACAAAACAGCAGCCCCACCTGACATGAGAGCTCCCAGTTGGGTGTCCAGGGTTCACGAGGCAGTCTTCCCAGGGAGCCCCTTCTCCTTAACCACCAGCCAGCCCCCTGGCTTGCCCAAGTGTTTGAGCTTCCCGTGTGGCTTGGCTGGTGTTGGTGGGGTTGCAGGACAGGATCCAGGAATGCTTCCTGCCCTTGCTCCCAGTTCAGGGCTCAGCTCTCCAGTTGAGGAGCCTTTGGGCAGAGGGCCATGCATTGAAGCTGAATGGACTGTTCCTTTAAGGAAAACCAGTCTTCTCCTCTTGATTAAATGACTAAATTAGTTCCAGATCCTCTGTCAGAGAGTCAAACTGTTCAAGAGGGAGAGGGAGAAATAGAAAATGTCTTAAGAAGGATACAGCTCTTCTTTACTTACTATAATAGGAGAAAAGCTAACTAGTCACAGAGAATGAATAGACTCACAGTTTTAAAAATGGATTTTTAATATAGTGTTTTTGGAAACCAAATTCTGAGCATAGGGCCTCAGGCTCAGAAATTGGCTGATACTTGGTTTAAAGCTGTGCTGTCACTGTCTTGAAACTCTTCATAATTTTTGAACAAAGAGTTCCACAGTTTTGTTTTGCATTGGGCTTAGCAAATGGTGTGGCCACGCTGTAAGTGAAGGCTATTTTAAGTCAGTATGATGCAGGTATTCACACTTTCTCCTCAATTTCAGGCAGGCTAGTGTATCCTGTCCAAGTTGGCCAATCAACTTCTGGGCTGCATTTTTTTTTTCCTCCTTTTAATGCCTCTCACGCTGGTAAGCTCCTGACATTATGTATACCCACTAATCTCTGCTGGAATGCACCATGGTGCAGTTTTGATGCTGGAGAGCACTGAACAAGAAGGCTAAGTCATCAGTATTTATAAACTAAAGTATCTCAAAGCTCACTTCTTCCTTTGGCTGGGTAGGTCAGGAATTTGGTACAAAACCTTCTCCTAAAATGGAGAGAGAATAATGGGAGGCAGTCAGGTCTTTGTTTCATGTGGGGCCTTCAGTGAAGACATGACCCTATTGTTTTCAACTGCAGCACACACTGGGGACTGACTCAGGACCTTGGTCAGTAAGATCAAGTTAACCCTGCCACCACAACCCAAAAGCTATACTTCCAGACCACCTGGCAAGAGAATCAGAGCGGAGGGATGAGGGACGTCCAAGCATGCCTGTGTGATTTGGGGAGCATGGCCTCTGCCTGACTTTTGGACCCGTCCACCTCTTCTGGCTCTGTGACCTTGGTCAGGTTACTTGACCTCTCTGTGCTGCGGTAAAAAGAAGATGATAATACATTCCTCACAGTATAGTCATGAGTAATTAATAGAATAGAGTAAGTAATGGTTTAGAACAATGCCTGGCACATAAGTGCTTAATACGCATTACTGTTACACTCGATCCAGTAGATCAAGGGAAGATTTCAGATGTTAGCTGTCATCACTGCCTAGTGGTCGGATGGAGCCATGGCAAGGTTAATCCTAAAGAGTAAATACTGCACAAGTTATTCCCGCTTATTTGGTCTTATAAATCTTAAAAAAAAAAAAATACAAGATTTTCTCATTAATTGAACTTGGAGACATAGAATAGTGCACTTAGTGAGACTGTCCGATTTAGAGGCAGAAATTTTTGGTATAACTTTTGCTGTCCCATTTCCTGGCTTTCTGAGCTTGGACAATTTTTCTAATGTCTCTTGCTTATTTTCCTTATTGGTGAAAATTACCAATAAAAGGAATGACAGCCTGCCTCACAGAATTATCCCGAGAATCACAGAAGATGATAGAATGAAAGTACTTTTAAATAAAAGGATGCTGCTGCCGCTGCTGCTGCTAAGCTGCTTCAGTCGTTTCCGACTCTGTGCGACCCCAGAGACGGCAGCCCACCAGGCTCCCCCATCCCTGGGATTCTCCAAGCAAGAACACTGGAGTGGGTTGCCATTTCCTTCTCCAATGCATGAAAGTGAAAAGTAAAAGTGAAGTCGTTCAGTCATGTCCGACCCTCAGCAACCCCATGGACTGCAGCCCACCAGGCTCCCCCGTCCCTGGGATTCTCCAGGCAAGAACACTGGAGTGGGGTGCCATTGCCTTCTCCTAAAAGGATGCTATATGTTGGCTATTTTGTGTTGGCTATTTTTATTCTCTGGACACAAACCTGCTGTAAATAAGAAAAGGTTAGTTATCTGCAGAGAAGGCAAGAGGAAGCCATTCTGGAATTGAGAACTGCAAAGCAGACGATCCACCCTCACTTTAGATATTAATAATTTAGTCAGGTCTCCAGGCAGGCTTCAAACTTACAAGTCCACAGCCAGTTCCACTTGCCGATCTACTTCCTGCTGTGCCATTCTCTTGATGACAACCAGATTGTGCTTTTCTTTTGTATTTTCTCTCTACCCACCCAGGAGACTCCGAGCCCACCCCAGTGAATCCTTGCTATGATGGGAGCCACACATGTGCCACCACAGCTCGGTGCCATCCGGCGACAGGTGTGGACTACACCTGTGAGTGTGCATCTGGGTACCAGGGAGATGGACGGAATTGTGTGGGTAAGACCCTGGTGCTCTGTGTTCCTCCATGAAGGCCTCCAGCATTCTGTCCATAGAAGACAAATGTCTGCTTTGTCATCTCCATGGATCAATGAGTTTAGCAGCTATTCATCTAAAAATACCAACTATTTAAAAACCAGGCATATTCTGGTTAGGTTTGCCAGAGCAGTTTGGAGTGGGTATTTAGGGCTATTGTAATTCGTGGATATTTTATACTCTTAAATATTGTTGTTTTGAGCCTGAATCAAGTATTTTTTACATTCAATAAAGAGTACATTTTTCTGGTTACCTTCAGATTTCAGACATCCATTTCATCCATTTCTTTCAGTTACTGTATCTCAAAAGCAGTCATGGAGATTTCTTTACACTTAAAAAGAAACATGGTTACTCTGTGTGTTTTTCTTCTCAGTGTTCAGAATTGCTTAAATGTTTAAAGAATTCTCAGAAGATTTGTTCAGAACACATCTCCCTGGGGCTCATACGTGAATGACTTGAAATAAATGTTTATTTTTATGGCGGGCTGCAGTGCGCATCTACATCTGGTGCTGAGCAGCCTGCACTTTGCCCCCCATTTAGTCTACCGACTGCTAGTCCCACCGAAACCTCTCAGGGCTGAGAGAATACAGAGTCTGCAGACCATCCACTTGTGGGGCCTTTGGTTTAAGCAGCCCTTTCTGTTCTTATTCCTCCTTAGATGTCAATGAATGTGCAACTGGCTTCCACCGCTGCGGCCCCAACTCTGTGTGCGTCAACCTGCTGGGGAGCTACAGATGTGAGTGCCGGAGTGGCTACACTTTTGCAGACGACCGGCACACCTGCATCTGTGAGTGCCTACCCGTGCTCCAGAGTGCATGACTTTCCACTGCAGCTCTACAGGAGATCTGCTGCATGGTTTTCTAGGAAACAGACAGTTCACATGGGAAGAACCCAAAGCTATGGCTCAGTTCAGTCCTGTGTGTTGGGGTTTTGTTTTTGTCTGGGTTTTTTTTTTTGTTGTTGTTGTGTTGTGCTATTTATCTATTGAAATAGAAATTTTTGGTGTAAGTCATGGAAGGATGTTCACCTCTGTCAGGACTGCTGTGTAGCTTGATGTTTGGCCCAATCATGTAGTAAGACTATGAACTTTTCTAATACCAACAGCTCTAGGTAGAGGTCAAGTGTTTCTCAAATCAGAATGACATAGATTTTGTAATTTAAAGAGGCTTGTCCTATTTGACTGACCAAACACTCCATTGGTGGTAAATATACCCTTTCTAGAGTTCCAAATAAATACTTGACATAAGAGTGGATCCAAAAGAACTAGATTTCCAAAGTCATTCCATTGCTAGAGCCAGATAATATTAGAGAAAACCCACTTTTGAATCCAGTGAGATGAAAAGGTAGCAGCAATCATAGAGACTCGTGTGTGTGTGTGTGTGTGTGTGTGTGTGTGTGTGTACATGTACACACAGGCATGCCAAGCAGCAGTGTTCTGCTTTAGTCAAGGACATTTGCTGACAACTTATTTTCATGCCTAGTATTATAGACACAAACCAAGACCATCACTTCTTAGATTGTAATTTGCATACAGCCATCCAGGGATCTTGTTAAAATGCCTATTCCAGTTCACTGGCTCTGGGTTGGGGTCTGGGAACTGCATTCCTTATAAACCCCCAGGTGTCCCCATGCTGTTGGTGTGCAGATCACACTGCAAAGAGCAGGGCTCACCCATTCGCGGGCCTGGGCTCTTGGACATCTTTGCCTTCTTCTCTCTTCAGTGATCACCCCACCTCCCAACCCCTGTGAGGATGGCCGTCATAACTGTGCTCCTGCCAGCCAGGCCCGGTGCATTCACCATGGAGATGGCTCCTTCAGCTGCGCCTGCCTGCCTGGTTATGCCGGAGACGGGCACCGGTGCACTGGTGAGTACCTGTGGGCAGCTCAGTGACCCTGAAAGTTGCTTTGGATGCACATCCCCACATCCCCAGGGCCTCAAGAAACCTCTCCTTTCTTTTGACTCACACCTCCTGGAACTGCTGGAAGAGGGAGGGAAAAAAAAAAAAAAAAGGTGTCCTTTGAGTCAGATTGTTGAGCGAGTATGGTTGTCCTTGGAGGAGATGTGCCTGGAGCAGTGGGGAGCTCCTGCCAGCTTGCAGTCTCCTGTTCCCTGGAGCTACTGTAGCTTGGAGGGATGCAAGGGAAAATTGTATATTCCCCTGGGAGGAAGTCTCCATCTTTCAGTTTCTTTAGCTAATGGCTTAATTCAGCACTTCCAGTCTTGCCCAATTTTTAGTTGCTGTTCCCCTGCTTGAAGTGATATTTGAAGCAATCTTTAAACATACAAACAATTCTTTCTGTGTAATTTATTCCTTTTCTCTCTCTCTCTCTGAAAGGGGAGAGGGGGAGAGAGAAGTAAAATCCATAGATATAAAAGGATATTAATGCATACCTAAGTACTCAAAGCTTTCCTTCCAGAAATCTAACTATCTTTAAGACTTTATACCATATTTTATAAAATCACTAAACCAGAAAGCAGGACTAACTGTTTAAATTTAACTTCAAGATGTATGAGGTTGTTACTGAAAAACTAGGCATAACACTCTGATTATAAATGTTCATGAAACTGGAATTAGTAGTACCTTAATATAGAGATCATTCAGTGAGCCTACATAATTCGCTGCTGCTGCTGCTAAGTCACTTCAGTCGTGTCCAATTCTGTGCGACCCCATAGATGGCAGCCCACCAGGCTCCCCCGTCCCTGGGATTCTCCAGGCAAGAACACTGGAATGGGCTGCCATTTCCTTCTCCAATGCATGAAAGTGAAAAGTGAAAGTGAAGTCGCTCAGTCGTGTCCGACTCCCAGCGACCCCATGGACTGCAGCCTACCAGGCTCCTCCGTCCATGGGATTTTCCAGGCAAGAGTACTGGAGTGGGGTGCCATTGCCTTCTCCACGTAATTCGCTAAAGATCTTCAAAACATCTGTCAGTAATACACACAAATAATGGTTAAATGAGATACTTGGAAATGAGAGCATGGTGGGAAAGGAGTCAGTTTTAGGAACAGAAATCGAAAATGCAGGCTTTCCCCTCTTTTCAAATCGCTTTTTGCATCTGGCCCTGGAATACCTGGGTGTACTGAGCAAATTTGCTAAGAACAGCCTTATAACTCGAGGAGCTTCTTTGCTGCTGTTGTTCAGTCCCTCTTGTGTATGACTCTTTGCGATCCCATAGACTGCAGAACGCCAGGCTTCCCTGTCCTTCACTATCTCCTGGAGATTGCTCAAACTCATGTCCATTGAGTTGGTGATACCATCTACCCATCTTGTCGTCTGTCGTCCCCTTCTCCTCCTTCTCAAACAGATCAAATAGCCTGTTCTTAACTAAATCAAATCTTCTTAAACAGATCGCATAGCCTGGCCCCGCCCTCCTCACCAGCTTCTTCTCCTCCCCTTTCCTTTTGGTTTCATCTGGATGGGCTGAATGGACCAGCAGCCTAAAGCCACATGTTCTTGACAGAACAGATACGTCAGGGCAGCACAGCCCTCTGCTCCTTTCCAGATGTGGGGCTTTTCGAATCTGGCTCTTGAATGTTTCCACTTCTGATGTATAGAGGCTTAGCTGTATGGCTTTCTTGAAAACACAGTTTATATTGAAATGACCCCAAACTGTGACTCAGTTCAGCCCTGAGGTGGGTTTTTTCTCCCTAAAAACACCCCCAGGTTTAGACAGAGCTCAAGTGCTTTTCAAGTTAGGATGGAGTAGAGGTGTAAGTCACAGGTGCTTGTCCCACTTGACTGCCAGAGAGCTCCATCCGCAACAGATACTCTCTACAGATGGAGGCACCCTCTAGGTCTGGGGGTGGTTGGGGGTGGGAGGAGGCATCAGGTGATGTGCACAAACCTCTCACATTTCTGCTGAGCCCCACAGTAGGAATACTGCTTTTTCCTCCCTTGTAGAAACTCATCATTCAGTTTGACGTAACACACTACCGGCTCTCAGAAATGAGAACACACAGAGAAAAAAATCTTGTCTGTAGAATTTCATATTTAAACATCAGGCTGCTCAGGTCAGCCGAGATGGTGTTTAGAAAGCATTTTATTCCTTAGGTCTTTGGTTTAAAACAAAGAAGTTGAAATTAATCGCCGCTTAGATGTGATGAGGATGAAAATCAGAATGTTAATGTAGGTGAGCTGCTGCTTGTCCTAACCCCTTCGAGAATCATTCTCCCTTCTTTTAACTTCTGCTTGTCTCGGAGGACTTGGGTTACCTTCTGGGGTTGTAGTAGGACCTTGAAATTAGCTACTTTTCCATGCTGGGAGTTTTCTAGGATTGTCATTCTTTGCTATGGTTGCCCTCTTTCTGATTTCAGGGACATTTTCAATTGTCCCTATTTCATCTCTGCTTCTCTACTTTTGGGATTCTCTCTGGAACCCACAAACTTAAACATAGGCCAGGCCAATCTGTTGCTTCCCCAGTATATTAGTAATCTATTGCAGCATAGCCATTTACCCCAAACACGTAACAGCTTAAAACAGTACACAGTATTATTATCAGTATGGTCTAGCTCATTCGTTTGCTTTAGGGTCTTCACAAGGCTGCAGTCAGGGGGGTCTGCCAGACCTGGGGTCTCATCTGGGGTCCAGGTGGGGAAAGAGGCTCACGTGGTTATCGGCAGGGTTCCATTCCCCAAGGACTTTCAGGTCCCTGCTGGCTATTGCCTGGAGATGACCTTCAGCTTCTTGCCACTGAGACATCTCCCACAAGGGAACTTCCTTTATCAAAGCCAGCGTCAGGAGGCCAGCTAGCAGGTTGGCAGTGACCACAAAAGTGATGTCTCCTCAGTATTGCTTTAGTGTCTTGGTTGGAAGCCAGTTACTCAAAGGAAGGGGATTATAGAAGACCCTGAATACCAGGAGGGAAGGGATCTTTGGGACCATCTATGAGAGACTGCCTCCCGTAGTCAGTTACCCTGTGGTTGCTGTCCAAGCTTCGGGGCCATAGAAAATAGCAATCATTTTCCTAAAGACCTCTGCTGTGCATAAATTGGGCTGGGCTAATCATGGAGGTGGCTTGCAGGAGAAGTGTATAAACGTGTGTGTGTGTGCACGCAGTTTTAAAGGCATGTCACAGTGTGCCTGTGTCCCAGTGACAACTGAGATAGAGAAAAAAAGAGAAAAATGGCGATGAAGGCTCCGTTTTGTGAAGTGAGCACGCTTAAAGTGCACATTTGTTTTCAGTCCATCAAACTGGCATTGAAAGAGTGTGTGGGTTTTCCTTTCTCCAGCCAGTTTGTTAAAAACCAGTTTCCCTGGGGAGGCTGCCCTTGGCTTTGGGTTCTCGATCTAGCCTGAGTCACAAGCAGGAATTATTTTTATGCAAGTAGAATGAAATCTTTTCCAGCTCCCCTCAGTCAGGATTGATTTCAACCCTGCATTGGCGTGAGCTGGATATTTCTCAGGCACGTTTGTCCCTGCAGCTCTTAGTGACTCTGCTGGATGGAAAAGCAGATTGTTGTGAGCTGAGACCTTTTCAGGGAGGAGCACATGTGAGTCGAGGAACTGGGTTACAGATGGCTCATCACCCACAGAAGGGCCGTCACAGGGGTTCTTACACTGTTCTCGCACATGGCTTTTGTGGGAGGAGTGCAGACTCTGGATAAGGTATAGTAAAGTTGGTGTGGCCACAAGCGATGTAGAGACCAAGGCTTGAAGGGAAGAAGCTGCCTCTACTCAAAGGTCCCAGAGAGCAGGTCACTGCATGCCATGCAGGACCCTATGGGCATAGCTAGAATCTGGGTTCTGACCGAGTAGGTGGGGAGTGACAACTCATGATGCTTCAAGCCTTTGTTGGGGTCTGGAGCGGGATCAAGCAGAGTTGGCGCCAGGGAATTTCACTGGGTGGTTCAAAAGCAAACCAGGGGTGGCACGGGGGGAAAGCTCGAGTCCAGGGGCTGGCTTTGTTTTGAAGGGATTTCAGCTGGGTTTTGGGTGTGGACTCTGAAGTAAGGCAGGGAGAAGAATGTTGAAGCACCAAAGCCTGCACTCAAAATAGAGAATTTTAAACACATTTTCCAAAGAGGTTTTTTAGCTGCTTGGGAGCAGATAGAATGGAGAATTGCGCTGAGATTAAGCCATCTGGCATTGTCTGACTGGCCAGAGACTGTCCTGTGCCTGAACCTTGCTGCCTTGACCTACCAGCACCTGAAGACCCTGACAATGGTGGTTAAGCAGGCCCCTGTCCCCAGGGGCATAAGAAGAAACCCCTCCCTTGCTAAGGAGTTCAAAGTGTCTTTATACTTTCTGCTGACACCTGATCCCCTGGGAAGCTAGGAAGATTTCTCCTTTACACACAAGCTCTGGTTCCCCCTACACTCCTCAGGGTTGGCCCTCTGAGGAAGGTGGGTAGCCTGCTCTACACTCAGGCCCTGGAGTGGCTGGTGGGGCTCCAGTTCTCTGACATGGTGCGAGAGCCTCCAAGGAGGAGATGGGAGCTTGCTTCAGGGAATCTTAAGCTTCTCCAGCTTTAGGGGACAGGAGTTGTTCACCTGTGATGTTCTCAGTCTCTTCAGAGATTCTCCCTATTCATTCGTAAGTTATTGTCTCCCCATGACTTTGCCTTTGGGAGGATGGCTGCTCTTTTAGGTCTGGTTGGCATTCCTAGGCCATAGGCTTTAAGAACACAACTCAGAACCTCTGGGGAATCCTCTTTCTCTTTGTTCACAAAAGTAATCACAAGCGACTGATCTATGGGTTCTAGAAATAGGCTCTGTGTCTCAGGAATTCCTGCTTCCTGCCATTGCCTGGGGTTCCTGTTACCATGAGAAGTACTTTTAGCATATGCATTATGAATAGCTTTAATTTCCTGCATTTGGTTGGATGTTAATTTTTGCAGTTTGGTTTTATAGCATCATAGAAGGCACAAGGAACTGAATGGGCACCAACTTCAGCCAACTGGACATTGGCATTGTCCTTTTGAACAGACAGGGCCAACCTCAAAGATAATGAAACATGACAATATACAGCCCTGACTGATCAGATTGGAGATAAGTTTCTGGTTGTTGTAATTAATTTGGTTTAGTTTTGGTTAACTGAGGAGCTAACCACTTTAACCTTGCAGATAAATTTATAACCACTTTAATGCCTTTGTCAGTGAAAGGAAGGCATCCAGGCAGGCCAAATGCTCATCTAGGCAGAGTCTCTCTAGGTGGCATTTAACCTTGGTCATGTCAGGCATTCAAGGTTTTTCAGACATCAGAGTGAAGTAATTTATGGGAGCTAAATGCCAGATACCACCCTTACGGCAGAAATGAAAAGGAACTAAAAAGCCTCTTGATGAAAGTGAAAGAGGAGAGTGAAAAAGTTGGCTTAAAGCTCAACATTCAGAAAACTAAGATCATGGCATCTGGTCCCATCACTTCATGGCAAATAGATGGGGAAGCAGTGGAAACAGTGTCAAACTTTTTTGGGGCTCCAAAATCACTGCAGATGGTGATTGCAGCCATGAAATTAAAAGATGCTTACTCCTTGGAAGGAAACTTATGATCAACCTAGAGAGCATATTGAAAAGCAGAGACATTACTTTGCCAACAAAGGTCCATCTAGTCAAGGCTATGGTTTTTCCAGTGGTCATGCATGGATGTAAGAGTTGGACTGTGAAGAAAGCTGAGCACTGAAGAATTGATGCTTTTGAACTGTGGTGTTGGAGAAGACTCTTGAGAGTCCCTTGGACTGCAAGGAGATCCAAGCAGTCCATTCTAAAGAAGATCAGTCCTGTGTGTTCTTTGGAAGGAATGATGCTAAAGCTGAAACTCCAGTACTTTGGCCACCTCATGCGAAGAGTTGACTCATTGGAAAAGGCTCTGATGCTGGGAGGGATTGGGGGCAGGAGGAGAAGGGGATGACAGAGGCTAAGATGGCTGGATGGCATCACCAACTTGATGGACGTGAGTTTGAGTGAACTCCGGGAGTTGGTGATGGACAGGGAGGCCTGGTATGCTGCAATTCATGGGGTTGCAAAGAGTCGGACACGACTGAGCGACTGAACTGAACTGAAATGCTGGATCAGGAAGATAAGCAATGTAAGTGATTACATTGCTAATTATGATGTCAGAAATTTTCCTTTCCCCTGAACAGAACATCTGTGCTGTGTCCAGTACGTCTACTTACTGGTAGATGGGAAAGCCCTTAGTGATGGAGAGGTGGCTCAGCGTAACATGGTCACAGCAGGGGTGGCACTGATCACCCCAGGAGAGAATTCATCTGGGACCTGGGAGGCTGGGCGAGGAGCTATGTTTGTCCCCCGCTGACTGACGTCACATTCAGGGCTGTAAGTCTCCAGCTTCCAGGGTGCCATGTGTCTCTGTCACAAGCTGTACAGAATCGACATAGTTCATTCTGTGACTCCTGTTCTCTTGGTTTAATGCTGATCATCCCATCCCATGTTTTTTCCCTCTTCACACAATTTTAAAACGTTTTTTGTATGTTAGCTCGGGTGTGACTGCTTTATTTTCCATTGAGCCTTGATCAGATCCACCCCCTTGATCCCCTCTTTGCCTAGGAAGACTTCCTGTCTCTGAAGATGGCTTATCTCAACTACTGGCCATTGGTTTCAGCAGTTAGATTGTCAGACGTTTTTTTCCTGGCAGCAGGGTGGAGGGTAGGGGCGGTGTCTTGCTATTGTCAGCCTGCACTGATTTCAGTAAATAAAAGGAATGTAAGTCTGCCTTTGTTTGAAGTTTCAGGATGTTGCAGCTATGAGAAGTATGAAAATTAATCCACGTGGTACTGTGTAGGAATGTTGGGACCTGAATTGTTTGTACTGAAAACCTGGACAAATTTAAATTTTCTTTTCTATGTGTTGTCTTAAATACTCTGATAATATTTTTCTTATACTTCTATATTTCTTCTAAAGGTGGAAAGTAAATTTCTGATTAAAAAATTTTTTTTTTTTAATTTCTGAAAGGTTTTGGACATTCTAGGTAGTAGGAGTCTCTGAATATGTAAGACTGAATGTGTTTGTTAGTTGAGAAACTAAGTTGGAGCTTCACTGGGTTCTTTTGCATCTATAAATCAGTACTATAGGGAGATATTTCTCCCGGCAATTTTATCTGAGGTTATTGATATTTCTCCCGGCAATCTGGATTCCAGCTTGTGCTTCTTCCAGCCCAGCGTTTCTCATGATGTACTCTGCATAGAAGTTAAATAAGCAGGGTGACAATATACAGCCTTGACATACTCCTTTTCCTATTTGGAACCAGTCTGTTGTTCCATGTCCAGTTCTAACTGTTGCTTCCTGACCTGCATATAGGTTTCTCAAGAGGCAGATCAGGTGGTCTGGTATTCCCATCTCTTTCAGAATTTTCCACAGTTTCTTGTGATCCACACAGTCAAAGGCTTTGGCATAGTCAATAAAGCAGAAATAGATGTTTTTCTGGAACTCTCTTGCTTTTTCCATGATCCAGCAGATGTTGGCAATTTGATCTCTGGTTCCTCTGCCTTTTCTAAAACCAGCTTGAACATCAGGAAGTTCACAGTTCACATATTGCTAGAGCCTGGCTTGGAGAATTTTGAGCATTACTTTATTAGCGTGTGAGATGAGTGCAGTTGTGTGGTAGTTTGAGCATTCTTTGGCATTGCCTTTCTTTGAGATAGGAATGAAAACTGACCTTTTCCAGTCCTGTGGCCACTGCTGAGTTTTCCAAATTTGCTGGCATATTGAGTGCAGCACTTTCACAGCATCATCTTTCAGGATTTGAAATAGCTCAACTGGAATTCCATCACCTCCACTAGCTTTGTTTGTACTGATGCTTCCTAAGGCCCACTTGACTTCACATTCCAGGATGTCTGGCTCTAGGTCAGTGATCACACCATCGTGATTATCTGGGTTGTGAAGATCTTTTTTGTACACTTCTGTGTATTCTTGCCACCTCTTCTTAACATCTTCTGCTTCTGTTAGGTCCGTACCATCTCTGTCCTTTATTGAGCCCATCTTTGCATGAAACGTTCCCTTGGTATCTCTAATTTTCTTGGAGATCTCTAGTCTTTCCCATTCTGTTGTTTTCCTCTATTTCCTTGCATTGATCACTGAGGAAGGCTTTCTTATCTCTCCTTGCTATTCTTTGGAACTCTGCATTCAGATGCTTATATCTTTCCTTTTCTCCTTTGCTTTTCGCTTCTCTTCTTTTCACAGCTATTTGTAAGGCCTCCCCAGACAGCCATTTTGCTTTTTTGCATTTCTTTTCCATGGGGATGGTCTTGATCCTGTCTCCTATACAATGTCATGAACCTCATTCCATAGTTCATCAGGCATTCATAGATCTGATAGATCAGACTGTATCAGATCTAGTCCCTTAAATCTATTTCTCACTTCCACTGTATAATCATGAGGGATTTGATTTAGGTCATACCTGAATGGTCTAATGGTTTTCCCTACTTTCTTCAATTTAAGTCTGAATTTGGCAATAAGGAGTTCATGATCTGAGCCACAGTCAGCTACCAGTCTTGTTTTTGCTGACTGTATAGAGCTTCTCCATCTTCGGCTGCAAAGAATATCATCAATCTGATTTCAGTGTTGACCATCTGGTGATGTCCATGTTTAGAGTCTTCTCTTGTGTTGTTGGAAGAGGGTTAGTAGATGACACCACCCTTATGGCAGAAAGTGAAGAGGAACTAAAAGCCTCTTGATGAAAATGAAAGAGGAGAGTGAAAAAGTTGGCTTAAAGCCCAACATTCAGAAAACTAAGATCATGGCATCTGGTCCCATCACTTCTTGGCAAATAGATGGGGAAACAGTGGAAACAGTGTCAGACTTTGTTTTTTTGGGCTCCAAAATCACTGCAGATGGTGATTGCAGCCATGAAATTAAAACATGCTTACTCCTTAGAAGGAAAGTTATGACCAATCTAGACAGCATATTAAAAAGCAGAGACATTACTTTGCTAACAAAGGTCTGTCTAGTCAAGGCTATGGTTTTTCCAGTGGTCATGTATGGGTGTGAGAGTTGGACTGTGAAGAGATGCTTTTGAACTGTGGTGTTGAAGACTCTTCAGAGTCCCTTGGACTTCAAGAAGATCCAACCAGTCCATCCCAAAGGAGTTCAGTCCTGGGTGTTCATTGGAAGGACTGATGCTGAAGCTGAAAGTCCAATACTTTGGCCACCTCATGCAAAGAGTTGACTCATTGGAAAAGACTCTGATGCTGGGAGGGATTGGGGGCAGGAGGAGAAGGGGACGACAGAGGCTAAGATGGCTGGATGGCATGACCAACTCGATGGACATGAGTTTGGGTAAACTCTGAAGTTGGTCATGGACAGGGAGGCCTGGCGTGCTGCGGTTCATGGGGTCGCAAAGAGTCAGACATGACTGAGCAACTGAACTGAATATGGAGTAGTGCCAATAAGGAAAGGAAAAAATAAACTATTGTTACATATATTTATTGTAGTGTTACTGAAAGGAAATGGTTTATGGGCTAAAGGTTAGTTCAAAGGTAATAACTTCCTGGAATTCACTGTAGACGAAAGATGCCAGGATATATTTCTGTGTGAAAGACCACATTTGACTTCTACACTGAACGTGCTCCTTGACTCTGTACCCTTAAGCTTGCCTTTAAGGTGCTGGTATGTTTCTGCCCCTACTCGAGGGTCTTCTGAAGTGGATGCCTGGGTGTCGATCCACACACACTGAGGCACGTGTAGCACAGTCTGTGTTCATTGAAATCATGCTCCTTCCTTCCCTCCCTCTCTGTCCCTGACTGCTGCAGATGTCGACGAGTGCTCAGAAAACAGATGTCACCCCTCGGCCACCTGCTCCAATACCCCTGGCTCCTTCTCTTGCCGCTGCCAACCTGGATATTACGGGGATGGATTTCAGTGCACACCTGGTAAGGTCTTGGAGGCCTCCCCATGTAACTTTGTATCACTTAACTCTGACTTGCAGAGTGCAGGAAATAGTCTGAAGTCTGTTTTAATATCAGTGGGGAAAATAAGTATGACCCTTGTAGGTGGACCCCGCTGGTTTACTCTAAGCTAATAACCTCAGCCCTCTTCCCAACATGTTGATGGGGAATCACTCTTGCTCCTGCCACCTATAGAAGAGGTGCAGGGATCTGTTTTGTTCACCTTAGAGACCCGAGATGCTGCTGATGAACTTGTCTGTTATGGTCTAAGCACTCCCTGTCTGCATGGGGCGTGGGGTGTGGTTTCCAAGCACTCAAGAGTTCACGCCAACTGTAGGTTGCCAAGGCAGACTGCTGCTCCTTTGTTGAGTTGTTCAAAGATAGGAAGAATTTTTTCTTTTAATACAGAAGAACTTTATTAATGAAACACAGCATTGGTTTGGTATCATTTTAACCAAAATAATTCCTATACAGATACATGAGCTCACTATTCAAAGATCACTTTTTACCATTGAGGAAGGTTCCATAAGTACCAGTCTTGGCTTTTAATGTACGAGAGTAAGAAATGGAAAATTACTTCATTTTTGTAATTTTGATTACAGTTTTGATTTTGATTGCCAGTTTTGATCCTTTCAATAATATGAATTGTTATGGCCAGGACATTAGTGCTTCTAAGATTCATATAAGTAAACACTGGTAATGTTTGCTCTAGATGTCTATATACCCTTGCTTCCACTATAACATTCCTTTTTCTTTCCCCTGTTTCTGGGGAAAGATTTTTCAGGTCCCCGCCCTGCCTCCCCCCCCCCCCCCCAAAAAAAAATACAGAGAAATTCTGTTTCACTCATGCCTAGTCTTTAAAAAGTCTTGATTAAATTCCAGCTGGGATTTGAATAAATCAGATGATTGGGAGGTGCCCTAACAGAATGGTTCAGAATCCTGTTAAATTTATTAAGATAGGCATGTATTAAGGAGAGTGATCCAGAAGGGAGCCAAGAGAAGGAGACGTTAATTACAGAAAGAGGGGCATGTTCCTTTGTGCAGACTCTTTCCCATGACCAGGCCTCTCTCAGTGCTGGTTTGGCCTTGGTCGCCATTTCTGACTAGTCTCATCTGCATAATAGGGTCCACTTTCAAGGGTGAGAGAACACTCTGTGCCCAAACTTCAAAAGTATTTAAAACCCTGCCAGCCAGAAAGAGAAATAAATCCATGATTGGATTGAGAAATAGCTTGAAATAGTAAGCAATGACAGATGCCCACGTGTAAGTGACGTGAGGTCCTCCTTTCCCAGAGGCTGACTGCTGTGTGTGCCTTGTTGGGTGGTCCCCCGAGAACTGATGCTCTGAGTTTGGAATGTGGACCAGGGGTGATGCTGGGAACTTCTTCAGGGAATCCCACCCGGTGACAATGGCGAGTGTCTGAGGAAGTGGTATTTCCCTCTCTGGGTCCTGAGACACATCTGGGTGAGGAAGTCAGTCTTTTTTCTCCATGATGTTTTAAAAAGAGCTTTGCTTCCCGAGGGTTATGAGCTCCAGTGGCAACCTGGAGGGCATCAGCTTGCCCCAAACATTGTGAGTCTTGGAGTTGTGCTCCTTTGGTTGGAGCTCTGAAGATTTTATTCACCATCTTCTGGCTTTCCAGGTGCTCAAATGTAATGTTTCCAGCTGTTCTTTGAACTCACTGGAGGTTTTGACCAAAGGAGTGACATGAGATGACTTTTTTTTTTTTTTTTTTTTAAGGGACTCTTTCTGGCTGCTGGTTGAGTTTACAGCAGGGCAGGGGGTGGGGAGCAGGAAAGATGATGGAAGCAGGGAAACCAGTAAGAAGGCTAACATACATAGTAATTCTGGCACAAGATGACAGGGGTAGATGTGGTGAGATGTGAAGATATCAGCTGACATGTTTTGATATATCAGATGTAGAGTGGGAGAAGGGAGTCAGGGTTTAGTGAGTCTGAGCAATGGAAAGATGGAGATGCTGTATAATGCTATGCAGAAGTCTAGGGGAGAGAAGCTTTGAGGGGAGAAAGCCCAGTTTTTGTTCTCCTCTGAGATCTGTTACACATCCACATGGTGATAGAAGTAGGTACTTGGCTGTGTGATTCTGCAGGCTCTGAGTTGCAGGAATTAATGAAGGAGAAATACCTTCTATCAGTACTTAAATTCCTGTAGGTCGTCCTGTCTTAGGAGACTGTCAAGTTAAACCACGTCAAGCAGAGTCCTCTTAGACAGAGAACTGCTGTATCCGGGACAGAGCCTTGGCAGCCCTGTAGAAGCAGTCTGGGAAAAAGCTGCTGGTAAGGAAGCTGCTCTGCCATGGAAGCTAACAAGAGTTTCAGCACGGTCGTGAGGAAGGAAGGAGGAAGGATGGGGAAAGATGCTGGAGAAAGGGAGGGACCAAGCAACACGACGGGAAGCTGGAGCCTCAGCTTTGAGATAAACCCGGGGCAGGGTGGCCAAAGGACTTCAAGGAGCTGGAATGTCGCAGTCTGTATCAAGTTGTTTGCCACCAACTCTATGATCACACATACTAATTATAGTCAGTTTTACTCAATATAGTTTTCCAGTGGACAGATACGTAGGGCCACACGTAAGCAGGGCATTTGGTAATACTTCCTAAGACACACTGGCCAGTCTCAAGAAAGTCCTCTCAGATGCAGGTCCCAGAGTTTGAAACAGAAAGAATAAATATTGGCTTTAAGCATCATGTAGGCCACTGAGTCCCCAAGGAGAGTCCCCAGGAGTTAGCAGAGGCCCCTTCCCAGGCTGAGCAAGGCCTGCACCCTAGATGTTACCACCTCTTGTTCTTTCCTGATGTGGCTGGGCCTTGATGACACTCCTCCTGGCCTGAGGGTCACAGGAGCATCAGGACAACCCCTTCTCCCGATCCCCAGCAGAACCTCCTGGAGTACTTTCCTGCTCGGGGCCAGAATCCAGGGGCTTGGCTGAGGCCTCGTTATGGACATAAGGAGGAAGAAGACGAGGAGGCCAGGCCTGGGGATCTTGAACTACATGCTACAGTCTGTCCTTGGCTCCCACTCAAAGGCTTTTTGTCCACATCTGCTCAGAGCCCACCCAGAGGCCCCGGACCGTCTGTGAGCGCTGGAGGGAAAGCCTGCTGGAGCACTACGGGGGCACCCCCAGGGACGACCAGTACGTGCCTCAGTGCGACGACGTGGGCCACTTCACCCCTCTGCAGTGCCATGGCAAGAGTGACTTCTGCTGGTGTGTTGACCAGGACGGCAGAGAGGTGCAGGGCACCCGCTCGCAGCCAGGCATCACCCCTGCGTGTAAGCACCCCAGGGCAGCCCTCCCTCCCCTCTGCCATGTTGAGGTCCCTGTAGGGAAGCTGCCAGCTGTGGGTGAAGGTGGGGGAATGAGGGGCGAACAAGTCCAGTGGAAGAAGTCGCTGATGGGCTATGCCGATTTATAATTTTGTCCGCCCCAGATCCCAATGTGGATTTAACGTTTGGTTTTGTCATCAGCAGTTGCTGTAATTAGAACATCTGGAGCTGAGTTCAATATGTAGTCCCACCGCCTGCTCCCACTACTCTGAGCCCGGGGTGTAAGGGACACGTGTCACCCTGGGGCCCCAAAGAGAAGCTGACACAACACTGGCTCTGGATTTTTTTTTTTTTTTAAAGGGGGATGTTCTGCTTTGTTCAAAGGGAAATACTTTGTCATCTTCCTCCCCAGTAATTGGCAGTTATTTGTCTAGTTGATCTTTGGGAGAAAAAACCCTGGAAATTAGAATTTCTTTTAAGGCACATCTGGGGCACATCTGTCCAGGGTAAAGAACTGCTGATGTTTCTGGAGGCTCTGGCAAATGGGGAAGTAACTTTTCTTCTCCTCTCCACTGACTGTTTCCTTTGCTCTGCTCCTTCTACCTCCCTCTTCCTCACCACAGGTATACCCACCGTGGCTCCACCCACGATCCGGCCCACACCCCGGCCCGACGTGACCCCTCCACCAGTGGGCACCTTCCTGCTCTATGCCCAGGGCCAGCAGATTGGCCACTTGCCCCTCAATGGTACCAGGCTTCAGAAAGACATGGCCAAGACCCTGCTGTCGCTGCATGTAAAGTGGACTTCTCCCCTGGGGGTGGGACTGTATTGGATTATCAGATCTGGGCAAGGTCTGAGGTGTGGGGGTGCTCCTCGAGGGCTTGTTTGGCAGTTGTCTTTGGGAACCTCACACACAGAAGGGAGGGTGCTGTTGCTGGGAGCCGCATCGGACTGATCAAGGCCACTTTCTCCAGTTGGTGTGTGGGGTTTCAGCTATGTGGAAAGTGAATTTCAGAGTTGTCAGGATGCTGAGGCAGCGTTGGAGATCCACGGGAAAATGATAGGTTAACCCCAGTCCCAGCGTTCTATTTAAGCCATAGACATCTCTGCAGATTCTGGAAGTCAACTAGTGATAGCCTTGTTGTTGCGGACCCCTGCCCTCCTCTTTGGTCCTGTTGACCAGCTGCTTATCTTCTCTGAATCTGTCATAGATGAAAATATTGGGAGCATGTGATCCTGGAAAGTAGACAGGGCTTTCCCCAAGGGATGCTGGCTGCTTCCCAAGCTGACAGCTTCCCTATGGTCAACACACTCCATTTTGGAGCAGGGATTTCTTTACTAAGATGGGAGGAAAGAGAAGGGAGTTCACCAGAAAGGCACTGACACTTATAATGGGTTCCCTTCCCCCCTTTTAAGATTTGAATTGTGTGTTATTCCAGACACTAGCTGCTGATTTTTAGTTTCTCTACAAGATTTAAGTGGGACTTTTTTCTCCAAGAAATCTTGAAATCATTAATGGGCTTATGAATCCCATGATCCCCTGGGTTAATGGAAGCCTGTATGGATGTGCCCCCTTGCCCAAGATAGGTAACTTTCCATTTTCAAGTAAAATTGAAAATTAAAATCCTCCTATATAAAACTGCCCACTTTCCCACAGTAGCCTAATGCTGTTTTTCTTGTCCTGACTCCTCTCCCAGTCAGGCCAGCCCCAGGAGGCTTTGTTAGGCAAGCAGGGAGCTTGCAAGACCTCAGGGACAGCCTCAGTGTTGGCTTTGCACATCTGCTGGGCTTCTCAGAGCATGAGTCTGGGCTGGAAATTCAATGAAGCAACTTCTGTGCAGAATTTTGGAAAGGAATATCACCGACTCAGCACTTAAAAAAGGATTTTGTCATTTATTTAGCAGTAAGGAAGGAGGGGAGAGCTCCCGAGACAGAAGTCAGGTGGCCACCATTCCCCAGTTCCTTCAAGTTGTAATAGACTTTCTTTTACACTAGAGTACAGCCCAAGGATTGCTTTGTAGTAAGATGCAGAGACGAGGGTTAAGGGTGTCTGCATCTCAAATAGCAGAAAGATCTCACTGACAGGGCAGAGGAGGGTTGATTTCATTATATGTTGGCAAATCTTAGGCTTTTTCAAAAAGTGCTGGATTACATTTGACAGAGTTTTTGTCCAGTGAAGTAATGAAGACTTACTTTGCCGAGACTAACATTTGTCCGCTAATCACTGAATGGGCTGATCTTTTCATGAAATCACTTTTGCTTTTACCACCAACAGTAATAATGCTTATTGAAAGTTTACAATGTACTCATCACTGGTTAGGATACTTTATAAGCTTTTATGGTATTAATGTTGATAGCAGCCTTGTGAAGTAGGTTCTGTTAACTTCTGTATGCCTTTGTCACCTCATCTGCAAAATGAAGGTAGTGCCGAAGTAAGTGGCCAAGCCTGGCGCTGGCTCAGGGAAGCCAGCCTCCATCACCTGTACTTCTACCCACTGTGCCCCACTGCCCATAAAACCATACAGTGCAGCTGGTCAATGCCGCCATGAACAAACGAGTGAGGTGGCTGAGCATGAGGTCGGGGGAAGTGCAAGGAATCCTAATTGTTCCAATTCTGTGTTTTGGTCACACAGGGCTCCATAGTCGTGGGAATTGACTATGACTGCCGGGAGAGGATGGTGTACTGGACAGATGTTGCTGGACGGACAATTAGCCGCGCCAGTTTGGAACCAGGAGCAGAGCCCGAGATGGTCATTAACTCAGGTCAGCAGCTCCACCCAGAAGACACTTCCCATTTCATTTCATTCTACTCAGTCCAGGTTATTTGCCTGTTTTGTGCCTAAGTCTCCCATCTACCTTCTAGATAGGACTCTGAACAGGAAGGGTTTGTGTAGGAACTCAGGGAGTGGCCCCAGCCACCTGGACGCTTGGTGCCACCAGGCTTGGGGGAGGGGGGGTCTTGTGAGGCTAGAGTGAACTAGAGCTGGCAGGAAAACCACAAAGGACCTACTCCTCTATTAAGTCTGTTTTTTTAGAGACTCTCACGACTTTCCCCTTAACTGTGGGAACATAGTAGACCTCTCTGCTTCAGATTCTCCTTTCATAGCTTCAGTTGCTTCAGTCTTGCCTTTGTTTTATTTCAGGTCTAATAAGCCCCGAAGGTCTTGCCATCGACCACTTCCGTAGAACAATGTACTGGACGGACAGCGGCCTGGATAAGATAGAGAGGGCCAGGCTGGATGGCTCTGAGCGTCGGGCCCTCTTCCACACGGACCTGGTGAACCCTCGTGCCATCGCTGTGGATCCAATCCAGGGGTCGGCTGGGCTTCCCTAATTCTCCTCTGTTACCTGTTGACCCTCACTTGAAGCCCTTGGGTTCTAAGTACGGTGTAAGGAGGGTCAGAGCATGAGCATAAAAGTGCACATTAATTTAACAGTATTCATGGAGGATGTACTAGGTGTCAGGCACTGTTCAGGCAAAGACAGGGTCTGTCCTTTCATGAAGTCTAAGTTCTACTACGTTCTAGGAAATAAGACAGTAAACTAATGAATAATAGAATAACAAGGAAATTACTAAGCCTGTGATGTGGTATGTAGAGAATTCAAGAGTATGTGAGAGAGACTGGGGGCTACTTTGGATCAGGCCAAGCCTGCGACTTCAACTGGAATGAGGTGGGTTTCCCTCCAGCAACCCATTAGGAAATCCCAGTTGTTAAACCCATAGTGGGGTTACCTGTGTAAAATGGCACAAGTGAGCAAAACTCAGACACCAGACGTGCTATTCCTCTGGCCCCATTTTCACAGTGGCAGTGGTTAACAGAACAGTTTCCTGTCTACAATAATTGCTAAGGTCACCAACTGGGACATACAAAGATAACCTTCAGCTTTAACTTTCAGCAGTGTTTTTGACTCTGAAATTTGGATTCTATGCATTGAGGAAGGTTTATCCTTCTCCATTTGATTTACCCACAGCAACCTGTACTGGACAGATTGGAATCGAGAAGCACCTAAGATTGAAATGTCGTCTTTAGATGGAGAAAACAGAAGAATTCTAGTGAATAAAGACATTGGACTACCCAATGGTTTAACCTTTGACCCCTTCTCCAAACTGCTCTGCTGGGCAGATGCAGGTAATACTATTGATGGAATGCAAATACAGAACACTGCAGCGTGCAGTGAGTGTGAGCACTCTGATTTTACAATAAAACCAGATCCCGCCCTTCGGAACGTCTGGTTTAAATTTATAACACGGCAGCAGATGCTCTACGCCTTTCACAGCAGCCGTCCCCAGCCTTTTTGGCACCAGAGACTGGTTTCGTGGAAGACCGTTTTTCCATGGCTGGGGGAGGACAGGACGTTTTGGGATGATTTGAGCATGTTATAGTTACTGTGCACTTTATTTCTATTATTAATTGTATTAGCCCCGCTTCAGATCATCAGACATTAAGAGCCCAGAAATTTGGGACCCCTGTTTTAAAGGACACTTTGTAACGATTGTTACAGTGAACTTCCTGAGGCCTTATGTGTATAAATGAGGTGCTAAGTTTGAGAGCTAGTTCGACATCCAACTTATTTTTTTTACTGCTTTCCCTCTCCCAACACAAGCACTTGGCACATCTTTTAGGTTAAAAATAAGTATTATACACTGTTGGAATCGACAGGCTTAGATAAATAAACAGAGGTTGTTCTTTTCTTTTCTCAGTATTACAACATCTATCAGATCAGATCAGATCAGTCGCTCAGTCGTGTCCGACTCTTTGCGACCCCATGAATCGCAGCATGCCAGGCCTCCCTGTCCATCACCAGCTCCCGGAGTTCACTGTCTATAAATATCTGTTATTCTAAGTCAGTATGCTGTTATGCTGGGGACAGTCTTTGAAAAGCGATATGGCAGGATGGCTTCCTTTAGTAATAAATTTGGGCTGCCTGTTCCCAGGTTCTCTCTCTGTTGTGTAATTTCGTTACTATTAGTACAACTGAAAAGATACTTTGTTTCATTAGATAATAAAAAAAAGCTGTTCTTAAGGAATTTGATTCTAATAAAAGGGAAGAAAATGCAGGTGGGTCAATATTACAACCCAGCTGCCCAAAACAAGTGATATTTTTAATAAGTATTTGAAATTTACTTAAAGGGTTCCATGAGAAAACGGCTTCCCCAGTGGCTCAGCTGGTGAAGAATCTGCCTGCACTGCAGGAGACCTCGATTCAATCCCTAGGTTGGGAAGATCCCCTGGAGAAGGGAATGGCTACCCACTCCAGTATTCTTGCTTGGAGAATTCCATGGACAGAGGAGCCTGCTGGGATACACAGTCCATGAGGTCACACTCGGAAATTCTTGCCTTGTTTAGCTATTTAAAATATTTATATTGAAAAATACAAGTCAGGCTAGTTTTTACTTTTTATTCCTGCCTAGAAAATAATATAGTCTAAAAAAAAAGGATTTTAGTTAAAAGGCAGCTTTGGCTATTATCATACATTGCTTACAAAGGGCAGGTATTTATCCAAATATTTTAACAGTTTATGAGCTCACATGTAGACTTCTTTAACACTGATTTAACTTTTATCTCTATTTCCTCCTCTGGCAGAAACTTAGCCAGGTTTCTGTAAGTGCAATCCTGTTTTCCAAAACAGGATTAAGAGTTTAAATTCCAGTAAAAACTAGAATGCTCTTAAACAAACTGAAGACTGGTAATAGAACAGGAAAATTTTAGTTTTTAATTTGTATTATTGCACTGGTGATAAAATATTCCACCTTTGTTTTCTCTGAGAATGAATTTACTTGCCACTGTTTTTGGTAAAAGAATTTTTTCATCATATAAAAGGACCTCTTTGATTTAAAAGGAACTAAAAAACTGGAGTGTATACTACCTGATGGAACTGGACGGCGTGTCATTCAAAACAACCTCAACTACCCCTTCAACATTGTGAGCTACGCAGATCACTTCTACCATACCGACTGGAGAAGGTGAGCCTGACACTCTGGACAAGCCTGAAAAGGCACTGTTCTGGAGGAGACAGCACTTGTTGTACCACGTTAGTAAGTGACTTTAGAAATTAAGCCCTATGCTTAAGGTTTTTTTTTCATTCTTTCTTCATTAGTAGATAACATTCTTCAAGTGTTACTGAAGACTTTTAAAAGCATACTTTTATATCACCCAGAAATTTAAGAGGTCTGCCATTTTTAAGCTACATGTGAGCAATACTATTTGGTAATAAACTATCCAAAAAGCAAGGACATTAGTCTGATCTTCAGAGAATAAAAAGTGACACGGACATATTAGTTGCTCCCCAGAAGAATGAAAAATACTACACCTTACACTAGTTGGCTAAGAGGAACTGGGAAGCATTAAAAATAAGTGTATGTCCTTCTACTCCACCCCCAGCAATTCTGATTTGGACAGTGGTTCTCAAACTTTAGCATAGCATGACATCAGAATTATCCTGTGCTCTTGACAAAGCATATTGATCGGTCTCATTCTAGAATCTGAGTAGGAGCCCAAAGAATCTGTACTGCTGTCAAGTTCCCAGATGATGTACATCTGAGGACTACTTTGAGAATCACTGATACAGACAGATCTTCAGAATCCGAGTCACAAGTCACAGTTAATTTTAAAAATGTATCTGAGAAGTCTGGCAGAGATTTCGCTTATCGATAAACTGACTTTTTCTACCCAGTCTTAAATCCTATGAATTCACTCTTCCTTTCTGTTACCAGGGACGGTGTTATAGCAGTAAACAGAGACACCGGCCAGTTTACTGATGAGTATCTCCCAGAGCAGCGATCTCACCTCTATGGGATAACTGCAGTCTACCCCTACTGCCCAGGTAAACAGCTGCTCAGGCAGCTCCTTTTGGATCAGCTGAGTAGAGGAGGATGGATCTAGTAGCTGATCACCCTTGGCCTGCTGCCACCACCAGTGACAGCCACTCCGAGCTAGAAGAGCTCATGGCCAACACATAGGGGTGACCATTCTGCTACCTTAAGTCTACCAAGCTTAACTGTACACAAAAAATGTCAGCCTACTAGGATATTTCCCCTTTAAAAAGACTTGCTGTTGCAAATTAGATATAAGATACTCACATACTGTTCCCTCCCTCCACAGGAAGAAAGTAAATATGGACTTGGAGTTTACAATTGGAATCTGGACCCTAAAGAACATTTACCAGGAACAAAGGTGAAAGTGAAAAAGGAATTGGCCATTAGAAGTTCCTGGACATACAAGATGAACATTTTCAGTGCAAAAAGACTAAGTATATTTTGTGAAAAGTTTATACCTCAATCTTTACTACTGTATTTTTAAAAAACAAGTTATTTCAAGATTAAAAAAGGCAACAGAATTTTAATTGTTGCTTATAAGCAACTTTCCATAAACATTTATATCATATTTAAAAGGTCAAATTCATTCAACTAAGAACCAATTAGAGCACGCTGAGACCCTAAATCTGATTTTTGCTTTCTGGACAAGAAATTAAAGCACACGTGATCGGTATAAAAATACAATCCTAAAAGATCATAAACCCTGACATAGTTAAGAGAAGGCTAATGCAGAACTGATGGGAAATAACCAACTTATTTATAGTTTCCCAACAAAAGTTCTAAGGGGTTTTTTTTTTTTTACCTCTACATCAATGCATTTCTATTTATATTAAAAGGTGCTAGAATGTTTCAATTTGTATTTTCTGATCCTGTAAGTCCCTCTATAGGATTACCCACAAAATTACATTTATATATAAATACCAAAGATGTAACGGTTCTCAAATTTTCTAGATTACTCCAATAAAATATATTTTTAAGTTTTCCTATGACTTAAGGATTTGTGTTGTCTATAATGAAGTTGCGGGGGTGGCATGAACGTAAAACCACAAGGGAGAAAGCAGATTACTTTTACAGATACATAACCAACAGTCAAAAAAAAAAATCGCCTTCCCAACTTTATTAAAGAAAAAGCAATGATGGTAAATCTCTAGAACATAGTCAATTTTCTGGGATTTTTCCCTTGAAAACATGACATTTCCAAACACATGCCAAAGCTTACATGGTTCCCAATTGTACTAAGTAGGTGAGAAGCTGAAATCCTAAAATGTTCATCTTCCAACTTTTCCCAGTCTGTGGTCTGTCTTTGGGTCAGCAATAATCGCCTGAACAGCTACTATGGCTTCATTAATTTTCGTCTGTAGCTCTCTGAGCTCTTCTATATGCAGCAATCGCAGAATCTGAGCAGCTTCATTAAGAACTGCATCTGTTTCATAAGAAACACTGCATTAATCAGTAACTTTTGCATTTATTCACTCACTTCCCCCAAATAATCACCAAGTCTCTCAAAAGTTTGAATTAAAAATCACTTACCCCCCGTGTCAAAACCAAGAATATGCTTGTCCAAGGCAACAGGCAAGCCCTTAAGGAAAAAGGACAAAAATCAGACTATATATAGTGATACATGTCTATTTTCTTAGCTCAAACTGAAAAGCAACTAGCTAGTTTGTTATTTTAGCCCTTTTAGCTGCAGTGGCAAGGTGCCTGAGAATTTTCTCTTTAAATATGCCTTTTGATGAGTGACTTTTTTCCTACTACCAAAAAAAAAAAAAAAAAAAAACCCCAAAAAAGCTTTTTCCATGTAGTAAGAAGCTAGTTCCATAACACAATCCAATCCTTTAAAACCAGGCACTATAAAAGCACAGCTCCTTGCTGCAGCAGTGCTATCATTACAGCTATGGAGCAAAGGTTGACAGGGCTGCTCTTGTCCACTTTAGTGACAGTAAGCAGCCAGTGTACAGGACAAACAGGATTTCTTCCATTCATGAGCTTCTTCAACTTTGAGCATATCAATTTGTCTTTATGAACTGTACAAATCTAAAATATACAGAACTATTTTTTCTGGTTATGACATTTATCAGATTGCATATTATTTAAAAGTTACTTTGAAATGGTCTTGGAAAATGAACAGAATCTAAACCATTTAGTTAACCAGTCAGCACTGTATCATAATCACCATCTTTGGTATGATGCCAAACCATATAAAGTTCACAATAACTATCAAAAATCAAGAAGGCGGTTTAGACTCTCTGCTTATTATATACTGTATAAAATCATTACCAGTTAAAGTCAATCCTTTCAATGTTACAAATGCTAAACTGTCACTTCTCACTTCATGCCCCAAACCCAGTGTACTGAATGAGTGCGAACAAGAAACTGTAGAACTCTTCCACTGTTGTTACAGTAGCACAGTATCTTCTGAGATGACACTGAAGTTAGGACTTATTTGGAACACTGAAAATAAACTGAATTTTACTTGGCAAATAACAGCAAAGATTATTTGGTTACAGCCTTATTTGCACTGCCTTCCAAACCAAAGGCATAGTTTTGCTGAATGATTATGAATGATTTTATTATGCCAAAACAACTTACTGTTTGTTCTATAGTGGGGGTGAAATAAGCTGAGCTTTAATTTCCAGTGGCCTGATTCATACATAATTAATAAGCCAGTAAGAACCTTTAAAAGAAACTGAGTGTCTTTCAGAGGGGCATTACCCTGCCCTGGCATTAATAACCTTTCAAAACTACTGGGTTTTGATAAAGATGAGGTCAGAGGACAATAGACACTGGGGAATTAGAGGGTGAGGGAGGCATGACCGAAGGACCAGGGTTCAGAATACAGACTGTAACCAAGACATTCATCTAGGTAGCAGGAAGGGGCATTATCAGATATCTGCAGCTGCTAACCCAAGGACACTGTCTGCACTGACCCATACTCAAGAAGACTTTAGGGACATTTGGATTTTTGGTACAATTCATCTGAAACTATCCTAAAATTATGAACAAGTTACTTTATCATGGTTTATGGTAGGAAATGAGATTTCTCTGAAGAAACAAAAGGGTGAAGATAAAGATTTATGTAGAAAAGGAAAACTAACGAGTAACAAAGAGGAGGTGTGTCCTGTTTTCTAGAAGTTAGTCAAAATAACCCAGTAAATTTCACAAGGGTAAGTTCTTTTAAATTACCTGAGCACACACAGTGGTTTTCTACTGGTAGGCTGTCAATGTGCTACTGGTAGCTTCTTAAAAGTAATGAAGTGAGATAAATGTGAAGTTCACTTTTCACTCAAATATGACTGGGTACAATTTGCTTAAGAATCTAATTCCACCCTGCTGAAGTACTTTCTCTGGGCAGTTCTAGCACAGACTATCTTAAGCATTGTCAAGCAAAGTTCAAACTCCAAAAAAACGTTCAGTAATAATTTAGAATTTATTTAGATTAAAAAAAAAAAACAACGTACCTCTTTCGTTTGATTTGCTTTAGCAACTGCATCTTGTGTCAGGCGCTCCTGGACCAAAATGCGAATTGCCTAAGAAATCCCCCAAAACATTAGTTTTACTTTTTACTGGCTGTTATCTTTTCTTCTCTCAATATATAGAATAAGGATGCTCAATATGATGAAATTAGAAATACTTAATTCAGTACCAAACTCTCCAGCAAGTTAAAAATAAAGAAAACTGCTAATGTAATGCAAGTTTTCACTTTTAACATTTAATAATGTGGAATGATGTTCATAACAATTACATTTTTTGAATAAGTAATTTGTGTGTGGTAAAAAATTTTAATAAAGGTCTCCTTTCTATCCAAGGCTCAGTTATCGTTTCAGAAAACAATTATTGCTACCAGATCCTTCTACATACTCACAAAGGCTAACAAATTACAAGCTCACCAGGGATATATGCACATGCGTGTGTGCATGCACACAATCTCTGACACAAAGAGTAGTGTATAATACTGTCCTTGGGTTCTTCACTGTAGTAAAATTTTTTCAGATTATTCATAGGACACATTTTTTCATTATCAACACATTTTTTCACTGCAGACACAAGTGCATACATGTACTTGCACACACTCGAAAAGATTTTTTTTAAGGAATTTTAGTGAATCATAGTGAAAACCCCAAAATAAGTGTGAAAAATTATTTTTAATAATAAAAACCTGGAAAAATACATTTGAAAAATAACTAAACCAATCTAACAGTCACTGCAAATATATTACATAGTCCAGTTGCCAAACAGTTAATGTACTGATTCTCACACCTAGCAAACCTATGAAGATGTCCATATTGTCATGTACTGTTTGCTTCAATTAACTCAAAAGAACAAACATGCAGTTAGGATTAGAATTTTATAGTTTTTTATTATAATTGACTTATACTTTAGCATCCCAAATACACTATTTTCCTCTAAGTTTATGATTAAGGCTGAAACAACCACTGTAGAACCATTCCAAAATGATTTCTATAATTGCCCAAGAAAGGAACAAGCCTTTGAAAGAGCTAAATTTCACTAAAAACAACTTTTGTCTCTTGGCATCCAATTGGAGTTGAGACGATCCAAGTTAAACATTCAGATTCAGCAAAAAGAATTACAATAATCTAGGAATAGAATAGTCTTTCCCTTCTTACAACTGTCACTTAATATAATTCTAAAAAGGAGAATAAATTATGGCTTAATCTCTTGTGGGGAGAGTGAAATTAATTTCCTGAAAAGTGGCTTAAAGTAATTTAAAGCTCTTTCTCATAGAAATCAATAATAATTTCTAAAATAACTTCCAATCTGGTATCCTAAGGACCACTCCCCTGCCCCTCCCCCACAAGACTATCATAGTTACTCAACATGAATTGTCTGAAGCAAGAACAGATTTTCCTCTCAGAAATAAGACATATCTTTCAGACCATCAGATTCCCTGATGGAAGGATTGAACTGAATGGCCTATCTAGGATGGGGGGCTTGGAGGACAGAAACATTCACTCCTCAGAGAGACTTGGGGGTATATATTTTTGACCAAATGCACCATTTACTAGTTTGGCATTTTCCATGATCTTAATGTATTATAGACCATGAATCTTTAGAAGGACTAATTAAAAAGAGGTGGGGTGATACAGGAGGAAGATTGGACCGAGTGTCTAGTTTAAGGTCAAGTGTCTAGTTTAAATCCTATCATTTTCTGTGTCAGCTTGAACATTATCTATTATCGTTTAGTCTGTTTCTTCATATACATATTTTTTAAAAGATACCAGTTAACTATCTCTAGGATTGTTGGGAAGACTGAATGAGATCATCTTTGCAAAAGATTTAGCACAGAGGCAGGTACATAGTAAATACTTTGATATTGGTTGTTAGGTAATCTAAAACCAATGAACTAATTAAATCCGGTTTATGTCCTACATTCCTCCACATTTTACTCATTCAACCATAGATTTAAATATCAATTATTTTTAGAAAATGAAGATTTTAAAAATTATATATAAATATATAATTACTTAGAAAATGAGTTTTTAAATTGTTACATGTATGAATCAAAAATATGAATCTGACCTTAAGCATTACCAGGTAATCATCATGACGCTGAATCTGAAGAAGGTTAGCCAAAGCCATTACACCAGCCTTAAAATCAGGATTATTTACTATAAAAGATTAAAAATGGCAACTTATAGCTCTGTAAGCATGTAATTACAGACATAAATGTAAGCATATATTAAAAACATTTTTATTTTCTAGTAACAAAAAAATCTCTTAATTTCTAAAATTAATGCTGACAAAAGTAGTATGGGGCATCATCATTAGGTAAATTGATGAGATCAATGGTTTTCCTACTAATCAACCAAAGTGAACAACCCAATAAATGACTAACTCACATGAGGTTTGTCCTGTAACTTTCTCTGCAAGGCCCATTTATGTAGCACTTTTAATTAAATTTTCTCAAAAAGCTATTAATTTTAATACACAGATTCCCTTCAAAGGACAGTTTTCCCAAAACCTTTTCTCCAAGCAGCAGCCCTAGAGTGTCCAAGCAGCTTATTAATTCATAGGGGTAACTCATAAATAACAGGTCACCATAAGTCAGCAAAAGAATATTTAACATAACCTAAGTAATTAGAATCATCATACTTTTAAAAGGAGAAAGAACTACTTAAAGACATCTGGGACTTACAAAAATGAGAAATTTTAACACTTGTTTCATAGTCATTAGATTAATATTTTCTGCACCTAGGAAAGCAATCACCACTATGATTAAACACAAATCAAACACCCAAGTTACTATGGACAGATGAAAGCACAGCATTTTAAATTTCAGGTACTCAACTATCTAAGGAGAAAGGACACTGTCACAACAATAAAAAACAGCATAAAGAATAAAAAAATATGAACACAAATGTCTGTCTCCATGAAACATTCTTAATCTACTAAAACCAAGTAAACCCAGACTTCATTCTAGAAGTAAAAAACATTTAAGAAACCAAAAATGTTGATAATTTTTATGCATTTATAAACTTACCATCCAAATTGATCAATGGCTCTGCATTTTTAGCTGCATTGTCAGCATTTTTTGTATTATCAGGTACCAAGTCCTTGTTGTATTTTTCAGCTGTAAAGACAGCCAAAAATACAATTTGTAGGACTTCAACTTAAGGTAAAACAAACACTGCTTAGTTATTGAATTTAAGCCAAATTGGTTGTAAGCACAGACAACTCATCCATTCAAAATTACTTTTTGCTATTAAAAAACTCTACAAGACAATATGAGTAGTTTATTGTTTTAATTAAGGTAAAATGATTATCCAACACAAATACCTTTTCATTAATGTTTCTTTGGTATCTAAATTTTGAGAAAGTCTGCTTTTCAGCTTCCTCTGAAACTTGGGAGGGGTAGAAGAATGGGAGGTAGGTAAATATAAGTCACATGAGGTTAAAAACAAATTTACTAAGAAGTTTCTTCTCAAATCTTTTGAATGCTGTATACAGAATCAAAAACTTTGCTTTCTAGAAAAAAACAGCACTTCAAATACACCATGATACACAAAGCTAAACTTTGAGTCTTAAAATGCAGAATTCCAAAAATATATTTTATTAGCTTTACTTGAAAAACAGTATTTTAAGATTTTACAAATAAAAATATTTAATAGTAATTCACTAAATTTAATGCCCCCCCAAGCCATCTTTGGCTATAGTGCTTTTATGATTTGCTTAAAAAAAAAAAAAAAAAAAAAGGAAAATAAAAGCATTAAAATTTAAGTCAGACAGAAGTTAGCTGAAAGGAGTCCCCACTAGCCAAATCTGGAACAAACATTTAAATACACGATGACAAATAAGGATTAAAACCCACTGAGTAAAATAAGAATTCACATATCTACACTGATTTGAATAAAAACATACATTGGTAAGAAGGGAACTGCTCTTAAAGGCCTTTCAGTGGAAAGCCAAAAAAAATGTAGAAGAATGATGGCATCAGAAAAACACCTTCTGGCCATCATAATCAATATAATAATTGACTCAGGCCAGAATCATCAAATGGATACTAAAGCTAAGATTTAAGGAGGAAAAGCACAGAGAAATCATCTCAAAGTATCTCTTTTCCAAGATAGGTATCTAAGGAATTTCAGTGACTAGGACTCTGGTCTTCCACTGCAGAGGGCATGGGGTTTGATGAATGTCTTGCATCCTGTGAGGTGCAAGTCAAAAAGAAAAAAATAAGATACATATTTATTGCAAAGGGGAAAACAGTAACTTTACACTGAAGAAAGCTTCCCCAAGTGATCAGAAAAATGACTAACATTTAGGTATATCACTAACACATGCATCCTAATATGAGGTACTTACAAGAATGCAACATAACTTGTGTTATTCTTAATAAACTACAAACTCTCAACCCAACCATGAGGAACCATCAGACACACCCATTCTAAAAATAAATGTCACTGTCCTAAAGCACAAAGACTGAGTAAATTGTTCCAGAGTGTAGGAGAATGGACACAGAGATGAATGAACAAAACACACAATCCAGGATTGCTTTGGAGGTTTTTGTTTGCTTGTTTTTGCCATAAAGAACATTACTGAGACAAACACTGAAATGTGAGTAATACCTACAGACAACAGCAGAGAATCAAAGTTAATCTCCTGATTATGATAAGCATGCTGTAGCTATGTAAGACAATGACTTTTTCTTTTAGGAAATGTGCATTTAAGTGCTTCAGAGTACAAGAGAAATCATCTACAATTTAGTATCAGATGGTTCAGAAAAAAATTAGGAGTATGTGAATACACAGAAAAGGATAAGGCAAATGAAGTAAAATGTTAATAACACCTGCAGAATTTGAGTAATAATTATTTTTATTATTCCTGCAACATTTCTGTAAATTTGAAATTATCAAAAAAAGTTAAAAGAACTTAAGTTAGCTTTTAATCACCTTAATTGACAAGCAAGCTAAAGGCTTTACAAAATATTAAGGCATAAATAAAAATTTATAATTTATCAAAAATAAAAATTTAAAATAACTTAAAAGTCAAGAAGAATGAACTCATCAATGTAAAGCTGTAAGAGAACAACAGTGCCTCCTACTGCTAAGGGGCAGTGTTTCAGATATAAACTCAGCTTTTTTATACATTAAAAGAAACCATGCTATCACTGAGAAATAACTGTACTTACATTCATATATTGCACTTACCAAGGATTTATTAAAATTGATAAGCACATCTACTGTACACAAGAAACTACATCAGGTACTGTGGCAGAGAGAACCATGACTGCTCCCTCCCCACAAAAGATGGCCATACTGCAATCCCCAGAAGTAATGAATATGTTATCTTACATGGCAAAAGGGACTGTGTGGGTGTGACTGAATTAAGGACCTTGAAATTGGGGGTGGCGGGTTACCCTGGATTATCTAGGTGGGCACAATGAAATCACAGCATCCTTAGAAGAGGGAGGCAGGAAGGTCAGAGTCAGAGAAGACGTGACAATGAAAGCAGAATTACCGAGATTATTAGAACTTGAGATTATTAGAACTTGCTATGCGGCTTAGATTTGAAGATACAGGGAACAGAGCCAAGGAAAGCAGGCAGCCTCCAGAAGACGGAAAAGACAAAGAAATGAATCCTCCCCTAGAGCCTCCAAAACAAACCAACCCTGTCGACAAACTGACTTCAGTCCTGATACCGATGTTGGACTTCTGACCTCCGAAACTGTAAAATACTGTCTTTTAAATCACTGAGTTTATGGCAATATGTTACAGCAGCCACAGGAAATTAATAGAGGTACCATGTAGAAAACAAAGGTGAACATCAGCTTACAATTTAATGAGGCAAGTAACACGAGCAAAATGAAAAGTGCAAATGATCTAAAAAGTTATTGAGGTAAAAGTTATGAAAGTTAACAAGGAAGTATCACTGCTGCTAGCTGGCATTTGAGCTGGATCTTACAAGGACAGACAGGATTTATATGTGTAGAGATAGACTGAAATGGCATATTAGCCAAGGGAAAAGTGAAAGCAAAGAAAGAAGGGGGAAAAAAGGAGGTGGAAAGAGGAAACAGCATTACTCTAGTTTGGCTGGGGTGGCAAGTATATGAATACTAGTTTAAAGGCTTTGATATCATGCTAAGGAGCCTGAAATTCCTTTTGTAGAAAATGGGAAAGCAATGGTGTTTGTGAATATATAAAAGGAACTATACTTTGGAGACAAAGTGTAGCATCCTAAAACATTTATGTTTCAAAAAATTAGCTTGGTGGGGGCCATGTGGATGAAAACAGAGGGTGACACAGATGGGAGACTACTATGAAAGGTGTTATGATAATCTCAGGAGAAAGGGACACGAGCTAGAATTTGGGTGACGGCAGTGGAGATGGAGAAGGAAAGATACAGCAGACAAAGGAAAAGATGGATGGGAAGAAAAGAGGGGCCAAAGACACTGAAACTAAACCTGGAGCGAGAAATGGCAGCCCACTCCAGTATTCCTACCTAGGAAATCCCATGGACAGAGGAGCCTGGTGGGCTACAGTCCATGGATTCCCAGAGAGTCAGACATGACTTAAGAGACTAAACAACAAAAGGCATTAAAAAGGCTTCAAAAGCAAATGATTAAGACTGGAACTGATAGTTGCAAGAAAGAGAACATAAATGCAGAGGATGGAGATAAAATAAGATAATCAGATCTTAGATTTAGATGTTAGCAGGCCTTTCAAAATGAAATGGCCTAATGAGAGAAAATGGTTTATTGGAAACCTATTTTCACGGTAAGTACTAATATTCAAAATATTCCAATGATACAAGTTTCTGTAATAAAATAATGTTAAACATGAATAATAAATACATTTTGGCTTATAGTGCATATTTGCATTAGATGTATATTTCAGTCTCTAGTGAAATTGGCTGCTGCACCCAAGACCTGAAATCCTATTAATTCTGGGACAGTAGCAACAAATGAACTTGAAGGCTAAGGTGCAGACTGTGCCAAGCCAGCAAATTCACTGAAGTGATGTGACTTTGTGAGAGGACATCACCTTCAAATTCTAAAAAAGAAAATCTAGAATGACTACAAACAAAAAGTAAAATTTTAATCAGATACTGTAAAGTGAGATGAGGATGTACAAAACTGAAAATGAATCAAAGGTAAAACAATCTAAGACAAATGGGCAAGTTCCCTACATTTTTACCCTCCTTTCCCACCCTTTCTCTCCCTTCCTTTAAAACAATATATTCCCCACAAAACATACCATTATCTCCATACTCAAGTCTAACAGCTAAGCCAAGAAGCCAGTCAATTGCTTCCTGTCGATCTTGAATCTTGAAAGGACAGTTAACATCTCTGAGATACTGTGAAGGAAAAAGAAAATTGCTTCATTGTTACTATAAAGTCACAAAATAAAACATGGTGGAATTAAGAGACCTGAGTTTTTATCTCTCACGAATTTCTTGTAACATTTATATTACTAAACCTTTGATGCAATTATACCCATTTAAGTATATACTACTTTAGGAAAAAAATTAAGTACTCCCATCATGCTTTATGAAAGTTTTACTTTTGCAGATTCCAGACAGGGCATCACTGATCTACAATAACTGCATTTTGTAGATGAGAAAACTGAAGCCTATAGGTTAACACTTCCTGACAGTTATACAACTTAAATCAGGGACCTGAATCTAAACCATGATTCTAGGTCTCAATACACAGAGTAGTTAAATAAAAACATGTATCAAAAAACAAAACCCAATTATTATCTAAACCTTAGCTTTCGTATTTTGGAATGCTTCCAAGAGAGTAAGCTATGTGACACACAGGTGTTTTGAATAAACATCAGAAGCGATATATTCAAATAAGCATGTCCTTAAAGTAAATGTCTCAGGAGCTTAAAATCTAATCCCACAACAATGCTATAACTCAAACCTTCTGGAAATCCTTTGGGGGATACCTAATGAATTAGCACTTTTAACCATACCTTATTTTCTAACCAAAAATTTTATTCACCTGCTTTTTTTAAAAAAAAAAAAAAAAAAAAAGGCATCTCATTCACAAGATTTAGTCATGATACAAAAAGCAAACCCAACTTCAAAGTATAAAAAACTGCCAATATTCAAAATATGTCTCCTGATCTAAATCTTTTGATTCCAAAAGAAGTTCTAAATATGCTTTAAGCAATGACATCATCATTCCAAAGAGACCACCTTAAGGACAGTATCTGTGTAAGTTCCAATATATTTATCTTTAGATTATACTACTTTACTGTCATTTCTGGGTCTTTTTCATTGGAAAGTTGATTATTCTTCAACACCCTCCCACACGTGGAACTCTGTATCGTCTTGTACACGAGTAGACTATTAAGTAAAATGTGATAAAAGCAAATATAAAATTCTAATAATGTATTTCAAAGTCTTAACAAGTCTGTCAAAAATTTCAAAATATACTTTTGAAGGGTAAAGGAAAATGATCTAGTGGTACCAATATTAGTAGCAGAAGCAGGCATATCAACAAACATATAGCACTTGTGATGGGCCAGGCACCTCTGTGACAGGCTCACAGGTATATTTCATGAACAATATGCCACTCCTGAGACAAGATACCACTGTTATCCCCATTTATTGATAAAAATCTCAAGCCACAGAAAGGTTAATAAACTTACTCATTGTCACAGAGATAGTATGTAGCTTACACAATTCCCTAGTCCACAAAGAGAGAAAGTTAGCTACCTAAACACTCTGTTCCACTCAATGAAAAATTAAATCATTTTCAAATTCTTAAAGGAAAAGATCTCATCAAAGTAACAGAGCTGATAAAAATGTTTAATATAATGACACTGTAAAATGTAATTTTTACTCTAATTTGAAAAAACTGTTTTCTGCAAAAATGTTACTAAAATTAAACTAGGTCAATGAAAAAGTTATTCTACCCACAAAAATAAGATAATACCGTTTTTTAAAAAGTATTATTTCTATTGTAGACAAAAAGGACAACTGTGTATGTTAAATATAAGCAAACACAAGAGAACCTTAGTTTTCAATCATGTTAATAATGTCTTAATACTATTTCTGCTACATTTTTAATGTAATATAAAAAAAATCTGATTTTGGCCATTTTTACTATTTATATGTGTCCCTGTTTAATTAAGAAGTCTCTTTGTTTTTTGGACTACACTATTTCTTTTCTTTGAGTGTCTAACTGTGCCATTACTTTTATTAGTTAATAGTCTATAAAGTTAGTTTTCAATGGGCAGCCTGCTAGTCAGGTACAGGGCCCTAGAGGATTTGAATAAATTTTGCTATACATTCACTCATTTATATTCATAACATATATGTATACAAATACAGACTTATAAATATATATTTTCATGAAAGAAACAGGTCTTTCCGTTGAATGTCAGGCACTCATCTAAGTACTGGGGATAAGGGCCTGCTCTCCAGATACATTAGCTTAATGCTGACAGTTTCAAGAAGCCAGGGATTGCTTGGGAAAGCTGAGAAGTGGCAACATTAGTCCAGTCATATCACCTAAAACTGTGAGAACTCCCTAGTTGGATCAAGCTCAAACTCTTTATCCCCTATATTCCTGCCCCCACCCTCACGCCTGATGATTCACCATACTGTTTCTATCTAATACTGAATGCTTGGTAGGAAGAGATAATATGCTTTAAAAATATGGTTAAAAAAAAAAAAAAGTTACATCCCTGAAATCAAGCCTTTCTAACACTGATTATTATTATTATTGTTTGGAGTATAATTGCTTTACAATGTTGTGTTCGTTTCTGCTGTACAATGATTAGTTACGTCTGTGTGTGTGTGTGTCTCTTGGACCTCCCTCCTACGCGACCCCCCATTCCACTCATCACCCATCTAGGTCATCACAGAGCACTGACTTGAGCTCCCTGCACTATATACACTGACTTCCCAGTATCTACTTTACACATGGTAGTGTATATATGTCAATCCTAATTTTCCAATCTGTCCCACCCTCTCTTTCCCTGCTGTATTCAAAAGTGTGTTTTGTAAGTCTGCATCTCTCTTCCTGCCCTGCAAATAAGTTTTGTGGATGTTTTATCCGGCTATATTATTTTAAAAGAAAAATTATATTATTTTAAAAGCTGTCTTCATAGACAAGCTCTCGGTATATTTTACTTTCTAATTTATTACCTTTTCAAAGAACTTGGGCCAGTCACTGCTATGGATGTTTCTTAAATTACCTCTGTCTTCAATTTTATAGTGTCTGATTTTCTGGTCTTCAAGCCAAACAATGAAGTTCCTAAATTCTGTTTCATCTGTAATAAAAACACCATATAAATCAATAAAGTGAAAGTTGCTCAGTCATGTCCGACTCTTTGCCAGCCCAGGAACTATACAGTCCATGGAATTCTCCAGGCCAAAATACTGGAGTGGGTAGCCTTTCCCTTCTCCAGGGGTTCTTCCCAATCCAAGGATCGAACCCAGGTTTCCCGCATTGTAAGCAGATTCTTTACCAGCTGAGCCACAAGGGAAGCCCATGAGACGAACTAGGTACAACACTTACTTCTCCACAAATAGTCTTGTGGAATTTTTTTTTTTTTTTAACTGCAAAATCATAAATTACTTGAGCTGCTTGAAGTAGGAGTTGAATGTACAGACTTTGGATTAACTTCTGTTCATATACTGGCCTGAATTCAAATTCTGGCTCCAGAAATTCAGTGGTTGTGTGAACCTGGGCTAATTAACTAAATTTTCTGTGCCTCAGATTCTTGAGTTACAAAATGGGGACTTACCTCATAGGCTTGTTATGAAAGATTAAATAAAATAAGAATAAAAATAGTGCCTGGCACACAATTTTGCTACTTGTCAGTTATTATTTCAGTTCCTGTGAGGAAGAGGGGGAGAAAGGACTGAGCAAGGTTAAATTAATAGCAACAATAAAGTACAAGAAATTAAATGGCGATCAGAACAAGGATACCAACTATCACTGTCATTTGCTATTAAGGACATTAAACACATTCATTGAATAGTATGTATGTTGTTTCATTTAATCCTTCCATATGCTTTTGAGGTAAGTAATATTCCCATTTTACCAGTGAAAAAGTTGAGGCTCAAAGTTTCAAATCCAGATCTAAGCTCTATTCCTACTGAACCTTTTTTGTTAAATAAAAGGCAAAGCAGAAAAACAAGATTCTGTAAGTTGACATGCTTCTACAGGAGATGACAAAACACTGTCATCTTCAATTTCCAAGTTCAAGCTTGAGTTCAAATTTAGGCTTCCCCAAGTCTTGAGAATACACAATGGTCTTAACATCTCAGGTGTTACTCGATCCCTTTCAAACTTAATCTACCACCGGCCAAGAATTATGGAAGAAAATAAGTAGTGGTGGGCGGCAGGTGAGTAGCAGTGGGTAGCAATCTTAATACTTTCTACAGTTTCAAGCTGTGAAATCCCAAATACCTTTGTATTTACAATTCACCTGCCCCGCTCGTCTATTAACTGCCCCCCCCAACAACCCCCACACTGTAATTAGCTCGTTAGTACACGCGCTGACCCCAACACTGTCAGTCTTGGACTTCATTTTGTCCTGGGCTCAAACTGCTGGATGGGTTCTGACTGCCCTTACTCCTACCCCGTCCCCTCCTTAGTTCCCTGAACGCGTCTTCAAGTTACTCAGCATTTTCCTAGAATTCCAGCACTCTGCCGACCCCAGCAGGTGCTCAGGGTATCGCCCAATCACCCGTGAAACACGGGGCTGAAGGGCTAAAAAGCGAAGACTTTCCTTCTAGAGTGCTGAGGGTGCGGACGAGGGCTGTGGGGGTGGTGTCTGGAGTTCAGCAAGTGCAGAAAGTGGCGATGCAGAGGCAAGAGTGGGTAGCGGATAAGGAAGGATGGGAGAAAGCATAGGTATTCGGGGCCGGGAGGAGAGGGGCGCCGGGGAGACAAGGCCGCGGACGGTCCAGGTGGAGAGCCCAGAAGCGGGCGCTGAGAAAGCGGCGGCCGGCCGGTCACGGACGCGCTGCGGGCCTGGGGCCGCCTCCTCACCTTTGCAGTTGAAGCCGGCAGGATTGTGGTAGTCAAGGGCCGTCAACTTGCGTCGGAACATGGTCCCCGCTGCTCGCTCCGGTCCCGCGGGATGCGGCCGGGAGAAGCGAGGCGAGGCAAGGAGAGTAGGAGGCGCAGACACGGGTGACGCGGCGAGAAGGCGGGCGGGCGCCGGGAGCTCCGAAATGATGGCGGCCTTAGCCAATCGTGGCTTAGGAACGGCAGCCGCCGGACAATGCCCACCAATCGCGGCTCTGGCTGGGGAGGCGGGGCCACGTCGGGGCACGTCGACGCTTAAATAAACTTTATTGTCAGCTTTCTAGTGGAACAATAGGCAGAGAGCACCTGAGAAACATAGTTACCGCTTGCTTTCTTCGCGGTCTTGATAACAGCATGCAGAGAACAGTATCCTTAGAATTTCTGCTATCGGCCATACCTCTTATTGGACCATACAAACTGTTTAGTATTTTCAGTGTATTCATTCATTCATTCATTTAATTATATGCCTCCTACATAATAGGTGCTCTTCTAACAAGGCTAATACAAAGACTTTTAGCAAGGTCCCTTGATGACTCGGGCTTCCCTCCTGGCTCAGTCGGTAAAGAATCTGCCTGCCATGGAGGAGACCCGAGTTCGATTCCTGGATTGGGAATATTCCCTGGAGCAGGAAATGGCAACTCACTCCAGTATTCCTGGAGAACCCTATGGTCAGAGGAGCCTGGCGGGCCACAGTCCATGGGGTCGCAAGAGTCGAAGACACCTTTGGCTCAGAGGTTAAAACGTCTTCCTGCAATGTGGGAGACCTGGGTTCGATCCCTGGGTGGGGAAGATCCCCTGGACAAGGAAATGGCAACCCACTCCAGTATTCTTGCCTGGAGAATCCCATGGACGGAGGAGCCTGGTAGGCTGCAGTCCTTGGGGTCGCAAAGAGTCGGACACAACTGAGCAACTTCACTCACTAAAACCACCACTTTATGACTCCTTCGGCTTCCCAGGTGGCGCTAGTGGTAAAAGAATCCGCCTGCCACTGCAGGAGACGTGGGTTTGATCCCTGGATGGGGAAGATCCCCTGAAGAAAAAAACAGCAACCCACTCCAGTATTCTTGCCTGGAAAATTCCATGGACTGGCGGGCTACAGTCTATAGGGTCTCAAAGAGTCGGACACGACTGAAGCGACTGAGTATGCATACACATGACTTGTTAGGAGTGGTCCATAGGTAAACATACAACTGTAATACTACGTGATAGTTCCTGACATGACTAGCAACCACGAAATTTTAAAGCCAGAAACCTGGACTTACCCTTTACTCCCTCTGACTGCAGTTACAACATCCAGTAGTTCATTGATTCCTGCTGTTCTGCCTCTCAAATTCCTCACCTCCTCCCAACCTCACTGTTGGTACCTCAAATCAGGCCTTCATAATTTTTGCTTGCTCTAATTATCTGATTTCTTAGAGCCAGTCTTGCCTTCTCCAGCCCACTCCCCCACACAGTAATGATAGTGATTTTGTAGAATAAAAACCTCCTAAAACAAAAACCTGTCCATAACAGTTTAAAGCTTAGTATCTTTCAGTGGGTCCTCATTGCCTTCTAGCAATAATCAAAACTTCTTATCATATTTAAGATCCTTCCTGATTCAGTCCCCATCTGCTTTTAGATACCGGACAGACAACAGTGAGCCAGAGAGACCACGCCTTTACTTTCATGAAGTTTATAAGCCCTAGAGGGAAGAAAAGCAATAAACAGACAAACAATCTTAAATTATGACTTGAAGGTGGTGAGTTCACCGTGCAGTCAAAAGGGTAACTTGTCTTGAGGGAAGAGGATATACAAAGGAAAGGCATGGCCCAGAGGGGCTAGAACTTATGGGAGCTGGAAGGTAGGACAGAATGACAGCTGATGAGACTTGGACAGAGGCAAGGACCTGATCAAGAAGGATCTTTCATGCCATGCTACTGGGAACTATTGAAGTTCTTGGGGGGGTAAGCCAATTATATAAATTTCACTTCAACAGATTATAATTAAACACTGTGTTAGCATTTGTGGGGCATACAAATGAGTTAGATATTTTCAGGAAATTCAACTATAAAAGCAAAAATAGGCATGTAAATAAGTGCTTATGATCTAGAGTTATAAAGTGATAAATTTTGAGAAGTGTAAAGTGTGCTATCAGGTCAGAATACAGCTTTAAGGAGGAACTGTGAGAAAATCTATATTTTCCAAATAAGATGCTTACTGAGTAAATCAGGAAAATCAGCTCCAAGTGTTTTGCCTCAAACAAAATTTGATCAGAGCTGCGGCCCTAGTCACACGCTGTGGTGTATACTAATTGTATAATCAATGAGGTACCAGCCAAAAATTAAGAAAAATGACCAGAACCCATAAACAAAGGGAAAATAATAAAGGAATGCTTAATGCAACTGCAGATAGTGCATTTCTTTAAAAAGTGGGGAAAAGCAACTTTTAAATTTTGCTTTGTGGAATTGACTCCTTAGTGCAAAAAACTAAGTTTTTTGCTCCTGACCATGTCTCTCTATTTCAGGCCCAAAGTCATCACCCCCAGGTGTGAGAAGGTTGGAAGAGGATTCAGACACACAGAATGCTGCAAGAACCACCAGACTCGAGCAGGGGCTAAAACTAATTGTGGAAAAGAAGTATAGAAGAGTATAAGCATTCAACTTCTTTTTTATTTACAAAAATTTGTCTTTTCTTCCCCCTACATTTGAAGGAGTCCCTTGGCCTATAGTGTCCAACAGGAAGTGAATCTTGGACAATTCCATTTCTGAAGATTAAGTCCTTTATGTACATCAAGAGGGAGAAATTGACTATTTTTTTTAATCAAATGACCTGAACCCCAATCTAATAGTTGGCCAAGGGGTTGATAGGGCATTAATCCATCTGTTTAATTATTCAACAAAGTTATTCAATCTTGCCTGTGTGCCAGGCAGTCTTTTAGGCACTTTCACACAAAAACCTCTGCCCTCTGAGAGCCTTCCATCTGGCAAGGGAAGATGAACTATATAATTATAAATAAGTAAATTATTTCATGTTTTAGGAGGTGATAAATCCTATGGGGAAGTCATAACAAGATAAGGGGAGTAAGGAGGGGAGATGGGGATGGCGGAGGCAGTGGGAAACGATGCAGGTAGCAGTTTTCAAGAGGATGGTCAGGTTAGGCCTCACAGAGAAGGTAAAATGTAGGGACTTTCCTGGGTCCAGTGGCTAGGACTCTATGCTTCCAATGTAGGGGCCCTGGGTTTGATCCCTGGTCAAGGAACTAGATCACACACACCCCAGCCAAGAATTTGCATGCCACAACTAAAGATCCTGAGTCCCACAACTAAGACCTGGTGTAGCCAAATAAATAAATATGAGGGGAAAAAAAGAAGAGACCTAGAAGGTAAGGGAGTTAGCCACATGAATACACAGGGTTAAGACAGTTCTAGACAGAGTACTCAGTGCAAGTGAGGGATAAGGAAGGTTTATATAATTTTAACTAGTTGAAAAATCAAAATAAGAATATTTCATGACACATGGCAATTATATGAAATTCAAATTTTGTGTCCCGAAATAGAGTGGTATTGGAACATAGTCACAACCATGTGCTCACTGGCTGCTCTGGTGCTAAAGGGTAGAGTTGATGCTGGTGGCAGGGACCGCATGGCTCATGAAGCCTGGAGTATCTGTGAGAGTTTGCATGGTTTCAGAAATGCAGAGGCGGCAATTTCAACATTATTACCAGTGCAACTCGCTATCAAGTAAAACAACAAATCAGAGATACAGGTTACTCTTTGAAGGTTATTTTCATGACTTGCAACATTTTTTAAAAAGTCTTAGCAGATTTACTAGACCTCTTTGTTCAAATTATTCTTCCAAAAACAACGAACAGAACAAATTGATAACACTTCTACAGAAGTCTCTATTGTCTAGAAAGACAACTTTGATATTCCAATGAATGCTATCAATTTAATGCCCCATTAAATCAGACCTTTTTTTAAAACAAATTGCAAATACAGAGTCTTTCTTCTTCCTTGGAGATAGAACATCTTCATTCCTTTTTTTTTTTTTTTGAAGGTCAGGCTCTGGAATTTCATGATTTAGCATTAAAAGCAAAAAGCAGACCAATGAAGCTCAATTTTAATGGTAGAAATGGAATAGGAATTAATAGGAATTTCCTTAGCCATCTAGGGAGCATGAAGTATCCACCCTCCATATTTGATGCTCAGGAGAAAAGCTTGCCTGGCAATGAAAACAGAACGAAGAGGTGGAGAAAGACAATTCCTGAAAATGTCTTACTTTTCATATATGTGAGCCCATATATTCCTTTGGGTCCTTGAGCCAGGTAGGGTTGGGGTTTTTTCACTTACAAATGACATAGTCCTAACATGAGGACAGATACCAGAGAGAGGGTTGAAAGAAACAGTCCAGAGTTGGTGGGACTCAGCATGGGATGAAAAGGGGATGGCTTAAAGGTGACCTCAGGAATGTCATACATCAGAGATTTGAAAAATAGTGGTTGCAGTCATAGAAACAGGAGCACTGGGAGAAATGAACCAGTTGAGGAACATGAAGAATCAAGTTTGGGACCTGCTGAGTTTGAGGTGATGGTTGATGGAAATGTGAAGGAAACCAGAATATGTCATCACAAAATAGGTATGCTTCTTTGACATAAAACTCACTTTGAGCTGAAGGTAATTGAGAAGCAGCAAACCCAGAAAAAGTTCCCTCCCTTTTTTGCCTAAAGGCAGGATATAAAACAGAACTGGACATGGAACAACAGACTGGTTCCAAATCAGGAAAGAAGTACATCAAGGCTGTATATTGTCACCCTGCTTATTTAACTTATAATGCAGAGTACATCATGCAAAATGCTGGGCTGGATGAAGCACAAGCTTGAATCAAGATTGCTGGGAGAAATATCAATAACCTCAGATATGCAGATGACACCACCCTTATGGCAGAAAGAGAAGAACTAAAGAGCCTCTTGATGAAGGTGAAAGAGGAGAGTGAAAAAGTTGGCTTAAAGCTCAACATCCAGAAAACTAAGATCATGGCATCTGGTCCCAGCACTTCATGGCAAATAGATTGGGAAAGAATGGAAACAGTGACAGACTTTATTTTTTTCTCCAAAATCACTGCAAATGATGACTGCAGCCATGAAATTAAAAGATGCTTGCTCCTTAGAAGAAAAGCTATGACCAACATAGACAGCATATTAAAAAGCAGAAACATTACTCTGCCAACAAAGGTCCATCTAGTCAAAGCTATGGTTTTTCCAGTAGTCATGTATGGATGTGAGAGTTGGACTATAAAGAAAGCTGAATGCTGACGAATTGATGCTTCTGAACTGTGGTATTGGAAAAGACTCTTGAGAGTCCCTTGGACTGCAAGGAGATCAAACCAGTCAATCCTAAAGGAAATCAGTCCTGAATATTCATTGGAAGGACTGATGTTGAAGCTGAAACTCCAATCCTTTGTCCACCTGATGCAACGAACTGACTCACTGGAAAAGACCTTGATGCTGGGAAAGATTGAAGGCAGGAGGAGAAGGGGACAACAGAGGATGAGATGGCTAGATGGCATCACTGACTCAACGGACATGAGTTTGAGCAAGCTCTGGGAGTTGGTGATGAGCAGGGAAGCCTGGCATGCTGCAGTCCATGGGGTTGCAAAGAGTCAGACATGACTGAGAGACTGAACTGAACTGACTGAGGATATAAATTCTCCTTTTACTCAAGATGGATTCTCATCAGCTCAGAGATACAACAGGGAAACCTGCAAACAAACCTCATTCCCTTATTTTCCTCCCATATATTTACCTTCCCTCAGTTTGGAAGACTAAAACTGCTCTGTCTTATCATTTCTCTACAAATGTATTGTTCTCTGTTGAAGGTACTCTATAATCTGGAATTCTAAAACACCATTTTGAGTTACTTTTGGTTTAGGCTCTCCTATGTGTGCTGCATGTATTAATAACTGACTTGGTTTTCTCTAGTTCATCTGTTTTGTTGTGGTTGTTACTGTTGTTACAGGGGTCTCAGCCAAGAACTCACAGGGTAGAGGGAAAATTATGATGATTCCTTGCCTACACCTGTGAACACTCCTGAGATTCTGGAATGAGCCTGAGTGAGTGGTCCAGGCAGAAATGTCAGCTGAGGAGCCATCAATGTAAAGCTGTAATTGAACCATGAGGATGGGCTCCCTGAGAAACCATGGAAAGAAAAGAGGGCTGGTGACTGCATCTTAGGAAAACCTGGGGGAGTGACTTTCATGAGAAAAGTGATTGGCAGGAGAAAGAAAATCAGGAATATCACAATCCAAAAGGCAGAGAAGAGAAGATTTGGAAAGAGGCAGAGTTGGAAGCAGGGCAACAGAGGTCAACATTTGAGTGATAGAATTTTGATGAAGCTTCCCCTAAATATTATAAAAGAGCCAATTCTGAATGCTTGAAACCAGGTAAGTAATAAATATGGCAGAGCTTATGATCTCATATAGTAACATACAGATTTAATAATTCACTTTAGGGACTTCCCTGGTACTCCCAATGAAGGGGACCTAGGTTCAATCCCTGATCAGGGAGCTAGATCCTACATGCCCCAGCTAAGAATTCATATGTGGCAACTAAAGATCCTGCATACCGCAACTAAGAGGATCCTGAGTGCTGCAATTAAGGCCTGTGCAGTCAAATAAATAATATTAAATAAATAAATAACTTGCCAGATCTCCTGTGGGTACTCTTATTCCCTCTTTCCTCTTCTCAACACCCCAGTGAGCCCTCAGGTACATTTGCTAACTCTCTGAATCACCCACGAAATCTTAGTTATTTCCTGTTTTTCAAATATTTAATTATTATTATTTTATTGAGGTGTATTTGAATTACAATATTATACAAGCTTGAGATGTACAACATAGTGATTTAAAATTTTTAAAGATTATACTCCATTTATAGTTATTATTTAATATAGGCTACATTCCTTGTGCTGTACAATATATCCTTGTAGTGTATTTATTTTATACATAGTAGCTTGTACTTTTTAATCCCTTACTCCTATCTTCCATCTTCCCTCTCCCCACTGGTAACTACTGGTTGTTCTCAATGACTCTGCTTGTGTTTTGTTATAGTCACTAGTTTGTTTTATTTTTTAGATTCCATATCAAAGTGATATCATCCAATATTTGTCCTTTTCCATCTGACTTATTTCACTAAGCATATGTGTATGTGCTCAGTTGCTAAGTCGTGGTTGACTCTTTGAGACCCCATGGACTGTAGCCCTTGAGGCTCCTCTTCCCAGGAATACTGGAGTGGGTTTGCCATTTCCTCCTCCAGGGGATTTTCCTGACCCAGGGATAGAATCCATGTCTCCTGCATTGCCAGGCAGATTTGTTACCACTGAGCCACCTGGGAAACCCTTCAGTAAGCATGGTACTGGCTAAATCCTCCTTTTTTTTCAAATTTCTGCAAACTAGGCTTTCCTCAGGATGCTAGGAGTTGGACAGGGACTGCTACTACAGGAATCCCTATAGTGTTGGGAAGTCAGGTTTCTCAAAGGTTCTTTGATCGTCTTGTAAAGGGCATTGTCCTACTGAGTGAGCTCCAAATGCAGGCTTCATGCTGGGGCTAGACTTCCCAGGGTTCCTCCCTGTGAACCACAGCACTGGAGCAGAGCCTGCAAGCTGGAAAGAAGGGAGGGGATGAGGAACTCCTCCAGATCTGCCCGAATCCCACACTGGCTCTCAGATATGAGGACATTTTAAGTAAAATCCTATTTTGATTCAGGAACACAAGATTCTCTGCCTTCTACCTCAAAGTCTCACAGAACTATCCTGTGCTCCAATGACATGTAAACCTCAGATACCTCACAGAGGGTCAATCCAAGAGGAAGTGAGACCTGGGTGAGGGTGGCGGCCAGTCATCCATTTGTTCATTCATTCAGCAGATATTTACCAAGCCATCTGTTCTGTACCAGTTAGATACTTGGGATATAGAGATGATGAAGACAGATCTGATCTTCATCCTCATGGAATTTACAGCCCAACAGGGAGACAGAAAACAGCAACAAGGCAAAGGAGACAGAGATGAGCAGAAAGGGGTCTGATTTAGACCAGGGGGCGAGGAGAGACTTCTTGAAGGAGGTGACCTTTGGGCTGAGTTATAAAATATGAGCTATTACTGGATGTCCAAATGAGAGAAAAAAAAAAAAAGGCAGAGAAAATAGCATGAGCAGCAGGAAGGCCATGATACCATGGAACTGAAGGTAGGCCATGGTGGGAAAAGGGGATGAGCAAGGTGGGTGGGTGGGTGTTAAGTGGGGAGGGGACAACGATAGGGAAAGGGCAGGTGACAAAGATTCTCTTCTCAGAAAAACTAGAGTCACATTCCTCTGAGCCCCCTCCTTGACTAGGTCTTAAGCCTGGTCTCTAAAGACATAAACAAACATGTGTTTTCTAATAGCTCAAGGCCACATATCCCTAAGATAATCCTAGCCTCCACTTAAAGTACCTACCTGAGAAAACTCAAGGCTGTCAGGAAATTTGCTGTTGGTTCTGGTCATCGCCTGAGGACAGGGTCTTCATCTCTCAATCTCTATTGGATGGTAAAATTGTAACGTCCATAGTGGTTGGCCAGCAGACACAGCTAGCCTAGTTGCACTGATACTCACTCCCCTTTGTAATCTTGCACTTCCCTGATTGTATTAAGCTCCCGTCTGCCTCCTCTCCCTACTCCCTCATTCTCCCTTTAAAAGACCCATGCATCTCTACCAATCCAGGTTGAGTTCTGTTCATGATGGACTCTTTCCTGTTGGAAAATGTGTAACTGATTAAAATCTGTCCGTACCACTTTAGCTAGCATCTGACTTTATTTATGACACAGGTCAGGGGTGCCCTGAAGGCCAAGAAGTCTAGGTTTTATTCTAAGTGCAGAAGAAAGCTATTGTTGGTATTAAATGGTGGCAGGGGTGGGGAGTTGTGACTTGGGCTTTATGATCCTCCGGGCTACTGGGTGGCAAACAGAATGCAGTTGGCAGTGGACATGGGTTTGATCCCTAGTCAGGGAACTAGGATCCCACATACCATGCGAGCATGCTGTCACTTCAGTCCTGTCCGACTCTTTGCAACCTATGGACTACAGCCCCCGGGCCCTCTGTCCAAGGGATTCTCCAGGCAAGAATACTGGAGTGGGTTGCCATGCCCTCCTCCAGGGAATCTTCCCTACCTAAGAATCGAACCCACGTCTCTTAAGTCTCCTGCATCGGCAGGTGGGTTCTTTACCGCTAGCACCACCTGGGAAGCTTTCTCACGTATCATGCAGCACAGCCAATATACTAAAAACAAAAAAGAAGGAAAAGAAAAAAGTAAGAAACTGGGAGGGCAATTAGGAGGGTGTTGCAGTAGTTAGGGAGCAGAGGGAAGGTCAGAGCAGGCTGCCAGATATACTATCATGTATAGGAGAGGGGGTTAACTGTTGCAAATTACTCTTTTCCCTCTATTCAGCCATCATTATTAAGGATGGGGAGTCTCATCTTGTACACTATTTACTCCTTTTTTTTTTCACTATTTACTCTTATACCTCCTGTTTATTACTCAGCTTTTCTGAAAGAGCTGGAGAACCATTTGGTAATTTTTCCATTATAGTAAAATAAATTCTAAAGAGCAAGAGCACATTAGAAAGAAAGTGAGAAATATAGCCACTATCAGTCAAGACATATTCCTCAGCTCTTCCACTGTGACTCTTACTTCAAACAGATCTATTTTCCAGTGAGATGCAGGGCCCAGTTTCTCTCCTCGGCTCAGGAGAACCACTAGCTTTTTGTTTTACAAAGCTCCCTAGAAAATATGGCACATGTGCTACTCTCTCGGATTTTAATAATGAAGAGGAAAAATTTTGTTCTTCATACTCATCTGCACTTGAGCACTTTGTTTCTCTTTACTTTTCCTATATTTGTTGTGTCATTCTTACTTAGCTTTGGCAAATGAGAGCAGTGGCAGCAGCCTCCAGGGGAATTTCGTGTTCGGTGCCTGACACGCCATCCTGGGCACAGGTGTGTTCAGCCCAGGGCAGCTTGCTTTCTCCTGCTTCCCTCTCCAGCTGTCATCACCCAGTCTCCCCAGCGGTGGTGCCAGAACCTGCGACCTGACCTCAGTGGTTCCACTAATGACTGTGTAGGAATAAATAATTCAGATAGTTAATGAGGGTTTGAGTTATTTCCCCCAACGAGCCAATTTTCTGGCAGCCTGAGGCTTCAGAGTTCAGCGTAGTATGTGTCTTTAAAGATGCTGCCTTTTTCGCACTCTTTTCTCACAGTCTGGAAGTATTTGGAATTTGTTTTTTTAAAGTCCAGATCTGCTTCTGACAATGGGCCTCTTTGACAGTGCTCATGGGAAATGAAATAGGTCCCAGCCTGCCTGACCCAAGCATTCATGGAGAAAGTGAAATAAAACAGTCTGTATTTGTGAACCGAACTTCTGCTTGGACCTCCTTTCCTCTTGTGGTAGGTTGGTAGAAGCCGAATCACAATCAACTTACACTCTAATGAGTCTGTTGACGCAGTGTTTTGACCTCGTTTCCCAGGGATTTGCCTTTGTTGCGGGTGGGACATTCTAAAACGCCAAGGAGTGGGTGGTGGATCAGTGTCCTCAATGAGCCCGTCCTTGGAACCCCAGGATGGTCTCATTTCTGTCCAATCTGATTATTGTTCTCATTTCTGTCCATCTCTGCAAAAGTCACTGCTGGCTCCCTCGTGTCCAAGCTAGGTTTCCAGGTCCTCTTTGCTCTGCTGCCCTCAGTTCTTTGGGAATATCTCACTGCTCCTGTACCATCTAAGCGACGGAATTCTATTTCCAAGGCCTTTGGGACCCAGGCGGCCGCAGGGCTGATCCTCTGCTGTGGCCTGTTTCACTGAGTAACTCAGCCTCATGTGCCTACATCAGCCTGCAAATTGGTGGCCCACACGTGGCCCTCAGATGTGTTTTGTTTCATGTATACTAATAAAAAATTAAAATTAGATCCAACACTTAGAAATCAGAAGCTTTCATGTTTTTCAGATCCTCCTTCCATTCGTTCCTGTCTCCTTGCCTTCTCTGAACCCACAAATAGACCTTTAAAGAGCCATCCCCTGCAATATACCTCAAACTACCTCTTCAAGCTTACCTTTTTCAGTTCTGTTCTATACTTGACACTGTATGGAGCTAGAGACTTGACACTGCTTGAACCCTAGTGCTTCTTAAACTGTTTGTGGTAAAGGATCAATTCAAAAAATTTCCAACTGATTGCAATAGTAAAATATAGGAGTCTGGTTCAACATGGTAGAGTAAAAAAGAATTTGCATTTATCTCCTCCTGCAAGAGCATCAAAGTCACAATGAGCTGTAGAATGACCATTGACAGGAGGATGCTGGAACCTACCAAAAAAAGATACCCCATGTCCAAAGACAAGAAGCTGCAGCAAGACAGTAGGAGGGTCACAATCATGAAAAAATCAAATTTCATACCCACTGGGTGGGTGACTCATAGACTGGAGAACAATACCAAAGAAGTTGTTGCACTGTTGTGAAGGTCTGGAACCCCACATCAGGCTTCACCAGTCTAGGGAGCTGACAAAGGGACTGGGGATCCCCAGGGAATCTGACCTAAGCCCAGCAGGATTTGATCACAAGACTTATATAGGAATGGGGGAAACAGAGACTCTAGTCTTGGAGGGCACAAACAAAACCTTGTATGCACCAAGATTCAGAGGAAAGGAGCAATGACTCCACAGGAAACAACCAAAACTACATGCTAGTGTTGGAGGGTCTCCTGTGGAGGCCTGGGTCGGCAGGGGCTCGCCACAGGCACGGGGGCACTGGCAGCAGCTGTCTGGGAAGGTCCCCTTTAGCATAAACCCTCTTGGAGGTCACTATTAACCTGACCATCAGGCCAAAAAACTACCAGGAAGGGCGCACAACCCCACCCATCAGCAGATAATTGTATTAAAACTTTACTGAGTAGCTTCCTTTAATTTTTGGGGCTCTAAAATCACTGCAGATGGTGACTACAGCCATGAAATTAAAAGATGCTTGCTCCTTGGAAGAAAAGTTATGACCAACCTAGACAGCATATTAAAAAGCAGAGACATTACTTTGCCAATAAAGGTCTATCTACCAAAGCTATGGTTTTTCCAGTAGTCATGTATGGTTGTGAGAGTTGGACCATAAAGAAAGCTGAGCACTGAAGAACTGATGCTTTTGAACTGTGGTGTTGGAGAAGACTCTTGAGAGTCCCTTGGACTGCAAGGAGATCCAACCAGTTAATCCTAAAGGAAATCAGTACTGAATATTCATTGGAAGGACTGATGCTAAAACTGAAACTCCAATCCTTTGGCCACCTGATGTGAAGAACTGACTCACTGGAAAAGACCCTGATGCTGAGAAAGATTGAAGGTGGGAGGAGAAGGGGACAACAGAGGATGAGATGGTTAGATGGCATCACCAACTCAATGGACATGAGTTAGAGTAAGCTCTGGGAGTTGGTGATGGTCAGGGAAACCTGACGTGCTGAAGTCCATAGGGTTGCAAAGAGTAGGACACAACTGAGCAACTGAACTGAACCTAACTGAGTAGCTTCCTGGGCTTCCCTGATAGCTCAGTTGGTAAAGAATCTACCTGCAATGCAGGAGACCCTGGTTTGATTCCTGGGTGGGGAAGATCCACTGAAGAAGCGATAGGCTACCCTCTCCCTGGTGGCTCAGCTGGTAAAGAATCCACTTGCAATGTGGGGTCCCTGGGTTGGGAAGATTCCCTGGAGAAGGGATAGGCTATCCACTCCAGTAGTCTGGCCTGGAGAATTCCATGGACTGTATAAGTCCATGGGGTCGCAGAGTTGGACACAACTGAGCAACTTTCACTTTCACATAACTTTTTACTGCGTAAGGCCCTGCTTACCAGAGCAAGACCCAGTTTTTCCCACCACCAGTCCCTTCTCTAAGAAAGCTTACACTAGCCTCCTCCATCAGAGGGCAGAGAGAAGAAGCAGGAAGAACCACAATCCCACAACAACTAAAACAGAACCACATTACAGAAATTTAATCAGGATGAAAAAGCAGAACGTTATGTCACAACGAAAGGAGAGATAACACCCCAGAAAAACAACTAAATGAAGTGGAGATAGGCAACCTTTCAGAAAAAGAATTCAGAATAACAATAGTGAATATGATTCAGGATCTTGGAAAAAGAATGCAGGCAAAGATTGAGAAGATGCAAGAAATGTTTACCAAAGACCTAGAAGAACTAAAGAACAAACAAACAGAGATGAATAATACATTAGAAGGAATCCACAGCAGAATAACTGAGGCAGAAGCATGGATAAATGACCTGAAGGACAGAATGGTGGCAATCACTGCCACAGAACATAGGAAAAAGAATGAAAAGAAATGAAGACAGTCTAAGAGATCTCTGGGACAACATTAAACATATGAACATTTGCGTTATAGGGGTCCCAGAAGGAGAAGAGAGAGAGAAAGGACCTGAGAAAATATATGAAGAGATAATAGTTGAATCCTAACATGGGAAAGGAGATAATCAATCAAGCCCCAGAAGCACAGAGAGTCCCAGGCAGGATGAACCCAAGGAGGAACATACTGAGATACATGGTAATCAAACTGACAAAATTAAAGACAGAGATAAACTATTAAAAGCAACAAGGGGAAAATGGCAAATAATATACAAGGGAACTCCCATTAGGCTGTCAGCTGATTTCTCAACAGAAACTCCACAAGCCAGAAGGGAATGGCATGACATATTTAAAGTGATGAAGGGAAAAACCTACAATGAAGAATATTCTACCCAGCAAGACTCTCCTTCAGATTTGATGAAGAAATCAAAAGCTTACAGACAAGCAAAAGTTAGGAGAATTCAGCACCACCAAACCAGCTTTATAACAAATGCTAAAGGAAGTTCTCTAGGCAGAAAACAAGAGAAGGAACCCAAAAACAATTAAGGAAACAGTAATAGGATCACACATGTTGAGGTACCTTAAGTGTAAATGGATTAAATGCACTAACCAAAAGACAGACTGGCTGAGCTGATGAAAACATGTGCGTGTATGCACTTCCACTGACCACATCACTCTGCTTGACCCCCCAAATTGAATGTAATTATTTTATATTGTTAGGTTAATCATGTTCCCATTATGGCTTGCAATTGTAATCACCTTTTATTTTTTGTCTGGCTATTGATTGTGAAAACTGACAAACATCTTTTACTACTGTGATTATGTAACTATTACTTAATATCATTGTATCATGATTGGTCAACAGAAAAATTATGGAATTCTATATCACCAAATCTAGCATTTAATAGAAAAGCCTATAATCACTTTTTAAAATCCATATGCACATCAGAATTATCTTGGAATTTTCTGAAAAATACAAATGCCCAGGTATTAGTATTATTATTTTTTTTTTTTGCCAGAGCTCCAGATATGTTTCTAATGAGCAACCATGTTTAAAAAGAACTGGACTTATGAGGATATTTTACTTTTATCTAGTTTGTTTCACTTTTCTATTTCATATTCAGTGCTCCCATTTCATTTAGTTTATGTTTTCCTATTTCTCCATCTCTTTTTTTTAAATGTTCTTTCTCAAGACTTATCAAGCATAGTGGAAAAACTTTTGTATACATAAATATAAATAATATGTATGATATATGTATTTTAGAAAACTTATGAATTTTTGCCTACCTAAAAAATTTGACATTTTGATTCTACTTGTTTGACTTAGTATGAATAGAATGCTAGATTTCTAATTAAAAATTAGATATGCAACAAGCAATAAAGGTTTACTGTATAGCATAGGGAACTACAGTCAATATCTTATAATAACTTAACTTATAATGGAAAATAATTTCAAAAATAACATGTGTATACATAAAATGTATGTGTGTTACGTATAATAACATGTGTGTATATGTATAACGTGTGTATACGAATCACACACACAAAAAAGGATTCTACTTTTCGAAATTTAGCAATGTTTATCTTTTTACCAGTTTTTAAACATGTCCTATGGACATCTAATAACAATGTGTGAGATACAAAGTTTTAAAGATATTTGTGTGGGATATGATTAATATAAATTAAATATAAATCTATTATATTTAAATTATTAATGACATAATTCAAGATAATCCTAATTCTTATTTTTTCTGCACTTGATAAAATATTCTCAGAGAAATGTTAATGTCTCACTATGATTATTTTTTCTTTTCCCTTGTATTTTTTCTGATTTTTGTTTTATGTATCTTTGTTCTTTTATTGTTACAGTGTCTAATGGTATATGATGTCTATCTTCTTTGTGAATTGTACCTTTCATCATTGAAAATATTCATCTTTGTTTCATTTAAAAAAAGAAATGGTAATTATGTGATATTACAGACGTGTTAGCTAATGCTATGGTGACAATCACATTGCAACATGTAAATGTGTCAAATCAACTTGTTGGACATCTTCAGTTCAGTACAGTCGCTCAGTCGTGTCCGACTCCCTGCGACCCCGTGAATTGCAGCACGCCAGGCCTCCCTGTCCATCACCAACTCCCGGAGTTCACTCAAACTCATGTCCATAGAGTCAGTGATGCCATCCAGCCATCTCATCCTCTGTTGTTTCCTTCTCCTCCTGCCCCCAATCCCTCCCAGCATCAGGGTCTTTTCCAATGAGTCAACTCTTCTCATGAGGTGGCCAAAGTACTGGAGTTTCAGCTTTAGCATCATTCCTTCCAAAGAACACCCAGGAATGATCTCCTTGCAGTCCAAGGGACTCTCAAGAGTCTTCTCCAACACCACAGTTCAAAAGCATCAATTCTTCGGCGCTCAGCCTTCTTCACAGTCCAACTCTCACATCCATACATGACTACTGGGAAAACCATAGCCTTGACTAGACGGACCTTTGTTGGCAAAGTAATGTCTCTTCTTAATTTACATAAAGTACCCTGCCATTTATATCTCAATAAAAAATTACACCTAAAACACAGTAAAATGTAAAAAACTTTAACACTAAACAAAAAATGAAATAAAAGGACATACACAAACACAAGTTCATTTTTTAAAAATTATTAGTTTGAAGAGAAAAATTACTCCCTTATATTACTATATAATTTTTAAAAGCTTTCGCTCAGTTCTCTACTTAACTCATCATGGGTCAGTAACAATTACAAGCATGGCAGAACAATTCCCAGACTTCTCTGCTTCTGTGCCTTTGCTGATGCTGTTTCTCTACCTGGAAAGCTGTGCCCATCGCTGTCCATCCTCCCTGCCTCCCCTAGCCCTCATTACCATGCTCATCTTCTCAAGACCTTCTGATCTTTCAAGGTCCTTTCAAATGCCACCTCTGCTAGGAGGCATCTTTCCTGCTCTTTGAGCCTCTGCGGAACACAGATCAACTGCCAACCTTTGGACACTGCATTATGGTCATGGTATACTGGAATCATTATACCCTTACCCGATATTCCACTGCCTGAGCTCGAGGACTTTCTTTCCCATGGTATTAACACAGAGCCTTGTATCAAGTAGGCTCTCAACACACACTTGCTGATTTGATACTTCAGTTAAAAAAAAACAACAATCAAAGATGCCATTTGGTTGCTCACAGAATGTTAGTGGCAGAAGCGGGAACAAAATTCAGGGCTTTGGGCTCTTAAGTTCATTCTCATGAATTTGCACAAATATAGCCTGAAAACTTGAGATCTCTATTATAGAGCATCACAGAAATCTGATTAAGAAAACACAGGTCTATTTATTATTGCCAATTGAAATTTGACAGTCTATTTTCCCAAATTTGAACGAAGGCTCAGGCACCTAGAGGAAGCAGAAGAAAAGGCCCTGGAATTAGAATCCACATGTTCTTTGACCTTGGTTCACTTTCACCCAAGATCTGGTCATTCCTGGTTCTCTTTCCAGCTTTAAAAGAGGTGGCGGGGTGGTGGGGGTGGGGGTGGAGGAAGGACTCCAGAGGTCTGAGACCCAAAAGCGGTGTTGCTAAGGGGTTGCAGCCCCCTTAGTAACACCGCTGGCAAGGGTCACCCAGCCTCAGAGAGACTCTTCCTGGAAAAGAAAACCCTGGAGGCCAGAACAATGAAGGAACTGGGCCGCTTGGGAGGGATACTGAAGACAGAAAATCCTGCCTACCCTTTCAGGGCCTCCCTGAAGTTATGGGAGGTCAGACTATGTATGTTTTTTGAGGGTTTGGGTATGTTTTCAAAATCAAGGAACATCAAGCCATGTAAAAATTGTAGTATTACATATTAAATGCCTAATACATAGCAAATTAACACTTTTCACACACACACACACACACACACACACACATAAGAAGACTGCAGATCTAGCCTCATGTAGAAATAAAGCTGAAAGTCTGTATGTGAGGCTGTCTGTGAGTGTGAGGCCTGGGATTGGGGTTGAGGTCGGGGGTAGAAGACCCACTTCTGATGGTTTATGGCTGATGGGGCTCCTTTCTGCTCCCAAAGAATTCAGATATTTACCTCCTAGTCTATCTTGGGAACCACTTTCAGCTGTTTTCTCTATTCAAACACTCCCTAACGGTCTTATTCATTCTTACAGTTCTAATTGCCATGTTCACTGACTCTCAGATCTGTACCCTTTGGTCGAGCCTCTGTCTTGAAATCCAGATCCTTGTACCCAATCTCTGTACCCAGTGCCCACTGGACATTTCAATCTGTGTATCCTCTTGATACCTCAAGCTCAATGTTCCCCAAAATAAAGCCCACTCTTCTGTCTCCTTTGCTGTTCCCCACTCTTTGATTTTGTGCTCCAGGCCCAGCTGGCTGTGAAGAGGCCCAGCATATGCAGTTCTTCCAGGCCGAAACTCCCTCTAACCTTTCCTTCCCAGTTCCCTTTGCCCAGTTCCCATCTACTCAGCTATAAGATGGCATTTCTTTTATTCCAGGAAGCTGCCACCAAATTCTTAGACCAGGCTGCGCCCCTGGCTGCACACTTTCATCCAACCTTGATCTGCTCTTCAGTTTATTACCATCTTGTCTATGTTCATACTTGGTCATGTCCATCTCTCTGTGATCCTATGGACTGTAGCCTGTCAGGCTTCTTTGTCCATGGGGTTTTCCAGGCAAGAATACTGGAATGGGTTGCCATTTCCTCCTCCATGGGATCTTCCCAACCCGGGGATGGAACCCATGGCTCCTACATCAGCAGGCACATTCTTTATCCACACCATGGTCAGGATTTAATTAATTGTGGACTTTTTCTTTTAATGACTGTACCTACTGCTAGCAGAAACCCCCCTGCCTGATTGTAGGGATCCTTTCTACCTTGTTCACTGCTCTGTCCCCAGGGTCTAGTATATGGTACCTGGCATACTATAGGCACTTAATAAAATATGTGTTGACTGACTGAATATATGAATCCTGTTGCTCCATTACTTAAAATCCTTCAAGCTGGCAAGCTTCAAGATAAAGGCCTGTCTGTCCCACATGGGATGTGGGGCCCACAATCTGAAGCCTGTCTACATTTCTTCCCACCCTCATTCTATCAGTCCAGTATAAGAGTTCAAGTTTTAGCATCAGATGGCCTGGGTTCAAATCACAGCTGTGTCATTTTCCTTGGAAAATTACTAATAGTTTTACTACCAATTTTTTTTTTTTTTTACTTACTAATAATTTTCCTTGGGAAGACTGGTAAAGCTTTTGATGCCTCATGTTTCTCATCTATTAAACGGGAATAATAACAGTACTTACCTGGTAGGCTTGTGAATATTAAAGTTAATTTTACTGGACTTCCCTGGTGGTACAGTAGATAAGAATTCGCCTGCCAATGCAGGGGACACAGGTTCAATCACTGGTCTGGGAAGATTCCACATGCCAAGGAGTAACTAGGCCAGTGTGCCTGCCACAAGTACTGAAGCCTGCATATTATAGAGCCCAAGATCTGCAACTACTGAGCCCACAGGCTGTGCCTGGACCCCATGCTCTGCAACAAGAAAAGCCACTGCAATGAGCAGTCCGCACGCTGCAACTAGAGAGTGGCCCCCATTTCCCGCAGCTAGAGAAAGCCTGTGAGGAGCAACAAAAACCCAGTACAACCAAAAATAAATGAGTAATAAAAGTTAAAGTAAAATTAACTTCACTTATTCATCAACATTACATATAGGATACATGTATACATATGTGTATATGAATTTATATGTATCAACATATGTTGTACATATATTGCACATACATGCATGATATGTGTATGTGTTAATGATATTTATTCATTAATTTGCACATGTATATGTATATATGGATTGATGTACAAAAATTCTGTGTGTGTGCACGTGCAGAGTGCTTACACCAGTGCCTGGCACATGCTATGCTCCTTTCCTATCGCAGCCTCCCACACTCAGTGCTTAAATCAGACTGATTTAAGCTGATCAGTCAGTTTTGGTCCCGCAGTGCACCATGACTTCTCCGTCTCTTTGTATTTGCTCCCCTCTTGGCCTGGAATAGCCTCATATCCTCCTGCCCTCACGACCCAGGTCAGGTCACCACCTTTGGGGTGCCTTGGGTCACCCTCTCTCCATCTGGCGGTATGCAACTTCCCTCAGCCCATCACGACTCCATGTACTCCTTTCTTATCTGCTGCCATCAATGACTGTGAGCTCCCTGAGGGCAGGGTTTGTATTTCATTGCTTTGTATCCTGCATCGAGCACAGTGTCCCAGCTCCAGCAATGCTCTAGAAATATTTGCTGAACAAATGCAAACAATCAAAATGATTTATAGACAGGGCTTGTGTATACATATGTATATGTGGGCCAATGACCTCTGTGGAGGGCCTGGGTGGTCCACAGGAGAGGAAGGAGGGCCATGGTATGAAGGGAGAAGCTCCTCTATTTCCGAGGGTAAGGGTGGGGTGGGAGGACAGTGCTAACAGAGGAGTGTGTCCCCCTTTCCATGTCGGTGTCCCCTGTGCTATTGGTAGCAGTAAAGAACCCACCTGCCAGTGCAGGAGATGTAAGAGATGTGGGGTCAATTCCTGGGTTGGGAAGATTCCCTGGGGGAGGAAATGGCAACTGACTCCAGTATTCTTGCCTGAAAAATTCCACGGACAGAGGAGCTTGGTGGGCTATGGTCCATAGGGTCGCAGAACTAGACACAATTGAAGCAACTTAGCACACACACACAGGTTGTGGGCACATTTTGCAGTTACGGCTGCAATGTTCTACATATTGCAGTGGTTGTAGCTTTGCTTCTAATTTGACTGTGATCTTGGAATACAGCTTCTCAAAAATTCAGTTCCCTCATCTATAAAGGAGACCCAATCAGCTGGCCTGGGCTGAAATTAGCTGCATTCCTTTCTACTTTGCTTCCCTAGTAGCTCAGCTAGTAAAGAATCCACCCACAATGCAGGAGAACCTGATTTGATTCCTGGGTGGGGAAGATCTGCTGGAGAAGGGATAGGCTACCCATTCCAGTATTCTTGGGCTTCCCTGGTGGCTCAGCTGGTAAAGAATCCACCTGCAATGTGGAAGACCTGGGTTTGATCCCTGGGTTGGGAAGATCCCCTGGAGAAGGAAATGGCTACCCACTCCAGTATTCTGGTCTAGAGAATTCCATAGACTATATAGTCCATGGGGTCACAAAGAGCTGGACACGACTGAGTGACTTTCACTTCACTTCTACTGCATAACTCAGTATAAAAGTATAACTCAGTTAAAAGTATAACTTTTAACTGTGTCTGTTCTGATTGTGCAATGTCCATGCCTTTCTATTTGTTAATTTTTGAACATTCACCCTGACCCCTAACTACATAGTAAGTATATACTACTTTTTGGCTAAGTATTTTTATATAAATTGACTTGCTTTTTTGTTTATATCCATTTTAGTCTTGTTCTAAAACACAATATTTTTTAAAATCATGAATTTTTTAGGCAAATGGTACTTTTTAAATACACATGAAAATATATACACAACTGTTATACTCTTCCAGAGAAGGCAATGGCACCCCACTCCAGTACTCTTGCCTGGAAAATCCATGGATGGAGGAGCCTGGTAGGCTGCAGTTTGTGGGGTCGCTAAGAGTGGGACACGACTGAGCGACTTTGCTTTCACTTTTCACTTTCATGCATTGGAGAAGGAAATGGCAACTCCAGTGTTCTTGCCTGGAGAATCCCAGGGACGGAGGAGCCTGGTGAGCTGCCGTCTATGGGGTCGCACAGAGTTGGACACGACTAAAGCGACTTTTTCACCTCTACCATCCTTTTGGGTACAGGTATGCACACTACTCTTTGGGGATCTCATAGACCAGTGGTTCTCAAAGAGTGATCCCTGGACCAGCGACACCAACATCTCCTGGGGACTTGCTAGAAATGTACATTCTCCAGCCCTACCCTGGATGTAATGAGTCTGAATCTATGAGAGTGAGGCCAGCAAGCTGCGTTTCAACAAGCCCTCCAGGTGACACTCTCAAGACTGGAAACAGCTGTTGGAGACCTTTCTGGGCTCCCATGAGCTTCTACACAGAAGTTCCTAACTCAGACCCTTTCCTGAGGCCCAGCTCAGCCCCACCTCCTCCAGGGCCATTCACTTGTCCTTGTTCAACCACCGAGACTGGAACAACCACGAGAGCACACACCTGCCTTTCCTGCAGCTCACGCGGCAGGATCCCCCAGAGGCAGCTTCTTTTGGTACAATTTCCTTCCCACTTCTATTGTTTCCCTACCTTTCAGGCACTGAGTTGATTAAATTCAGAGGCAGAAATAGGTCAAGCCCTCTGTTCCATACAAACTAATTACCTTCTCTGTCTTCCTCATTCTGTCCTGTGAGGTAGGGGAGTCCTTGCTGCTCTTTCACCCAGCTTGATCCTCCATGTGGTCGACAGCATTCTCCACTAGGCAGGGCACAAGGCCCCTAGTTGTCCACAGAAGCTTGAAGACACTTTCTTGTCCTTTGACCAGAGGCTTGATCCCTGGAGAAAGAAGCATAGGACCTTGTAAGGATTTGGTTTTGCTCAGCCACTGATGCTACGGCAAAGCCACCGCTGTTTCCTTCAGGGATTTTCCCCCTCTGTTCTCCATGTGCACTCACTCTTTCCTTTGCTGACTTCAGCTATTTTGTAGTTTCAGCTGTTGAAGAAGCCTGAACCCATGTGTGCAATCCCCACCTCTCAGAGAAGCTCTCATTCTGCAATTTCTGGGCTAGCCCCATCCTCTGCACCTCACAGCCAGCAATTGCAAAGCTGAATCTATCACCTCTGTGGAGAGGAAGAAAACCTTTTACCTTTAACCTTCTAAAGTCTCAGCAGGGCCCCTGCGGGCAAAGAGATGGATTAGTGAGAAAAACACAAGCAAGTTAATTCCCAGGTGTACCTTGTGTATGTGGACATGCGAGAAACCCAAGAAAAAAGAAAAAGTAACTCTCTAAGAGGTGGCTTAGAATTCAGGCTGAAATACCATCTTCATATTCACTAAAAAAAAAAAAATGGGCATGGGGAAGGCCAGTCATGGGGACAACGGCAGGAAAAGCAGGGTTGTTTGTGACGCAGATTTAAATTGCTGCCTTCTCCTTGGATAAGAGTTTCTTGTGGTTTAGGGTCACTCTTCTCTTCCTGATACAGAGAGGGAAACACCCTTACAAATGGAGAGTTCCTTTATAAATATAGAGCTTATCCGGTATCTGCTGTTTTTAAAAAATAACCAGCTGAAATAATCCTTATACCAAAGGGGCGCTGTCCGTAATGAACTTGCTCTCTTGCATTTCCCATCTCAGCTAATGGAACCAAAGTCTCCTGCAGTATCCAGGCTAGAGAACCCTCCGTCTTCCTGACCTCCTGCCCCCCCATTTGGGGTGCTGTCCAGGGCGTGGTGATCCTGCCCCTTCCTCCAGAATCTTTCCTCCCCTCCATCCACAGCCACTTTCTAAGGGAAGGCCCTCGCTCTGTTTTTGTTATTACAGCTTCCAAACTGGAGTAGAATTCTAAATAGCAAGTAAAATCATTAGCACATTTAGCACTTTGTTGCTAAAAGTTTTTCAGGGGCTTCCTACCACCTAAAAGATCAAGTTCAACACCTTTGCAAATAAGGCCAGCCCCAGACTTCCTTTCCTGCCTGTTTCCAAAGCACACTGGACATGCTGGGAGCTTTCTGGCCTTCAGGCCTGGGACACTTTCTGGCAGCCTGTCCCCTTCCCATCACCCCTGGAATCCCAGGTCTCCCGTCAACCCTGTGCAGGCTCCCTGACTTTTCCCTGCACCCAGCCAAGCCTAGGCTCTGTCCTCAGCACCTTTGGGATCTCTTCAGTGAGGGCAGGGCCTCTGCAGAGGAGAATGGGGTGGTCTCTCACTCACCCTGACCCCCTTAGGGCCCAACGCACATACTCCTATCAAATCGGCACTCACACAGCCTCTAGACATTAATCTTTTTCCTGACAGGTGCTGGGGGAGGAGAAACTCCCCCAGGGACATCTTGGGGTGCCTGGCTGGGTCTGAAACTTAAACTGAGAAAGACAGATTAACAGGAGGGGAGCATACAAATTAAAATAAAATTTAAAAAAATGTATGTGGGATTCCTCACCAGAGAATGAAGACTCAAAGAAGTGACCAGAGTAGGAAATGTTTATATTTTTCCGCCAATTAAACAGTAAATGTGTGCAGAATTAACAACACAAAGGAGTTTGGACTAAGGATGTTTCAAGGAGGCCCAGGTAACCCTTATCTTCTTTAACAAGGATAAGGGTTCCTTTAACAAGGTTTGTTTAGAGATTCCTTTGTTGCCCTCTATGGGCCGATAAGAGTCTATATCCAGTAAAAGGAGAATTTTATTTCCGGTCTTCAGGCAAACAAGGGAGAGCTTTTCCTGGGTTTGCAACTTCTTAATTGCCTTCAGCTGAAAATAATTTTTTATGTCAGAGGAATATTTTGGGGTGACACGGTCTGGTTTTTTTTTTTTTTAATCAGCTCTAGCTCCCTTGTACTTGCAGAGTGCCTACCTCCAAGCATGAGTTAGTAACAAAGTTCCCTTCACCCCCAAAGAAATGTGGAAACTCAGAGCAGCCCCAACATTTTGTCTGGAGTCACAATGGCATTAGGCATGCCCACCTCCCACCCACACTAGGCTTCTTAGACAACACTCACTATCTTAAGACGTGTGAACGAAAAATGTTGCTTGCCATGGGAGTAAAGAAAGGACGTTACAGCTATCAAGGCCACTAAAGCCGCCACCAAGAACAGGATACTGGCCCTAGATAGCTGAGGTGCCTACCAAAGAAATAATTTAAGTGAGCCCAGACTCTCACATGTTCCCATACAAAGAAAAGTGCTAAATTCATTAACTTGAGATATCTAAGTTTTTGTTTTTTTTTTTATTAACAGTAATCTTTCGAAATTCCAACTACCTGGTCTTTGTTGCAAAAACTCTTGGTTTCTCTTTGAAGCAGTCCTTCAGAGTTGAGAGACTGAGTCCTGGGCTTAAGTACTGTTTTGGCTGCCAAATAAAACAGAATTCTCAACTTTTAGGTTCTGCTTTTTTTTTTTTTTCAGTCAGCTTAGAATCCAAACTAGCAATCCCCCAACCTGTCTACATTAACAAGTCAGTTTCATTAGCGTAACTTTACTAGTCCAGAGACTCTTACGTTGGAAAAGCGAGTTGCAAATTTTTTGTTTCATTGCAGAAATTTCTGGCAAGTCTCAAGTCATCAGCAGACAGTGTAAATTTACATTCCTAGACTCGCCTTACATTGTTGTAGCCCACAATCTTAATCTGTTATACCACAATCCTCTCTCAGTCCTAATCAGGCTTCTCTGATCTGCCTTCAGCCAGGCCTCAAAGAATTAATAAAACAGACCTTGCCCTTCCCTTATCAAGACACTATCAGCCTTCCTTACTGGTAAACAGTAATGAACACAGCTTTGCCATAGTAACAGGTCTTTTGAAAGTCAGCATTCAACAGGCCTGTGTGTACTCCAGGCCTCTGCAGCCTAACTAGGGGTTTGTTAGTTTGCATTCAATGTGAGTTTTATTCTCTCACCAAGTTCTGTTTCTTCGGTTAATGCCTGCGTGCTGTGAAAAACTTGGCCAGGCATGGAGACAATCCCCCCAAATGCCTTTGTTTCTAGATGAAAATCGGCCTCTGGCGTCTTCCTGGCAGCAAAACCCACCTACAGCTTGTGAAGGTGACGATGACGTGCCTTCTGAGAACTGACCAGCAGAGGGTGCTCTTGAGAAAGAATAAGCCTTTGGAAGCGTCTTGTTAGGGACCGGAAAATTCCCACACAGGAGGCACCAGTTAATTTTAATTATTGTAATTAATGGTAAATGCAGGCGGAGCTTCCACAGGACATAAACCCAGAACAGCTAAGGAATGAGAGAGGTGCCAAAGTCAGGAAACCCAGGAGGAGAACCTACCCAAAGTGGTGTTTAGATGAGAATTTGAAGCCTCCAATAGGGTTTTGCCTTCTTACCAACATCCCTGCAATAACAGAATTTCCTCCCAAGTAATTCTGAAACTTGCCATATTTAGGTCATGTCGTGTTGGACTCCTTCAAAACTACTTACTCTGGGTTCCTGGGGAATTATTCTCAACATTCAAACTGAAAGTGACTCTAAGCCAGAAGTTGGCAAACGTTTTCTGGTAATAATAGGCATTTTCACTTCTGTAGGCCATATAGTTTCTGTCACAACTTCTCAGATCTGCTATTGTAGCTCAAAAGCAGGTACAGAAAATATAAAATGAGTGGGCATGGTTGTATTTTAATGAAACCTAATTTATGGGCCCTGAAATCTAATTTTATATAATTTTTATGGGTCAAAAATATAATTTTTCTTTTTTTCCAACCATTTAAAAATGCAAAAATAATTTTTAGCTTATAGCCATAAAACACTCTGCCAGGTTTGTCCCACAGACTGTGGTTTGCCAACTCCTGCTTTAAACTATCTCTTGACTTAAACTTTGGACTTCATCTGTAATTTCTACATCTCTCTGAGAGAATATCTTTGTAAAATTTTTTCCCTGGGACCCCATCTAGAAATATTCAGCCTCCAAGAAAGAGGAAGGAAACAAACACCTCTTTGAGGTCCTACTATGTCTATTACTGAGCATAGAGATGTTGAAAATTCAGAGGTTATTGAAAACACATAATTCTCAAGGTTCAACAAAACTAACTGCTCTTTTCTGGTGTGAATATTGACTGCAAAGTGCAAATTTTGCCAGAGAGGCTCTGCTGGATCAGCACTGAACTAGGGGAGAGAGCAAAAGTGGAGCCTGATACACCAAGGTTTGAACCTAAACAGACCCTTAGAGATTGAGATCTTGGGTGTGTGTATGACAACTTCTTCAGCTTCTCTTTCTTCGTCTGTAAATTGAAAGATACTATTACCTATCTGATGGGGCTTTAAGGAGAATGTCAAGAACCTGAAACACTGTAGGCACTAAAATAGATGGCAGCTTTTATCACCCAGAAGACAGCGATGAACCCAAAGAAATACCTAAATATCTCTGTATGAGAGCTAGGGTGAGATCCAGTTTTAGTGGTGGGTTATATGATGTCTTAGTCTATTCAAGCTACCCTACCATAGACTACAGCACCCCATTTGGGCTGAATACCATAGACTGGATGAATTATAAACAACAGAAATTTGTTTCTCAGAGTTCTGGAGGTTGGAAGGTCCAAGATCAAAGTGCCAGCAGATTGTTTGGAGAGAGCCTGCTTCCTGGGTCTTAGACAGCTGTCTTTTCTCTTCATCTTCACACTGGTGAAAGGGATGAGGGAGCTCTGGGGTTTTGTTTATAAACTAACCCTGTTTATGAGGGTTATACCCTCATGACTTAATCATCTCCCAAAGACCTCACCTCCAAATACCAACACACTGGACCTTAGATTTTCAACATATGAATTTGAGGGGAACACAAACATCCAGTCCACAGAACATGGTAATAAAGATGGACTGAAAGAGCCTTTTGAGAGCAGATATTGTGTTAGTCAGACTCTGCAACCCCATGGACTGGAGAGCAGGGTACACACCAAGTTCCACTTTTTTCTTACTCAGATTAGCTCAGTGGCTGGCATCTAAAGGGATCTCAACTGTAGGGGAAAACTTGTGCTTCATTGGAAAGCACACTCCTCTGGGTTTATCCCATTCTGGTTCCCAGGGGCTCTGTCCCTTTCCTTGCCTTTGAGATATTTTAGGACTCTATGAGTTGTAGGTAACTGATAGCAATGTAAAATAGCTCTTAGTTAGACAGGCAACTACAGTCTGTCTAGAGGAGGTTCAATTCACTTCTCTCCCTGTTTGTGAAAGAGGCTAATTTTATATCCATTGCAAATCCACTTCAGTATTCTTGATCTGTAAATGTCTCTGACTTTTGCTTTTAACCTACTATAACATCGGCCTCATTTCCTTATCAACAATGAGTTAAATCTTTGCCACGTGTTTCTTTTACACCTGCCTGACAGTCATGATTCTACCTGTTTTTAGGTAGAAAATTATCTCTTAACATGCTGTTTAATTGTAAAATTGAATTCAGGAATTTTTCCTAGAAAACATTTGAACAGTATCCAAGGGGACAAGCTAAAACACTTTTGTCTCCCCCTTTTGAATCAAATCACCATCTCTGTTCTTATATTCTACTCACAACTCTGCTAGGAAATAGTGATATGATTTTAAATGATGTTTAAAATTTCCCACCTGCCAAATAAGGAGTTGGACTAGAAAACTGTTGATAAGGCAACATTAAACTTTATGGTCTAAGGACTCTGTTTCACTTTTAAAAATTATTGACAACCTCCTTGAATTATGAAGAATTTGGTTTAGGTGGATTATATCTATTGCTATTTACCATATTAGGGATTAAAACTTAAAATTTTTAACTTATGCATCTATTAATTAATTGAAAATAATAATAACAAACCCATTACATGTTAACATACATAACTATGTTGTCCAAAATAAAAAACAAATACATAATGAGAAGAATGGCTTTGTTTTTCTTATTTTGTTTTACAATTTTGAAAATCTTTTTAATGATTGACTTAATAGAAGACTGCTAAATTCTATATGTGTGTTTGCCCTCAGTCTGTTGTGACATTGATATCTTTTTTTTAAGTCGCTCAGTCATGTCCGACTCTTTGTGACATGGACTACACAGTCCATGGAATTCTCCAGACCAGAATACTGGAGTGGGTAGCGTATCCCTTTCCAGCAAATCTTCCTAATCCAGAAATCAAACCAGGGTCTCCTGCACTGCAGGAAGATTCTTTACCAACTAAGCTATCATGGAAGCCCCATCAATATCATGGAGCCTCTCAAATATCCACCCTACGTTCATGAATGAGAATAACTACTAATAACATCTTAGTATTAGCATGAATGAGAGCAACTCACACCCTAGTATTATTATAAAAATAATTTTGCAGACCCCCTGAAAGGCTCTCAGGAACCCCTATGAGTTCCTGGAACACTCTTTGAGAACTGCTGCTGTGAAATAAATGGCGATAACCTGCAGGAGGACGTGGTGATTTTCGGCAGTGGGATGTACAAGTACCTCATGCTGACCTCTTTCTTAGGTGACAGTTTGCTTTTGCAAGCCTTATAGAACAGTAAATTTTCCTCCCATGCATGCAGATGCCAGAGCAGCACTGACTGCTGATCTGTGCTGGGATTCTGTGTTCCTAGTCTGAGTGGGATACTGCATACTCTTGGAGTAGGGACAGGAAATGGCGTGGGGCTTGGGGGGAGGAAATGAGCACCATTCTCATCCTTTCCCAAAGACAGACTGGGTGAGACCTTGAAGCTACTACATTGCAAGAGCCCTTGGCTGGGCTTTTCGCCATTGAAACGCCTGGAAGCCTCCACTGCCACTCAGACCCTGCTTCTGACAATTGGAGGGTCACTGGGCTCTGAGATCACAGGGGAGCAGCTGCTGGAAGGGAAGGGATTTTCCCTCTCCTGAAAGCCCTAGGAAAAGAAACACTCGAGAACTTCCCTGTTACAAACAGCCTTTTTGGTTCTCCTTGCAAAGGCTTCTCCATACCAGGAAATATTTTCTGAGCCAGGTGAATACTTCCTAGGTACCAAATGACTACAGTGAAGGAAAGGCAAGTATTGTCAAGAAAGAATTCACTGATTTCTTCATTCCAGAGAAGTGATTCAGGGGATTGAAGTTTACAAACAATCTGCTTATTTTATAAATAGGAGCAGATTCAGAACTTTTTTTTTTAATCACCTCCCTCTGATGCAGTTGCATTCTAATGTGTATCATAACATAGTAACTGGGAGTTAAGTTTCTGGAATTAAGACAGATTTAGGTTCATGTCCTCAATTTCCCACTTAATAACAGTGGGAACTTTGGGAAATGTCAACTGGTCTAAATTTCAAATTCCTCACCTATAAAATGGGAATGAATTTGTCTGAGTTGCCCTAATGCAGAGTCTGAGTGCAGGTAACTCATTGGGACTGGTGGTGAGAGTGATCTCAGAAAGCAGAAATGAAGGAGGTAAGAAAATGAAACAGAAAACGAGGAAAAAACCAATATGATGTATTATTAGGTTGGTTACTAGCCTGGTCAATCGAGACTCAGGCCTGCCCAAGACCCTCTGAGAAATCCTACAAAATGTACCCCTAAATTAGCCTCTGAAAGGGGAGCACCTCATCCCTCACTGGTTGAGGATTATCTCTGAGGGCAATTCACTCCCATCCCCACTCCAGGGAAGGAGGAGTCTCTACTGCAGCTAGTCAGAAGTGGGTCACTGGATATGACATGAGGCAAGAAAGATGCCTGCTATGGGAGATCAATCATCTCCATGTCACAGAGTTATTGTGAGAATTAAATGCAATTATGTCTACACGATGTTTAGTATCATGCTTGGCACATAGTTAAGTGCTTAATAAGTGTTCACTTTACTGTTGCTGCTGCTGTTATTATTATCATTGTCATCATGGGTATTATCACTGTACTTCTTCGAATGAAAAAGACAGGGGTAAGTTTATGGCTTAGAGGACTCCAGGAATGATAGATTATCCACAGCCTGTCTCTTTCATACCATGATTTACTGTGACCTATGGCCAATTATTATGAATTATGTGGTTTATTACAGTATTTTTAATTTTTCCCTTTGTGTGTGTGTGTTGTCATCAAAATTTGGGCACAAAGAGAAGGCATGTTCTGTCCATTGCATGGGGTGGAAGAAAGGTTGTTAACAATTGCTCTGGAGCAGCATTTGCTAATAGGACTTCCTGAACGTAGGGAATGTCCTGTGTCTCTGCTGTCCAATAGACTGGTCACTGGCCGCACGTGGCTGCTGGGGACTTGAAATATGGTTAATGTGCAGAGAAACTGAATATTTCATTTTACTCAATTCTAGTTAATTTAAATCTAAAAAGCCACATGGAAACAACAAGGACCCTGCATATCACAGAGAGTTATACTCAGTATCTTACAATAACTTACATTGGAAAAGAAACTGAAAAAGAACATATATATATATATATATATATATATATATAATTGAATCACTTTACTGTACACTAGAAACTAACACAACATGGTAAATCAACTATACTTCAGTTTTTGAAAAGGGCCACAAGTAGACACGGTGGAGGGCAATTAAAGACTGTGTTCTCAGTAGAGAGTTGAATGGACCCTCCCTAGAAAGCTGAGTGCCGAAGAATTGATGCTTTTGAACTGTGGTGTTGGAGAAGACTCTAGAGAGTCCCTTGGACTGCAAGGAGATCCAACCAGTCCATCCTAAAGGAGATCAGTGTTGAGTGTTCATTGGAAGGACTGATGTTGAAGCTGAAACTCCAGTACTTTGGTCACCTGATGCAAAGAGCTGACTCAATCGAAAAGACCCTGATGCTGGGAAAGATTGAGGGCAGGAGGAAAAGGGGATGACAGAGGATGAGATGGTTGGGTGGCATCACCGACTTGATGGACATGAGTTTGGGTAAACTCCGGGAGTGGTGATGGACAGGGAGGCCTGGCGTGCTGCAGTTCATGGGGCTGCAAAGAGTCGGACATGACTGAGCGACTGAACTGAACTGAGAGCTTAAATTAAGGCAATGTAGTCAGCAGGATTTCCTCTGGCCCCGGGGCCCACAAGGGCCCCCAAATCTCACTTCCAGGTTGGAAAGTAGTGGTATCTTTTAGGCCAAGGGGCTGCTAGCTAAAAAGGATGAAGTTGTGGGGTCATGGAGCCGGCACCAACTGGGGAGGAGAGGTCACACTGACTTTTGTGGGGGTGGTGGGGGCGCGCTTCCTTCTCAGCTGCCTCTGGGAAGCTCACAACAAGACTGACTTTTATAGCTATGTCTCTGCCTCGTCCCACTTCTCTGCAGACATCTGCCCTGTGCTCAATCCATCAGCCATCACTGCTGAGTACTGCCTGTGTCCCCAACTGCTGAGCTAGGTGCTGAGGAGGATTAAAGAGACACCTGCCCAGCTGGCGTTCTCTGTTCCCTAGTGACAGTTCACCCAGAGAGACAAGATTCTCATATAATAAGCCATTAACTCCAACATCACCTTCTGTGGCTGGTCATCCACCTCTGCCCTCCTCCCCTCTGCTTTCTGTGTCTGAGAACTTCTCACCATGACTGATAATTACTGTTTATTTGTCTACTTTGTCCACTAAAGCACGAGTTCCACAAAGGCAGGGCCTGTGGGGTCTGCCTTAGCACAATGCCTCAAACTCAAATACTGGTCTATTCAGTGATGATGACAAGGGCAACAGGAGTTGAGCGAGGAAGGAGGTAAGCATCCCCTGAAGTCGTTCACAGGCAGCATCAAATTCAGACTGGGCTTGAAACTGAAAGAGATTTGTTTACTGGAAGAGCTGAGTAATGGCATTCCTGAGGGGGTAACATCATAAGCAAAGGCATGGAGCTAGGGTTGAAGATGCTGTATTTATAGGATATAGGATGAACCAGAGCAGAGTTTAGAAAACAAAGTAGGAATAGCCGGGTGGCCTTGACTCCCCAGGGCCTTACCAGTCAGGCAGTTGCGTGTGGACCGGAGAGGCTGATAAAGAGCTCCATGAGCCAGATTACTCTGGGTGGCTGCATGTGGGGAGGCCTAAGTTACATCAGTGAGTCTGGCAAGATGTGATTGGTACCAGTTATTTTTGCCTTTAACCTTCAATCTCTGATTCTCTAGCACAAGTGCTTCAACTTTCTGGGACCCACTGTCCTGCCTGTGTGCTCAGGTTCACAGATGGCTGGGCACTTGAACCAGACCCAGCCGATAAAAATCTTAGGACATGTTTCAGGGATACAGCCAGGAACTTTTGCTGGTATTGCTGTGATCTTTCTTCTGTGATTACTAAATGGGTGAGATGTGAGTCTGGAGCTACAGAAACTATTCTGAATCTGCAGGGGAAGAGTCTGTCTGAGAGTTAAACCAGCACACAGCAAAGCAGAGACAAGGGAATGAGACAGACATCTGATGGTATCCTCTGAGCACCTGGATTCAGCCGAGCCTGAAGTGGGTCTGTTTCTGAGCTCTCCAGTGATTAGCCAGTTTCAGCTAGATTTCTGCCACTTGTAACCAGAGGAGAGTCCTGATTAATGAATGCTCAGGGGTAAGTAGGATGGCTTAGAGTGGGAGGAGATGAGAGTCAGAGTGGCTATACCAGTGGCTGGACATGAGGCATTGAGGGGTCTAAACCATGGCACCCTGGGGTAGAGAGAAAAGGCAGAGAGTCAAGAGCAGGAACCATCTAGACTTTTCCTCTCTTTGAGAGTTGTGCAAGCAGGGTCCAGTGATGACCACCTCTTCCTTCATGATGCCCTTCACCTGCTCTTTTTCATTTGGCTTAGACAACTGTGCGAGGCAAGTGAATCAGGTACGCTGCCCTCATTTCTTAGCATGGAGAGGTTAAAGGACTCGGCCAAGATCACACGGAACTCTGGGGCCCCGTTCCCATTTTCCAGCTCACCGTGGATGGGCTCTTGCTTGCCTACAGTATGAACCAAGGTCACCGGGCACCATCTTTCCATCACCTTAATGAAGAAGGACACCCTGCCTCTGGGCCTCTTTTATCATGGACATGGAGAAACATAGGAATTGTTACTGAGGAAAGGCCTGGGAGCCCGTGACCCCCTTCATTAAAAATAAATTCTGCCTGAATCTCCTGGTTCTAAATAGAAGAGAATGTAGATTTGGGGCAGAACCGAAGGGGAAGGGATTTCCCTTGGCAAATTATTTGCAATTTGTGGATTGGAGCTGACCCAGCTCCAATTCCCACGTCACTGTGAGCGCATTCTAAAATGTGAGCAGCTTATTAAAGAACCAGAGCTGGAGGCGATCCTCCCCCGGGGCTCAGTGGAACAGGAGCAGAGTTAAAACCCACCAGCTTCCTCCTCCCAGTCTCACATCCAGGAACGGCCGAAATTCTCAGCCACGGTTCACTCTAGGGCGACCACTTCCTGCAGCTGTGGGATCAAGAGCCGGCATGTTGACAGTGAGTGTGTGCTTTCGTGAGGCATGATGAAAAGCCAGCTGTCGTGAGTACTTAAATCAGTGGTCCTCAGACTGTAGCATGCAACCATGCACGGTCTTAAGTGCCATTGCTAGCAATTCTGAACTAGCTATAGGCTTTCCAAGTGATTCTGAAGCAGGGGATCCAGAGACCACAGTCTGAGAAACAGTGATGAAGTAAACAAATGCACAAACTCCAGGTGGCCCCTTCATCAGAGGTTCAAAGATGCTTTTGTTGCAGGCACACTTCCTGAGGTCCAGAGTCTCCTTCTCCAGGCAAGAATACTGGAGTGGGTTGCCATTCCCTATTCCAGGGGATCTTCCTGACCCAGGGATTGAACCCGGGTCTCCTGCATTGCAGGCCGATTCTTTACCCTCTGAGCCACCAGGGAAGCCCCTGCTTCTTACTAACAGGGCCTATTACTCACTGGCATAATTTGGGGGACATACAGAAGGCTTTCTTGATTGAGAATATCTCCAAGGAGCCATGAATCTAGAGTCCTGAGCATTTATCTTCTCTACTGATTCTTTTAAACCATGAGCAGCTTACGGAGAACAGCATGTTCTCTGTTCAATTATTATTATTTTTTTTTGTAAAGGAAAAATCCCTGTGTGACATACCCATAGGATGTTCAAGTGTAAATGCAGCTCATCTGTCTTCATAGTCCAGCCTGCCAGTCTGGACTCTTCCCTGTATCTTTTCTCTGTCCCCAGGCACTATCCCCTGGGAGAAAGGCTTTTCAAGAGCCTCATGTGAGTTTTTGCCTCCTTGGGTGCCTTTATTAACAAAACCCTAAAGAAAATCCATGGATTTCTATTTCCTCATCCATCTTGTTATGTGTTATCATCCTTCCCAAATTAACCATAGAATCGCTGTGTGAGGTGGTCCACAGGTTTTCACAATAAAATCAACTGCATATGGAAATGAATCTGAAAATTCCATTTATTAAAACAAATACATTGTCTATGAGGGGGTGAAAGTGTACACATCACATTCAGGTTTTTCTGCTTTAACATTTCTGTATTTCTCTCTTTGAAAGATATACTCCATAGATCTTATATAGGAAAAAATGTGAACAGTTCAAGGGCTGGGAAAACATTAATGTATATGTATAATAATTCACCATTGCCAGGAGCAGCTAGAAGCAAATATTAAAAAAAAGAGTACAAAAAATCCCGTAAGATAGCCTGCTTGATTTTTCAAAAATTTTTTTGTGATTATAAGTATACAGAGAAATGGTTTAAAATTTTTCCTTGGTAAGCAATCTCTTTCAAATATTATGAGCAAAGTTAGCCTCAGTTCAAAGTACTTATTCACAAGCTCTGACTTAAATAGCACTTGGTTTAAAATTGAAAGAAAAAAAGAAGAAAGATTTAATACTGAGGATGATACAAGATTGGTTTTTTCCTTAATAGAGTTTGCATTCTAAGTAGAGGGTTATTATTACTGTTTAATGAATTTCATGGCAGATTTTCATTACTACCCAATATATACATAAATTAGGGCCTTGACTAATTAAGCTAAGCTTTCCTATTAGTCACCCCTTAAGATAAAATTATGCTGGTGAAAATGATTGTTAAATTTCTAAAAGAATTAAAACTCATTAGAGGCATAAGTAATCAAAAGATTATTTCCCCATTAACAAGTAAAAATACCAATAAGTTAAAACTCATATAAAAACTCTGGGATTATAATTCCCTTTTATAGGACATGAAATTATGAATGAGCCAAACATTTTTCTTAAACTTAATTTCAGAATACCTGTGTATTTTCTGCCTTCTTTCTTCTTTAATAAACAAGGTCACATGCAGTTTGACACTTCCTTAACTTTTAATTAACAGAGCTGTATTCCTATGAGTTTTAATTCCATTTTAACTGCTCCAAAGATCTAGCTTTACATGAAAATATAGAGACTCCTTCTGAGAAAAATAAATGGTGTGGATTATAAAAAATATCAGGGTCTTACAATGATGCTTTAATCACCACCAAAGAGTGCTTTATTCACACTTGTTTTTATGTGAACACATATTCAATTCATATTTTGGCTTATTTTAAAAATATGGTTGGGTTTTAGTTGATTCCACAGTATTAGTAAGCCAATGGTACAATACTATAGTTTAACACTCTGCCAGGGTTTTTCCCCCACTATAATCTTCATCAGAGTCCCACTGACTGTAACAAAATCCAAAAGTCTGAACAGAAGTATTTGGTTACAGGAGTGCATTCATGAATTTTACAATGTCTTAATAGTCTCCCTGCCCCCCCCCCCCCCGATATGAGTTTTAACTGAATTTATTTATTGTTTTACCCTCATCCCCATACGAGAAGCTAAGCAAAGTGTTTATCAAGTTTCTTTCAAAATCCATTCCTGGGCAGATTTTTATTTTCTTCCTTCCTTGCCCTCCTTTTTTTTTTTTTAATGGGAGGAAGAGAATGAAAAGAGAATAAAATTAATTCAGAAATCGTCTTTTGGAATTTCAAATTAAAAAAAGAGTTGTAAGACAGCCCTCATCTGCCTAGAAACAACACTGAAAAAACTGAGAAAAACTTCCAAGTTTCCCATTTCTGGTGGACTTGAGCCACAAAGAAAAAAATCACTTTCAACACATCTCTTGGGAAGAGAAAGCTAGAGCTGCAAGGAAGTTGTAAACAAAGGCAGAGAGACTCTAACCAACAAAGCGGAGAACAAACACAAAGAAAAGACTCTATGGAGAATTTAGGTGAAAAACAAAGGCTATCTCAGTGGAAAAAAGAGCCAGAACTGCTTCTGGTGGAGCTGCTTGGGGTGGCACCTTCCCTTCCTCGCTGGCATGTGAACAGCTGGATTCTCAGAGTGGATTTGATTTGGAGTCAAGGGTTATTCCTCTTGATACTTGAACAAATGAGGGCCATGTTTTTTCTTAAGAAGAGCACAGAAAGCCTTCTTCACTCCAGAATTTTGGCGACTCAGGGAAAAAGGGAATTTGCTCTGACTCTGTGACCACAGCACTTCCCAACTCAAGGTGAATCCGTGCTTCTGATGCTTGCTGCTACCTGTGCTGCCCTGGATCCTGGTTCAAATCAAAATGCTTTGGATTCTGGAAAATACGTTGAAGAAGCACTGACGCCTCTGTTAACTAGGAGGTATTTTAGGCATGGCTAAGGCTCTGAAGTCATCTCAGTTTTCAAGATACTGAGTCTTGTCCTCCCTAGCTTTATTTCTCTTTTATTCTTTTTCCAAACTTTATAGTAAAACAACAAAACTTCTGAATGGATGTAACATGGGGACATTTTCATGCAGTATTACTCAAAAACTGTCACAAATATATGAAAGCACCAGTCACAACACATGATTTACTTTTACTTGCAGAATCAAAGCTATCATGTACAAATGTTAGGAATAGTGATCAAAGAACACAGACAACCGGCATTTGTTGTTGTTATTACCAGGAGGATAAACCACGGGGAACACCTCTCTAAACCCTTTGGGTGCTCATCCTTTGAGTTCAGTCTTACAGACAAATCCAGCCTATCTCTTCACTACTCTAATGGAGAAGGGTGGAGGGAAGGGTAGGGGAAAAGGGAAAAAGAAAAGAAACAAAGACAAAACATCAACGCCATTGAACCGAACCACGGCTACACTGGGCGACTCAGCTTGTCAAAGGGTATTCTAAAGGCAATATTCATTCCAAGAAGGTCATACATATCTGAGCTCAGGACAGCTGTCTGTTTTAATTTTTATTTTTTTAAATATGAAGCAGAAACATAAGGTTTGGGGAGGGATAGCAGGAAAGAAATGACATCAATTTTATCTTTACATATTCCCCTCCTCTAGGCAGTTCTCCAGATATCAGATCTCTTAACTTGGGGTGTGGATCAGCTTTCATACTCATAAAGGGGACCAGTTCTTTAAACATGCATAAGCCTGGAGACTCCAGGATGGTTCTCCTCCCTCTCTTTAAATGCTGTGGACTATAAAGGCGCCCACTTTGCTAAAAACTCTACATCAGTGTCCCTGGAGCCCCGAGGCTCCTCAGGTTCCTCCTGAAGACTTAAAGGATAGCGCAGAAAAACTTCTTCTCCCTAAATGGGTTTTCTGAAGCCGGAACAGGTGTCAGGAGGGGATCTTCCTTGGCATGCGCTTCACAGTAGGCCATCAAATCTGCAGCTGCCTTGGACACCTGGAAAAGATGACAAAAACAACCAAAACTTTAGATGAGGTGTCGATGAAGGTGCTGATGCAGGCTCAGTGAGTCAAGGCTCAGACTTGGGTGTCCACGCTGCCTGGGTTCAAGTGAAGCAAGATACTCATCCTCAAAAGCCACTGTTTCCTCATCTGTGAAGAAGGGAGTTGATGATCTTGACCTCACAGGGCTGCTACAAGCAGGTCTGGGATTAGAGTGAGGTGAATGAGGCACTGAAGGAGGCATTCATGGTCAGGGTCAAGCAAGCATCAACCTTGTATTTGTCCAGGCATCTCCTTAAATTCTGTGCCCCAGGCAGGTTGCTTGCTTCCCTCATCCCAGTCCCAGCCCTGGCTGCAAGGACTTAGGAGGTAAACCACATACATCATTTAGTGCCTAGAACACTATAAGCTTTTCACACAGGCTATCCATTATTATCATTCTGTAGTTGTGTCTCTCTGCTTCAAAAATTGAGCTAGGGATGCCTAAAGCCATGTTGATTTCTTTTTAACAAACACATGCTGCTGCTGCTAAGTCGCTTCAGTCGTGTCCAACTCTGTGCGACCCCATAGACGACAGCCCACCAGGCTCCCCCATCCCTGGGATTCTCCAGGCAAGAACACTGGAGTGGGTTGCCATTTCCTCCTCCAATGCATAAACACATGAGAGGTATTATATATGTACTCACGTAACTTCATATATATGATAATATTATATGTAATGTATTACACATATTATATGTGTTACTTCAACCAAGCATCACACACTTTAAGGAATTCCACTGGGAGGCTGGTCAGTGATCTCAGTGATGCTGTCATTTCTCTCATCTCTGTAGCTCCTTGTTGAATGTCTTCTGGAGTACCTTCCTTTGATGAGCTTTGATAGTGGCAATTTTCACTACTGAAGGGCAATTTAATATGAGGAAATAAGTTACAAGTCATTCGTAACTGCATCTTGGGCCTAGGTGGATGATGATCTACCCGGAGAATGCCATCTGGGGGTCAAAAACCATAAAGTCAAGAGTCAGTCTCTTACAAGATGTAATACACTTGCTCTAGAAATCAATACAAACATTTTCCCACATCAGTGTACTACTAGAACAGCAACTCAAAGTGACTACTGGAAGATAGTCCTCTCTAAGAGTGGGGAGACAGGATTATTTCTGAAAAGATTCATTGCCCCTCCTACATGTGGGTTATACATACCCAACAAAGGCATCAGACTTGCTGAGACATAAGCAGAAGTGATATGAGTCACTTTGGGGCAGAGACTTCAAGAACTAATGCATAGTTTGCCATCAAAGTCTTAAACACAACTGATTTTTGTATGTTGATTTTTTAAATCTGCTACTGAGTTCATTCATTAGTTCTAACAGGTTTTTTTTTCTTTTTTGAAGGGGTGACATTATTAGGATTTCTCTACGTAAGATCATCATCTGCAAACAGAGACAATTTTACTTTTTTGGTTTCGGTTTCAATACCTTTTATTTATTTTTTCCTTCCTGGTTATTCTGGCTAGGACCTCCAGTACTATGCTAAATACAGTCATGAGAGTGGGTAACCTTGTCTTGCTTCTGATCTTACCAGAAAAACTTTTAATCTTTTACCATTGAGTATGATGTCAACTGTGGGCTTGATATATATGGATTTTATTATGTTGAAGTGCATTCCTTCTATACCCAATTTATTGATAGTTATTAACATTAAAGGATGTTGTATTCTGTTAAATTTTCTCTCATATCTAATGAGATGCTCATGTGATTTTTATTTTTCATTCTATTAATGTGATGTAGCACATAATGTGTTGTTGAGTTTGGTTTGCTAATATTTTTGTTGAGAATTTTAGCATTCATATTCATCAGGGATATAAGCTTACGGTTTTCTTATAGTGCCCTTACGTGGCTTTCGTATCAGGGTAATGCTGACCTTGTAAAATTAATTTGGAAGTGTTCTCTCCTCTTCAGTTTTTTGGAAGAGTTTTAGAAGAATTGGCATTAATTTTTTAAATGTTTGGTAGAATTCACCAAGAAAGTCATCTAGTCTAGAGATTTTCTTTGGTGAGAATTTTCGATTACTGATTCAATCTCCTTACTGGTAATTGGTCTGTTCAGATTTTCTATTTCTTTTTCAATGATTCAGTCTTGGTAAGTTACATGTTTCTAGAAACTTATCCATGTCTTTTAGATTATCCAATTTGTTGCATTTAATGATTCATAGTAGTCTCTTATGATCCTTTGTATTTCTGTGATATCAGTTATAATGTCTCTTCTTTCATTTCCAGTTTTACTTATTTGAGTTTTCTTTTTTTTTTTCTTAGTCTAGCTAAAGGTTTGTCAATTTTGTTTAACTTTTCCAAAAAATAGCGCTTAGCTTTGCTGACTTTTGTCCTTCTGGTCTTTATTTCATTTATTTCTGCTTTGATCTTTGTTTTTTCTTCCTTTCACGAACTTTGTGCTTAAAATTGGTTCCTAGTTACTTGAGGTATAAAGTTAGGTTGTTTATTTGATACCTTTAAAAATTTTTTTCTTAACACAGGTGTTTATCACTATAAACTTCCCTCTTAGAACTCTTTTTGCTGCATCCCATGTGTTTTGATATGTTGTGTTTCCTTTTTTTTTTTTAATTTGTTTCAGGGTAACTTTTAACTTTTCTTTTTATTTCTTCTTTGATCCATTGGCTGGTTGTTTACAAGTGTGTTTTTAAATTTCTGCATATTGGTGAACTTTCCAGTTTTATTCCTGTTACTGATTTTTAGTTTCAAACAGTTGTGATTGGAAAAGAGTCTTGGTATGATTTCAACCTTCTTAAATTTGCCAAGACTTGTTTTATGATCTTTCATTTGACCTATCCAAGAGAATGTTCTGTGTGCACTTAAGAAGAATGTATGTTCTGAAGCTGTTGGATGCAACGTCCTATATATGTTTTAGGTTCACTTGGTGTAAAGTAGACCAAGTAGAATTCAAGTTCAACATTTCCTTATTGATTTTCTGTCTGGATGATCTTCCCATTGTTGAAAGTAAGGTAGTAAAGTTTCCAACTATGATTGTATTATCTGTTTCTCCGTTTAGTTCTGTTAATATGTGCTTAATGTATTTAGGCACTCTGATTTTGGATGCATATATATTTATAGTTGTTGTATCCTTTTAGTAAATTGACCTATATATCATTATATAATAAACTTCTTTGTCTTTTGTTATAAGTTTTGGCTTAAATCCTCACTGTTTAATAGGCATTACATTGATTATTAAAGTATTTTTATTGTGTTTCTATTTTGTTACAGACATTAAGTTTTCTCTACTGATCTGTTATCCTCCTTTTATAGAGTAAAAATTGCAGGAGTGGTTCAATGTCATATAGCAAAGTATGCTTCAGAAAAAGAATTTGAACATTAATGTTTAGCCATTAAGCCACAGCTATCTATATACAAACAACTCAAACAGCCTTCTACATACAAACTACTCAAATGCAGGGCTAGCTCCAAAGGTCAATTGAAATTCTTTGTGCATCTTTTTGAAATGCTATTATGACAGAATGAAAGGAAACAGCCTGTTCTTGTCTTAGCTCCTTTAAATAAAAGCCAAGAACAGACTTTTAGAATCTCAATTACTTTTATTGTTTTGGTTTTTTAATTGTTTGAGTCATAGTCATTCTTATGCAAGCAGCAGAGACTAGACAATAGTAATGTCTAAAACTTCCTTGTTAACAAGAGCTACAGCAGTGTCCCTACTCGTGTGCAATGCTCACACACAAATGTGCAGCAGGAATTTTCAGTCTTTTAATGGTACAGAAAGCACTATACTGGGCAAAATTTAACGTATTATTGACAGAGGAATTTTTGCAGACGCTAATGCCTGTGGCTGGTGATTTGTTATGTAAGGGAAGACTGAAACATCTCTGGTCTATAACATTTGGATAACAAGAGATGAAATTAATATGTCTCTGGTTAATAATGTGTTAATAGCTTAGAGTTGCTCAGATCTTGTATTTGAACACTTGATTCTGAACAATTTCCTTCTGAAAATATATTATGTGTTTTATCATGTTTCCTCAATTAGATTGCAATCTCCTGTGGGTGATGGTCCAATACAATGTCAGAATCCTAGCAGTAATTAGAATAATGGCTAATATTTATCTGCCCTTGATACATGTTACTTTACACACAGTATTTTATTTAATCCTTAAAACAACACTATAGGTCACAAGCTATTATTATTATCCTCACTTTTAATATGTGAAGCTGAGGTTTCATCAGGTGTTTGCCCTAGTTCTCACAGCTCGTGAGTACCACAGTCATGAGTCTTAGTGTTCTTGACTTCATTTTTAGGAATGCTCTTTCTTTCTAATTCTTAATATTATCCTTTATCCTTACCTTTCAATGAGTTACAGCAATAGCCTGCCTGGCAAATCTTCTGGCTTTCTAACCATCCCTGCTAACATTTCTCATAGAGATTCTTTCACATTTCACATTCCTAGGCCTAGTTCTTCCATGAAGATTTCCCCAATAACTTTAGGTAACCTCTTTCTTTTCTGTTCTGTTGATTGTTCCTACTAAAATATCTTAAATTTTAGAGATGATCAAGATGCAGAGTACGTGGACCTGGAACTTATCTCCCATCACAAACACATCAAAAATACATCTACATGTGGCACTGAAAACTAACTGGAAACTGGCAAAGTCTCCTATACAACCAAGGCTGAAAGAAAGATCTACACAGGATTGGGTAGGAAGGGAAGAGAAGCAATCAGGTCAGGACCTGTGGCTCAGGCAGGGGACTCAGAAGAAAAGGGAGATTACAGGGGTAGAGATCCTCCCTGGGGAATAAATGGTTCAAGCTACATATTACAGGCATGAGTCCTGAGGTCTGGCCCAGTGAAGACAAGCTCCCTTGACTGGTTGGATGACTGGGAGGACTAACATGAGGGCTGTGGGAAGCCCAGACTCTGTCTACTTGGGAGGAATGCATGTACGCACTCACTTTGTCCTGAAGCAGAGTGGAGAGGGCTGATTGAAATTGCATTGGTGGCTGGTTGGTTTCCTATGACTGCCCCAGAGCACCCCAGCTTGAGCTGAGTGAATGTTCCAGCCCTGCTTAATTCATGTCATAGCTCTACACTGGAGTGAGGGCTGCATGACAGAGAGAACTCTGCTCTAAGACGCAGAGGTGGTTCTGACCAGAAGCGCTGTGTGAGCAGGGCAGGGGCAGCCATTACTGGCCCTCTCACAGGCAGTGCATCAGAAGCAGCCTTGAACTCTAAGGCTGGACCACAGCAGCTTGTACCCTGACAGATGTAGAGAGCCCAAATGGGCCCCTCTTGCTCCAGCACTGCTCCCAAGGGTGCTGGTGCTGGGATAGGGGACGGTTCACACTTCAAGGGAATAGAGCCCGCTTGGACCTGACCCTCAGAACTTCTGCTCCAGCAACTTGGAACCTGCCTGCACCCCCATTAGGGCAGTAACAGCCATTGAGCAGGTGGGAAGCCCTGGCTTCCCCCTCGCCCTTCTCCTCTTTACCTCCAACCCTACCCTCCTTCCAAGGTGACAGCTGCCAGAACACCCTGAGGAAAGATGTGACTTGTGTTTGTGCTAAATCCAGCTCTCCTACCAAAGCCATTGAGTACACGCACACTGTATAGGGATGCTCCCATAAAAACATCTCAGATTTGTCCCCTTTTTGTCACCTCTTCTGAAAATGCCTTAGTCCAAGACTCCATCTTCTTTTTTACAGTTACTGAAATAATCTCTTAACTAAAAATTTCCAAGGGATCTTTTATAGACTGAATGTTTGTATCTCCTCCCCACACTCCTAATTTATGTTGAAATCTAATCTCCAATGTGATAGTGTTTGGAGTTGGGGCCTTTGGCGGGTGATTAGGTCATGAGGGGCTTCCCTGGTAGCTCAGCTGGTAAAGAATCTACCTGCAATGCAGGAGACCCCAGTTCACTTTCAATTCCTGGGTTGAGAAGATTCCCTGGAGAAGGGATAGGCTACCCATTTCAATACTGTGGCCTGGAGAATTCCATGGACAGAAGAGCCTGGCAGGCTACAGTCCACGGGGTTGCAAAGAGTCTGACATGACTGAATGACTTTCATTTTCATTTTTAGGTCATGAGAGTAGAGACCTCATGAATGGAATTAGCCCTCTCTTATAAAAAGAGACCCCAGAGAACTCCCTTGCCCCTTTACCCATGTGAGGTCATAGAGAGAAGATGGTCTTCTATGAACCAGGAAACAGGCTCTTACTAGATGTCACATCTATGGTACCTTGATCTTGGACTTCTAGCCTCCAGAACTATGAGGAATAAATTTCTGTTGTTCATAAGCCACCTGCTGCTGCTGCTAAGTCACTTCAGTTGTGTCCGACTCTGTGCGACCCCATAGATGGCAGCCCACCAGGCTCCACAGTCCCTGGGATTCTCCAGGCAAGAACACTAGAGTGGGTTGCCATTTCCTTCTCCAATGCATGAAAGTGAAAAGTGAAAGTGAAGTCGCTCAGTTGTGTCCAACTCTTAACGACCCCATGGACTGCAGCCTACCAGGCTCCTCCGTCCATGGGATTTTCCAGGCAACAGTACTGGAGTGGGGTGTTATCGCCTTCTCCGTCATAAGCCACCTAGTGTATGGCATTCTTTTATAGTAGCTCAAATGGACTAAGACGGGCTTGAAGAACTGAATTCAGGGTGTGGTCTGTGAAGTTCAAAGATAAAAAAAAAATGACATTGTTATTTTCACCAATCTCAAATGGAAATCTAACGTATCTTTCCATTATAGATGTAGACAATACAAGTAGCATTAACAGTTTCTGTGATTTAGTCATCAATAAAAATCAGACATTTTCCATCATATTAGTTAGTATAGATATATCAACATTTTATGTTCTTTCATTTTGTAAGTACATACCCACTCTTATATCCTACCTAATCAGTTAATAAAGAAGTATATATGTTTAACTGTATCACAAAAGTTTTCCTAAAAATATTCTGACGAACTATATTTTAATATAATTCATTGCCTTTGTAATTTAAAAACATTCTGAGAAGGAGACCATATGCTTCAGCAGCCAGCCAAACAAGTTTAGGGGCACAAAAAATTTTAAGAATCTCAGCTGTATATAACTTCTCTTTTACAACTGTGCCAGGAGTAGTATTCTCCATACTGCAGCTAGAAAAATAGTTTTAAATATAAATTGGCTCATATCACTCCCTATTTAAAACTTTCAAGAGCTTCTCTTGTACTTTGTAGAAAGCCAAGACATCCCAAAAACAGCCTGTGGGTCCTGCCTACTTTTGCCATCTCTCCAATTTCACATGGTAGCATTTTCCCCTCCCATACCAGTCTCCTCTAATTCTGTGAAAGCCCCAAGTTCTTTTCTGCCTCGAAGCTTCACACATACAAGTCCCTGGAACACTCTTCTCCCCATCTCCTCACCAGGCTGGCTCCTCCTCTCTCTTCAGAAGTCAGTTGAAATATTGCCTCTTTGCAGAGTCTTGACTGATTATTTCATCCAGTAATGATGAGGTCATCACTTTCCTCACCTATTCTGTCTCCCCACTCTTTTCCTTCATGGAAAAACACTTATCACAATTTATAATTACAACTCTCGCTTGTTTATTTGATGTTTGACATTTCCCTTCAGGCATTTGGCTTTCTGAAGGTAGGAATCACATCTATTTTATTCACCACTATGTCATCAGTGCCAGCACACAGGAAAGACTCAAATAACTGCTGAAAAAGTTCTCAAATATAATCTTAATCAACAAATACTCCATTCAAATAATATTTACTGAGTACCTAATATGCTAGTCACAGTTCTGGAAGGTTGAAATAATTAGGGAACAAAATAAAGATTCCCATCCTTGTAGAACTAATGTAGTATTCTAGACTTCCAATTTTGACTATGATGGAGGAACAGGGACTAATTAAACCCTCCTGCTTTAACTTAAAAACTGGAAAAAAAAAATGAACAAATGTTTTTTAAAACATTAGACAGTAGGCAGCAGAGGACAGTTATCCCTGAGAGAAGGGAGGCAAGACAAGCCCCATGTCCCAGCTTACTGCTTGAAAATATTTCTAGGCCACAGCACAGGGAGGGGCTACCCAAACAGATTTCAGAAACCTCCTTGAGTTGATGAGGGAGTGACAGAGAAGAAAAACCTACACACACACACACACACACACACACACTGGAGAGAGAGGGAGAAAGAGAGCAAGCACGCACTCTGGAGGCCTCCAGAGGATTCCTTTCAAGTCTTTGGCTGAATACTGATCAGCACATATGTGGGAGAAAACTGCTTGAGACTATGAAATGAATTTCAGAAAGGATCAAGTGAAGTAGTCCCTGGTGATCACACGGGGCTGGAGTAGTTTGTGTCTCTACTGGACAGAGTAGAAAGATCTCATACACGTAGGGGATTGATGAGTTTTAGGAAGGGTATCTTCAGTAGTGGTGCCAAGTAGGCCTTGACTAACGGCTGAGGTGGTTAGTCACCTATCAAAGTTTAAAAGAACAGATCAAAATGTTTCTGAGTTATTTAACTGGACCACAGAACAAAACCTCCAAATATTTAAAGACTACAAAAACTTCCAGTATGCCACACACACACACACAAAATAATTCACAAATTGTGGAATATAATAAAAAAATCCAGGCATACAAATAAGTAGGAGAAAAACATATTCCATAATGAGGAAAAAATTAATACAAATTAATTAATCCAAAAATGAGAAAAAGATGCAGAATTGACATAAATGATAAAATAAATAGATAAGGATGCTGTTTAAATAGCTATTGTAAATATTGTCTACATGACCAAGGAAATAGAGGAAAGCAAAATATGATTAAAAGAGACATCAGTTCAGTTCAGCTCAGTTCAGTCACTTAGTCATGTCTGATTCTTTGCGACCCCATGAATTGTAGCACGCCAGGCCTCCCTGTCCATCACCAACTCCCGGAGTTCACTCAGACTCACGTCCGTCGAGCCGGTGATGCCATCCAGCCATCTCATCCTTCGTTGTCCCCTTCTCCTCCTGCCCCCAATCCCTCCCAGCATCAGAGTCTTTTCCAATGAGTCAACTCTTTGCATGAGGTGGCCAAAGTACTGGAGTTTCAGCTTCAACATCAGTCCCTCCAAAGAAATCCCAGGGCTGATCTCCTTTAGGATGGACTGGTTGGATCTCCTTGCAGTCCAAGGGACTCTCAAGAGTCTACTCTAACACCACAGTTCAAAAGCATCAATTCTTCGGTGCTCAGCCTTCTTCACAGTCCAACTCTCACATCCATACATAACCACTGGAGAAACCATAGCCTTGACTAGACTGACCTTTGTTGGCAAAGTAATGTCTCTGCTTTTGAATATGCTATCTAGGTGGAAGATATTAAAAAGGCCCAAATCATTTTTTTAGCAATAAAAAGCACACTGGATGGAATTAGCACCAATTAGACATTGCAGAAGAAAAGATTAATGATGAACTTGAAGACAATAACAGGAACTCTCCAAATAGAAGCACAGTGAGGAAACAGATTGAAAACAGAGACCACTGAGCTAGGACACAACATCAGGAGCCTAATAATCATACAACTGGAGTCTGTGAAGGAGAGGAGAACTATAGTGTGTGGAAGAAAGGAAAGAAAAAATAATTGAAGGCATAATCACTGAAAATGTCCAAATTTTATAAAAACTATAAATCCACAGTTTCAAGTAACTCAGTACCCAAGCAAAGAACCATGAATCACACTACACCAATGTACAGCATAATCAAATTGCTTATGTAGTGCTTGAGTAGAAGGATGGAGAGAACAGAAAATAAAACATAATAAATAGCTATGGAGGATGTTAGATGATAGTCTGTTTTATAAGAAAATAAAAAGTACAGCAGGGTAAACTACAAAGAAAAAAAATATCTTTATATGCAGAGACTTGGAAGACACCACCTTAATCAAGTAATTAAAGTTCATACCACCAGTAAGTGACAATTTGAAATCATGTATCACTGACAGAAGGAAGCAGTGAGATGGATATCCCACCAGTTCCCTGATATTAATGTCAAATTTCTGTTACTTTAATTAAATCATAAAGAAACACCAGGCAAACCAAAATTGAGTGACACTCTATAAATCTGTATAATCTTTATAACTGTCAATGTCCTAAGAGTCAGGGACATCTGTGCCTGACAGGATAGGTAAATACCACCCATGATTTGGAACTGGGTTCTTTTGCTAAAAGGGACATTATTGGGATTATCTGAAATACTTCAATGGGGTCTGAGGAGTAGAAGGTGGTGATACATAAATGTATAAATGTTAATTGTACATAATGATTATATTATGAATATGTAAAATCATGTTTTTACTTATAGGACATGTTAAAGTATCCAGAGGTAACAGGCACCTGTTGGCAACTCTTCTCAAATGGTTCAGGGGAAAACAAAATTCTTTGCATCGTACTTGAAACTCTTCTGTACCTTTGAGGTTATTTCCAGAGTAAAAATACTTTTTCTAAAGAAAAGAGAAATTATAAATACTGAGTATGAACAACTTTCTCAAGAAGTTAAGCTTCAAAGCAGAGCAAACAAATGAGGCAGTTGCTAGAGGACGAAATGAGGGGTTCAGGAGAAGAAATTTAAATTTTATATAAGATGTACAAATAACACTATATTTGAATGATGATGGAAATGATGAAATCAAGAATCAAAACTGGCGATTCAGAATGAGCAGCAAACTGCTGGAGCATGTCCCTGATAAGGGAGATGAGATCTATTGTGCAACGAAGGAATTTCCTTTTGATACGAGCAAGCATCTCCCTGGATTGATAGCTGCTGAAACCCAGCTACCCAGGCACTTCACCCAACTGGACTGGGCCTGAGAATCAGTGAGAAAGGGAAGGAGGGCTCTAGGCAGTCCCAATAAAAACCACCAGATTATAATCTTGGGCTCTGAAAAACAGGAATCTACTCTGGCAGACACCTTTACAGCTCTGAGTAGTAGAAGTTGCCAGTAAGAATAAAAACCAGACCCAAGAATTTAAACTGTAAGTAAGGCTTGAGTAAATTCCATCTTCATTACATCCTGAATCCTGAAACACACCTTAAAATTAATGCTGCAAAGTGCTTGCAACCCACTGACGGGTCATCACTGCCTGTGCCCATGGACAACTGCCTATGTGTTAAGGGTATCAATCATTCAATCACTCCTTCAGTTGTATTGCCTGCACTATTGGAGCCATCCAGGATTTACAGTTTCAAACTGACTCCTAAAAGGACTTCAAAGATCACACTGGGATGGAGCCTTAGAACGAGAAGTTATCCTGAACATTGAATATTGCCTGTTATAAGCCTGGCAAGACAGCTGAAGGCAAAAGAAACTGTAACACCTCTGGGAAGAGATCATAAAATTTTCACACTAGAGAGACTGACCTGCACTTGTTTAGAGAGATGTTTTTACTCAGGTCAAAAGCTGTTGGCTACAGTAAAGGCTTTATCATTCATTGAACTATCAATATGTAATTCAAGTAAGGGAAAATTTAAACATCTACTTTGATCCTTAGTAAATGCAGAAGTGTCTGTATTCTTCCCTGTGTTTTGGAATTATACTGAGAACACAACAGTCGGTATGCTGAGCAACATTAGGAATGCCAGAAATGGAAAGCAGCAGACCACCATGATGTCCCGTACCACCAAGGCGCCCACATCACTGCTGGTGGGCAGAGGTGAGTCTAAAGGACCTCTCCGTTATGACTGCGGAAAGCACCCGGGATCAAACTTTGTTTGTGATATTAGAGAAAGTAAAATTGTATGAATAAATACCTAGCATTTTGAATTTGTCCAATAAAGTGTAAATATTCTAAATAATCTTGCCCTCCCTGTTTGTCCAAGGGGATATTAAACAGATGATACACATCAATAGGATTTTCTTTTAAAAAAGGAAATAAAAGAATTAATTTTCAAAACAGTCATCAAGAAAAGTACATGGTATTTACTCAATTTAATTAAAAAAAAAAAAAAGACATTCAAAATTATCCAAAGTAGTTATATTTTGAAGAAGGAAGTGCTTCCTCTGGCCTGAAAACTAGGTTATTCAGAAAAATTCATTTTCTAGGGATTTTGAATTATCAAGGTTTAGCGGTGGGCTGCCGTCCATGGGGTTGCACAGAGTTGGACACGACTGAAGCAACTTAGCAGCAGCAGCAGCGGTACTGCTTCTCTAGCTCCCACGTACAACGCACAAGGCTAAGAATATACTTGGTGCTTATTACCATTGACACCACAAAAATACAAAGGATCATAAGAGACTACCACAAGCAACTATATGCCAATAAAATGGACAACCTCAAAGAAATGGACAAATGTTTAGAAAAGTACAACCTTCCAAGCCTGAACCAGGAAGCAACAGAAAATATGAACAGACCATTCACAACCACTGAAATTGAAACTGTAATAAAAAATCTTCCAACAAACAAAAACCCAGGGCCGGATGGCTTCCCAGGTGAATTCTATCAAGCATTTAGATACAAGTTAACACTTATCCTTCTCAAACTCTTCCAAAAATTGCAGAGGGAGGAATATCCTCAAACTCATTCTATGAGACCACCATCACTCTGATGTCAAAACCTGACATAATATTACACAAAAAGGAAAATTACAGTCCAGTATCACTTAAGAACATAAATGCAAAAATCCTTGATGGAAAACTAGCAAATAGAATACAATAATACATTAAAAGGATCATACACTACAATCAAGTGAGGTTTACATCAGGGGTGCAAAGTATATATATACAAATCAATCAATGTGATACACCATATTAACAAATGAAGAATGATGCAAAAAATTGGGGATGAAAATGAGGAAAAAACCTATATAATAGGAATTAGAAAAATCAGCCCTTTAAATCAGAATTCTTTCTAAAATGTAAATTTTGAAATTGTCTTTAATTGAGAAATAGGATGTTTTAAAGAAAAAAATTTTGGAAAAAAAAGTTTTGAATTTATTATCTTATAAGCAAATTTCAAATAAATCTGTCATAGCTCATTTATAAATGAGCTTCAGGGGGTTGATGATTTTTTTAGGGTGTTTGTAAAAATGCCATAAGACATATTAAAGGAGGAGAAGGAACATGAGGAATTAAACTTCTATCTTTATTTTAAAAAAAAGAAAGAATATACTTGGTGCTTAACAAACATCTACTGAATTTTGAAAATTGTACCAACCCTCATAAAAATGAAGTTTTATGCTCAATTATTAATGTATGCCTGGATTCAATTTAAAATTTTTGTTCCACTTTCAGCAAATCAAATAAATTAAGACTGGATATCTTTGAACACAGCCTTTTCCTCCATAAGTTCCAGACGTACTATACCTATTTTGTTAACCCTGAAAATAGTCTCAGTTTGGCTTATATGTAAGGTTGAAACTTACTCTTCCTAATAAACTGAATGCAAGAATTTAAAGGAAGAGATGTTAAAACTTTTGATTCAAATGCTGGAGAAGTATTTGAAAAGTCTCAAACCTAGGATGTCTGTCCCCTCTCCAGAATGAAGCAGAATGTCTAACTGACTTGTGTCTCAGTAAAACTTTCCCTGAAGTTCAGTTCCAATGTATTATGAGTTAATTGTCAGAAAGATGATTTACTTACTAGAAACGTTTACATTTGGTTCAATAATTACACAACTTTGTCAGTTATGAAAATCAGTCTGTTCTTTTCATGTTGAGCTGTTTTCAAAAAGAAGGTATACTATAAATGCTGGCTACTAATATTCATATACTTGACATAAAACAATTTACCTATTTTAAAATGATCAATTCTGCCCTACTTTTTGGCATTTTACTGAACTTTCTCCTATATGATGAGTTTTATTTGTCCAGTGACATCATGCTTGGAATTTCCCAAACCATAAATGTAATTGGAAATGTCATCCAAAATACAGTTCCTAATGTCTCGCTATATGACACATTTAGTACATGAACTTAAAGCTATCCACTAAAAAAAAGTGTTTTTTCATTGCCTGCCTATCTCATCACCAAGAAGTAGACAATAAGGTCTTTGACGTTGAGGACTGTGTAATTTATCTGATGAAGGTAAAATTATTTAGTAAACTGACTAATAAGTAGGATCAGAATGGAAAAGATTCATGAACAAGTGGGAATTTAAGCTGACCTGTAATAGAGGAGTAAGATTCAGATATTGTCCTAGTCCATTTGGGCTGCTCTAATAAAATGCCAAAACCAGGTGGATTGTAAACAACAGTTCTGGAGACTGGAAAGTCTAAGATCAAGGTGCCGGCGATTCAGTGTCTGTTGGGTCTCGATTCCTAGTTCATAGATGCCTATCTTCTTGTTGTAACCTCACAAGGTGGAAAGGGCAAGGGAGTTTGCTGAGCCTCTATATGGGCACTAATTCCATTCCTGAGGGCTCTGCCTGCATGACCCCTAATCACTTCCCAAAGGCCCCATCTCCAAATTCTGCCACATTGGGTGTTAGGATTTTCATGTATGAATATGGGGAGGGACACAAACATTTAGTCTACAATAAATAGGAAAAGAATAGAAAAGACCCTGATGCTGGGAAAGATTGAAGGCAGGAGGAGAAGGGGATGACAGAGGACAAGATGGTTGGATGGCATCAATGACTCAACAGACATAAGTTTGAGCAAGCTCCAGGAGATGGTGAAGGACAGGGAAGCCTGGCATGCTGCAGTCCATGGGGTTGCAAAGAGTCGGGCATGACTGAGCAATTGAACAACAACAAATAGGAAAAGAATAAGGGGAAGGGTGTTCTCACTGAGGGATTCAGAATAACCAGAGAGACGGTAATCTGCACAGCATATTCTTTAGACAGTGAAGAATGCCAGTTGGAAAGGTCTATTGGAACCATTTGGGAGAAATGAGAAATAACTTTGGCATTTATATGTGAGGCCAATATAAGGAGCATCCAATTAGTTAAGAGGCAATCATTTCACCCATGCTCCTGGCCTTGGCTTTATTTTGCACTTACATGTATATTATTCATGATGCCAACAATGCCATGCATTAAAGGGCTCCCTTTCAGCTTATGATTCTCACCCCTCCTTAACTACCCTTCCCATGCTTATGGGTGGGTGGGTTCCTGGGAGCCCTGTTTGTGCAATGTGCTGTAATTTGAGCATTAGTTGGTTGAAGCTGCAGATGGCTCATCCTTGGTAGAGCAAATGTACCACTCTAGGCAGTGAGACTTTCTTCATGGAGCTGAAAGTGTGATGAGTGATCCTGGGAGTTGTGGGCAGCCATTTTGTGTTCACCACATGCAACAGGCAGCTGAGAAATCTATTCCTCCCAGGAAAGGAAAGAGGCTGAGAGAAGCAGAGACATCCCAGAGCACCCACAGTTCCTGCTGGCCTCTCAATTCTGACTCCCGATGCCCACTCAGCTACATTTCTGCTCTCAGATTCTGAGACGCCTTGTATTTTTTATCATCAATCCCTTCTTTCTGCTTAAGACAGCTTGGGTTAGGTTTCTATTATTAGAAACCCAGAGTCCTAATATAGTGACGAATAAATAGATTCACTGAAGTCTTACTGTCCTTTGCTTTCACACATGCTCTCTTGACTTGCACTCTCAGGACAAGCTTTCTTTCACCGGCCTTTGCTCAACAGCAGCATTTCTTGTTGTTTCATACATCTGAGTGTCATAGTCTCCAAAACCTCTCTCTGCCCCTTTCCCCAGAGCCCATCCCAGCTTTCTTTGGCTTCTCTTTCCTTTCTGTCCTTGAATGAAATGCTAACGAAGAAACACAGAGAGGCTGGGAGTATAATTTATATATGCCTGAGGCTTATGAACAGATAATGGGTTCATTAGCTCAAATCTCCCAGGATCTGCGATACAAAGGGATAGGAAACATGGAGCCTTAAAAAGGAATATGCTCTTCAGACCTTCTCATGGTAAGGCTACTCTAGGCAGCCAAGGATGTTCTGGAGGCCACAGGAGGGATAAGACCACCCTTGTGGAAGGGACCCTGGACACCCCCAGTGTCAGCTGGGCCCCCTTTTCCTTGCTCCCTATTGCCTCAGCTACACTAGGCTCTGCCAGAGGGACATCAAGCCACTGCAGCCTTTATAGCTTGAAGAGGCCGCTGCTGTGATTCGAAAAATCACAAACCTGGGATCTTCAAAGAGAAGCGCCTTCTTGCTGACAGGATCATGCATGGAAAGTAGGTGGAGAAACCTGAACACTCAAAACTCTGAAAGGGACTCTGAAAGGCAGGTAAACTAGTCCTAAACCAGTGGCAGTTTTATTCCAAGAGCTAAACTAAAAATAACCTGACACTTCACCATAGCATGCCTGCCTGGCTCTGATGTGCAGAACAAATGCTGAAATATAGGCTGCCGCTGTTATTTCCAACAATTTTAGGTCCAATCATGTCAAGAGGAATTGAGAGATTTGAAAGTTACAATCAGCTAGGAAGGCAATCACTCATTGTTCAGTTTATTAGGCCAATGCTTTATGTCTCAAAGAGATACTGATTTATTTGGTCTCTTCACAAGTAGTATACCAAGGTAATCAGGGTGAGGTATTGGCTTCATTTTGATGACACTTGGTAATTATGCTTTTTGGATGTCTTACTTGTATCAGTAATAGGTCTTGTTCATTTTTTTTGGTAACCCTTTATTAGACTAGGAGATCCTTGAGAGCAAGAATCATTTCTTCATCTTTATCCAGCTCTATATCTCTAAGACCTAACAAGGCCTGGCAATTTAGAAAGCTCTCACTAAAATATGTATTGGATAAGGAATAAATAATAGAAAAATAGCAATAGTCCACTCTTATGATGAAGGTCTTGGAAAGCATTTTTAGATGCTGGGAGGGATTGGGGGCAGGAGGAAAAGGGGACGACAGAGGATGAGATGGCTGGATGGCATCACCAACTTGATGGACATGAGTTTGAGTGAACTCTGGGAGATGGTGATGGACAGGGAGGCCTGGTGTGCTTCAATTCATGGGGTTGCAAAGAGTCAGACACGACTGAGCGACTGAACTGAACTGAATGATTGAGTCTTCAAGGAGTCATGGGAGTTGGGAAAGCAGAAATGCAAACAGGAGGAGACTGAATGTTCCAGCCATTTGAAATTCCCATCAAAGAAATTAAGAATGGTTCAATATGGCATGGGGGTGAGGGGAAGGGACCAAAGCTGAAAAGAGGGGCAGGGGCCAGAAGGACCTTACACACACCCTGCTGAAGAATTTGAATTTCAAGTTCCAGGTGATAGGAGTCATGAAAAGATGTTCAACAGGAGAGGAACCTAATGAGCTTTTCTTGCAGCAGTGGTCTTTGGCAGCCACATGGAGGGTAAGTGATGGTGGGGATGGACTGGGGTCGAGAAGGGATTGCAGAGGTCAGCAATCACTCCCTTACAGCTAAATGCACTATACAGTCAGTAATTCAGGTGAGAGGTGATGATGGTCTGACCTACGGCTGAAAAGGTCTGTTTCTGCCCTGTTCCTCCCACTGTCAGCTTCTCATACCACCTACACCATCACATCCTGCTTCAGGACTTGGGCCTGGGGATGCTGAGTTGTACCAGAAAATGCCAACCGTATTGGGGCTTGGCAAACATTTTCATCTTCACTAGGCCACCCCAAAAGGCAAAACGGTATTTTCCAGAGGCCCACATGGAACATCTCCCAGCAGGGAAAAAAAAAAAAGAGCTGAATGACTCTTTCTGGTGCCACAATCTTTGCGTGACCTCACTCCTCCCAGCAGGTACTATGCCCACTTGCCACATTGTACTTTTTTAAGAAAGGAAATAAAAAAGAACAGGTAAAGGGGAAAATGGAGAAGAGGAAGGTAGTGAAGGTGCAAAATAGATGTTAAGGACCCTTTATCACATTATAAATAAAGAAAAATTAAAGCAATTGCAAGAAAGAAGCTGTTTACATTTGTGGCTCATTACCAGGATTCAAATTGTATAAAGGAGATTAAGGATAGATGGGATGGTTATTTGCTCAGCTTACCTACAGAGGAAAATAAGCTCTCCCTTCAGACTCTAGCACAGACCTGATGGGAGTAAAAAGGAGCAAACCTCTTCCCGTGGGACCATGGTTCTCTACCTTAGCTATACATTAAAACTAACTGATAATGTAAATAAAAAATTACTGTTGTCTGAATCATAGATCCTAATTTAACTGGTCTACACTGTGGTCTTAGAAATGGTTCTTTTTATAGAATTCCCTGGGTGATTTGAATGTATAGGTGGGCTGAGAATCATTCCTCTAGACCAGGATTCAGCAAAGTTTTTCTCTAAAAGGCCAGAGAGTAAAAGTTTTAGGCTTTCTGAGCCAAGTGTCATCTGTTGCAACTATTCTACCCTGCTGTTGTAGCAGCAAAGGAGCCACAGACAAGATGTAAATGAGTGTATGGGGCTGTGTGCTAATAAAGCTTTATTGACAAAAACAGACAGTGGGCTGGATTTGGCTCATGAGCCATAATTTATTGACCCTTACTCTAGAAGCACATTCCAAAGGAGGGCTGGATTGTTCAGGTTCCTAAGGCAGGTATGGACAAATCTTCCAGTTTAAAAAAGGCATTTGGAAAGCTGTTCTAATTTTAATAAAATGAAATACACTGCTGAGTTCCATGTCATAAAATGCTCAGGTCTTCTGAGGAAGTGAAGCTTTGATGGTTGGCAAAAATTTACTGCCTGTGGTAGCTATCTATGTGGGTTAATTTACATTGAAAATCTGCCAACAAAAGGTTTCTATTTAAAGTCCTGGCTCAATATGTTAGGTCCAACTTAAGGCAAAGCTATCAGGTTAGATCTGGGGAGTGAGAGAAAGAAATAAGTAGATTACTATCTTCCATGAAACCTTTATGCTGTTTGACTTCTCAGGGAGACCATGTGTGGTTTTTGTGTTCTGAAGGAAAAAATCCAAGAGTATAAAAGAGAAAAAAAGTAAAAATAAAAATGGTGGCTAGAAGGGCTAGACCTGAAGATAGACACTAAAAATTAGAACATACATCAGGATAGAAAAAATTAAACCCAAGTGAGAAGGACTTCTTTACAAGGTCAGGGAAGTGAACTGGTCGATTGCTATGTTTTGTGGCTTCTCCAAATCCTTTGGCTAGAATTCAGCCATGAGCCTATGTTCTGCTTTGAAGTTTACTCAGCGAACTAGCTTTAATTTATACTATCATTTTCTTCTGGAAAATTCCAGAGAGGGCAAAGGCACATTAGAAAATGAACTTTTGCCTAACTATTAAGTTTCTCTCCCACCATCTTTGGTTTCATCACTCTCCGTAGAGGAGTAGTCAAATGACACCTGGCTACAAGTCATACTCCTGACAAGGCCAGCTGATCCTGTGTGTGACGCCATGCTCACCTTTATCCTATCGATGTTGGCTTCCATCTTCAGCTGTTCTACCAGTTTCCTGGCTTGTGCTATGCTGGCGGTGTTGTTGCTGGCCATTGGAATGCTGGGTGGGTTTCAGATACACTAGGAAAGAACACAAGGAGGAAAAATACATCAGAGAAATTACCAGCTGCCAAATGTGTGGGTTCACCATAACTGGGAGATCCCAAAAGAATGAGTGCAGTCAGGCCAGGCTTCTCCAGCCATCTACATCCCCAACCCAGCACTGTGTCTGACGGGCAGGCAGACCAGAGAGATGAGGATTGTTTTTCCTTCTCCCTATTTCTCCCCCTTCCAGTCTTTCTTCAGGGTGAATCATTAAATCAGCTAAGACGAACTGCCTCTTGAAGAAAGCAAGTTATCAAATTTATCTTAATTTATGAAATTTATTATAGAAGGGGACGACAGAGGATGAGATGGTTGGATGGCATTACCGACTCAATGGACATGAGTTTGAGTAAGCTTCCAGAGTTGGTGATGGACAGGGAAGCCTGGCGTGCTGTAGTCCATGGGGTCGCAGAGTCTGACATGACTGAGCTACTGAACTGAACTGAATTTATGAAATAAGTTTATGAAATAAATTCAAAACGGTAAGGGTGACAGTATGCCTAATTATTGTTGTCATTTATTGGGCACTGCTATTGTTAGATATTGGAGAAGGAAATGGCAACCCACTCCAGTACTGTTGCCTGGAGAATCCCATGGACGGAGGAGCCTGGTGGGCTACAGTCTACAGGGTCGCAAAGAGTAGGACACGACTGAGCGAATCCTTAATATTGTTAGATATTGCTTTAGAGAGTGGAGTTCTGTATCTATGTAGATGGTGAGATGGGTTCTTTGTCTCTGGCTCTGCCAGACCTCTTTCCATCCTTGCCCCCCACCCCCTTCAAATCCTATCCCAATTTCATTTCTTTTCTAATTATTTCTTGACCCCTCCCATCTCACTTTATTCTTGCCGTTCACCTCAGAAAGTATCCTATTCTATTTTCAGTGCCCACTTCCCCCATATTGTGATCAGGTCTTCCTCCATGTCAAGGTGTCATATGCTATTTCTGGACTGTCTGTGTAAATTTGCCCTTTAGGTCACTGAAGCAATGTCTGAGAGCTGCAATTTAACTAGAGTGCATGACTCCATAAATGAGAAGCATTAAACGCTGCTTTAGTCAACACCAGTTGAGTCTCGTTCGGAAGATATTATATTAAAAACCACCACTTCCACTAGCTTCGGGGAATATTTTTATCTAGGGATAAAGTAGGCTCAGGCTACAATTTCAAAAAGGAAAGATAGAAAACCTGTAGAAAGAAAAATAATCCATAATAAATTCAGTACATAGGTTTTTACATATTCATGAAAATCAGGAAACAATTTTTATTTAATTACCAAAAAAGCAAAAGTCTACAAATTATTTTCTTTGGTTTTTATTTCTTGATATCTAGTTCTTCAAGACAACAGAAATAATTAGACAGAACTCTCTGTGGACAAAGAGGTCCCTGCATAGAGAATGTTATTTTATAAAGAATACTGCAAATGCCAACCCAACAGCACACAGTATAAATTGGAAGATAGTTAACTGTTTCAGGGGCTTCCCTAGTGGCTCAGATGGTAAAGAGCCTGCCTGCAATGCAGGAGACCTGGGTTTGATCCCTGGGTCAGGAAGATCCCCTGGAGAAGGGAATGGCAACCCACTCCAGTATTCTTGCTTGGAGAATTCCAAGGACAGAGGAGCCTGGTGGGCTACAGTCCATGGGGTCCCAAAGAGCTGAACATGACTGAGTGACTAACACTTTTAACTGTTCTCTAAATTTATTTTCAAAGGCTTTGAGACAATAAAATGGGAAGGAAGGCTGAAAGAATTTGAAGCGGAAGATTTCTGAACTCTAGGTTCAAATGCTTGAAGATCAAGGGAGGGATATTGCATATAAAAACAAACAAACAAAAGGGAGGCTTTAACAACAACAGTGATTTCATCAGCATGGTTAGGGATGGAATCATTTAAATATAATTTAACCCACAGGTAAATTATATGCCCCAAATCAAACAAACATCTTACAGCCTCGTAAAACTTCACAGGGCCAATCAAAAGAAAGTGAAAGTCGCTCTGTCGTGTCCGACTCTTTGTGATCCCATGGACTATACAGTTCATGGAATTCTCCAGGCCAGAATACTGGAGTGGGTAGCCTTTCCCTTCTCCAGGGAATCTTCCCAACCCAGGGATCAAACTCAATCATCTAGTAGCATAGCATAACTCTTCCATTCACCCAAAGATGGAAGGAGCCACGATCTACAGGACCATGGAAACTGCTCTGGGAAGTTAATATTTCCTCCAAATTAGAATTTATCACACTAGGATACAGACTATCACAGAATTTCCAAATCATCACTGGACCTGAGGGAGCTATGAGACTGGTCAGCTATGATGCTGGCTTTCAGTCTAAACCAGATCACACAGTAACTTGTGGCAGATCCCACAAGTCTCTGGAAGTCTCTGGTACTGGAAGAGCTTGCTTCCAATACCACTTTTCCTTGTCTTCATCAGTGATAAAATTTTTTTCTTTTTAACAAAGACCACAAGAACCCTGAATTTTAGTTGAGTATATTTTGCTGAAAAATACACTCCCAGGTTCCCTTGCAGCTTGATACGGTTATTCGACTATGTTACGGCCACTGAGACGTAAGCAGAAGTGTCCCTGAAGGAAAGGGAGGTGCTCTGTGCCTCCCCTTCCTCTTGCTGCTGGCCTAGAAGGTAGTCGTGGGTTCTACCTTGAACCTATGGCCTAACACTCCAGGATGAGCAGGAAAGGATGGTCCTTACTGATACTGTAGAGCCGCCACGTCAGCTGTGAACTGGCCACCATCTACGTGAATAGAAATAAGCACCTATCTTGTTTACACCACTATTATTAAGGGTTTCTCTGCTGTTAGCTGACAGATCTGCCATTAACTGATTAAATGATCCATTATTTTCATTTGAGTATCCAGGAAAAGTCTATGTCCTAATGCCTATTTATGTTCCCTGGAATAGGCATAGCTGTCCTTAGGAGGCTGAGATGAAAAGCGTGTGAGTTTTCTATTGCTGCTGTAACATATTACTGTAAATTTAGTATTACTAGCTTAAAGAATATAAATTTATTATCTTACAGTTCTGGAGGTTAGAAGTCTGAAATAGTCCCACTAACCTAAAATCAAGATATTGGCAGATATTCCTTCTGGAGGTCTAAGGGAAAATGTTTCCTTTCCTATTCTAGCTTCTAAAGATTGCTGACATTCCTTGGCTCTTGGCTTTTTTCTTCATTTTCAAAACCAACAAAAGTGAGTTGACTCCTTTTGATTCTTTATCACTCCGAGCTCTTCTGTAGTCACCTCGCTTTTTGATTCTCCTCTGCCTCCTTCTTCCACTTTTAAGAACCATTGTAACCACACTGGATCTACTCTGATAATACAGGATAATCTCCTTATCGTTAGGTCAGCTGATTAGAAACCTTAATTCCATTTGAACCTCAAATCCCCTTTGACATGTAACACAACAATCTGCAGGTTCCAGGTACGGGGACACAGACATTTTGGGGGGCCTTTATTCTATCTACCATGGAAGGAGACCTTTGTGCAGGTAGAGAAGTAAAGTGGGAAGGTGGAGTGTTGAGATAGGAAAAGAAGAGGGATGAGACAGGACACAAGTCTAGAAATGCACGGGAAAGAATACATAAAACCTAAATGGTCTTGAAACCATTTACCTCAGATTGGGACTTGAACCCATGTGCCAGGATTTGAATCTAGCCAAAACTTAGTTTCGGACTCAAACCCACATGGCCAGGACTCAAATCCAGCTAAAACCCTGCTTGGGATTTGAACTCATGATCTTTTAATTACAACACACTTACCTGATGTCTGAACTTACTGAGGCTCAGGTTGTTTATGTCTCAGAGCAGAAGGAATTCAGTGAGAGGCAAAGTGACAGGCAAGAAGTAGATTTACTAATATAGGATGCTTGTAAGAGATGCCAATGGGCAGGCAAGGGAGCTCTGAGTGGGTTACAATTTATAATGAAAAAGGGTCTTTCCCCCTTTTTCAAGTAGACATAGATGCAGACATAAGGCATATATCACTAGCTCCTCCTTCATATTAGGCAGGAAAGTGCCTGACCATATGAGGTCAGGGGCTTCCCAGGGGTTGCCAACAGTAAAGAACCCGCCTGCCAATGCAGGCAGGAGACATAAGAGATGCAGGTTCCATCCCTGGGTCAGGAAGATCCCCCTGGATGAGGGCACGTCAACCCACTTCAGTATTCTTGTCTGGAGAATCCCATGGACAGAGGAACTGGGCAAGCTACAGTTCTGCTGCTAAGTCACTTCAGTCATGTCTGCTTCAGTACATAGGGTTGCAAAGAATCACACGACTGACGCAACTGAGCATGCATGCACTATGAGGTCTAGAACTGTGGTATGCAGGAAGGGTGGTAACATTTTTCTTCCATCTAATGGCCTGGGGCATATATTGTGGTTTTGCTCATGGTTTTATACTTAAGCAAGCCTGCTTCATTGAACAATGTTCCAGTAGGTTTCTCAAGCGATCATTAACTTACAGTGGCCTCCTAAAGTTTCCTAGGTTTCCTTCTCTATCTATAGTCTCCTACCAGGACTTCTACAACTACCTGTATAACTATGCTATTCTATCCCTATCAGTCTTAAGAAAAAAAGGGGACAAATGGTTTGGTTTGTGCTTTTAGTTTTAGAAAGATCCTGTATATTTTTGTTTTACCATATGACCCCCCCAAAATTTAGAGCCACTTTTAGAATCACTTAGTGTATTTTCTTCTTTTTCACCTTCAGCTGCTTTCCCACAAAAGCAATGAAGAAATCCCCCTCACAAAAACCGAAAGAACTAGAGAGTCCTAGACCAGTGTTCCAAAGAAGTATGTAATATTGAGATTTATAAGAAATATATTTGGTCTTTGATCTGTTCTTGGCTCAGAGCTCCTAAAACCCTTGTAATCTCCTATGGTAATAGGAATAAAGGTCTTTTGTTATGTTAATGAGGTGACTTTCAGAAAGCTCTTAAGCAACCTGGGTATGGCAGTGGGGGTGGGGGTGGGGGCGGGGGCAGAGGCTGTTTGCTAGGAGAACCAACCATGTAATTAGAGGGTTGGAACTTTCAGTACCTACCCCCTCAACCCCAACTTCCTGGAGGGGAGAAAGGTTGGAGGTAGAACCAATAGCCAGTGGCCAATGATTTAATTAATTGTGACTGTATAAAGGAGGCTCCATAAAGACTCAAAAGGACACAGTGTGGAGAGCTTCCTGATTGATGAATTCGTTATGATCCTGGACAAGCGGTCTACCTAGAGAGGGTACTAGAGCTCTGCACACTGTCCCCACATCTTGCCCTTTCATCTAGCTGTTTCTGAGTTACATTCTTTTATAATTAACTGGTAACCTAGTATATAAAATGTTTCTCTGAGTTATGTAATAGTAAATTAATCAAATCCAAGTACTTTATATTTTCAAATATTTTGTTAAGAGATTTTTGCATCAGTCTTTATGAGATTATTGCTCTCTTCAGCTTTGCTTTTCTTTTTCTTTATTCCTTCTTTCTTTCTCCCTCTCTCTCTCCTTTTTTATCCTCCTACCTCTCCTTAGCTTTGGTGTCAGGATAATGTTGCTGCTGCTGCTAAGTCGCTTCAGTCTTGTCCGACTCTGTGCGACCCCATAGACAGCAGCCTACCAGGCTCCCTCATCCCTGGGATTCTCCAGGCAAGAACACTGGAGTGGGTTGCCATTTCCTTCTCCAATGCATGAAAGTGAAAAGTGAAAGTGAAGTCGCTCAGTTGCGTCCAACTCTTAGTGACCCCGAGGACTGCAGCTTACCAGGCTCCTCCGTCCATGGGATTTTCCAGGCAAGAGTACTGGAGTCAGGATAATGCTTGCCTCTTAAAATGAACTGGGAAGAGTTACATCCTCTTCTATTTTCTGGAGGGTATTATGTAATACTGCTGCTGCTAAGTTGCTTCAGTTGTGTCTGACTCTGTGTGACCCCATAGACGGCAGCCCCCCATCCCTGGGATTCTCCAGGCAAGAACACTGGAGTGGGCTGCCATTTTCTTTTTCCAATGCTAGTGCATGCCAAATATTTTGATAGAAACCATTGATGACATCATCTTGTATCACCAAAACCAAGGAGGAGGTCATGGGAACCTCTGATTTATAGCCAGGTAGGGGGAGTGGGGAGAAGGCAGTCTTGTGGGATTCAACCTTTAACCTATGGAACCAGATGCTGTCCCTGGGCAGACAGTGTGAGAATTAAAGAATTAAGTTAAATTGCAGGACAGTCAACTGCATGAGAGGATTGCTGTTTGGTGTGAAGGGTACCTGCATGTCAACATACAGTTCAGATCTCAATTGCAAGCCCAGGTTGTACTTCTGACTGACTGGCTATAATTTTTTTGAGTATATACCTAGTATACATCCAATAAAGTTGTTGGATCATTGGGTAAGCTTATTTTAATTTTTTGAGGGACAGCAATACTGTTTTCCACAACAGCAGTGCCATTTTACATTATCACTAAAAGTACATAAGGGTTCCAGTTTCTCCTCATCCTCATAAACACTTTATTATCTTTTTTTTTTTTTGAAAGTAGACATCCTAATAGTGTGAGGTAGTATCTCATGCAGTTTGATTTGCATTTCAATGATTAGTGATGTTGAGCACCTTTTCATGTGTTCATTGGCCATTTGGGTATCTTTTTTGGAAAAATGTCTATTCAAGCCTTTTGCCCATTTTATAATAAAGTCAGGTTTGCTACTATTGAACTTTAGGAGTTTTCTATATATTCTGGATATTAACCTCTAATTAGACATATGGTTTGGAAATAGTGTACTGTGATGCATAAAAGTTTTTAATTTTTGTGAAGTCCAATTTTTCTATTTTTTCTTTTGTTGCCTATGTCTTTGATGTTACAGCCAGGAAATCACTGCCAACTCCATTGCTGTGAAGGTTATGCTCCATTTTGTTTTGAAGGAGAGAAGAATATACTAACCTCAGAATATATCACGATGGTATATTGATGATATTGAATTAAAGTTATTTAAGAAAACAGTCATGAAAGAAGAACACTTTCACTCTCTTTGTCCCCTGGAAACCAAGAAATAAGTCTCTCATATGAAAGTACCCACCCTCTACCAGAAGGTAGAAGTTATCCTCATTGCCAGAGATGGGGAATTCAGGGCCAAGAGGGCCGTATCAACAAACCTTGTAACCTCTTCCTTAATTTGCTACCCCAAACCTGAACTCTGTTGTCTAGTCAGTTCTTCACAAACATATTGTTTCCCTGGCTAAAAGGTATAAAAGCTGCCGCTTTGGTCACTTCTTTGAGTCTCATAGTTTTATGGGCTGTTGTATGTACAAAATCAAATTTGGTTTTCTCCTGTTAATCTTATGTCAATTTAATTATTAGAGTAATCAAAGAATTAAGAATGGAAGAAGGGGAAAGCGTTCATCCTCTATAGCTTAGGTGCCCAAAATGGGATTTTCCCCTGGCTGGACACTGTTCACCTTTGGGCTGCTGCAGTGGAGAGATCCTGGGACCTCTGGCAAGTGCTGGCAGAAGGAAAGAATTCTTACCCAATCAGTCTCCCAGATCTCAGCCTGCAACATGTGGTAGAAGTGAGAATGGTTAAGAGTCCTTTTCTTTTTCTAAATTCAGATTAGTAGGAGAAAATATTTGTATGAGTTAGTTTTTTAGGTATAGCAACGTGTAAAGATTTGTTATGAATATGCTTGCTATCTATTGATTCCTTTTCTTCTAGAGATGGTGATTGTTTTCCTTTTCCTCCAACTTTTGTGTCATTTCTCATAAGGAGAAATACCATAGGGTAGAATGCAGGCGTAAGTTCTGTAAGCCTGTTGAGCTGCCTTCACACCCTGGTGAGTTCATGGTTTTTATCAGACTGGCATCTATTTAGACAAACTTTTCTCTGGGCTCTCTAATGTAAGAGACTAAAGTTTTCCTTTCATCTTGTTCTGTATCCTGAGAGCATGACTCTGTGACCATTAAGAATATTCTCTGGTTTCTGCTAGCCAGAGGGTGCAAATAATAGCTTGCGTATGGTGGCCAGTTGAATAGACTGAATTCCAAGGCACAAAGTCACAAGCATTGTGCTCTTTGTCCAACCGTTTCAGCTTTCAGGGGAGTTTGTCATAAAGGGTCCTTGTCCATAAGGGGTCTTTGTCATCTCAGCCTTCGTTGTCTAGTTAGTGCTGGAGAAGTCTCATTCTATTAATGCCTGCCTGGTGTTGCAGATTAGTAGGTCTGTGACTAGAGCAGCCTTGTGTTCTTGCAGAGATTAGAGTCACTCTTTGCAATACACTGTTCTTACTGCTTGGGACAACAAAGGTCTTTGCTTTCTTAGGCTAAATCTGGGAATAAACTTTCTGGATCTTCTGAGGGCTGTATCTTTTGCACTTTCCTTTGGGATGCCTCTTGCATCCATGGTTAAATCATATAAAGGCTTTTTGGTTTGAGTCACTATTGTGATTAATATAAGTTCCTACTCATCAATGATCAGACAAAGGATCCTTTGAACTGGCCATGTTTGAAAAAAAGAGTTTTTTATGGAGGTTCTCACCCATAACAACATCTTACTCGTACCTATGGAAAGACCAAATTAAAAACAGAACACAATGGAACACAATGGCCATAGCCTTAGCGACTCTCTTAGCAAGATGAAAGAACAGACATTAGATTTAGAACAAAAATTAAAGACCACATCCAACATAAATTCCCCTTCATCTCCTCAGCAACTTCTCTTAGTTCCCCAACTCCTCCATATTCCCCAGAAAATTCCTTAAATACCCAGCCACCTGTTTGAACCTCCCTTTCTTTAAAAGATTTATAGGGAACACTCTGATCTCTAGGCCTCAAATATATAGGTTACTCTCGTAAATGATGAAAGCTAAGAAGTAAATTTAACAGAAGCACCCAGGATGGAGAATAAGGTTCTCTTTGCTATCCCTTACAACTCCTTGCCTTCTGGGACTCTATCATCAGGCTCTGCCAGCTTCGGGTCTTTCCATACATTGTCCTTTGCCCTTTGCAGATGTATCGTGGACACCCCTACTCCTACCCCATGGACACCACAAAGAATTCATATCCTCTAGAGATCTTTCAAATTATAAAACCCTTTTATCTCCACCTTCAGAAGATCCTACCAAATTTAAAGAGGTATTAAAAAGATTAGTGGCCATTTACAACACTTTTTACAGAGGAAAACAGATGACCAGAATTTCTCCCAGGCCCTCCTATTAAATGGTCAGGAAATGGATCAGCTGGAGGCTGATGTTTAGCAAATGTATCAATATTATGTCTTTTTATATATTATGTGCAAAGGTACACTTAGAAAAAGGAGAACATCCAAAGGCCTTTGTAACATGCTTTGCACAGACTTTTCAAAGGCATACTGCATTAAGCCCTGAAGATCCCGAATATAGAAATCTTTCAATTTCCTCCTTAATAGGAAATTTTCTCCTAAATTTAACAAGGCAAATTCAAAAGTCCTGGATGGATAGTCAACCTCTAAACACTGTGATAGAAGAAGCTACCTAATTCTTTAAAGATAGCTTGCAGGAATTCAGGAGAAAAAAGGAATTACAATCAACAATACTTGATTTATCTGCTTGAATCTTTACAAAAACAAAAGCATAACTTTGAAAGCAACTCAAAGTCCCCTTAGACCTTTTCCCGTTTGCCTTCAAGTGTTTGCAGATATTATTAAAAAAAATCAGGACACTGGAAGTACAATTGCCCTGACTTAAGGGAAAGAAGAAAAAAAATTAAACAGCAATTATCCTAGACTTCTGATAATAAATATACACCAAAATTCCTAGGAGAAAACTTACATTCTTTCCCTGTTCCTTGAAGATGTAAATCTTATCATGTCTTTATAATGAAAATACCTCAGAAGGTAAATAAAACACTGCTCACAACTGCCTAAGACACAAGATAAAAAGGGGGTGGGGGAGGTTTTTAAAAATATAAACTGCTCTAAAACTCACTTGCCTAAATCAAGTCCACAGTGTTCAAAAGACTGTCAAGGACGATCTTGTCAAAGACAAACACAAACTTAAAAGTCTTTTGCACAAACATTAGTAGAAAGCTTTAGCCATTTGAGAGAGTAACCTTAACGTGTTCTGTTTGACAGAGATATAATTTGAATTCAACTGTTATTTATAAACTAGTGACCCAGATGATCACGATGGTATGATCACTCACCTAGAGCCAGACATCCTGGAATGTGAAGTCAAGTGGGCCTTAGAAAGCATCACTATGAACAAAGCTAGTGGAGGTGATAGAATTCCAGTGGAGCTATTTCAAATCTTGAAAGATGATGCTGTGAAAGTGCTGCACTCAATATACCAGCAAATTTGGAAAAGTCAGCAGTGGCCACAGGACTGGAAAAGGTCAGTTGTCATTCCAATCCCACAGAAAGGCAATGCCAAAGAATGCTCAAACTACCGCACAATTGCACTCATCTCACATGCTAGTAAAGTAATGCTCAAAATTCTCCAAGCCAGGCTTCAGCAATATGTGAACCGTGAACTTCCAGATGTTCAAGCTGGTTTTAGAAAAGGCAGAGGAACCAGAGATCAAATTACCAACATTCTCTGGGGCATCGAAAAAGCAATAGAGTTCCAGAAAAACATCTATTTCTGCTTTATTGACTATGCCAAAGCCTTTGACTGTGTGGATTACAATAAACTCTGGAAAATTCTGAAAGAGATGGGAATACCAGACCACCTAACCTGCCTCTTGAGAAACCTATATGCAGGTCAGGAAGCAACAGTTAGAACTGGACATGGAACAACAGACTGGTTCCAAATAGGAAAAGGAGTACATCAAGGCCATATATTGTCACCCTGCTTATTTAACTTTTATGCAGAGTACGTAATGAGAAACGCTGGGCTGGAAGAAGCACAAGCTGGAATCCAGATTGCTGGGAGAAATATCAATAACCTCAGATATGCAGATGACACCACCCTTATGGCAGAAAGTGAAGAGGAACTAAAAAGTCTCTTGAAGAAAGTGAAAGAGGAGAGTGAAAAAGTTGGCTTAAAGCTCAACATTCAGAAAAAGAGTTGAGTTTCAGGCCAGCTTTTTCACTCTCCTCTTTCACTTTCATCGAAGGCTCCTCAGTTCTTTGCTTTCTGCCGTAAGATGGTGTCATCTGCATATCTGAAGTTATTGATATTTCTCCCAGCAATCCTGATTCTGGCTTGTGCTTCATCCAGTGTGCTTATATTTGTATGTTATAAAATATACAAGTGTGTTTTATAATATATGTATAGGTATATTCCAGAAATTATATGAAATTTCTAGAAATCTGGTATGTCCAGGCATAATGTGATCACTAGTTATTATCTTAGAATGTATTTTACAGAAATAACAAAATTTCCTTGTTAATAGTATTGTAATGAGCTCTTATTAGATCTTTAATCCTGGACATTTTAAAGTCTTTTGTCATTTACAGTTATTGTTTTATTTTGATGACTTTCACAAATCTGTTTCATATTCAGAGAAATTCATGGAAAGGCCTCTGAGGAGTTCTGTGGATTACAGGCTTTTGACAACTTTCAGATAATACCACTGAATCAGGTAGGGATTTATAGAACTCTAAGGAAAACTGGATTCATAAAACTGCTAACCAAAGATCAAGATCAAGAATTAACTACATGGGATGGAATGAAGATGATTATAATTTTTATGACTTTTTGTTTGAAACATTGCTAGTTCTTTAATGTTTTGTTTTTCCAGATTCAAAGAAAATTTTTTTTCTTTTCTCAAGCTATTTAAGACTTAGAGCAATTTGGTAAAGTATAACTTTGTGAACAAAGATGAAGCATTTACTTTTTCTCCCTATTTCATCCCTCCAGAATTAAGAAATTCTCAGTGAGTATTCTTATTTCCACCGCAGTATAATTATTTGCACAAATTCATTAAGAATTTGTTCTCCTTATAACAGGACACAGTTATAAACATTGTTTATGTTACCAGGGCTTTGATTAGAATGTCTTATTTGAGAGAGACATGCTGCTGCTGCTAAGTCACTTCAGTCGTGTCCGACTCTGTGTGACCCCATAGACGGCAGCCCACCAGGCTCCCCCGTCCCTGGGATTCTCCAGGCAATAACACTGGAGTGGGTTGCCATTTCCTTCTCCAATGCATGAAAGTGAAAAGTGAAAGTGAAGTCGCTCAGTCGTGTCTGACCCTCAGCGACCCCATGGACTGCAGCCTTCCAGGCTCCTCCATCCATGGGATTTTCAGGCAAGAGTACTGGAGTGGGGTGTCATTGCCTTCTCCGAGAGAGAGACATACATAGATTCAAATATGACCAGAAAGCTTTAAGGAATTAAGGTTGACTTTATGGAGCCAATAAAGCCCTTTGGAAAAATTAGCCAATCCTGTTTACAAGGTTCTTGGCAGCCTTGTCTGGTGAGTAAGGAAGGTCACCTCTTGGCAAGCCTGGGAACCTTAGGATATTTTGCAGATCTCAAAAAGAGAAAAATGCATGCAAATCTACAGGTACTGCAGGCAAAGTTTGATGGAAAATCTTTTGCATGGCTTCCTAGCCTAGAGAGGCTTTTAAGAGTTTAATCTGAGATTTTTTATAAAAAGTTTCAGGAAAGCAAACTTTGAAAGAGTCTATATGGTTAATATTCTTGCTGCACTTAATAATCAGGCAAAGTTTATTGAAATTATACTTAACTTGTGAACAAGTTAGTCTTATTATGATTATCTCTGATGGAAATGGAGGTAATTATAGTGAAAAGTTTTCCTCCCTGACATTTTCTTCTAAGAATTTTATAGTTTTAGCTCTTACGTTTATGTCTTTGATCCATTTTGAGTTAATTTTTGTATATGGTAAGGGTCCAACTCTATTAACTTTTTTTTTTTTTTTTTTTTGCATGTGGATATCTAGTTTTCCCAGCACCATTTGTTGAAAAGATTGTTCATTCTCTACTGAATGGTCTCATCATTGTTGTTGAAAACTATTTGTCTATATATGTGAGAGTTTATTTCTGGTCTCTCTATTCTATTATATTGGTCTATCTTTATGCCAATGCCATACTTTTTTTTATACTACTTTAGCTTTGTTGTAAGTAAACTGTGAAATATGAGTCCTCCAACTTGTTCTTTTTCAATATTCTTTCAGCTATTCAGGGCCCTTGACATTCCATACAAATTTTAGGATGGCTTTTTTTATTTCTACAAAAAATATTGCTGAAATTTTAATACAGAGTGCATTGAATCTGTAGATTGCTTTGAGTAGTACTGACATTTTAACAATATTGTCTTCCAATCCATGAACATGGGATGTCTTTCCATTTATTTATGTCTTCTTTGTTTGAGCAATGTTTGCAGCTTTTATTGTATAAGTTTTTTATCTCCTTATTTAATTCCTAAATATTTTATTCTTTTTCATGATATTGGAACTGGAATTGTGTTCTTAATTTCCTTTCCAGATTGTTTATCATCAGGGTATAGAAATGCTATACCATTGATTCTTAATGGGGAAGAGGAAACTCTTTGTCTTCACTCCTACCTGAGTTACCTGAGTTGAGAGTAATTGCACGCAAGGAGTGGAGAAGGCAATGGCACCCCACTCCAGTACTCTTGCCTGGAAAATCCCATGGATGGAGGAGCCTGGTAGGCTGCAGTCCATGGGGTCGCTAAGAGTCGGACACAACTGAGAGACTTCACTTTCGCTTTTCACTTTCGTGCATTGGAGAAGGAAATGGCAACCCACTCCAGTGTTCTTGCCGGGAGAATCCCAGGGACAGGGGAGCTTGGTGGGCTGCCATCTATGGGGTCGCACAGAGTTGGACATGACTGAAGTGACTTAGCAGCAGCAGCAGCAGCAGGCAAGGAGAAGTATTGTTGAGGAGAGGTGTGCCTTGTGAATACAATGAGGCCAAGAAAAAGTGTTGACAGAATCCTGTTAGATGCTTAGGCAGTTTCAACTTAGACAAGCATCTTAGGCAAGCACAGATATTCTTTGCTAATGTTTCTGTTTCCTTTTACATGTAACCCAAACTAGGCAGAAATTATTTTTCTAAGAGGGAAGGGAATGGTTTAAATACACTGACAACTGAAATAGCTAAAAGAAAAAGTAAAACTGTCCTGAAAAGATCATGCAAACAAAGCTTTAAAATACACACACACACACACACACATTTCTTAAAAATAAACAACAATAACAAAAAACCCTTTTAGTTAATAAGATCAGATCAGATCAGATCAGTTGCTCAGTCGTGTCCGACTCTTTGCGACCCCATGAATCGCAGCACACCAGGCCTCCCTGTCCATCACCAATTCCTGGAGTTCACTGAGACTCACGTCCATCGAGTCAGTGATGCCATCCAGCCATCTCATCCTCTGTGGTCCCCTTCTCCTCCTGCCCCCAATCCCTCCCAGCATCAGAGTCTTTTCCAATGAGTCAAGTTAATAAGAAAGGGAGATTAATTTCTATAGACCACTCCCCCCTCAGGCTTCCCTGGTAGCTCAGTTGGTAAAGAATTTTCCTGCAATGCAGGAGACCCTGGTTCGATTCCTGGGTCCTGAAGATCTCCTGGAGAAGGGATAGGCTACCCATTCCAGTATTGCTGGGTTTCTCTGGTGGCTCAGCTGGTAAAGAATCTGCCTGCAATGTGGGAGACTTGGGTTCGATCCCTGGGTTGGGAGTATCTCCTGGAGAAGGGAAAGGCTACCGGCTCCAGTATTCTGGCCTGGAGAATTCCATGGGCTCGCAAAGACATGATAGTGACTTTCACTTCACCCTATCAGCCTAGTCTGGACTGCTTTTCTGATGTACTGCAGTTTACCTTTGCAGGGGCCCAGCCTGGCAACCAAATTATGGCACAGAATATGAGTGGTTACATATCCCTGAATTTGAATCAGGAACTATAATGCTGCAGATAAATTCTTTCAGAATCCTACAGCCAGTATCTCTTCTTAAAATTCTAAAAATCTACCCTCAGGAAATTCGAAATTCAATCTATTCTCCAAGCCTCACACTAGAACCACAGGCAGCAGTTCTCAGCCAAGGGAGGTATCATCCAACATGAGGCATTTGGAAATGCGTCGGGGGTGGGTGGGTTCTGACGGTACCTAGGGGCTACTGGCATTTAGTGAGCAGAGGCAGGAACTCTTCATGCCCTGTAGAATGCCAGGCAACAATGAATCACGCTGTTTAAAAGGCCCACAGTACCCTCAATGAGAAAGGACTTTGAAAAAAATAGCCATAGAGTCATGCATGAAAAAATCTGCTCAAAGAAAGAACTCCATAAGAAAAGGTTCAACTCACTGGGCTTTTATGCTTATGTCTTCTGATCCGTATTACCTTCCCAGTGAAGAATAAGTGCTCATAATTCTCATTAGCATTATTTTGCTTTATAGATATTTGGTCCATGTTCATTTTTTAAAAGAGCATAGTCTCTTTTTTGCAATGTACTGGTGGAATGAGGTTATTCTGAGTTATATCTGCCAGTGAGGGGAAAAACAAACAACAAAAACCCCTAGAACAATTAGCTTGTGTGTGAGGGATCAGTGGAATTTTGCAAGAATGTCCTAATTATCCTACCTGGATTCCAAACCTAAGAATAATAACAGAATACATTTTATTCTTTTCAACTGAGGACAGAAGACTTCCATCCCTGAGGGTCAGGCTTGTTACGGAATAATAACCATCAGATGGTTTTCTTTCTCTAAAAATACATCCAGTATTTTAATTTCTTTTAGGAGGAATCTTTCTGTTAAGAAACTATATATTTTCTTGTCACTTATGCTTGGGAATAAACACACAACCCCTTATTTCCGTGGCACAAAGATAAATAAATGTTTTGATCCGGGGATCTTTGCCTTGGAGACTGTAGGTTAATCGTGGAGGATTCCATTCTTTTCATACTTTAATGGTGTTTTTTAAGCATGGATCCAGGCAGGCTTCCCTGAGGCCTTTCATTTTCATTATAACTGTGTGTTTCTCTGAACTGTGTTTTGATATTTGCAGTAGGTGCTGAGGGGGTTTGATTTGTTTGTTTTGTATATTTTCAGGTTACAATTACATTGGGAATAAAACAAACAATTTCTAAGTCTAGAAAACAAATTAGAGGTTATAGCCTTCCAGTCACTTGATGATATCTATATTATTCTCATTTGTCAGTTAGCCCTAGCATTGGTGATTGGTTAGTAGTTACTTTTAAATTAGAGGACTAATTTCAAACTGGGCTTCCCTTGTAGATCAGAGGGCAAAGAATCTGCCTGCAAAGAAGGAGACCCAGGTTCGATCCCTGGGTTGGGAAGACCCCCCTGGAGAAGGAAATGGCAACCCACTCTAGTATTCTTTCCTAGAGAATTCCATGGACAGACCATGGGGTCACAAAGAGTCAGACATGACTGACCAACTAACACATAACACACAATTTCAAACTATTCCAATTTAGAATTTTTCAGAGTTTCTACAATTAGTCAGCTGAAAAAATGTATTTGTTAACTGTTCAGACCTACAACCAAAGTTTGGGCTTGGTCATTCTGTGACTCATTTTTTGATCCTTACTCTAATTTATTCTGCAACAAGTATGTCATCATCAAATGGATTAGATTCTATATAGGAAGGACTGCTAAATATTCTTTCCTGTAAAGGTCTTTCAGAGTCAAAACACTAGTAAACGTATGAATAGTGGCTACACAACTGTTAGGTAGGATAGGAAACAGGAGTCCAAAATGGCGGTGGCTAAAAGACAAGGAAGGGAAAAGCCCATGAAAATGGAACAAAGGAAGGTCAAAGGAAGGGCCGAGGACCGGAGTGAGGACTTCAGGTAGAACAAACAGCACTCCTGGCTGGCCCACTTCGCATAGGGCAGGCCCAGAGGGAGGAAAAACATACAAAAGGAGGAGCCAAAGGGCATGTGCTCGCTGGCGCGCGCGCTCTCTCTCTCTCCCGCAGGCTGGGGCGATTTTCCTGCTATTATCTAAATAAAATAGAGCTGTAACACAGAGGTGTAACACTGATTTGTCTAAGAGCTATAACACGGTCCGTTTGAGACCTGAGAGCTATAACACGGTCTGTCCAAGACCCAAGAGCTGTGACGCACCGAGGGGGCTTTAATGTCCGTCACTCCAAACCTTTGTTGTGGACCAGACAGAACCGAGGAGCATACACTCGCCTGATACAATGAATCAAATAAGAATTGTAAAATACCCTGCCAGGTTTCAGGGTAGCTTTTTGTCAGGCATTATCCTCTCATACCAGTTGGCCATTTTGACTTGAAAATAACAAAAGAGCATATTGCAATCTCTACTCCTCAGCAAACACCAAACTCTTTTTTGGTTCTCCAGCCACAAGGGATATTTAAAACCAATAAAGGATTTATTTGTGAAGCTGGTTGCTTTCCCCTCAACACTTTGAAGGCCCAGGGCATTGGGGGTAGAATTTATGTTGCTCGCTCACTTTTTCCCCATCATATGTTTCAACAATTGGAGATGTTGCAAAGATTTCTTTTGGATGTCACAGTGTCGTGGTTTCACTCGCCTTTGCTCATTTTTGAGGAGCAGTATAGAGTTCAGACAGGAGACAAGTACAGAGCAAGTGGGGGGAACAGAGAGGAGGTAGGGTAGGGTATGTGTACACAGGCTTAGGAATGCAAGGACTTGGAGACAGAGGTTGTAGAATGATATGGACTCCAGGAGGTGTGGGTGAGCATCGGGGAGAGGGTGGAGAGAGGCAGGGACTGGGAGGAGTTCACAGGCAGCCAGAATCCAGAAAGCCAGACTCCACAATACTGGATTAAGTGAAGAATTTGTAAACAAAGCAAAACAGGAGCCCTCCAAGTGACTTTCCTCTCCTCCTGTCCCTATCTTTAAGGGCTTCCTATTTCTGAGAAATTGATTTTACAAGCCTAAATCTCTGTTCTATCAGCAGAGGACTAGGAACTCAGACTAAAAGTGAATATTAGTTTATAAACCAACGGCTTTCCATGTGCCAGGAACTGGGCCAAGTGCTCTAGAACATTATCCTATTTAATCCTCACAACAATCCTAGGGAAGTAATAAGCACCACATCCCTAGTTGAAAGAGACTAAGATTAAGTCAGAATGTGAGCAAGAAGGCTGTTTCTAAAGCAAGCTCCCCAGGGAAAGGTTTTTCCTTTAGTCTATCTCAATTCACATTTTTAGAGGCAGCAGACTGATCCTGGTCTGGGAGCTAAGGCATAGGTTGGCCATTTTCACAAATGAATAGTGATTTTTACAGTCTGTGCAACTACAGGGAGAGCTAAGACGAATGAGGGCTGGTGTGGAAGCCACACCAATCGAAAGCACTCTGAACCAAGAGGGAAGAGAATGAACCAAGGAAGCAATCAATCCATTTTGTACTATTTCCATGTCGTTTTTCTGGGATGGTAACAATTTCCAAATGGGAGAAAGACAAGATCATGTCTGACTTCCTCAAATCAGCATGGGAACCGTCTAGGCTGTGGAGGTGGACAGTAAGACATGGCAAGCTTCCCTCTCTCACTTGCTGCCAGAAAACATTATTTGAAATGACAACTCTCCACTTTGCAGTAAACTGTTGTTTTCAAAACAACATCTCCACAGACACAAGCGTTCCTCTTGAAAAGAGGATCATTGGTTAGCTGCTTTTAATGACCTTGACAAACACAAAACCCTTGAAACATGCTGACTCAAAGTCATGGATTTCATGGAATTTTAAAAAATGAAACAGGAGTGAATAGGCCATGTTGCAGCTCAAGAAATGACATTTAAGCTTTTAGTTCTTATCTGAGTCTTGGACCAGGAAACGGCTTGTGTCCACAGATGGGAGCCGACATTTTTAGATTTTAGATGGTCTTTGTTCACTCTAAGGAAACAAGATTAGTATTTTATATGGCGTATGTTGAATTTTCTTTTCTTTTTAATATGGAAGTCCAGACCACAAATCGCTACGGTTTCAACAAAAGAGAAATAATGAAACTGTTCCCACAGAAATGGCTCTGTGAACCTACTGACATCTAATACTCCACCACAACAGGAAAGGCAGATCAGACAGGCAGCAGCCTTCTGTTTTTTTTTTTTTTTTTTTTTTGTAGGAAATTACCTATTGGTTAATTAATTTCTTTAAAAAAATAAAATAAACCCACGTAATCTTGCAAGGAAGACTTGCCCCCCTGGACTTCCTGGCCACTGCTTATATGGCTCCTTACAAAATGGTAACACCAGAAGTCCCTTGGCTGAGCTCCCCAATGCATACATGCATGCTAAGTCACTTCAGCCGAGTCCAACTCTTTGTGACCCTATAGACTGCAGCCCACCAGGCTCTTCTGTCCTTGGGGATTCCCCAGGCAAGAATACTGGAGTGGGTTGCCATTTCTCACTCCAGAGCTCCCCAATACAGCCCCCCAATAACAAGCAAACCTCTTCCATTCAGGTTTGTTTTTAATCACGATGTTGTTTGGGAATATTCCCAGTAATGCCAATGAGAGACAGTACAAAAGTAGAAAAACAGAAACTAGGGGAAGATCTGGATTCTAGGCCATGCTGATACTCCCAGCTGTTTACAGCAGGACAATCATTCAATCTTTCCGGGCCTCCGTGGCTCAGCAGTCAAGTGGGGCTAATAACTCCAAGACTGCACATGTGTGTCTAACATTTGTGACAGCATTTTGAACATTGTGGAGTGCCATACAAGGAGCCGGCATGAATAGAGAGAATGATCAGCACCATTTATTTAGCAATTACTAAGCACTGTGTCCTAGAAGGATTACATACATAATATCTCATTCTCACAAGAAGGGACATGGAAGAAAATCAGGGACTAAGAAAGGCAAAGGGGAAAATCTACGATCACGACCAACTGTGATTATTAAGCAAGAACTCAACAAACAATCCAAAGAGGGAGGGAAACCTTTTTTTGCGGGGAGAGGAGGGTGGGTAAATCTTTACAACCAATTTTGAAATTTCCAATTTGTGTTAACAACCTTAAAGAGATGAGATTATCTGAAAATCAATTGTGACATAAAATTAGTTAATGAGGATTTATTGAGCATTTAATGTGCGTGACCCAGAAGCACGTGCACTTGCTATGCTCAATAAGTTTCTAAGAAACCAGCCACTGGGCGGATGTGAGTGTGCACGGGCCACCTCCGTAATTCTAGGATGGCACTTCCTTTCATTGGGATCTTCTGGATAGAAAAGCCCATATCCAGTTATAGTGCTTGTAAAGGTTTTCTGTGGTCATGGAATAAATTTGCAAGCCTAGTACCTGAGACTGACTGGCTTCTGCCTCCTCCTCGGGCTGATTTAATTTCCTGGATGTAAGGCCAGCAGAGTATCTGTGCACACATAGCAACTGTTTCCATCAAAACGTCCCCTGCCTACTTCTGCTCCACATCATCAGCCCTCATCTTCAGTCAGATCAGCCTGTTCTCTGTGCTCCCAACACAGCTGGTGCCCTCGGCAGCCATGGCTTTGCCATCTCGCTCGTCCTTCACGCACATCTGCATCATACAGCTCAGATCTTTTCACTGAGGAATCTTCCTCAGTGACTACAGCACCCTCCTGAGCCCCCTCTCAAGGCCACACCAGTCTAGGAGCCTGTGCTAGTATGATTCAAGCTATTTCTCTGGCTTTAAAAAATACAGCATGCTGACTGTGTTAATAATTATCTTTATTTTGTCCAACCACTGTTCTCATAAATATTTATTCAACCTGCTACTCTATCTCCAAAATTGCTCTAAATCTGTCTTTACTGGTTAAACAGCCTCAGCTAGGTTTCATCCAAGGGCCCCCGTAGTTGCCGTCTCCCCCATTTGCCATGTTGCATAGCTCCCGGGTGGAGACACCCACTGCTGTTACTATCTTCCTCTGACCTATATCCAAACACCAAATCTCCTCCTGATCACACTATCCAAAGGACCCCTTTCCAGCCCGTCATTTTCTTGCACATCTCCCTGTTTATTTTCAATTACTATAATAATCTGGAATTATCTAATCAATTTATTGACCATCAGCCTCTCTCCTCCTCTAGATGTTAACTTAGAGCAAAGTAGGTGCTCAACTACTTTGAGCATCTACTATTTTTTTTTTTTTAATGAAAGTCCTCCACTGTGTACCCAGCACCCATTAGATCCTCAGTAAGGTCTGCTGCTTCTGAGGATGAGTGGCCTGGTACACAGCATCATCCATGCCCCTCACCGCAGCCCCATCAAACAGATGCTCCTGGATACAGACTGCTTATATTGGCTTTCATTAGGAGTAAATAAGATTACATAGCATGTTTCCCCAAAAGATGCCTCCCAGACTCTTAACTATATCTCATCTGATCTTCAGGTATCTCCATCCTAGGGGCAAAAGAGAAGCTTCAGACTGGTGCACATTCTTCCCTCTCACCATTTTTGGGGTTGTTTTGGGCAACATCTAAATCATCAATAACTTTTCCCAGGTGCAAAATTACACACACACTCAGTTTGAAAGTGTAAACATAAGTCTGATACTGAGAGCTCCTTTGTAGCACCGGCCCCGGGTCACCCTCTCAACCAATCCGAGACCGCTCAACTCAGATAGAATCCCCACAGCACTGAGAACATACGCCAGAAGGACTCATCTCTCTTTTCCAGTTGAGTTTCAGGGGCAGCAGGGAACAATTCACTTTTTTAAAACTATATATATATATATATATATATATTTATTATTTTTTTAAGAAATACATAGCTGTTGAAAAGCTAAAAAACACAGAGGTTCAGAACACAAAAATCTCCTATAATCTTACCACCGAAGACAACCAAGTTCACCTTCACAATAATTTTCAAATGCCTTTCCTTTACTTGAAGTGCTTATTTTTGGTGTGTAATATCATGCTGGGAAGATAATATTAACTAATATATATAATCATTTGCTGGGACCTGCGTAAATGCTGACCTTCTGAGATGTTCTCTCATTACCCATTCTTCAAGATTTATCCTTTCCCGCCAGCCCCCACGTTCTTAAGAAAATGAAGTTATTTTAATGTTTCCCCATTACTCAACTGTCAAACTTTATACCACATCTTTTAAGGCTGTTACACAGCTCTGATACATAGTACAGAGTCGTTTTTTCTTCTTTTAGCCAATATCGTTTTTAAAACTACTGCCCTGTGTGCATAAAATACATTGCCATACCAATATCCCTTTGATTACATGGAGTTAATAGAGGAAAAATGTAAGAAAGAGAAAGGGACAAGTAGTCTTTTTTTTTTACTTTGTCACAAAGTAAGGACAATAATTGCCCACACTGATTCAAAAATACCCTGGGCTGGAGGGGAGGAGAATCAAGAATAGGACTCTTCTCCATGGGACACTAATTTTTTTTTTTTTGCCATCTCCAAAGGGTGCAAGGAACTGTCTAAAATGTTGACTTGGGAAACAGTCATCTTACAGATTCTATTTTTTTTAAATCAGATTTATCGAGGTATAATTTATACACATTAGAATTCACTCATTTTTTCATGTGCTGATGAAAGGGTTTGACCATTGTGTATATATAGTCCTGAAACCACTTCAATTGTAGACACTATTTTTAGGAGCTATTTGACCACCTTGGCTGCTCACTTTCTTCCTTTTCTAGCCTGCCCTCAGAAAGAACACTTTTGAGATTGGTCCCCAGGAACTAAGAGCAGTTCTGAGAAAGGAAAGGCTGTGAACTTGACTGACCTTACTTAATATACCATGGAGTTTATGGTGTTATTAAATCTCAGAGTTAAGCAGGACTCAGAAGTTACCTTGCAGAACTTTCTACCCAAAACAGAAATCTTTTTTATAGGCACTGATTTAATACACTTTAATCATTGGTGACACAGGCTTAGAAATATCTATAAATATGTGGAACGCAGTGGTCCTGTGTTTCATTTAGCAAGTTGGTCCAGCTTTGGCAGGCCCTGGGGGCTCATAAAAGGAAGCCTTCTTCAGGATTAGGGCTGAAGATTTTTCTAGGAATGAGCAAGTTAGAAAATGGCTCCTCTGCAAATTTATGCCACTAACCCTTAAAGAGAGGCTAAATATGAGACTTTAAATATGGTGGAAGATTCCCTGGAGAAAGAAATGTAACCCACTCCAGTATTCTAGCCTGGAGAATCCCACGGACAAAGGAGCCTGGTGAGTTATAGACCCTGGGATCACAAAGAGTTGGACACAACTGAATGACTAACACACATACCACACAAATATGAGACATTTGAAACCCTCTGAACCAAGACCCTAACTTCACAGATTAAAAAACAAAACAAAATGAACTGCCTTAGAAAATGCAGCTATAATCCAGTATCAGAACCAAGAACTTAAATTTAGTTTTAAGATACCAGTTAGATGTACTTTTCACAGTTTCTTGAGTCTTTCTAACACTTTGGTACCCAGTACATTGGAAGCATTATAAAGGTTCAAATTTCTCACTAAGTTTCACAGCCTTCACACCCTGTATGTGTGGTCACCACAGAGAAACCCTATTAGGAGAATGGGACGGGAAGTGGGGGGTCAACGAAGTAAAAATAATATTTCTCTCTCACCTGACCCCTCAATACCCTATGGTGATCACTATGCAACAGTGAGACATTCTAGTGGATCAGACCAGAGAAACTGAGCTTGATTTTTCCAGCTTAGTTATATTTTGTACTATTTTTGTAAAGAATGTAAATAGCCAGCAAATTTGACTACAAAGGTTCCTTGATTAGTGAGTGAATAGTATTTGCTAGCCAGATCTCTACATTTTTAATCAAACAGGTTTAATGTTGCATGAAGGGAGAAACAGATAATTGTGTAGATTTCCAAGGAGTTTTCTAGAGGCAATCTCTTTTTAGTAAATGTGGTGTCTCTGGATGGAAATGTGGAGGGAAAGACAGAGGGGCATGGAAGTAACAGGCCATGATGATGCTTAATAAGCTGTCAGTCATGGCTCTCCAAGGTGCTCATGGTGTTCGTGAAGAAAATGTGAGAACCAGCGGGGGCATATTACAGACAGCAGCCAGTTCTGAGGCTACAGGTCTGGATGCAAGTTTCAACTTTGCCGAAAAATCAGAAAGAAGTCCTTTCACTCCTCTGGGACTCAGTTTCCTTTTCTGTAAAATGAAGCTTGAGGTGAATGCTTGCGTGATTCCTTTCTAGTTCTTTTTGCTTGTTGTTCAAGAGATAGTCAAGTAGTTTCACTCTTGTCACTCTTATCATTAAATCCCACAGCTCTACAACTCTTTCAGCTTAGTTAAGTTTCAACCCAAATTCCAAAACTAAATGTTCAAGGAAAGAAGACAAATATGAAGAAAAGCCCCGTGATGAAGAGAACAGCCTCTCGTGAAAGAAGGATTTCAAGCTTCCCATTCTCTCAAGTTCATCTCCTGTCTTTCCAGATTACTCTCACTGCACCCAGATTCTAAGAATTCAGGACACTCATCCATTGAGCCTGCTGCCTTTTCACTATCGCTCAAACCCTTATGTCTTCATATGCCACCTTGTTGCTGCTGCTGCTAAGTCGCTTCAGTCGTGTCCGACTCTGTGCGACCCCAAAGACGGCAGCCCACCAGGCTTCCTTGTCCCTGGGATTCTCCAGGCAAGAATACTGGAGTGGGTTGCCATTTCCTTCTCCAATGCATGAAAGTGAAAAGTGAAAGTGAAGTCGCTCAGTTTTGTCTGACTCCTAGCGACCCCATGGACTGCAGTCTACCAGGCTCCTCCATCCATAGGATTTTCCAGGCAAGAGTACTGGAGTGGGTTGCCATTGCCTTCTCCACATATGCCACCTTACCTGGCTTTTATTCCATGGTCTAGCATGTGGTCACTCCCTTTAAACAAACAGCAACTCTGCCTCTTTCTCCCTCAATCACACCAGCTGCTAAAATCCCCAACCCTAGTTGAATCCAACTCCTAAACTACCCTTAAGCAGCTAGGAATATTGAGTAAACAAATCATCACAGATTCACAGACATTAACTTAAAGTGGGTCCTTAGTGTTGTCCAGTTTTTCTTCTACATTTCTTTAGTCAACTTTCAGTGACTTTTCTCATACCTTCTCCTCTGTCTTTCAGCCTCTAATACTTCTTTGCTCTCTCCATCCTCATTCTTAGTTGGTAACTTTCTAATCTCACTGAAAAACCAGCAGCATCCAGAGGAGAACAACTATAGTCTACCATGCCCAATCCTCCCAACCTATGTGTATCTGCACTTCTATGCTCACAAACTCTGCCTTCTCTTGGATGATGAACTGCTGGTGCTCTGATTTTTTCAGAGCACCGCCTTGGTGAGGGGTCCCTTCACTTCAGCCTGGGCTCCCATTCTTATCTACTAAAGGACTTGATCCTTGCCATTTTTTTTCATTTTCTCTTGCATCACCAATTTTCCTTTCCTCTTTATTGGAGCAATCACATCAGCTAAACATCTCCCATGTTGCTGTTTCGAAAAACAACAACAATAAAACTTGTCCCTTGACTCTGCATGCCCTCTGCAAACCCATTCTTCTGCTTTCCCTTACAGATGACCTGGAAAACTTGTCTGGCCTCTCTGTATCTGTTTTTCTTCCTACAATTCTTTCCTCTACTCCCTCCAAATAGCCTTTCCTCCAGCACTCTGTAAAAACTACATTTGTCTTGGTCACCAGCAGGTCCAGCTCCCAGTTTGTCAAATCCAGTGGTCACTTCTCAGTCCTCATTTTACTTGACTTTGGTCTTAGCTTTCTGTGGTTGCTGTAACAAATTACCATAAATGTCATGGCTTGAAACTGCAGAAATTTACGCACAGTTCTGGAACCTAGAAGTTCAAACTCAGTGCCACTAAGTGGAAATCAGAGCCACGATTTACCCTGGACTTTCCAGGAAAGAATCCATTTCTTGCTGCTTCCAGCTTCTGGTGGCTGCTGGCATTCTTCGACTTGTGGCCACATCAACCTGACGTCTGCCTCTGTGGTCACCATGCCTCCTCCTCCCCTTCTGTGTGCCATCGACCTCTGCCTCTCTTTTGTCAGGATACTTAACACTGAATTTTGGGTCCACCAGGATAATCTAGGATGATGACTTCCTGTCAAGAACCTTAAGACTCTGTATCCTTATATGGTAATACTTGCAGATTCCAGGATTAGAACTTGATATCTTTGAGGGCTATTATTCAGCAACTATGGGGGCTTCCCTGGTGGTAAAGAATCTGCCTGCCAATGCAGGAGCCACGGGTTCGATCCCTGGGTAGGAAGATCCCCTGGAGAAGGAAATGGCAACCCACTCCAGTATTCTTGTCTGGGAAATCCCATGGACAGAGGAGCCTGGCAGGCTACAGTCCATGGGGTGGCAAAAAGAGTCGGACATGACTTAGCAACTAAACAACAATAATAACGTTCAGCAACTAAAACCTTCTAGCAACATCTAACACAGTTATATTGCTTCCTTCTTCTTAAACACTTTTTCCATTTGACTTCAGGGAAGTGGCCCTTTCTTGATTGATTGATTCATTCAAAATTGTGGCAAAAGGTACATAACAAAATCTACCATCATATCCATCTTTAAGTGTACAGTTTAGTAGTGTTAACCATATTCACACTGTTGTATAACAGATCCCTGGAAGTTTTTAATCTTGCAAAATATGCAACTCTATGCCCATTGAACACCTACTCATTTCCCTCTCCCCTCTACCCCTTGGCAACCACAATTTTACTGTTTCTATGAGTTTGACTACTTTAGATACTCTATGTAAGTGAAATCATATACCATTTGACTTCTTGTGACTGGATTATTTCATTTAGCATAATGTCCTCAAGGTTCATCTATATTGCAGCATGTGGCAAGACTTCCACCTTTTTTAAGGCTAATATTCCATTGTATATACATATACCACTTATGTTTATCTATTCATCCACGGATGAACACTGGGGTTGCTGCCGCCTCTTGGCTAATGTGAACAATGTTATTATGAACACAGAAGTACAAATATCTCTTCAAAATCCTGCTTTCAATTTTGGAGATATGCCTGGAAGTGGGATTGCTGGATCACCTGTTAATCCCATTTTTGATTTTTGAGGACCCTCGCTCCTGTCTTCCAAAGCAGAAGTACTATTTTATATTTCCACCAACAGTGCAGTGTACAAGGTTTCAGTTTCTCCACCTCCTTGCCAACACTTGTCATTTTCTGTCTTTCTTGATTCTTGTTTTATTTTACTGTCAGTTTCCCCTCAGTTTCTCCTCTTGGTTTTATTCATCTTCTCAATCCCCAGGTCTTGGTGTCTTTGTACTTTTTTATGTTTATGCTCAACAGCCACCCCATCCCAGCCCTGCCCCCATCGATCTCATTCAGACCCGCAGCTGTAAGCACCATGCTTTGTATTACACCTCTCAAATCTCTATCTTAGTTACTAGTCTTGCTACTGATCTGCAGACCCACATATTCAACTACCTACTCAATCTCTCCACATGAATGGGCATCTCAGACTTGATAAGTCCCAAACAAAATTTTTAATTTTCTACCCCCTAGACCTGCTCCTCCCACAGTATTCCTCATGGCAGTCAATGGCAGTTCCATTCCTCTGGCTGCTCAGAATAAAACTTTGAGGATACCTTTTTGCTTCTTTGTTAACCGCATCTGACCTTCAATTGACCAGCAAATCCTTGAACTGTTCCTTCAAACTATGTCCAGAATCCCAGAATCATTCCCTGCTCTCCGCCCTTCCACTGCTGCCATACTGGCCTAACCACCTTTATTTCTTGCTTGACCTTTTCCATATTATACTGTCTTTCCTGATCTTGCCCCTTACTCCTTTCAGTCTATTCTTCATGTAGCAACTAGAGTGTTTGCTAAGAAAAGGTATGTCACAAGGAGTAAAAGCTTAGTTCTTTACAGGGTATGTAAGAGCTAAATAGCAAGGCCCATGGGCATCTCTCTGATTTCATCTTTCATCTTTTCACTCCAATACAGCTACAATGTCTCCTTGCTGTTTCCTAAAAATGGTGAGCCTACTCCTGTCTTAGGCCTTTGTACCTCCCGGCCCCTCTAGAATGCTATTCTTAGAGTTGACCTCCTCACTTTATTCAGGTGTCTGCTCAAACACTAACTTATCAGAGGCCTTCCATGGCCTTCTTGTCTAAAAAAAAGATCACCCCTCCTTCTTACACCTCTCATCCTTTTACCCAGTTTTATGTTCTTTCTTGGCATTTATCACAATCTGATGTATTTTATCTTTCTTTTTTATGGCTTGTATTGCCTACTAAAATATAAGCTCCCTGAGCACTGGGAATTTGTCTGTTTTGATCACTGCTGAATCACTGGTGCCTACAACAGTGCTTGGCTCATGTCAGGCTTTAAATAACTCTTTGTAAAGTGAATGAATGAAGCATCTATAATTCTTTTGTTCAAAGAATCATTTCCCAGAAAGGGGCTTGCTTTTTACCATCACTTATAGATGGGCTTTGAGAGTTTTTGTATTTTGGAACTTAAAAAAAAGATTACAGGAAGTTAGCTTTAAATCAGGTTTTTTGATGGGCAATCTAAATGTTGCCCTTACCTGAAGGTGAGAGGATTTGACACTAACTTCCAGGTGATACTCCTGAGGCTTGTTTCATTTAATTTTAGGATATCAACATAAATAGAATGATAAGTACAACAGTGGAAAGTTACCTTCAAGAACTCATATTTGTATTTTCCACTATTTGGGGAAACACCTCTGAGGCAAACCAGAAACAGATTCGCAGATGAAGAAACAACAGAGAGATCAGATGACCTGACCAAGGTCACAGATGAGGACGTCTCTGAGATCTAGTACTTTCACTAGAAAACCCCAGAAAATACAATCCTATTACTAGGTCTTTCCTGTGAAAATGACTAGTTTCTTCCACAAAGCAGGGCCAAGGATGGAGCTCACATCCACCACATTTTGCACATGCTGCCGAGGATGGGTCAGGCTCATGGCTACTGTGTCCTCCATCACCAACGCACAGGCAGGACAGGCCTGAACAAGCATTTTGTGGTCCTGGAATAACAGGACCACAGAGTCCTGTTATTCTCTGTTATTCAATGCTGACTCTGCTAAAGAGGAATGAGTGTTCAGACCATACTTGTACAGTGTGCTAACCAAACACACCAAAGGAAGTATGTGTGGAAGAGTCAGAAGAGCTGTTCATGCCTGGTTAGAGCATTATTCACTTGGCTGAGGGCGACGTACACTGTCACGCAGTTGAGGCTAAGATAAACGGGCCACTTCACAGACAGGCATGGTGATTAGGTGTCTGCATAGAAACGTATTCTGGAATTTCTTGAGATAGATGCTTTTATTGCTGGTGAGTTTAAAATTAGGATGATACATTTATTTCCGGCTGGCGAAAACATAACAACATCCTAGCAAATAGTTTTCAGAGGCATTGAAAATCTCCTATAAAAACTTTCATTATCTGTCAAACTGGCATCAGAGCAACCTACGTCAATTACTGCTGCCAGCCTCATCTTTCAAAACCAGCCTTCCCTCCTCCTTGCGTTTTCCACCCTACCAAGCATAGAAGGATCAAGGGATGTGGTCTTCTCTCATCCTGAAGAATATTTCCATGACAATCACACCAAAACTGAGTGGAAAAGAGAGGCAGACATCCTTTTAGTTTCAACACATGGATATTCATTAACCTCACTCAATTACTTTGGGTTCTAGCACACAAGGCTTATATTTATGACTAATGCCTGGGTATTCTTTCTTTATCTTTTGCCTTGGTTGAAGAAGCAAATTCTGTTGGAATTGCTAGAGAATTCTGCGGTTTATAGACACTCATTTTCAGAAACTCTGTGTGTATTGAAAGGCTGCTTAGTGAGTGACTGGATTCTTGCCTCTAGCACACCTTTCCACTTCCTCAGCAAATGTCAGACGGGTCATGCAGATGTGGGGCACCCACCACCGAGGAGCAGACAGGAATGGGATGAACAGAAGTGGTCAATGGCCCAGGTAGAGCAGCTATTTGAAATAGCTGGAGAAGAAACAACAACTAGCCCTGCATCTACCCCAACACGCTTGCTCGGCCATGACTCCTCATTAGGTAAATGAACCCAGTTCATCTCACAGAAGTCTAATTAATACTCTAACATTCCAGAGACACTGAAATTCCTGGGATTTGGTCCAAAAAACCCTGACATCAATAGTCCCACTTGCTTGTGAAGTGCTTTTTATTCTGAGTTCCACATATACAAAAATGTCAGAACAGAATCTTACATAAAAGTCTGAAAAATTACTAAAATTGTGGTCTGGTGAGAGCAAAGAGAGCACACGGTTTATATGAATGGTGTTTTGGTTCATACCGTTTACTGTGATGGTACGAAGGCGGGCAAACTCGAACCCCCAGTAGGGACTTCAGAGGAGACTTGGTATTTCCATATAGTGTTCTGGTGTCATGACAAAACCTTTTGAATTTAATCACACAAGGAGATCTGTTTGTCATTTATGAGGAACACCAAAAAGACATAGTTCCAAAATGTGCAGTCTTCCTTTACCTAACAGATCATTCTTTCTCAACAACTGGGTGGCCTGATTTAATTTAACTGTCTATTACACAGAAGCCTTGCCAGACTTCTGGCACTATTTTCCTTTCAAATCTCAGTGTAATCAAGAGATTTTGGGTTTGCCTACTTAATGTGTCAAGCAACACTGGGAGCCAGGGGTAGAACAGAGAACCAGACACAACTCAGTTTCCAAGGAAGTCACACTCTAAAGGTAAAGCTGCTGAGACAGACCCATAAATAGGCAATTTCAACATAGCATCTTGTGTGCTATGAAAGGAGAAAGCCCAGGGTATAACAGAGGCACCTAGGAAGGACATCGAACACACTTCTTTTCCAGAAAGAGAGAAAGAAAAAAAAAATAGAGTTTATAGTACTCACATGAAATACAGTGATCTGTTAAGAAAGAATTTCTCTCTAAGAAGTGGGTAGTGGTTGCCAGGGACTGGGGGTGAGGGATATGGGAAGACATCAGTCAAAGGGCACAAACATCCAGCTATAAGACACATAAGTTCTGGAAATCTAATGTACAGTGTGGTGACTATAGTTAACAATACTGAATTATATACTTAAAAATTGCTGAGAGAGCAGATCTTAAATGTTCTTAGAACACACATACACACAAAAAAGGTAATTATGTGAGGCAATAGATATGACTAACTTTATTGTGGTAGCTATTTCACAGTTATACATGTATCAAATCATTGCATTGTACATCTTGAACTCACACGATGTTACATGCACCTCCAGAAAGCTAGAAAAAAGACTCTGGTACATAAAGAGCCCCTCTGGAAAACAAAATAAGTACTAACAAAACCCTGGTTCATCATACCTGTGTTGGGGACACTGTGATTCAATCATGAATAATAAAACACTAAAGTACACAAAATAATAAGAGTAATTTTTCTCTAGCTAATCAATGCAAAGCACTGACAGCATGCTCAGTACACAAGTACACAAGTGGACCAAGTCATATACTTAAATGAAATGGCCCAAGTGAAAGCGAGAAAGGCACGGAACTTAATTCAAGTATGTGACAAAAGCTCATAAGAGAAGCAGAAAACAAAGATGCCAACGGTCTTCTCCAGCTTTGGAAATGAACTGATAATTGATCCTTGGCCACATACGTGATCAAGACAAACTGAACCAGTGGAACTGCAATTCGAGCCAGTGACACGAAGAATCAGACCCTCCTGACTTTGGAGTTCTAATATTGTTTACTGTTACTTATCCAATGGCAGCTGGGTCTTAATGGAACCAGAGACCCTGACTGACACAAGAAAATCTGAATAAGAAGACTTTTAATACTATAAAATTGGGAAAAGGGATCAGAGAAGAGTGGTGATTATAATTTAACATGACCTCAGCACCGAATAAGCAACAGACATTTGATCTCAGACATAATTATTTCCCATATTGCTGAACTGACTGGTCACTCAGAATTATCTGATCAAATGGAACCACTAATGGTCAGAGGAGACAAAAAATGAGCCCAGCAGAGCCGCGGAAGGAGAGAAGACTCTTCTCTTCATTAACAGCCCAAGGAAAGGAATCAGATGAAGTATGTTTGGCCACTTGACCCAATTCAGAGAGCGTATCTGTCTCTACCAGCTGCCTCTTTCTGCATGGAGAAGACCTTGTGAAAGGTGCCCACACATTGAGTTACTGATCAGACCATGAGTTAAAAGAATGAGCCTGAAAACAGAAAAATACAGACATCTGGCACTTATATCCAAGTGTTTTCTCAAATGGATTATTATCTTTTGGTGATTTTAATACCAAGACTATTATAGTGAAAAGTGAAAATGCATGTTGCCAAGTCATGTCCAACTCTTTTGTGACCTCATGGACTGTAGACCGCCAGGCTCCTCTCTCCATGGGATTTCCCAGGCAAGAATACTGTAGTGGGCAGCATTTCCTTCTCCAGGGGATCCTCCCAAACCAGGGATCGAATCCAGGTCTCCTGTATTGCAAGTGGATTCCTTACTCTCTGAGCCACCAGGGAAGACCTGTTATAATTATTACAACTATCATAAATGTTAGTCTAATTTTTATTGACTTAAAAATCATATCAATAGTTGATGAAGGGTAACAAAAGTAACCATTCAAAAACTCAGAATCTCTAACAAGGATCAGCACTGGAGTCACCGTGTTCCTGTGTCAAAGACCATTTTTGGTCAGTCATATACTGGAACATGAAACTTTGGCCTACATATCTGCCTACTACACCCACCCCCCCACCATTAGTCCAAAGTTCATTCTAGAGTCAGATATAAACCTTCTGTTGTTATCCTAACATAGGAATCTGCTGCTGCTGCTGCTGCTGCTAAGTCGCTTCAGTCCTGTCCGACTCTGTGAGACCCCACAGACGGCAGCCCACTAGGCTTCTCTGTCCCTGGGATTCTCCAGGCAAGAATACTGGAGTGGGTTGCCATTTCCTTCTCCAACGCATGAAAGTGAAAAGTGAAAGTGAAGTTGCTCAGTCGTGCCCGACTCTTAGCAACCCCATGGACTGCAGCCCACCAGGCTCCTCCATCCATGGGATTTTCCAGGCAAGAATACTGGAGTGGGTTGCCATTATCTTCTCTGACATAGCAATCTACTTCTGCCTATAATTTCTATGACTTGTTTAGAAGGGAAGAGATGGGATATTTTTAAAAGTTAAGATCTAAAATCCACTATTTTGCTTTGCTCTTCATGATTTTTCTCTAAATAAACTTAAATGCGGTGAGTGAAGCAGAGTGTCAGAAGCAAACATAAGGTCAAACTGAGGATTTCAGAAGATTTGGAAGACAGCAAAACAACCCAGTATAACTTATCATGGCCAACAGCAGATCTAAGAGCTCACTAAATATGAACAGATCACTTTTTTAAAAATGGCATTTTCATTCTCGATGTTCCGAGATCTCTGTTCTTCTCAAACCCTCATTTAGCTTCCAAAATAAAAACACAACCTGTCACTTCCTTGGATCCTTTCCCTTTTGGGCTCTACTCTGTCCTCACCTCTCCAAGTATAATTAAGGCTTTTGATAAGAGAATTTGCATAAGAGAATTTGAGCAGCAGGCCCCAAGAAGGGCGTGTCCTCTGCACTTTCTCTGCAATGGCCATGCCACCTGTTGGAAGTACAGGGAGACATGGAACCCATCCAGGTTTAAAGTCACACTACTATCTTTCAGTTGGATCTTTTGCCCTATATTCACTGGTTGAGTTTCTTAAACATTCAGCCCCAGTTTTGTCATCTGTAAAATGGAAATATGAAAGTATCTAGTTCTTAGGGTTGCTGTGAGGTTAAAATAAGATGAGTCATGTTTGCACGGTGCTAGTATAGTGCCCCAAACACAGTACATGTTTAACAACCTCTGGTTGTTCTTGTGAACACCAGGGAGGAGAGACAGGCTGCACCAGCAGAGGTAGACAAGAGCATTCCTTATTTTGAAAGCTAAGTGGGGCTAGTGTTGACCATTTATAGTTTGGGCAGATCCTTGCTGTGAGAAATATTATACTCAGAACTCCATGGTCTGTGTCTTGGGGTTGTCTAATAATTGAAGGTAAGTATCATCTAAGGACTTTTTCCTCTATAGTGACTTGGGCCATCAGGGGCTCTTCTGACCTCAAGTTCCCGATGCTGAACCACAGAGCAGAACCTTGTTCTGACATTTACTCATCTCTTTCTTCTTCCTTCTCTCTCCTGATATGTGATCATTTCAAATACTGAAGTCATTCACTGAGGTAACACTATAGACCTGATCTTCTTAGATGGCTTATATTTCAAAATTTCCTCCCCCTACACAGTTCTTCTTTATCTAGTAACTAATACATTAGTAAAATGTATTACTAAGTATAATGATGGGCCACTGATCTCGACAAATTATTCATAGGGATGACTGATATTTAAGTAGTACTTCATCATTGACAAGAGGCCTTCCATGTACATTATGTCATTTTGACTTCGTAGCTGTTCTGGGATGGCAAAGCAGATGCCATCATTCTCATTTTCAGACTAGGAAACTAGGGTTTAAATGAATGAACTGACTTCCTCTAGTTCATGAAACTGTTAAGTGGACCCTACGTTAGGAACTTGGGGCTTCTGGGTTGGTCTGTGAAGTGAATCAGGACAGAAAGCTGGTGTTTAAAGTAATTCAAAATGGGTTAAAGATCTAAATGTAAGACCAGAAACTATAAAACTCCTAGAGGAGAACATAGGCAAAACACTCTCCGACATAAATCACAGCAGGATCCTCTATGATCCACCTCCCAGAATATTGGAAATAAAAGCAAAAATAAACAAATGGGACCTAATTAAAATTAAAAGCTTCTGCACAACAAAGGAAAACTATAAGCAAGGTGAAAAGACAGCCGTCAGAATGGGATAAAATAATAGCAAATGAAGCAACTGACAAACAACTAATCTCAAAAATACACAAGCAAATCCTGCAGTTCAATTCCAGAAAAATAAACGACTCAATCAAAAAATGGGCCAAAGAAGGAAACAGACATTTCTCCAAAGAAGACATACAGATGGCTAACAAACACATGAAAAGATGCCCAACATCACTCTTTATCAGAGAAATGCAAATCAAAACCACAATGAGGTACCATTTCACGCCAGTCAGAATGGCTGCTATCGAAAAGTCTACAAGTAATAAATGCTGGAGAGGGTATGGAGAAAAGGGAACCCTCATACACTGTTGATGGGAATGCAAACTAGTACAGCCACTATGGAGAACAGTGTGGAGATTCATTAAAAAACTGGAAATAGAACTGCCTTATGACCCAGCAATCCCACTACTGGGCATACACACCAAGGAAACCAGAATTGAAAGAGACACGTGTACCCCAATGTTCATCGCAGCACTGTTTATAATAGCCAGGACATGGAAGCAACCTAGATGCCCATCAGCAGATGAATGGATAAGAAAGCTGTGGTACATATACACAATGGAGTATTACTCAGCCATTAAAAAGAATACATTTGAATCAGTTCTAATGAGGTGATGAAACTGGAGCCTATTATACAGAGTGAAGTAAGCCAGAGAGAAAAACACCAATACAGTATACTAATGCATATACATGGAATTTAGAAAGATGGTAATGATAACCCTGTATGTGAGACAGCAAAAGAGACACAGATGTATGGAACAGTCTTTTGGACTCTGTGGGAGAGGAAGAGGGTGGGATGATTTGGGAGAATAGCATTGAAACATGTATAATATCATATATGAAATGAATTGCCAGTCCAGGATGGGGAACACGTGTACACCTGTGGCAGACTCATGTTGATGTACGGCAAAACCAATACAATACTGTAAAGTAACTTGCCTCCAATTAAAATAAATAAATTTATATTAAAAAAATAAAGTAATTCAACATAGTGAAACAAAGATATGAAGGAACAAACTGTGAATAAAGAGATTTTTAAAAAGAGAAACCTGAAAAGGCTATAGAATGTGTAATTACAGAATGAAGGTGGGGCTGGGGGTTTAACTAGCTTTGAGTAGAGAATCTTTCTCATTTTTGCTGCCCAGTGTCTCAGGGTATCTGCTGGGGTTGAGAGAAAAGAAGAAATCTGTGTCCCTAAAAATCTCGGCCTTTTCTTCTACAAGCCAGGGTTACATTCCATTTTTATCTTAAAGTCTCATCCATTTTGCATTCTATTCCATGTTTAATATAAAATTTAAAAAAATAAGATAGCGTGAAACTTTTACCATATTAATCCTGGTACATGGTTGCATTCTCTCAGTTTATAAAGGTGCTATGAAATTCAGTTGGAGTCCTAAATACAAATGTTATTTCATTTAAATCTAAAACATACATATAATATATAAATATATTTTAAATGTTTACATATTTTACATATCATAAAATTTATATATTTATGTTTTAAATACAGATACAAAATATATATTTATCAATATAGAATGGAAAAATGAAAATATGTATACATATGTATTGTATATATATGAAAAAAAGTAAAACTATTTGATTTCACAGCTTCCAAAAAAATGTTGTGAGTCAGTAAAACCAACCATCTCTTTACCCCCACAGTTCAGATTCAAGGTCTGGACTGTGTGATGACCTCTATGTAATTCTAACCTAAGACCCAAGACCAAGAGGGAACTCTCTCAGAATAGCTCTGCCTCACTTGGGGCACCACCCTGATGGTTCCAACAGGAAATGTCCCAGACTGGTTTAGCAGGGTACCACTTTGCAGACCTGCAACAGAAAGAAACCTTAGGTTCCAACCATTTTCTACTTAATACCTATTATTTTCTCTGATCGGTTGTTATTTTTAAGTAAGGCATTTTATGAAAAATAAAGTCACTCTGTACTCGGGAAATCATTAAAGCAAGTTATTTGGTAGAAAGGACTGCCTCGCTCAGGAAACGTGCATTGGTCTGTTTAAAGGCAGAGCTCCTAGGGCTGCTCTGGGAGGGCGTCTGCAGGGTGGCATGCACCCTTCCCTCCTCCTCCCCTGGCGCAGTCTTGGATGGAAATTAGCAGTTGCAGCCTGTGACTAGGCTCCATTGAGCTGTCCCACCCGCGGCTGCTCAGGAAGCACAGACCAGCAAACAGAATGAAAGGGGCCTTTATAAATTGGAGTCGGTTATTTCTTAAGCAGACTCTCACATAAAGACTTTTTTGTTTCTTACTCTTTAGGAAAAACTGAGCTCCTTGTGAACAGTCTTTGGAGAGGGAGGAGAAACTGAAGATAGGGAGGAGGCTCATCAGAGATGCTACGCGACTGGGGATGATGGAGGGGCAGTGGGAAGTACCAGAGGCTTTTCTGAGTAAATGTTCCCGTGTCTGGTGGCTGGTTGGGAGTGGGGTCCTGGTGCGTGGTCAGGGCTAAGAGGTGTTGGCAGGTCACAATCACTCAGGGTCTTTTCCCCAGAAAAGGGTTGGTCTCTGCAAGGAACAATAAAGAGGAACCCTTGTGCCCTGATTTCCAGAAAAATGTCAGGCAACTAGTTTTTCTCTAAGTAGAGTTAATTATCTTTTTTTTCTTTGCTTTTTATCTAAAAAACTGCATTTTCCCCCCCTGCTGTGCCACACAGTATCTTAGTTCCCAACCCGGGATCGAACTCTTACCCCATGTAGTGGAAGGGCAGAGTCTTAACCACTGGACCACCAGGAAAGCTACTACATATTAAATTTTACAAGATTCACAAACAATTTTCTTCCCATCATGCTATCCTAGTTTTTCCCTTTTTACTAAAGAAGCAAGATCTTCTAAACCAGCAGTCCCCAACCTTTTTGGCACCAGGGACCAGTTTTGAGGAAGACAGTTTTTCCATGGACTGGGGTCAGGGGGATGGCTTTCGGACGATTCAAGTGGATTACATTTATTGAGCACTTTATTTCTATTATTATTACATCAGTCCCACCTCAGGTCATCAGGCATTAGACTCCAGAGGTGGGAACCCCTGTTCTAAACTATTTTGGATATCTCTCAATCTAAGGAATATGTAGGAAAAGGCTGTGTAGAGTTTTACAATTGCCTTATTTGGCTGTCACATGATTATACACATATGCACACAGGAAAAAAGATATATACAAGCTATCAATTTATTCTTTATTAATTAAACAATTCATAAAAATTCAGGTACCAACTGAATCCAGGTAGTATTTATGAAAATAGAACAAAGAAAAAATGATACGATTTCAGAGATTTAAAAGCACGAAGAAATGAGGAGAAAATGATGCTGCTTATTACAGCTTTGCATTAGCTTCATTAACACAGAATCTGCAGCAGACAGAAGTCAGCTAAAGTTAATGCTTATAATTTTTAAATGAACTTTTTTGTGATTTGAAAACTCCTTCCCAAGTTCAATTAATGAGGTCTCATTAAGTTGCTTAAAAGAAAAAAAAACTCATTGCCTTAAAAGAATCCACATCTCAGCACCTTTGGTCCTGGCATTTATCTCTGCTGCCTTATGGTACTGGCTGCACTGTGCGTGTGACAGAATTATGAAGCAAGCACTTTACTATCCTGTAATAGCCCATTCCCAGAGACTTAATTATCTTCATGTGTCCTAAGAAAGAAGAGGCCCTATGGGCATCCAACAGAGCATTCTATGGTTATAGCCCCTCCTCCAGCAATAAGCAATTGCCCCTTTAAACCATGCTGAAACAAAGGGAGGTGTGATAGGAATAGAGGAAATGTGAATCTTGGAACCTACACACTGTTCTGTTTATATGTTTGCTCCAGTGTCTTGAGCATTCTGCCTCTATTAGAGTCTCATCCTTTAGAGATAACTTTCTTTCAGAGGATATTGATAATAGCAACACTCTTATTAAGCACTTACTATGAGGCAGCACTGCTCTAAGTTCTTAATTCATAGAGCCCTGCTGTGTGGTAGGTACTAATATTATCTTCCAGTTTTGGAAATGAATGCACAGAGAAGTTAAGAACCTTATTTGAGCTCACAGCCAGTAGGTGACAGAGCTGGTATTTAAATTCTTACAATCTGGTTTCTGAGTCTGTACTAAATTATATACTATACTATATAGTTTTTCAAGACTTTGGATCTAAAAGACTTCAGAAATTATCTCATTTTAATTCTCTCATTTTATAGAAGAAAGAATGAGATTCAGTGAAGTTAGGAGACTTATCTTAACTTAGGGACATACAGAAAATTCAGCAAAGTCCACAGCACAACCAACATCACTCCAATCCTAATGAAATTTGTACATACTGTTCTCTTCTCTCCCTGCCTCCTCCCTGATCCTTAGTAGAATTTAGGTCTTCCTAAGGAGCTAGGAAGACCAACTCATTGGAAAAGTCCCTGATGCTGGGAAAGACTGAGGGCAGAAGGAGAAGAGGGTGTCAGAGGATAAGATGGCTGGATGGCGTCCCTGATGCAATTGACATGAAATTGGGCAAACTCCAGGAGATGGTGAGGGACACAGAGGCCTGGTGTGCTGCAGTCCGTGGGGTCACAAAGAGCTGGACACGAATGGGCAACTAAACAACAACAACAAGGAGCTAGGTGTCCTTCTCAAGATTCCGCATTGCCTTTCATGTTTCCATGACCCCAACAATCGTGTTTCATCAGGCCTCTGTAAATTCATTGTATCTTGGTTAAGAAAGATCAATATTGGCAGTAACACAGGAAAAATTCACTATTGAGGCATTCTTGGTATCTTTCATTGTCAAATAGGATGAAAGGAAGAAAATACTAAGAACCATTCAAGGGAGACTATTCTAAGAGCTCAAAATCCTAATGCTCACCTGTCTTCCTATTGTATATCAGGGCACCCTGTTACCATCCTTCTGAGGATTTCTGTATCACAATTTGTAAATATACACACACACACACATACAGTTGTGTTTTTATTTTCTGCCTCCCCAGCTAGACTTTAAGCTCCATGAGGACAGGGGCTTTATCTGTTTTTTATTTGCCTATAAATGTCTAGAACCTGGTATATAGGTGTCCAATTAATATTTGTTAAATGAACATACAACGAAAACTCAGCAACAGTTTTAAAAGATAACATTAGGCTGCTCCATATTTTGCCTAAGAGACATTTGTTTTTCAGGGCCTGTTCCCTTTACCCAGTCAATGGACCGCATCCATTCCCTAAGGCTGAACATGTTCTAACAGTCAAAGTCTTAAGTAGCAGAGGCCTAGTTGGCTCACAAATCTATCTTTCATTCACAGTCCAGGAACCCACTGAGTGCAACTGGCTATACTGTTAAGCCTCAATCATCAAACTAAGTAGAAGGAAAGACCAGTCTAAAACATCTAAGTCATGGGATATACTGGGGGGGAAATGTATAACTGACCATTGAATAGCTTGAGGCTTGGGGAGAAACCCTCCTCACAGTTGAAAAATTGAGTATAACTTATAGTCACCCCTTCCTACACATGATTCCTCTGCATTCACAGCTTCAAATCTGAGGATTCAAACAATCACAGATCATGCAGTACTGTAGTATTTACTATAAAAAAAAATCTTCTTATAATTGGATCCATGTAGTCTGAACCCACATTGTTCAAGGGTCAACTGTATTACTTTTAAGTTTCAGGGTAACTTAAAGTATGTTAGCAGAGTTTTCTGCTAGATATTTCTCTGAAGACCTGCTTCAAAGACCAGATAAAATAACTTGTGTTTGGTATGTTCACTCTTTATATGGAAAGTGCTGTTTCAAAAGACCTTAAGGATCTTCAAAAATACATTATTCTTTTAATATTTTAAATGTTACTCCTACAATCTTGCTTACACATTACTGCATTATAATCACTTGCATTATTATCCACAAAGAAAAACTTTGCTGAGTAAAATTAAATGTCAATACAGTCACTATCTGAAATGAAACCAACTATCAATTAATGGAATTGAAATTAACAAAGCTTTTACTCTAGCTGAATTATAAAAAGTTTTCTAACTTCTATTTCCTTAATGATGATATATAAGAATTTCTCCAAAAGATAACGCCTTGTTTTTTAACTCTTCCACAATGAAGACAACGTAGTCAAACAAGCAGCATTAATTTTGTGCGTAAGTAACCAATCTGCTTTAGTTTCTATTCTATAGCTGGATCTGAGTAAAAGCCGTCTCATTTTTGTGCAATATGTGTTAGTACATTTCTTTAGTTACTTATTTTGAAAAGTGTAAGTTATTGGAAAGTGAAAGTGTGAAACTGAAAGTCGCTCAGTTGTGTCCAACTCTTTGCAATCCCACAGACTGTACAGTCCGTGGAATTCTCCAGGCCAGAATACGGGAGTGGGTAGCTCTTCCCTTCTCCAGGGCATCTTCCCAACCCAGGGATTACCCAGGTCTCCTGTATTGCAGGTGGATTCTTTTCCAGCTGAGCTACCAGGAAAGCCCAAATTATAGGAAAGAGAGTCTACAAAACATAAGGTAAGCACTCTCTCATGGTGACCCTGCCAAAGATGAACAATTGCTTTTATTTTTAGAAACTACCTTTGACTTGCTATACAGCAGAAAGTAACTGCTGCTGCTGCTAAGTCACTTCACTCGTGTCCAACTCTGTGTGACCCCATAGACGGCAGCCCACCAGGCTTCCCCGTCCCTGGGATTCTCCAGGCAAGAACACTGGAGTGGGTTGCCATTTCCTTCTCCGATGCATGAAAGTGAAAAGTGAAAGTGAAGTTGCTTAGTTGTGTCCGACTCTAGCGACCCCATGGACTGCAGCCTACCAGGCTCCTCCGTCCATGGGATTTTCTAGGCAAAAGTACTGGAGTGGGGTGCCATTGCCTTCTCTGGCAGAAAGTAACATGACACTGTAAATCAACTATAGTCCAATAAAAATGCAGTAAAAAATATAAAAAATATCAAGAAAAGAAAATACCATTGAATTAGTTGGGATGGATAGATATTTTAAAAATTTAGACTCATTCCTTAGCCTCATCTCATCCAGGTGGAACTGAAAAGTCTGTTCTCTTTTTAAAATGAAGACAGGAGTCAACTTTATATTTTTAAAAGTGCTCTCTCCTGGGACTTATGTTTACATGGGAACTACTGAGCAGCAGCACTGGCTAAAAGCTGCTCTGTGCAGTGCAGAGATAGCGCAGCTCTTTACCAACGTGTACGACCACATTTGGATGATACGGCCAAATCTTACTAGGTCACAACCTTGGCAGCTGCCTTTGACACCGTCAAATAAAAATGCTTTGGGGATCACTTCTATCCCACTGTATCCAGCTGTTTTCCCCATCACTTCTGGCTCATTACCCTGTAGCTTCAGTCTTCTTTCCTTTTCTGGAGAGAAAAGTGGGGCCTGGTTGTTAGTTTTTAATATAGTGTGTCTGATGATAAATAAATGATCAAAAATCCAGATTTGCTTTTGATTGAAATACATATGGCTAAATTGCTCAACGGTATGGTTCTGGTTTTTGTTTTATAGCCTGACTTTGACTTTCTGGGAACAAGAAAACACACTTGATTAATTCTAAATGCCTTTCATTAGAGAACATTCAGTACATGCAAGATTTATACCATTCTCTGGATGTTAAGTGGGCTTCCCCAGTGGCTCAGTGGTAAAAGAATCCACCTGCAATGCAGGAGCCACAGGAGACGTGGGTTCAATTTCTGGATCGGGAAGATCCCCTGGAGGAGGGCATGGCGACCCACTCCAGTATTCTTAGACAGAGGAGCCTGGCCAATTTTAAGTAATAAAAAAGACACAATTCTAATAAACTCAGCACCAGGTTAGGTTTCTGGCTCTAACCCCATAGAATATGTTGTGTCTTGCAGGAAGATGCCAGAGGATGTTGCAGTATGAAGGAAACCAACCACATCATTGCCATCCAACAAATGGGATGTAATTTTCTTGTGCTTTCCTCCTGGGGCTTAGCAAGTACATTTCTGGAAAAATCAATCCTTCTCCATCACTCTTCCTGGCAGTGGCTGGGTTTTGCTGGGAAGTGTTGCTACTGCTGGTATTTTGACTCCAGAACATTTGGGGACTGTTTTCACTTTTGATGGAAGAAATTTCAGAAAGGTAGTATCATTTTGAAAGAGAGAGGGATTAGCTGAAGTTGCATTCACATGCCAAAGGGGTACCAAAGGCTTAAGGAAATCCATTAGACCATGCCTTCCCTAGCCACCCCCTCCTCCTTTCTAGCTACCAACTGCTCTTTGGTTTTTAGAAAATACATTTGTGTAAGTAAAAATCTGCCTTACTCTCGGCAGACTCTGCCTACCTACTACCCAAGTAGCCCTGGACAAATGTAGCAGTGTATATAAAATCAGATCTCCAGCGATGGGTAAGGTCTGAAATAGATTTTGCTTCTTAAGCCTCATGAGCAGGGAACACCTGGGGCATCCAGGTAATGTTCCCTGCATCCTTCCCATTTGGCTGGGCCTTTTGCCTGGCCTCAACCCCCAGTGGACTCACCTTCCTTCCTGAATCTTAATAAATGCTATTAGATAGGAAGCTGGAGAAAGAAATGGCAACCCACTCCAGTATTCTTGCCTGGGGAATCCCGTGGAGAGAGGAGCCTGGTGGGCTACTGTCCATGGGGTCACATAGAGTCAGACGCAACTGAAGAGACTTAGCAGCAGCAGCAGCAGATAGGAAGCAGCTTTCAAGCTGGCAGATGGGCCTGGAACCTCGACACAATTCGCTACCTGACATCCCCGGTTCATCGCATGGCACCCCGGGATACCTACACCAACTTGACTGTGGCCCAAGGCACCCTGCCTGCCCCCACCACACAGCAGGAAGCTGGGTCTCCCTGGGCCCCCCTCCTATGCTCTTGGCTTTCTCCTCTATCACCGACCTCTGATGAAGCTGCACTAGCTACAAATCCTGTTCTCCCAGGGGAATGTGTTTAATTTGATTAATTTCCATTTCTTTCTTTTTCAGAATTATTTTGGTGGTAAAATTTTAGCACTCTAAGATGTTACAACATTGGTATCCTGGAGACTGAAATAACAGCACAGAATAGGTCCTTGTGGGAAGCCAACATGCAAATTTTCCTACCATGTTCTGCCAACGGGGCACTATTCTCAGCTATTCCATACATCTTTGGGGGCAAATAATGGAGACATTCCAGCGCCCACTCAATCTCTGTGTTTTTTTTTTGTCTAAAATAATAATAGAGCTAAAACATGGCTTTCTAGCTAAAATTCATCTTTTATTAAACACTATCAGCTACCACTCAACACAAGGAACTTACATATAGAAATAAAGTGATTATGTAGATAGAAGGATGTCTGATTTCATTAACTCAGTCATTCTTTATTCATTTGATGCCTACTCTCTGTAGTATGTTGTATAGTAGAGAACAAAGAAATAAACAGGAAGAGTTCCTGTTCTCAAGGAATTCATCTTTGAGGTTGAGTTTTATATTCTCTCTTACAGCTCCACTGTATCCTTTATATTTCTAATGCCTCCTCTAAAAATGACAGTAATTATAGGTTATTCTTACAATAAATACTGTTGTTCCTTGTCACCTACTGTCACACATCCAGGGGAATGAAAAAGCCCAGAGGTGGAGTTCTGCAGTGTGTTCCTACCTAAGAAAAAGAGTATAGCATTTGGTTCCAAAGTTCTAAGAACATGACCTTTATTTCACAAATGCATGCAAAAATGATTAATCCATGCTAAGTATATGTTCCTTTCAAAGAACTAATTCAGAACAATGTGAATTTTTCCAAATAGCACTTCATCACAAAACATTTTAGAAAAATATTAATATTTTTTCAGGAGAAATCATATTAAGGGTCTAACATTCATAGAAAGTTTTTTTCCCAATACAAATATCACTTTAATCTAGCTAGGAAGGAAGGCATTGGCAAGGACTGGAGCTTGCATGAAGAGTGGTGTGAGCCCCACCCCACAGTGACAAGTCTACTGCAGAAGAGAACAGGCAGCTGTTAATGTATCATACTTACCCATTTCCCCCTAGTTTTCCATTTATCCCAGGATTAATTTGTTTTCCTGCTGCTTCTCTAAATCCCCCCATATCCTGAGAGCAACTTAGATGTCTTCTGTGAATTCAGCTATGCTCTTTGTTCTTTTCATTTTATTTGAGGCAGTAGCAGTTTACAAGGAACAAAACACATTATAAGTCAGTCATAATTGCTACACTCAAATGCTTCCTTTTCCCTCATAATGGAGCAGAGGCACATTAAGATAAAACATAAATTTGCCTTTCTTACCCATAAGCTAGTTAACAGCTTTGACAAGGCTCTTTTCCTTTAAGGATGAGGTCCTTATTCTAAGAAAAGAACAAAGATGAAAGGGAGCATAGGGAACAGATCACTGAACTGATTAATATACTTCAAGTTCTAAACATGGTCAACGTTTCTGAATAGCTGAGGCACAACAGTGAGTACTTTCCAGAGTTGCATAGTTTTCTGACAAGGCAAAGCAAACTCGTAAATAGGAAGAAATGCCCCTGAAGTTAAACCCAAGGGAGAAATCATGAAGTGATAGGCTTTTTGGCACTTCTTGATGGCAAAGGGCAAGGAAGTGAGCCATGACAGGAAGCCATGGGTATCTTTTGTCCATTTCCCCTGTCTTACTGAAAGAGCTTCCGATCATACTATCTTCAGCTTTCTTCCAAATCTATGAATATGTGAGTGACTCTGGTCAATATTAAATTCCAAATGAAACCTGAATTACACTTAGAAAAAATCCCCAAACCAATATTCAGATAAAGTATGATCAAGCTAACTAACCAATGGGAATCTGTCCAACAAATTTCATCTGCCAGGAGTAACATTTCTCTCTGTTACTGGACGCACCAGATCACAGCTACAAAGGAGCTCTCTTAAACTCCTTTATTTAGGTATTCCATTTACAAATGAATGAATGAGTGAGTGATAAGCACCTGAAGTACATTAATCACATAGTCTATTTAAAGCTTTAGCTACATAAAAACTGAGGACATCTCATTATTTTCAAATAGTGTTACATGGGGCTCAGCACCCAAGATGATTCACCAAACTTCCTGTCAAAACAGTTTCCATTTATTCGAATTTCTTCTCCATCCTGGGCATCCTAAGCAGGAAGGATTCTTCAAGAAGATTCAAGGAGACTCATCACACACGCTAGTAAACTAATGCTCAAAATTCTCCAAGCCAGGCTTCAGCAGTACGTGAACCGTGAACTTCCTTCCAGATGTTCAAGCCAGTTTTAGAAAAGGCAGAAGAACCAGAGATCAAATTGCCAACATCCGCTGGATCATGGAATAAGCAAGAGAATTCCAGAAAAAACATCTATTTCTGCTTTATTGACTATGCCAAAGCCTTTGACTGTGTGGATTACAATAAACTCTGGAAAATTCTGAAAGAGATGGGAATACCAGACCACCTGACCTGCCTCTTGAGAAACCTATATGCAGGTCAGGAAGCAACAGTTAGAACTGGACATGGGACCACAGACTTGTTCCAAATAGGAAAAGGAGTACATCAAGACTGTATATTGTCACCCTGCTAATTTAACTTATATGCAGAGTACATCATGAGAAATGCTAGGCTGGAAGAAGCACAAGCTGGAATCAAGATTGCTGGGAGAAATATCAATAACCTCAGATTTGCAGATATGCAGATGACACCACCCTTATGGCAGAAAGTGAAGAGGAACTAAAAAGCCTCTTGTTTAAAGTGAAAGAGGAGAGTGAAAAAGTTGGCTTAAAACTCAACATTCAGAAAACTAAGATCATGGCATCTGGTCCCATCACTTCATGGCAAACAGATGGGGAAACAGTGGAAACAGTGTCAGAATTTATTTTTTTGGGCTCCAAAATCACTGCAGATGGTGATTGCAGCCATGAAATTAAAAGACGCTTACTCCTTGGAAGGAAAGTTATGACCAATCTAGATAGTACATTGAAAAGCAGAGACATTACTTTGCCAACAAAGGTCCGTCTAGTCAAGGCTATGGTTTTTCCAGTGGTCATGTATGGATGTGAGAGTTGGACTGTGAAGAAAGCTGAGCGCCGAAGAATTGATGCTTTTGAACTGTGGTGTTGGAGAAGACTCTTGAGAGTCCCTTGGACTGCAAGGAGATCCAACCAGCCCATTCTAAAGGAGATCAGTCCTGGGTGTTCATTGGAAGGACTGATGCTAAAGCTGAAACTCCAATACTTCAGCCACCTCATGCAAAGAGTTGACTCATTGGAAAAGACTCTGATGCTGGGAAGGATTGGGGGCAGGAGGAGAAGGGGACGACAAAGGATGAGATGGCTGGATGGCATCACTGACTCAATGAACATGAGTTTGGGTGAATTCCGGGAGTTGGTGATGGATAAGGAGGCCTGGCGTGCTGCAATTTATGGGGTCACAAAGAGTCGGACACGACTGAGCGACTGAACTGAACTTATGGTCACTGAGGTCAGTGTTTCTTTATCCACATCTCTTTGGGCCTACCGAAGCTGTCTAGGATGACAATCCTCTTCCATTTTACCTTGATCTGATATCTATTTCTTGTTGCCCAATGACCCCTATGCAATGATGCTGCCATATCTGCTGCCATATCTAGAGGCATTCCAGCCTCTAGCTGGAATAAGAGTGGAGACAGACACAGAGAAGAGCAAACATGGAACCACTACATCCTCAAGAAACGATGGCAACTTAGATACCTTCTGCCAAAGTATATAAAAAAGCAAGCAAGCGAAACCCTGAACAAAAACAAAAAGCTTTGAACCTTATACTCAAAACAGTGACTCCCAGTATTAAGCACACAATTGAAAATTCCTACGCAAACATAGCTCAAACAGATCTACTAAATATGGCAAATTGGGTAAAAATTTGAAATTGGGCCAGAATTTTGTGAGTCCCTTATAAAATTCATTCATAGAAATTAAAAATAAATCATTCGGCTATTGGTAGACATGACATGGGCCTAGGGATGAAAATATGTTTGTCAAGAAACTAAATGAATTATTGGCACTGGTCTTTATTGAGGAAACCACTGGGGAGATTCAAGCTGAAAATAATCTTGGGAAAGAGAAATGCTTGAGCGATTCAGTCAAACAGTGGTCAATGTACATAACATTCTCGACCGGACTGACTAATTGCATCTAGAGAAGTTACCAGGCCAAGATGGTTCTACTCAAGAGTTTTAAAGAGAAAGTAAGGGTGAAATTGTGTAGCTAATGGCCAAAGCACCATTGAAATCAGTAAATGTGAAAAACGCCTCAAAATTCGGCAAATTTTTAAGGTGGTTAAAACTCCTAATATTAAAAGTATGCAGAAAGTCATAGAAGGTTTATTTATCAACTCCTGTTGAGACACTGGACAGACTGTCTGGAAATTTCTCATTTTAATTTCTGAATAAAAGAGATACATTCCACTTGATGTGGTGGTTATTAATAGTGGTAATTATAGAAAACAAGTTACATAGAAACTTGTGGATAGTTATAGAAACTTGTGGATAGCTTCCATGTAACTATATAGAAAACAAAAGAGATACTATTAATACCTATATGACATTTCTTTTTCATATAATACCAACTTTTTCCTGATTATAAAATAGTACATGTCACTTGAAAAAAAATCTGAAAAATTCAGAGAGGTTTAATATGAAAAATATAAAAAGCATCTTTAATCCTACCACATAGAGATAAATTTTTAATGACATTCTTTCCATTATTTTTCATATATTTGAAATGAAACACATCAATGAAAAAATATTTCATACATATGTGCAAAATTTTTATTGTTGTTGGATCAGTTTCAAGGGCATATGGAAGGCCTGGATCTTAATATTAGACTTAAAAATGTTACTTAAAGGTTGTAAACTTCACTCCACAGAAATTTACAGCTCTGCAGCAGTATTAACAGCCATGAAACTCATCTCTCTATTTGGAGTACCTCTTTTCCATCTGTTGCTTCCCTTCCCTACAGCCTTTCTAGGTCTCTGCTCGTCCTGTGGATGACAGGAGAAAAGATCACCAAACCCTGTATCACATTTCCATTGTACAGATCCCATCAGTAGTAACTGTGGTTTTACATTCTTCCCTTAAACTTTACTTTTATATGTGTCTATTTCTCCCCAACTTTAAAAGTTTAATGGAAGCACAGCTGACTTACAATGTTGCATTACTTTCCAGTGTACAGCAGAGAGATTTAGCTACACACACACAGATATATATTTTCTAGATTCCTTTTCCCTTATAGGTTATTACAAATATTGATTATAGTTCCCTTTGCTACACAGTAAGTCCTTGTTGTGTTATCTATTTTATATATAATAGTATATATGTCATATGTTAATTCCAAATTCTTAATTTATCACTCCCCACCTTTTCTCCTTGGTAACTGTAAGCCTGTTTTCTATGTCCATGGGTCTACTTCTGTTTTGTATTGTATAGAAGTTCAATTGTATAATTTTTTTTACATTCCACATATAAGCAATACTATACGATATCCCAACTTATTTTTTTAAATTGGAAACATACAGAAAAGTTGAAAGAATAAAACCATATACCATCCACCTAGATTTAACAACTGTCACTTCTGCCTTCTCTGCCTCCCTACCCACCACGTGAAAGTAGACAGCAGATATCAGACGGCTCTATGTCTGAACATTTCAGCAGCAGCATCCCTTTGAAAGCAAAACTCTTAAGATTACAGGTTAAGCAAACTCCCAGCAGAGTGAATGAACTTTAGCAGTTTTATCTAAATATTTATTTTAGCCTTTCCTAGGCCATCTCCCACCTCAGGGAAAAAAAACAAAACCAAGCCAAGTATCTGAGATACAGACTGCAGCAAGATATCTGATGTAAGACTCTTGGGAAGAACTGCCCATATGATGTTCCCCTGTGTGGCAACTTTGGCCTTATACTACAACTCTGACATATTAGAAGAAAGAATCTATGTGGTAACCCTGCAGGGAAAAACTCTTCTCTAGAATGTCAGATTTGGTCAATTTTGCAATTCTGTTCTGAGAATTTCACTCCTGGCTAATGAAAGGGGACATGACTCAAGCCACAAAAGGGGCTCTGCCCTGGCCATGGTGGCAGGAGCCCCTGGACAGACCCTTGGCAGCCTTCACTAATCTGGGCAGCTGTAGCAACAGCAGAAAGGGACAGTCTCTCCCTCACCTAGGTGAGCTCGGGAGGTTTCAGGGAGGGTGTAACACTCTCAAGTCATACTTGGTATTTAGTCTGACCCACTAGAATTAAGAGATTTAGGGGTAGGGGGTGAAGAGGGCCAGAGGTGTGGTGGTGGAGGGCAGAGAGGCTCACAGAGCTGCCCAAGGGAATTTAGTACTCTCACCTTCCTCTTCTGGCCATTTCTGCCCTATTTCCCCCATCCTTTCTTACCCCTCTCCCAATAATAATGAAAGCTAAAGTTTATACACGGCCAAGAGCCAATGTGGCAAAGTGGTTAAGAATCTGAGCAGTGATCCAAGCCAGGATTTGAGCTCAGACGGTGGATCTCCCAGGCCACACACACTTGGTTGTTCAGTTCTGTGACTTCCCAGGTCAGGGCACAGGGACACCAAGGTAATGCTCAGGGACTATTCCATTTCCTGCCCCATAACAGAATTTTCTCACTTATTGTCCCCACCCTAAACATACACATGTGCACAAGTTTTAATAAAGCCTGACATTACAGGCATGACACCATGAAAGCAGCAAATCAAGCCATGGCATACTTTTTGTCTTGTGTGTTTACAGAAGCTGAAGCTGATCAGTTTGCTGAACAGCACTGACAGGCCCCTAGCGCAGTTCCCAAGCTCCCGACCATATTCCCTTCTCACCCCTCAACCACATCGCTGGACCAACCCTGAAGCTAGGTGTTCTCAACCTTACACCTCTTTGTTACATAATGACTCAGAACTGACTTGAGTGGCAGTCATGCATTTCAGAAGTTCAAGAACTAGAGGCCAAAGGGAGGGAAAGTAGGTTGTTCTGGAAGCTCTGCCAGTTAATTCCATGTAGACAGGTGACCCATATTATGTCAATTAAGTGCTGCTTTAGAGGCATGCTGCAGTAGGTTTTTTAAAACATGGAGCGTCCTAAGGTTACATGGAGTTGGATTAAGGTTTGCTGAATGCACTAGGGCCTTTCCTCTGTAATTCAATTAACAGAATTAAAGATGGACTTTGGTTGGAATCCTCCCAGGCGGCTGAAAGGCAAAGTGGGGTGCAGACTTTTAAGTCCATGAGGGTAGAAAGGAGGGCCCTGGTAAGTCTGCTCTTCCCCTGCAGTGAATGCAATGAGCAGTAGGGTGTCCTAGCCCAACAGTGCTCTGTCTACAAAGCCAAGGTGGTTAATGAGGCGAAGGACGGGCATGGCTAAGGATGCTGTTGGGGCCTTCTTATCCCAGTGACATCTCTCCTGTCCAGTCCAATGTCCATCATTCCCCTCTAATCCTTGTGTCTGCCTCTTTGAACATTTCCAAATTCTGAATTTCTTTTTTCAAACTGCTTCTTCTAGAGAGATGTATAGGCCCTGCATGACCTGGCCCCGGGACCCATTCTAATCTCATCTCTCGCTATGCCCCCACTGGCCTTTTATAGTTTCTCAAACAGCCAAAGGCCTTCCCACCTCAAGGCCTTTGCAGCTATGCTTTTTGTTACTTTGTTTTCTGTCTAGCAGTCAACCCTACTGACCTCAACTCATCTTTTAGATTTCCACCTCCCTGGCTTATTCCTAGACAGAATTACAGTTTGTAACTGAATTTGGAATTACTTGATCATTGTCCATCTTCTTCACTAGACTGACAGTTCCATATTGATGCCTGTTTTGGATCACAATTATATACCCAGAGACTATGTGGGTTACTCAATAGGTATTATTTGTTGAATGAACCCATGAATCAATGAATGAATGGTCTCTTCAACTAATGAGAAACATTAACCTCAACTTACACATTAGTGGCTGGTATCAATGAATTACTTTTCTCAGATAATTTGATTTCAAGGTGTCAAGCAAAGTGATAGGTTTTCAGCAGGAATTGTGGCAGGCTGTTGACGAGAACTGGGGAAGCTGCTTTCTGTAACACTCTTCTCGTCTACTCTATTCCTGTCCTCACCGATGCACAGACACCTGAAGATGTCAGAGTTATCTCAGCAAGGGATACACATTCCCAGTGTGCATACTCAAGGTGGAGAAGCCAAACTCGGGTTCCGGATCTATGTGCAGACGGGTTTTGCTACCTGGGGACAAGCCATTCATGGCTCCTCTTCACTCTCCCTGATGGTTGCCCTGGACTCACTGCAGGCCTTTATCCTTTCTGTCCGACTTCTCTGCCAAATGAAACACCTTCCTCAAAATCACTGCAAAGTGCAGCAAAGGGAAATAGGGCAGACATTAGAAGGCAGGGGTTTTGTTACCATTAGAAAGAGTGTAAGTACACTGTTTTCAGCGGACAACTCAGTGGTATCTACTAAATTTTTAATGCACATACCTTTTTACTCATGAATTCACTTTGAAATTTTACCCTGAAGAATTCTTACACAGCATGCAAAGATATGGGATTCCCAGGTGGTAAAATGGCAAAGAATCCACCTGCCAGTGCAGCAGATGTGAGAGATGCAGGTTGATCCCTGGGTTGGGAAGATCCCCTGAAGAAGGAAATGGCAACTCACCCCAGTATTCTTGCCTGGAAAATTCCATGGACAGGGAAGCCTGGCAGACTATAGTCCATGGGGTCACAAAGAATCAGACACAACTGAGCGACTGAGCACACACGTACACATGCAAAGATATATTACAAACATGATTCTTATTTCATCAAAAGAGGAGAGAAAAACAACTGTCCAACAGTAGGAAATGGTTAGATAATCTGATACAGTTATCCTATTACGATCATTCAATAAAATATTATGCAGCTAGTAAAAATAATGAATTTGTATCTTAATGTTGAAAGAGATTTACAAAATACTATTAAGTGAAAAAAGTTTTTAAAATAAATTTTATTTTATAGTGACATTTAAATGTATGCTATTAACTGTGGCTTATAGTGTTATATAGTATTATGAACTATAGTTTTTTAAATAAATACATTTTTATGGTGAGACATAAATATGTTATATTAACTATTGTGATTATAAGTTTATATGAAACTTTAAACTTCTATATGGTACACCTTTATCTCTTATTTACAAACTTTATAACTGTATTTTACTTAATAATAGTCTATATTTTTAAACCAACTTATAAAATTTGTTTTCAAAATATGATAGATGATTATTATTAACTTGATCAAGCAGCTGTTCCTAGACTTATGAAGAATGTAGCTATCCAATTGTACTTCCCCAAAAAGGTGGTCATTTGGACCTGTGGTAGCCAGCTTCCAGGAGGACCTTCAATAATTCCTGCCTCCTGGTACTCACACCCTTGAGAGACCAACAGAGTGTGGCCAAAATGGTGATATGTTACTTCTAAAAGACTATGGCTTATGTCTTGGGCTTTCTCTCTCCTGGATCCCTCGCTCTGGGAGAAACCATGTCATGAGCAGTTGTACGGAGAGGCCCCTAGGTTGAAGAAGTAAGGCCTCCTGCCAACAGCCACATGAATGATCTTGAAACCAGATCCTCCTGTCCAGTCAAGCCTCAGGTGACTGCAGCCCCGCCCGACACCTAAGCTGCAGCTTCCTAAGAGCACCTGAGCCAGACACGCAGCTAAGCAGCCCCCAGATGCCCGACTCACAGACACTGTGAGATAATCAACACCTGTGGTTTGAAGACACTATACTTGAGTTAATTTGTTACGTAACCATAGAAAACTAATACAGGACCCTATCAACTATGTGATTTTTAGTGCCTGTCTCCCAGTCTACACGTATCGCATTTTAAATGACCATATTTATGCTCTAAATTTAATCTCACATTGGTTCCCCCTCTGCATCAACCCTGAACTGGTAACAACAGCAATGAAAGTCAGTATCAAGCATTTTATTCTGTCCTTAGGAGGGGTCCAATAATGATCAGGGAAGGGGGACTGAGTGCAACAGAGGTCACCAGAGCCTGGAACTGATTTGGTCTCAGACATTCAGGTTAAAATTGTGTGCTTTTAAAAAGCTTTCCATCTTTTTAAACCATTACTTTATTGACTCAAATGAAAGTCACAAGAGGACATCCATAACAAAGAGAAAAGAACAGTAGAGCTGAAAGAACTGTCCATTATTTCCTTGTAAGTAAGGCTCTCTGATGAAAGAATAAATGAACTGCTTTCATACATGGGTTTAACTCTGCTCAATGTCCAGTGCAGTGAGGGAAATGAGCTTTCACCATTATAGTCTTTTCTGCTTTGTCAGTGTGCTTCAAGACCCTTGTTTTTAATGGTTTTTTAATCCAGTCATAAGCATCTGTTTAAATTATTCTAGGAATGACTTTTATTTTCTGTTTCTAAATGGCTTGCATATGTAGTAGGCATTTTTGCATAAGTGAAAAAAAAAATACATGTGTATGAACCACCACCTCAAAAGCCAGTGAGAGGCTGGAAAGCAAGGCCAGCATATTCGGGCAGGGGGAACCAATCTCTCCCAAGATACCATCAATTTGCTGCCAGCTTGGCCCAAGGAGACTTGGCAGTGGACGCCAGCCTGACTACAATCCAGGAAATGTCATGCCTGTGCCCCTGGTGTGACCTAATAACAAAGTCAGAGTCCCCACAAAGGGTTCTAAAACTGGCTGCGCATAAAGTATATCCTATACCTATGTGTTGTTCTGTTTTCACAAGAATACACAGATGACAGTGTGATACATCAAATGCAAACTCATTTAGAAACACTCTTCAATTAAGAGCTGGGTATTAAAAGTTTGGCTTCTATTACATACTATTACTAAGATTTGTAAAATTTTATTTAAAATATGGCTTTTCCAATCGACATGTTGAGAATCATTGTTCTAGAAATGCTACAGGGAGATTAAAAAAATTCTTGTTATCCATTGAAATGTAACCGCATTCTGATTGTTTCACTCACTGCTTGAATGTGAAAATCTTGTACATTGATTAAAGCAAATCATGCTGTATGCATAAATTTACATTTACAGAATACACATTTTAGAAGAAAGAAGAGCAGTTTCATTATAAAGTATGCTATACAAAATGTATCATAAAGTCATATTTCCTACTGGGTAAAGAAAATTTCATACAAAATTGTAAAATAAAGAAGGAAGGAGGAGGAAAGAAGAAACAGAGTATGGCCTTTGAGGGCCAGGTGTAGGAAAGGCAGGGAGTAGTAACTCCTGCCTCATATGGAAGATTGTATAAACTTTAGTGGACCTGGGACAGCAATAATCCCTCTGTGTTTACTGGCTTAGAAGGGTGAAAGAAAATGTGTCTGTCTCTATGGTGGCCTGAGTCACCACAAGTAAAGCCCTCTTTGTAAAGGACTGTGCAAGATGGTAAGGCAATTTTATCATTCATTTTCCTCCTTTTCCTTGCTTCTTCCCAAGTTTTGAGACATATACACACTACTACATATGAAACGGATAACTATTATAATAAGGACCTATCGTATAGCACAGGGAAAAAAAGTTAACTCTTCTCAATACTCTGTAATGACCTATATGGCAAAAGAATTTTTAAAAGGGTGGATATATGTGTAACTGATTCACTTTGCTGTACAGTAGAAACTAATATTTTAAATCAACTATACTTTAATAAAAATTAGAAAAAAAAATCCATTGTACAGGTACATCACCGAAGCTGCTGCTTAGGAATCTGAAAAGGAAGCAAGCAACGTGGAGAATGGAATCTGTTGGATGCGGGTGTGTCGGCACCTACTCTGGGCTTTCTGAGGCAGCTATGGCAGCAGTTTAGCAGCAGAATTCAAGCTCCCAGTGTCGGCTGCCAGCTGTGTGAACTCCAGTGTTTGCGTCCCATAGAAGCAGTAGTAGCGTCTTCTCTGGACCAGCTCTACAGTATAATTTGGGTGCACGTCTGACTATGCATGCTCCATATGTAAAGATCTCCAGTTCTCCCAGAGATTCTTTGAATGTTACCTATCCTTTTGGTAAATTCATTTTACGCCCAAGTTAGTTGCTACTGCTTCAACTGCCCAAGTTAGTTACTACTGCTTTAACTAAGAATGCCCACAGTGGGTAGACCTGGGAACAGAACACCGTTCTCTGAGGTTTGAGTCTTCATTATGTGCGGCATGGGCCATCTGATTAGGAGTCAGGTCATAGCTACTATGTCATTGAGTTCTTCCCAGCTACAGAATTGGTAGTACTTGTCAATTTCTGATCTTGTGGGGACATAAAGAAAAATACTGGATACATCTTCTGAGGTTCTTGCCATCTCCTTAGGATTTATTGTGCATGTCTACACTACTTGACTAACAATATTCTCGCTGATCTTAGAGGGAAAAAAAGAGATCTGAAAAACTCTACAAAAGGCTAAAAACCATGCGGGCCTGGAAAGGTGTGTGCCCACTGCCAAGGAGGAGCAAAAATTACAATAACCTAAAAACAGATGTCTTTTTCCACTTTGCCCAAGGTTTTCAGTATCACTGATGATACCTGACCAAATATGAATACATTAAGTCTATGCTCCCACTAGAACCATATACAGTCAATTCTTATTCTTCATGGCAATGTGTTCTTTAAGTTGCCATAAAAAATAAGCAAGCAAATACTGAAGCACTGTATCCAGGGGAAATACAGGATTAAGTTCCTGGGAACTCAGGTCACAACATTTGATCAGTTGATCAACACATAATCTTGTTTTATGTATGTTTCTGTTTATTAACACATCTTATGTAATATACAGATTGGCTTTTTATAAGGACCATTTTTAAAGTCTTTATTGAATTTGTTAAAATATTGCTCTGTTTTATGTTTTGGTTTCTTGGCCCTGAGGCATATGGGATCTTAGCTTTCCGACCAGAGATTGAACATGCATGCTCTGCCTTGGAAGATGAAGTCTTAACCTCTGGACCACCAGGAAAGTCCCCAATATATATTGTTGATTCATTAATATTGAAATCAGGGGCAACAATACTACAATTCATACCTGAAGGAATATTATCTAACACGTGCATTTTCTCCATAAGGCACATCACAGAATTCTTCCACTTAGGAATGAATGCTAGACAGCACATCAGCACTATGTTTTGGGGAACATTTTGAGTAGTGTAATCACCCCCACCAACAACAAAAAAAGGGCACAATAATGAGAAAAACATGGCACTAAATAGACCACGGAAAGAACACTTTGTTTAAAGTATGAGAGCTGAAACAAAAAGGCAGAGTGTCTTTTTGGTTTGGCCTAAGCTGGGACTACGGAGAAGGCAATGGCATCCCACTCCAGTACTCTTGCCTAGAAAATCCCATGGAGGAGCCTGGTAGGCTGCGGTCCATGGGATCGCTAGGAGTTGGACGCGACTGAGCGACTTCACTTTCACTTTTCACTTTCACGCAATGGAGAAGGAAATGGCAACCCACTCCAGTGTTCTTGCCTGGAGAATCCCAGGGATGGCAGAGCCTGGTGGGCTGCTGTCTATGGGGTCGCACAGAGTCGGACACGACTGAAGCAACTTAGCAGCAGTAGCAGCATGCTGGGACTATACATGTTGAGCAACTCAGATTTTCCCTCCTTTGCTTATGCCTGTGAATGATTGTGAAAATGCTGTTGAGTTTTGATTGGGGGACTACAAATAAATTTAAGTAAGTAGGCAAATTCACACATATGGAACTTGCAAATAAAGGAACAACTGTGCTCTGTTCCCAGAAATATTCCTACAAACCATGAATTGCTTTTGAACACTGCTATCCCACATCACCCTTTTGAATTTATGTGTCATGAATCTGTATGAGCAATGTAAATTGCAAAGAGAAAACAATCCCCAGTTTTGAGAAAATTAATTTGGGGTTAAATTTTAATGTGCTAAGAATGATCTGTGGTAATTTCTATATTAGCAATCTGTAAGGGAGGCAAATATTTCTGTAAGATTTCTTGTTCATCATTAGAAAGGAGCTTATTAATAAAGACATCCTACCAGCTTTTCATCTGGATGCTTTCCACTGCCTCTCATATTTTCATTCAATAGATGTTTTGTTTTTAAACATGGCTGCAAATATAATATGTGTATTAGTTAACATTCCTTCTAAACTTCTCCATGAAATTCTCATGTGTATCATTTTAAATGAGTGTACAATATTCCACCGAGCTGTCAAATGTTTTGATGGCTTCCAATCCCTGGGTTGGGAAGATCCCCTGGAGAGAGGAAAGGCTACTCACTCCAGTATTCTGGCCTAGAGAATTCCATGGACGGGTTGCAGAGTCACACACAACTGAACGACTTTCACTTTTTGCTATTTTAAATAGCTCTACAATAAACATCTTTAAAGAAAAGTTTTCATTGTTTTTTAAACATTTTTTTCTGGATGATAAATTCCTCAGGAAATGGGTGAAGAAAGTAAGCATCCTTGATTACTACTAACTATAAACTAACTGAGGACTTCCTCGGTGGCTCAGATGGTAAAGCGTCTGCCTACAATGCGGTAGACCTGGGTTCAATCCCTGGGTCGGGAAGATCCCCTGGAGAAGGACATGGCAACCCATTCCAGTATTCTTGTCTGGAGAATCCCATGGACAGAGAAGCGAGGTGGGCTTCAGCCCATGGGGTCAAAAAGATCCGGACACAACTGAGCGACTTCTCTTTATAAATTAACTAAGTCCCTTCAGAAAGTGATGACAAGTTTTCCTGTTTCCCCAATGGTTCTTCAGCATTGGTTTTCTATTTATTTAAATTTGCTAAATTAATTGCTGTGAAGTTGTATTTCATGATTGTTTTAGTTAGTATTTATGTAATTACTGGTGAGGATAAAGAGCTTTTTCATATACTGATTCAGTCATTCACTTAGTCAATTAACATTTATCAAGTGCCTACCAGGCAACCAAGAGACCCGGTTTACTCAGATACAGTTTCTGCCCTTGGGGAAACTCCCCTCTGCTGGCCTTTACTTTTTTACAAACTGCCTATTAAAATTCAGCTGTCTGATTATCGGAGGCTGTGTCATCTCTTAAACTTTGAATAAGCACTTATCTAAATTCAAACAATAAATCTTTACCTACTATAATGCCAATAGCTTCCCAATTAATTTTTTTTCTTAATTTTGATGGTTAAGTTGAAAACTTTTAACTTTAAATGGCCAGAAATGAATCATAATCAAAATATTTAACAACTGGCAAGATAAAATATTAATATATAATAAGCCAAAAATATTTAACCAAAATATATTTAACATCCCTTTTAGTTGCTGAATTAACTACATCTTAAAATATGCATAAATGATATGTTATACAGAAAATGATTTACCAAAATATTCTAGAAATTTCCAAATCAATTGTTGATTTTTTTCACAAATTGTTGTGGTGATCTTAAGTTGATGTAGCTGTTACTTAGCTAAGTGATGCCCTTGTTCAAACTACAGATCCACATCAATGATGTCACCGTGATACTGGCAGTCACAAAAACTCTGGTGTCTTTGTTGCAGCTAGGCATGCTACAGGCCCTTCACTGCAGGCAGAGAGCTGGATGCCAATGCTTACTGGATGGCCTCTCTGCTCTGCTACCACTGCAACTCCAGGGAGCCCTGGGCCAAAGAGAGGACCTGCCTCTCCTACTGCCCCCCAGACCACCAGCCTCTAGTTGGCACTCTTCCCAGGTCCATTACCACCTCCACAGCCACTGATGGGCAACATTGTTAGGTTCTTATAACCTCAACCAAGGATAAATTCTCTTCACCAACTGATACGAAACACTGCAGCATTTGAACACTCAATGAAGCTCTGCTGTATCAGCTGATGATTAGCCTTAGTTACCCTGTAAGACATATTTTACATGACATGATTATTCAGAAACATAATTCCTGCAGATTTGACACCTGCTTAGATAACAGATCCTAAACATTCCCAAATACTTTAGATGGTCAACTTGGCAGGATATAGGAACACACTGGAATCATCCTTAAATTGTTCCATATTTGAACTCTGCATGCCCTGGCTGAATATCTGACCCAAATGAACCAAGCCCAAAGTCGGCTGATGAGAACATTTAAATGCCAGGAGGCACACTGTGAATACTGAGTTCCTCTTTCTGCAATTAGACAACCAATAGATCCAAATTCTTTAAGGTCGAGTCTCATTGGCTGGGAAGAACTGAGCACAGTGAAAGTTCAGTGACCGAGCAGTTTCTCTCTGCTCTTCCCCAGATGATCTCTCTTCTTTCAGAGAACTTGGAGACAACGAAACGGGATAGCTCTCTGAGAGTAAAACTATTAAGACTGTTAAGAAAAGTCTTCCAAAACTCAGAAATAAGGCAAAATGATTACTGTGTACCCTTCAAAGTCATACAAGAGCATTGTCTAAAAAGCTCATTTGATCACTGTAAGAAGGACAGCTTTTTTTTTTTTTTCTAGTTACTATTGATTAGGGCCTGACTCTGTAAAGCTAGACAGTCATTTGTAGAAAATCGGTAAATTACAAATGGCATTTTTTTCTGGTAGAGATGCACATTAGTTGATTTAAAAAACAACCCCAAAGCTTATGTTTTTATTGCCTATAGGATATTAACCAGTTTTATCTATTTCAACATTCTTTCTCTCATAGACTATACATACTTCTTACATCAATTTTTTCATTCACTCTTTCCTTTAATGAGCTAATTAACTCTTTGACATGTGCTCACTATGCATTTGGATGAGATTCATGTTTTTAATTTTTTCAGAATTGACTTTGACAGTCACAGCTTAATGGGTGCAGCAGAGATTTGCAAAGACATCAACAAAGAGACAGAATTACGTACTTTCAGACAGATCTGACTAGACTGATGGCAGTGACTTGACTGAATTAACATCATTACCTGTCAGTTAGGAAGGGGAAATGGGCAAGCCAGCAGTGGAAGCTTCATAAGTAAACGTCCGTCCATTAAAGCAATGACCAAGGGGATTGTGGTCCACTTGGCAGGTACATGCCTATGTCTTCACTAGGCGATCAGCCTGATGCCACCTACATCCAAACCATATACCGAGCTCCCTTTTCCCCATTTTCATGCTCACTGAGTAACCTCTAGATTGTAAGCAGGTTTCTCAGGCAGGGAACTGACTCACCGGTCAGGCCAACATGAGTAACCCAGCCAGTTTGTAGTTTCGTTTTTCATTGTAGATTAGTAAATTGTCATTGGCATGTGGTTTTAGATTCCAGTTCTTTGAGGAACCTGACAGCGTGTGTCTGTGTTGTGACTTCAGTCAACTCTGGTTCTTCAACTAGATCAAGTTTCTAGGCCTGCAAGCTGTGGCTGACCCCAGAACATGTGATCCCAGCAAGGGAAATGCCAGCTGGCCATAGTTCTGGTGACAGTGCTTCTCAAACTCTCTGTGGTTCTGGACATGTTTTTGGTTCACTTCTTTGTTTTTGATTTTTAATCCCCGTGGACCAATACTTCTATAAAATTTAACAAAAATACATTTCTAGGAAAATGCAATTTTAAAAAAGCCATAAAAATGTAGGCCCATTTAAAAAAAAATCATTAGATTCAGCAGAATCCAAACTGCTCTGCAATACAGAAGTTTCTTTTAAAAGTAGAAAAGTTGCTCAATTTATGTACTTCTCTCAGGTCAAGGGACTTTACTTCATCTGGGAATTTGTTAGAAATTCAAATTCTTGGGCCTCATCCCAGATCTACTGAAGCAGAAACTCTGGGGTGGGGCCCAGCCATCTGTGTTTTAACAAGACCTGAGGTGACTGTGATTTTTTGCTCATTTTTATGAGATTCACTCATCGAGAATGAGTACACATCAGAAACCACAAGCCCAAATGGCAAAGGGGCCAGGCAGGGACAAAGATGCAATTTTGATAAGATGAGGATACTAAGGAAATGGAGAGTCCCTCGCAAACTGTAGTCTCAATGTTCCACATAGGAGCCTTCAAATACACACACACATACACACACACACACACACACACACACACACACAGATACACACCCATCTCTGGCCAAATGAAATTTCTACTGGCAAGTGTCAGACTCCAGTCTATTACTTTTTCTACACGTGGATTTATAGAACTCACCGCCTTGATAAAATGATGAGTTGCTTTTCCCCCAATAATTGTTTATGCTCAAGAGTATTCGATATTAAATCCTACATATACAAAGCCTTATTCTTGAGGTCTTCCCTTGAGATCTATGTTTCCATTTTTAATTCTGGATCACACCATTCTGAACTGTGAGACATTTTAAATCATCCTTGCTATTTTTTGATAGTTTGAAAATTCTCACCAATTAGTTTTAAAATAATTTTGCTATTCCATAAAGTGTCTTGTCATAAAGTAATTAACTATTACTTAACTATTAGTTCACCTGGTGAGGGGTTAAGGAAAAAAGAGGTCTTGGGTTCCCATCCCAGCTCTGCTGCTCAGTAACTCTGTCGCTTTGTGCAAGATATCAGGCCTTGGCCTGTGAAATGGCAACAGCACTGTCTCCCTCACAAGCCTGGTATAAGAAATTAGTAAAACAACATATGCAAATCACCTGTCAATCTGCAGATGATTCAAAACAACACTGCCTTTTCCCTTCTTCCCATTCTCAAACATGGTAGCCCCTCCTCTTTCCTATGTGATTAACAGTTTCCTTTATTTCCCAGAAGAAATAAAGAATCAAACAATCCTGAAAGTGATAAATTTTTCCCTTTGCACTTCTTGCCTATGGCCTAATTATTTTATATACAGAATTTTTACTACAAGTACTTTTGGGTGAGTTGTATTATGTTCATAAACTATGACATATATTTTCTAACTTTTTTTCCTTATTGAAAGTGTCTATGTGTTCAAGAATATACTTTTGAAACGTCCTATATGTCTGAGAAAAATATTTTCCACTGCCAACAAAAATAAAAATAAGTAAATTGGATTATGTCAAAATTTAAAACTTCTGTGCAGTCAAGCCCACAATTAACAGAGTAAAAAGAAAACTCATAAAGTGGAAGAAAATATTTGCAAATCACATAAGGAGTTAATATCCAGAATATATAAAAAAACTCCTACAAATCAATAATAGTAAACAAACAACCCAGTTAAGAAATGGGCAAATGACTTAATATACTTTTCTCCAAAGATACAGAAGTGGTCAGCAAGTACTTGAAAAGATGCTCAGTGACACTAATATGCTTTTGCTTGCGTACTTTTGCTGAGAATATAAAATGATACAGTTATGGAAAACAGTATGGCTGTTTCACAAAAAATTAACAATATATATATCATATGATCCAACAATTCCACTTCTAAGTATATGCCCAAAAATAGGGTCTTGAAGAGATATTAGTATACTCAAACATTATTTACAATGGCCCAAAGCTGGAAGCAAACAAGTGTCTATCAGTAGATGAATGGATAAATAAACTTTGATACCCACATACACACAATGGAATATTATTCAGACTTAGAAAGAAATTCTGATATGCTATAACATGAATAAACTTTGAAGACATTATACTAAGTAAAATAAACCAGTCACAAAAAAATTACTGTGAACAAATATACTGTATATATACTCCAATATGGACTTCCCTGGTAGCTCAGATAGTAAAGAATCTGCCTGCAATACAGGATACCCACGTTGGATCTCTGGGTTAGGCAGATCCCCTGGAGAAGGGAAAGACAATCCATTCCAGTATTCTTGCCTAGAGAATTCCATGGACAGACCATAGCGTTGCAAAGAGTCAGACACGACTGAGCGAGCGACTAACATTTTCCACTTTCCATATTCTTATATGAGGTGCCTAGAATAGTCAAGTTTATACAGACAGAAAGTAGAATTGCTGTTGCCAGGGGCTAGGGGCAGAAAGGAATGGAAAATTACTGTTTAAGGGGTACAGAGTTTCAGTTTTGCAAGATGAAAAGAGTTCTGGAAGTGAATGATGGTTGCACAATGAGAATGTGCTTAAGATCACTGAACTGTACATTTAAAAATGGTTAAGATGGTAAATTTTATGTTATGTGTATTTTACCACAATTTCAAAACAAAAAACCTCAAAAAACCCAAGATGTTTATTTCCCTTTCTCTACCTTTAATTTTGTCATAAATCATAATAATTCCGCCTTACTGTTGGTACCATCTTTGCTTTAGTTCCTTCCAGCTTAGGCCTGGGCTGGGGATGGCCCAAGTCCCAGGAAATAGGCTGTTCAGAGGCTGTGAGCTCAACCAGAGAATGGCCAAACATTAGCTGAGGCAAGGCCAAGCAAAAGCTGATGGGCAGAAATGTGCTGGGAGAGGCAAAGACATTGAGTACCCCTCAAAGAGCCTTGAAGCAAACGCTTGTCAGCTAATTTTCAAGACCAGAAGCATGTAGCAGAGACAGGGGAAAGTCTCAGAAACAGTCTAGTCCTTGAAGATGAATTCTAGAGTAAAGACAGGTTGCCAGAAAGCTGACAAGGCACTGTCAGAGATGGAGATTTTATACACACACTACCCTTCCTCCCCCTTTTTTCCCACCATTTCTCACAGCGGCTGAAGGGTAAATACACAGAATTTTAAGGGTTATCCTAAATAGCAGTCTGGATCACCCTTTCTATTTCATTTTCACCAAATCCTCATGGTATCACAGCTAGGACCTAGAAGGCAGAGTTGACAATGTCTATGTGCTGTAGTGGACTATCAAAGAAAGTAGGAAGAAGTTCCTCAAAAAATTAAAAAGAGGTGCTTCCCTGGTGATACAGTGGTGAAAAATCCACCTGCCAACACAAGGAATGTGGGTTTGATCCCTGGCCTGGGAATATTCCAACCATAAGATGTGCACCCCAACTATTGAGCCCACCTGCTACAGCCACTGAAGCCCATGCATGTAGGGCCCATGCTTCACAACGCAGGAAGTCCAAGTGCCACAGCTAGAGACTAGCCCCCACTCACCACAACTGGAGAAGGCCCATGTGCAGCAGCGAACACCCAGCACAGCCATAGATAAATAATAAATCTTTTTTTAAAAATTAAAAGTAAAACTACCATATGATCCAGCAGTTCCTTCTCTGGGTATCTACCCAAAGGAAACAAAAACATCAACTTGAAAAGATATCTGCATCCCCATGTTCACAGCCGTATTATTTACAAAAGTAAAGACTTTCAAGGAAACAGCCTAAATGTCCATCAATGAAGAGGTAAAGAAAATGTGATACACACACATACAATAGAATATTAGTCAGCCATAAAAAACAATGAGATCTTGCTATTCATGCCAATATGAATGGACTCAGAGGGCATTAGGGTAAGCAAAACAAGTCAGACAGAGAAGGAAAACACAGTATGCTCTCACTTTTAAGTAGAATTGTAAAACAAAAAAAATTCCCCCAAAACATAGATAGAACGGACTGGTGATTGCTGGAGGTGGGGAGGGGGGTTGTGAAATGGGTGAAGATGGTCAAAAGGTACAAACTTTCAGTAACAAGATAAATAAGTTCTGGGATGTAATGTACAGCATTGTGACTAGCATTAACAGTACTGTAATGTATATTTTGAAGTTTCTAAAAAAGATCTTAAAAAGTTCTCATCCCAAGAAAAATAAATTTGTAACTGTATGGTGATGCATGTAAACTAGACTTATCTTAGTGACTCTTTTGCAATATATTCATACACTGAATCATTACACTGTATGGCGTACATTCTAAACCAGTGTGTTATATGTTATTTATGTCTCAATTTAAATAAAATAAGAAGAAAGCAAGGGACAGTGACTTGGCCATAGCAACACTTGTCTGGTAAGTGCTTCCTTGTGGTGGCAGAGGCTGCAGACTTACAGAACTGAAGGACTCTACAATGAAATGAACATTTGTATTCAATGCACTTCCTAACATTTTTTGTTATTGTTGTTATTGGTATTTTTAATTCAGACAAAGAACCTTCCCTGGTCTTTTGTGGCTATTTCGTTTGGCCCATTGGGCTTTTGTTGGAGCTATTATTTTCACAATTTTTTCTCTCTTTTTCTTCTTTACTTCTCCCCTCCCTCACTCTCTTTGGCTGCCATATGTGGGATCCTAGTTACCCAACCAGGAATAGAACCTGTGTCGCCTCCAGTGGAAACATGGAATCCTAACTACTGCACGGCCACAGAAGTCCCTTCTTTTTTAAATGAGTTACCTTTTCAGCTTGGTTTCATGTTACTTTCTTGTATTTTTCACTTTTTATTAAACAGGGATGAGGAAGCAAGGAAAGAACTCTGGGGACAATCTTTCTTCCTGGCCAGATCTGTGGTATTCTTGCCTATACTTACCCCAACACACATCTACGTCAGACCCAGCAAAACCTAAATCCAGGGGCTATTTCTGTCCTTAAAATTATTCATGCAAGTCTTTCAAAAGAACCACTTAGAAAGAAAGAAATTCTCTGTCCTTTCCCGTATAATTTAAATACTTCACAATCATTTGTAAGCAGTAATATTAGCCTCAAAGGTTGGAATAATACCACTCCAAAATTTTCAGAATATGAGATCTGTAAACTAGAATCTGTGGTCTCTAACATAGGTTACCACAGTTCAGAGACAATTCACTTGAGAAACCAGGGCCATAGATGGAAAATAAAATAAATGGAAACAATACCCTGAGAGCAAGAACCTTATACAGAACACTCAGAGTGTTAAATCCATAGTCAGAGAGTCTCTCTCCCTTCATACTGACCTGCCTCCCAACAACTTCATTTCAAGGCGGGACTAGGAAAGAATGTCATTATTATGCAGATATTTCCCATGGTCTTCCTTTAAAACATTATTCCTTCAACACATTGCAGGACATGCAGTTGTTATAAGCTATAAGATACTGGCCTCAAACATGGTAGGGCCAAAGCCATGCTCCGTCTACCTGACCCCAACGAGTTCCATCTAGCCTTTCACCAAAGGAGTTCCCTGCCTCCTCCAAAACCAGATAAACAGGGACCCAAGCAATCTGGTGATAATCTCCTCAGGGAAATACAGACCATATTACAAATAGGCTTATGTCCCTGGAAAGCAAATTTAATCACTCATTTACCCCGCCAGGAACTTTTTCATCAGTTAAACTTCTCAATCCATCTCTCCTTCTTGAAGCGACCATGAGAGTTCTGATTCAACTGCAAACTTGATTCCATCTATAAACCTTGCTCAACAGACATGTCTTAATTCTAACATTATCCTTTTCACATCACAACTTCATTCCCACAAGTCCCCCCTGGAGTTGTGAGTGACATAAGCCTGCCTCCCACGTCTGTCTTCACTCTTATTAGCTCCAGGAGCCATCACTTTTACAGCTGTATGACCTTAGGAAGTCTCTTTCTTCCCAAAGATGATTAAGCCAAGGAAATGTATACATTTCCTAACTATAAATGAATGGTTTGACTCAACTATATCCACTCCAGATAAAGCCTGGCTCTCCAACTCTACTCAGTAAACCCAGAGGTATACAACATTTACTCTTAAATTTCAAAAGGCCAAAGCTTTTCCCTGGCCCGAGGGCTCTTGGTTTATACCCGATGATGTTAACCTTCATTCCTGGAACGCTGCCTCACCAAGAAGAGACCTCACTCCAGTGCCACCACTTGTACATTTCGACATTATTTGCTCAGGTGGCACTAGAGGTAAAGTGCCATGGTGGTAAACCTGCTAACACAAAAGGTGCCAGAGGTGCAGGTTTGATCTCTGGGTCGGGAAGATCCCCTAGAGTAGGAAATGGCAACCCACTCCAGTACTCTTGCCTGGAAAATTCCATGGGCACAGGAGTCTGGTGGACTACAGTCCATGGGGTTGCAGACAGTCAGACACAACTGACCACGAATGCAAAAAAAAAAAAAAAACACAACGCTGTTCCTTATGCTTCTAAAGGTTTCCCCCTTTATCCATTTTGTTGTGATATTCTCAGATATTATTATTCTCCATTTCCTTATAATTTAATATATCATAGTTCTGCCTTATATTTTAATGAACTTTTAAGTACATCTGTTTTGTGCAGATTAATTTTATATCTGTTATGATTGTTATGTTTGGACAATCAACTATCTTTCTTTAGTTCGTCTTGGTTTTGCTATTTCTTATTTATGCTTAATACATGCCATTGGTATTAAACACTATATATATACTTCTTTCTCCTTTCTTTTGAAATATGTTTGTTGGAAAGCATTGAGTAAAATGATTTTCACTTAAACCACATCTGTACACCAACTCACAATCATGACAATCATCAAATTCATTTTTTTGTTGTTTTCTATATATAGCCATATAAGAAACATCATATCCTTAGACTTTTATTGCATAAGCAAAAAAAAAAAAACAAAAAAAAGATTGAGTTACAGGTTTCAGTCCTTACCTGTCTTACTTTATTCTTAGTTTTTAACTGTTACTCTGAAACTTCTGCTTTTTCTGGGGGGTCAGACATGAATTCAAGTCCTACTACTTATCAAAGCAGGGCTTCCCTGGTAGCTCAGCTGGTAAAGAATCTGCCTGCAATGCAGGAGACCCCCTCCCACCCTGGTTCAATTTCTGGGTTGGGAAGATCCTCTGGAGAAGGGATAAGCTACCCACTCCAGTATTCTTGGGCTTCCCTGGTGGCTCAGACAGTAAAGAATCCACCTGCAATGTGGGAGACCTGGGTTCAGTCCCTGAGTAGGTAAGATTCCCTGGAGAAGGGAATGGCTACCCATTCCAGTACTCTAACCTGGAGAATTCCATGGACAGAGGAGCCTGGCGGGCTATAGTCCATGAGGGTCGCAAAGAGTCAGACACAACTGAGCAACTTTCATTTTCACTTATCAAAGCAAGTTCCTTAACCTCTCTGAGACTGTGTTCTCATCTGAAACAAGGAGATTATACCATCAGGGTTTTTGAAGAGTAAATGAAAAAATGTAAAGAACTTGACACATAGTAGTTGCTCCCTAAATACTAGTTCCCTTCTTCCTTTTAAGCTTTAGATCACAATCTTATTCTTAAATGGGATGATGTGGTCAGAAGCACTGATCTCTCCTCAGTTGATGTTTTCAGTCTCCCATCTTTAGTTGATAAGGCCGCTACAATATGAAGTTATTGTTCTGGATCAAAGTGTAAGGTCAGTGATAATTTGGGGTTGGTGGGATATGTGAAAATCTTTCTTTAGCTTTCCCAAATGAATGATATCTTGCCTGGATCATTCTTTTCCATAAAAAGAACTGCAGATGTTGTTTCCTTTCCTTGGGGAGTTCATGGTCTTAATTGTGGCTGCATCTGAAATTATTATTTGAAAGTTATCTGGACTTTCTTTCCAAATGCTTTAAAATTTATTTTTCACTGAAGATTGAAGATATGAATAGTAAATGGCTTAATATCTTTCTCGGGGTATTCATTTTCATTTATAGGCCAAATCAATTCTGAAAATACTTTTACCTTATTGATTCTTCAAAATATATTTATTTTATTGGCTCAAGTATTTACTTATTATTTTTAAGTTGAAATACTATGCGCAATTTTCTAGAAATGAGTTATTTTGATTCATCACTGTCTATGCACATTTATGTAAGCAACCTAATTTTGGAATTCATTTAGTAGTTAATAAGAATACTTCCCTAATTAACTGTTGATATTTACCAGTTAACAATGTATTCTTTACTACTTCTAGACATGTCCTTATTTATAGTATTGCAATTTCACTACAAGGCCTTTGCGTCACTGCTTTGTATCTTCTTTCTTATCATTTACAGCATAGTTGAATCATTTTTGAACTCTGAGACTTTGTTGTTCTGAATCAGACACTTTTAAAGTTTATTGTTTGTTTGTAATTTTGTTCCTTGTGATTGTAACAGTTAAAAATTAATTATTTTGAAAACTCTTCTTTGATTTGTTTTCTGAATACTGAGGTTGTACTATTGAAAGTTTTTCTTTGTGACATTTTCATTGGCATTTTAATGGGTTTGAAATGAAGAAGGCTGTCTGCACTGCCACTTAGGCTACTGTTTTCCAAGAAGTAAAAATATTTCTACTTGTAAACTCTAGCCTTTAAAAGTAAATACAGGAGTACTGTAGATGTTTTTTAAACTGATGATAAGTTATTATCCAATAAGTAATATTCCTCATCTATTTCATATCTTGAGGTTTTATTTTCAAACGAACCTCTGTACAAACAGATAAAAGTATGATTCAAAGAAAACAGAGATGTAAATACAGTCATTAGTTTCCTCTAAGACCCACCTTTAAATAAGTCTCGGCCAATCTAGCACTGAGAGAAGAAACGGACGTGCCTAACCACACAAAGTTCAGAGCGCAGCCTCCATCTGCCCCATGGCAGCAAAGCGGGAATGAGGTCAAGCGGCACAAAGCTCTTCTTTAACAGTCTTTAAGGCAGCTTACCACATCCATCCCTGGAGATGGGACCTAGGGACTCCTCTGTATTTTAGCCTGAGAATAAGTTTTAGCCTTAAGAATAAAAAAGTTATTTATATTTAATCTAACCATTTAACCAAATTTCCAATTCCAAAAGAAATAAAAACTCTTACATACTGAGGAACACATTTTAGAAGAAAGTTCAGTATTTATTTGAAAACCATTTGACAGTATTTTTAGAAGATATAAAATAAGACTTGAACAGAGAGACATGATTCCTGGATGGAAAAAACTGAATATAAAAAAGTTAATCCTTTCCAAATTAATATATAATTTTAATTCTGTCTTAAGCAGAATCTCCGATGACATTTTATATTGAAGCAAAATCGTTTAACCCTTATATGGGAAAAAATGCCAAATAATACCAAGAAATATTTTAAAAGAACAGTAAAATAGGACTCAGTTGCTTTTCTATATATTAAAGCCTAAAATATAACTATCATAATCAAGATAGTATCATATTGATACAGGAATAGAAAACAGACCCAGGAAATATAATACAAGGTACAGAAATTGATAGATGTATATGTGAAACAATATAGGACTAAAGTTGCATTTGAACCCATAAATAAAATAAATGGTGCCATCAGACTGGCTATACATTTGAAAGAACATAAAGTTCTACTCATATATCATACCATGTACAAAATATATTTCAGATGGATTTAATATATATATATTATATAAATAAGTCAATACAAGCATTAGAAGAAGAATTAGAAGGGTACTGGCTTAGACAGAAGAAGCCTTCCAAAGATAGAAACCATAAAGAAAAAGATATATGTGACTAAATATTAAAAAATTTTTGGAAAGCAAAATATAATGTAAACAAAATCAAAGACAAATAATATACTGGGAAATAAACAACTGTATTATATAGAACAAACAAAACATTACTATCATAAATAAACTAAGAGCTCCCAACAAACTGAGGAGTCAAATCATCTTAAAGAGGCATGAGCAAAGGATATGAAATAACAATTCACAGAAGAATGCAAAAGAACAATGAAAAGTGAAAACAGGCTCAACTCACCAATATTCATGGGAATATAAATGAAAATAGAATACCAATTTTCACCCAGAAGAGTAATAATACTCAGTGATGACTAAATACAGAAAAGAAGCATTCTCACACTTGCTAATGGAAACCTGAACTGTTACAACTTTTTGGGAAAGGAATCTGGCAATATACTTTTAAATTGGAGATACATGTGTCCTTTGACTCAGCCCCCTGTTGCTCCCGTCTTGGGATTCAACCAGGGTGAAGAACCACAAGCCAACCAAGGGAGATGTTAATTTTTCTCCACAGGGACAGAGGAGTGAACATGGTGCAATCATTAACATGAGTGAGTGAGAGCCATGCCTATGAGCTGGATGAATGTCTATGACATTTATCATATAAACATAGCTGCATGGTAATGCTTACATTTGAAAAATCCTCAAAGATTGGATATGTGTGCATGAGTGATTGAACTGTATGAAATTGCTGATATTCAACTCTTTTTGATCTAATAAAATGGCAATCTACGTCACAATCTAACATAAGTCTATTACATATTTATGAAATATGAAAAAAATGTGGAATGATATACCCTAGCATTAACACTGGTAACCTGCTGGGGGGAGGGTAAAAGAGGAAAGGAGAAATTAGCTTCCTCATACATCTCTTCACTGTTTTACTTGTTGAAATTTTTGTATATCAAAAATATCTAATAAAGAAAAAACAGGAAAGGAACAAGACTCTCAGGCTGGCTATTACTTGGAAATATATCTATTGGCAGAATCTAGCAATGGTCCATTTAATTTTATCAAATGTAGTGAAAAAACACATTTATTTTCTTGTCTCTTTCAATAAGATGATGCAAAATAAAAACTCAACCAAATATTTGTTAACCAAAACAAATTTCAGAATTTGCAATAAGACTAATAAAAACAAAAATTCAGAGAACACTAAGTGTTAACAAGTGGAGCAAAAGTCACACTTTTACACTGCTAATGAAGAGTGAATCGGTATAATCACTTTCCAATGACTTGGCATTACCTAATAAAGTTGAGCATTGCATATTGTAAGACCTAGCAGCTGAACTCCAAAGTATACGTCCTAGAAAAACTCCTGGGTGAGGACTAAGACACATGTACACAGTGTACTGTGCAGCATTTTCATGAGAGCAAAAAACTGGAAGCAACCCAAATGTCCCAAATGGGTTTAACAGAAAAAGTGTGGGATATTTCATACACAGGAAGAAATACTGATGTACTAATTAATACTAGATAGCAGGGAAAATGAGTGAACTTCAGCTGCATATATCTACCTGCTGCTGCTGCTGCTAAGTCACTTTAGTCGTGTCTGACTCTGTGCGACCCCAGAGACGGCAGCCCACCAGGCTCCCTCATCCCTGGGATTCTCCAGGCAAAAACACTGGAGTGGGTTGCCATTTCCTTCTCCAATGCATGAAAGTGAGAAGTGAAAGTGAAGTCGCTCAGTCGTGTCCAACTCCTAGCGACCCCATGGACTGCAGCCTACTAGGCTCCTCCGTTCATGGGATTTGCCAGGCAACTGGAGTGGGTTGCCATTGCCTTCTCTGATATATCTACCGTCTATGGGGTCGCACAGAGTCGGACATGACTGAAGTGACTTAGCAGCAGCAATGTTGGGTAAAAATCTAAGCCAAAGAAAAAGTATGATTCCATTTCAAAAAGAGGTGACACTAAACAATTTAAGAAAAAGCAGGGGAATGACAGGTAAAAGAAAAATAATCCAGATTATGGCTTTCCAGGAAGAAAGAGAAAGGAGGGGCTGGAAGAAGCAAACGGGAGTCTTTAAAGATAGGGAGAAAAGTCAGGAAACGTATGTATGTTTCACTAATAGTCTTTAATGTGTATATGCATATACCTCCATATATTTTCAGGATGTATGGTATGTTTCATTCACACACACATGTGCACACAGAATCTAGAGCTATGCTTGCCCATGCCTACAAAGCCCATCCTACTACTAGAGAAGTCACTTAATCATCTTACAGGAATGCTTTGCATTGCATATGTTTAATATATAAATGAACAGATATATTTTAGAGTAATACTCAAAAGGAACAGCCCTGGGAGTCATGTTCTTCCAGAGTCAGGGTAAAGTGGAAATTTCTCTTACACAATTTTTGCAGTGCACCAGAAACTGGCGAGACTTTATCAGAAAACCCAAGATAAACACACACACTGACATACAATTTTTCAAATCACCTTGGGAAAACTTTGTTAAATCACAGCAAAAAGCAAAGGGAACATTTCTGGGTAAGAGTTACATGGGTAAAAAAAAAAAAAAAAAAGAAAAAAAAAAAAGAGTTACATGGGTTTTACTTTCACCCTGGGGTAATCCTTTGATTTACTTTCTAATTTAAATTACATGACACCAAAACTCAAGTTTCGGCCAGTAAGATTTTCAAAAGCAGGGGGAAAACATGCCATTTCTCGGCTATGAATCTTGAGGACCCAGGGAACACTGATTTATTGGGAACAGACCAGATGAAGCTCTATTTCCAGATATTACAATGTTGGTCCTGATTCACAGCAGGGGAGCAGCTAAAAGCCTTCTATATAAGGTGATGTTTTACCAGGTGAAGGAAGACAATTAGAAAGGGAGGAAGTCTGTCCTTACTCCCATCCTCCACAGCTGCTGGAAACCAAAACTGTTCCTCTAATTGAATCACTGCGAGTTCTATGCTACTGGCTTCTTTCCTTTCCCAAGGATTATTTTGAATATTTGGACATCTACTTTGTCACTCTGTTCTGTCTATTGCTGTTAGGAGTTTGGTAAATAATATGATTTAGCTAAGATGTTTTACTGACAGGATATCCTGTATCTGGTTAACTAAGGCTAGAGGAAAGAGTGGTTAGACAATCTGAAAGCATGTTATTTTTAAAAGGAAAGGAAAAGACAAAAAAGTCAAAGTGGCTCCAGGCCCTTCACCATCTCAGGTAAACCAAAACAGTATGATACTCAACTACCTCCCCAAACATGACTTATTTACAGATGCGACATTTTTACTTCCTCATGCTAGAAAGTTCCACTTCATGCTCATGACCTGGAAATGCAGGTACAGCATGATCAATGAGGTAAGCAGCTCGAAGTTTTCTCTTTAGCAAGTGAAAAATGGGAAATTAAATTAATTGCTGTGCCTGAATACATTTCCTTCAGCAAAGTTGCACAGATTGCTTTTGTAAAAAATCAGCTTTATTGAAATACAATGCACATAAAAATTTACCCTTTTAAAGTATACAAAATTCAGTGATTTTAGAAAATTAAAAAATTGTGCATCCATCACTACCATCAAATTCCAGAACATTTTCTTCACCCAAAAAACAAAGTCCATAGTTTTTAAACTGTCAATCCCCATTTTTCCCTCCCCCACCCCAGGTCCTGCAACCATGAATCTACTTTCTGTATCTATAGGATTTTCCTGTTCTGGACATTTCGATAAATGGAACCATAGATTACATAGCCTGTTGTGCCTGGTTTCTTTCACTTAGCATAATGATTTCAAGGTTCATCCATATTGTAGTATAAATCAGTACTTCCTTTTTATGGCAAATAATATTCCATAGATATACCATAATTTTATCCATTCATCAGTTGATGGGCATTTGGGTTGCTAATTTATGATAAAGAACAAAAGAAAGTCTAGAAAGCAGAAGGAACTAGCCTTCAGCTCAGATCTAAACTTAAGCCTGGATTTAATAGACAACTACGGTGATACCTGCTTTTACACTCCATTCCTATAAATCATGTTACTCCTAGATTATGTTAGTAGAAATGTCAGCAGTCTTAACATGGGATATAAAATTTTTTCTTACACTATCATTGAGTGAAGAAGAAGGGAAATAGAATTAAAATATAATTGAGTAAACTCCTTTGATAGGTGAGCAGATAAATTGTGGCATACCAATATTCTAGAATATTACTCAGTAATAAAAGGAATAAAATATTGATACATACAGCATGGATGCATCTCCATGTAATTATGTTAGCAAAAGAGGCCAGGCAAAAGTAAATATAATATATATCTACATTTACATAAAACTCTGAAAAATACAAACTCTTCTAGAGTGACAGAAAGCAGATCATTAGCTGCCTGAAGATGGGGAAGGGAAAGGAGAGATTGTTACTGAGCATGAAGAAACTTTTACATTGGTTTGTTCTCTGTTTTGATGGTGGCTATACTTCCATGGATGTATGCAGCCAATATTATTCAACTTTAAATATGTATCATTCATCATATGTCCATTATATTGCATGTCAATTATATTTCAACAGAGCTGTTAAAAAACACTATTTTTTAATAACAGAGTATACCATTCCCACCACCCCAAAAAAGTAGGCTTCCCCAGTGGCTCAGTGGTAAAGAACCTGCCTGCAGTGCAGAAGACACAGGAGACATGAGTTTGATCCCTAGGTTGGGAAGATCCCCTGGAGGAGGGCATGGCAACCCACTCCAGTATTCTTGCCTGGAGAATCCCATGCACTGAGGAGACTGGCAGGTTACAGTCCAAAAGTTTGGAAAAAATTGGACGCAATTGAAGCAACTAAGCATGCACCAAAAAAAGTGAGCATATGGAAAACACTACCTTTATTTTGCAGTTATGGTTTCAGTTAATTCTGTAACAAGTTAAATTACTCTCATTTTACACACAAGGAAATGTGAGAGTGTGAAAGCACAGAAGTTTTCCAAGATGGTCACAGTCAGTACCAGGCTGAGATCTCAGAATCCATGCCCTTTCATTACACCACACTGCCTTTCACTGTTTCTGTTACAGACCCAACTCTGTTCTGGGGTCCTTGGTTCAGGCATTTCCCAAGCCAGGGAGCTTCTGGTCCACAGAACTGTATGCTTTAGGGTAGTACTCCAAATTTGTTTTCTTTTGCCCATCATTTTATCCTGCCACAAATACCTTTCCAATTATGGAGATTTATCCAATTCAATTGATTTACTCATTCTCAGTGGATCAGAATGGTTAATCTGGATTAGATCAAGGCAAGTAATCCTGGTCCCTAGGTCAAAGGAGTGAAAATAATTCATCTGAGATTAAAAGCAAGCTGGACAAAAACGAAAACTGCCTACTCAAACCACCAGAGGTGGATGCTGTATTTCTCGGGGACAGAAGTCCCTCCTTTGATTATGAGAGGCCCAAGAATGTGGACTATTCAGTTTCTCTGAGGCGTCTACTTACTTTTCACCACCTCTTCCTCTAAACCTGAACTTTGAGTTGAGGCTGCCATCCCATATCTGAGCAGGACAAGCACGAGGGTGGCTTCATCACCTCCTTACCTCCTCCTGATCATGTTTTTACCACACAAACAACGGAAGTCTCTCCAAATGCTACCAATCACATCTGGGTCCCTTTGAACATGGACTAGGAAACTGATTAAATACAATTAGTGAAAAAGTGAAAGTTGGTTAAAACAATTTTTTGATAAGACAGCTTAGATTTGGGGGAGAAGAGGGTGTTATTTCTTTCATGTAAGACCTTCACAATGACGATTAACTGTGGCAGATATCTTCTGCTTGCCTCTCCAAACCCATTCTCCATTTGTTCTACCTGGCTCTACACCCTAAGAGACTAAACTGTGGACTCGGCAGCCAGCTTCCTTGTTCATTGTCTTCCAGTTGAGTTTGGTCAACAGTGAGCACAAGCAGATAAGAAGAGAGAGGAGAATTATTTCAGGGTATTTGTTTCCCAGCACCCCTGCTGGCAGGATCATTATAATCAGGCCACAGCCCTTTCCTGGAGGCCACAGTTCCACGCAGGAGGGTCCTCTCTTCCTAGCCCTCATCCCTCCAGGTCTAATGGGGTAAAGGAGCCCTGAGAAGGTACATCCTCCCTTGTGGTTTCCCTAAACTCTGTTTATGTCCTTATAAATATTCTCTTTATTAAGCTCTCCTAAGAAGAATTGATGCTTTTGAACTATGGTGTTAGAGAAGACTCTTGAGAGTCCCTTGGACTGCAAGGAGATCCAACCAGTCCATTCTAAAGGAGATCAACCCTGGGATTTCTTTGGAAGGAATGATGCTGAAGCTGAAACTCCAATACTTTGGCCACCTCATGCGAAGAGTTGACTCCCTGGAAAAGACTCTGATGCTGGGAGGGATTGGGGGCAGGAGGAGAAGGGGACGACAGAGGATGAGATGGCTGGATGGCATCACCGACTTGATGGACGTGAGTTTGAGTGAACTCCGGGAGTTGGTGATGGACAGGGAGGCCTGGCATGCTGCAATTCATGGGGTCACAAAGAGTCGGACACAACTGAGCAACTGAACTATGAAAATTAATTGACTTAAGGATGTCAATTGCTTTCAGTGCAACTGACAGTTTCTGAGGGTTAAGACTATGCTTATTCAGAAAAAGAACTTATTCCAAGTTCTCAGTTTATATGAAAACACTGACATTCATGGGGTTGAAATCAAGCCCAGACAAAAATAAATAACAGCAAGGTGAGATGTGGAGTAGGGTGGTCAAACAGCACCAATTTGCCCTTCCTGCCTTGGCAATTCTGTAAGGCAAAAGTATAGATTTGTAAGAACAGTGACAGCGGTGGATGTATTTCTCAGATTTTTAAAATACGAGAGATGTTTGACATCCAGTTTGCTGTCATGCTTCTTTACACTTACTGATCATACTTCTATGGTGCCTTGACCTTTCTGCATAGGACATTCCACTGAGACTGAGACTTTAAACCACTATTTCTGTTTCAATGGTCAAATATAAAGAAAGATACATTTGTTACAATAAAAACTGCCTAAACAGCAAATCAAGGAAAGAGAACAGATTTCAGAGGTGCCACCTGTTTTCTCTCATTGAGAGATAGTATCATATACAGATACAATCTCAAGTAGACTTTGATTAGAGTTTATATATCAAAGATATGTCTATTAAGGTAAAAGATGGATTTTGATCCTATCTAAGCCCCAAACTAACCTCCCATCCCAAGAACTGCCTCAACTATGTCATAACTAAACAGAATAACTACTTTAAGGTTGATTTTCTTTGATGATGCCAAAATATCATTTAAAATCTGTAAAGCTCTTTTAAGTGAAAAGGATAAAATGTTGAAATATTAATACGATGCTTTGTTCATTTTTGTTTGGTTTGTGTTAGTGTGTGTGTGTTTACCATAGATTAGGACAGGAGATAGAAAAGAGGAACTCACTGGATTAACCTGAGCCAGTGAGGAAAGACCTACCCCTGTATTTATGATGGGTATTTATTAGAACTTAAAGAGTATTTGAAAAGGGATACCAAAAGAAAATCTGGGAATTCTGGCAGCTTTCATTTACTTCTACATAACACCAGATGGTTCTTACAAAGCTCTCAACTCTTATTTTTTAAATGAGTGGTAGCTTCATTCTTTCAGCTTTTCCCTAGCTTAATACAACATATCAATGAATAATACTATCTTGCATTTGTACAGAATTTTAAAATTTACAAAGAACTTTCCTATTCATTATCTCAATTCACCTTTACAGTATTTCACAGAAAATATTAAAACCCCCATTTTGCAGAAGAGGAAACTAAGGCCCCAAAATAATAGGATTCTTTCAGTAGCAACTTGAATTAGGTTAAATAAAAAAATGGGACTATATTGGCTCACTTCAACTGGATGGATGGACTCCAATTCTCACTGGGCTCTCTTTCTTTCCCTTTATCTCTCTGTCTTTCTCTCTTTTGCCTCCCCTCTGTGCATCAGACTTTACTCTCTCAGGAGACTGAAACATGGCCTTAGTGATTCTTACTACCTTGAGGCAGGAAAGGATGGGACCTCTCCTCTCTCAACCGGAGTTGAAAAATTTCAGAGAAAGACTCTACTGACCCTTGCTGGGTTGCATGCCCACCCTTTGAACCAACTCCTCTGACCAGTACAAAACAGGAATAGACACAGCCAGTTAGGGAACTGTGAGCAGGGCATATGGACTGCATCTTGCCCAAGGAGCAGAATCAGAACGACTTCACAACTGGATCTTCAGACTGTAAGCCTAACACCGCCCGCCTTCACTTCTGGCCTCTCACTACGGGGACCCTACCGAGTTCCTTTCTTCCTCACAGTTGCAGTGCAGTCTGCTTCAAGACTTGGAAAAGATCTCAGATTCACGTCCTGTTCCTGTCACTTGTCATCTGTGTTCATGGGCAAGTTACCTAACCTCTGGGAACCACAGCTTCCTTCTTTGTAAAGCAAAGTAAACAATTTCTGCATCACGGGGTCATCCAAAGGATAAAGGGTGACAACATACTCCAGATGACTTTGAAAATGATAAGGAACTACCTTAAGGCTTATTACTTGCATTCAGTATGTAAATCTTACAGAAGCTAAAATTACACAGTAACAGTTTTCAGTCATCATTCTCCCTACCACCAGCCCTCTGTTAGCATCACGTTTGGTTCTGACATTTTCACTCTTTAAGAATCATCAAATGGTGTCTTGAAAAGATTTAGTCCCAAAGAAAAGTTTACAAACAGATGGTTTAATGGCACTCATCGTACCTTCTCAGTACAGATTAACCAAGAGATGGAAAATTTTTGGAAGACACACAAGACCACTATTAAGAGTGGTTATCTCCAAGGAGTGGGGTATAAGTTGGTGTTTGGAAAGAACTTCTCTTTTTTACTTATTCCTGTGTTTACTACTAAAATTTTTAAAAATCTTACACACATATTCCTTTCATAATAAAAAAAACATTGAAAAATTACAAGGTTACTACAGAAATTGAACATAGTTCAATTAGAACAGATTCTAATATAGAATCTGTTAAGAAGCTTTCAATATTTCCTGCTTATTGATCAAACTAATGGATAAGGAAATGGCAACCCACTCCAGTGTTCTTGCCTGGAGAACCCCAGGGACGGGGGAGCCTGGTGGGCTGCCATCTCTGGGGTCGCACAGAGTCGGACACGACTGAAGCGACTTAGCAGCAGCAGCAGCAGATCAAACTAAGTATTTCTGGTTACCACCTATCCAGCAAAGTCAAGTCCACTTCACTAGACTAAAAGCCAGCTCTAATTTCTATGAAAGTACATTTTCCATTCATCATATTGTGAGGAATGCTCATAACCACCTGCTTAGGATATGGGTTTAAATTCTTACACCTTTACACACCAAAACTAAAAGCTACCTTCTTAATATCCAATTATAAAACAGTACATTCAGCTACCTCTGTACTCTGTTACTGCTGTTTATTAACATCAGAGGATGCTAGGCTTCTAGGAACCATTCTATCTTATAGCGGAGGGTTTGTATGATATTTCTAAGGAATTAAAGGTTACATGGCAGCATATGCCAAAACTAAAAGACAGATTTAAATAGCATTTTTAAAAAATGATGCAACAGCTACAAAGCTTGGATGCTGTGCACCAGCTAAGTGCTATACTGGTTGCCTAGTTACATCTCTGCAAAAGGTCAAAAAAGTTGTCTCTAAATCTAGAAGGAATTAAAAACCTTAAAGTTTTACCATTTTACCCCTATGTAGAAATCCCTTAAAATAAATGCCTGTTTCACTTTGATCAGCTGGCAGCACTTGGGAATATCTAAGGAGATGTTTTAATAAAAGACATTTCTATATATAAAATTTGTTACCATGCTCATATTTCATTAAAGCTGCAACATCTGGACTCTTTCTGTTTTGTCATACCCAATTGCAGACCGCTACTACAGGGTATCAAAAAACTTTCCAACTTAGTTGATATAACTTCTATCCCATGAGAAGTGGAAAAAGTCCAGTGTTTTAAATTGTTAAACTTCAAAAAAAATTTTTATTGCAATCAGCTTTGTAAATTATAGGCTGTTTATAATTAAGCAACAAAAATATGTATCTTAATAATAAACAACTAGTGTCTTAACTCTGAATTTCCTGACTGGCTCTGCTGGCAGGCACTTTTAAGTCCAAATATCTTCTCCTAGTAATGGCACAGGACAGGACAACAATTTTGGTTTATAAATCTAAAAACATGGGTATATTAAAATGGATGAGATTTCCTCCAGAATTTGAATAAGGAGAAACAGTCTTTTTTTTTCCTTCCTCTTGAAGTTCAACATTTTTATTTTGAGGTAAAAATTCACAAAACATGAAATTAATCATGGACCACTTTAAAGTGTACAATTCAATGGCATTTAGTACATTTAAGATGTTGCATATCCATCATTTCTATTTAGTTCCAAAACATTCCTATTACCCCCAAAGAAACCCTGCATGCAGAGTAGTTTGGGTCATTTGGATCTCCTATTTACATTGACTCTGTAATTTCTCTTTGGAAAGGAATAAAAGAAGCTGAGTTTAACAAACAGCATAAGGATTTCATCTCCTTTCGTTTCTTCTAGAGTTTGTTTGATTCATGAAACAACCCAGCTGAGATTCAAAACTGAAAAGAGGTTAGTCTTAACAAAATGAAACCAGGATTGAGAGTCCTAGAAGGAAGGAACCCTAAAAAGGGATTGATAAGAATATCAGAGTTAGCTCACAATCTATTCAAGACCTATTCTCATCAGAAACCCAGATCTTACTTCTAAAACAGACAGTGCTCAATCATTTTTTTTTTTTTTTGGAAGAAAAAGAAAAATAAAGAAAGAATTCCTTGTACCTACCAGCTAGAAACATTTAGAAGATAGGAAACAAACACATTAAAAAAAAAAAAAAAGATTACCAGCTCCTGAAAGTCAAATTCTATTCTGGGGAAGGTAATGAATTGCTCTTTTAAGTACACTTACAACCTCTTTGAACCAGTGGCTTAGAGAATAAAAATCTCCAAATAAATGTCAGAGAAATATAATCAATGAGGCTTTAGGGTCTTTAGTATTCCGGATTTCTCAGTCTGACTTTGCTGTGGCTGAGAACAGAGCAGGGCATTATAGAGAAGGGAGGAAAGGCTGAATAAGAGTCTTCAATAAGAGGCACCCACTTACTTACATCATAGACATGCAGGGGTACACAGGTAACACTGGAAAAATGAAAGAGCGGGCTATGAAATCTAACACTTCATAAATTTTGGTTCTTCTAAGATGGCTTGGGACAAACATATGTATGTGGATACAGATTTTTCAAGAGTTAGGTTTCATCCTTATGCTCAACACAAACCCTGGAGGTTACTGTCATTATTTTGTTCAATCAAAATTTCTACTTCCACAATTCATCAGCATGACAATCACTTTCTACCAGAGCTGTTTTTAAACATCTTTGGGCTCAACTGTCCCAAATTGCCCAGAACTCTAGTAGTTTTAGCACTAAAGATCCCAACTCCCCAGTAACCCCTCAGTCTTGGACAAAATCAGGATGGTTTGTTATTCTACAGCTAGCCCTATGTTTGACTTTCAGATTTGTATTGCTGACCTGTCTAGAAGTGGATAGAGAGGGGACTCATTACAAAATTAGCTACAACATTTAAAATCTCCATCAAAAATTTCTGGCTATATCCTACTGCAGAGATGGTTTTAAAAAATAACCCAATGATCCATTTCATTCACTAGGCAAGCAATGGTTTTATGCTTTGTGGGGATGACCTACCTAATGTATGGAAATTAAACCACACTTAGAAATTAGCTAGAATAAATACCACTACAGTAAATTTCTAGAGGAGAGTGAAAGAGTTGGCTTAAAGCTCAACATTCAGAAAACTAAGATCATGGCATCTGGTCCCATCACTTCATGGGAAATAAATGGGGAAACAGTGGAAACAATGTCAGACTTTATTTTTGGGGGCTCCAAAATCACTGCAGATGGTGATTGCAGCCATGAAATTAAAGGACGCCTACTCCTTGGAAGGAAGGTTATGACCAACCTAGATAGCATATTAAAAAGCAGAGATATTACTTTGCCAACAAAGGTCCGTCTAATCAAGGCTATGGTTTGTCTTGTGGTCATGTATGGATGTGAGAGTTGGACTGTGAAGAAAGCTGAGCGCCGAAGAATTGATGCTTTTGAACTGTGGTGTTGGAGAAGACTCCTGAGAGTCCCTTGGGCTGCAAGGAGGTCCAACCAGTCCATCCTAAAGGAGATCAGTCCTGGGTGTTCTTTGGAAGGACTGATGCTAAAGCTGAAACTCCAGTACTTTGGCCACCTCATGCGAAGAGTTGACTCATTGGAAAAGACTCTGATGCTGGGAAGGATTGGGGGCAGGAGGAGAAGGGGATGACAGAGGATGAGATGGCTGGATGGCATCACCGACTCGATGGACGTGAGTTTGAGTGAACTCCGGGAGTTGGTGATGGACAGGGAGGCCTGGCATGCTGCAATTCATGGGGTCGCAAAGAGTCGGACATGACTAAGTGACTGAACTGAACTGAAAATTCTAGAATATTGTTATTTTTCTTCCAATTTCCACAGGTTAGAGCCTAATAAATATAGCATAATGTGACAGGCAGACATAACAGCATAAAATAAAAATCTCACGTTTCTTTGGTGCTATTCAAAGACCTTGGAACTTGCACACTTCAGGCAAACTTTCCAGAGCTGGAGAAAAGCCAAAAGCAGCACAGTCCTCAGAGGCCACACCCACAACACCAGAAAGTCTGGCCAAGGGAGGAGCCACTGGATTTCAACCTGTCCACTTGATCCAACCGCAAATACTCCAAGAAAACTAAAAGCCTTTAGTGCCCGTATCCACAAAACAGGATTTGCAAAGTCAAGACAAGAACTCACTTAATCAACTCGGGAACCCTAAACCTTCTCAACCCTATACAATGAAATGTAAGATAATTCGATCTCTGTTACCCGAAGCATTTCTACCTTTCTGAACAGTTCATCCTTATTACTCTGTAGTAGGCAGAATAATGGGCTTCCCCCAGTGGCTCAGCAGTAAAAAATCTGCCTGCAATGCAGGAGACACAGGAGATGCGGGTTCGATCCCTGGATTGGGAAGATTCCCTGGAGGAAACCATGGCAACCTATTCCAGTATTCTTGCCTGGAGAATCCCATGAACAGAGGAGCCCGGTGGGCTACACATGGACTAACAAAGAGTCAGACACAACTGAGCATGCATGCAGGCAGAATAATAGCCCTCAAATAGGTCCATGCCCTAATTCCTGGAACCTGTGAATATACAACCTTACATGGACAGAGGGACTTTGAAGATACGATTAAATTAAGGACCATGGGATGGGGAGAGTATCTTGAATTACCTAGATATGCCAAATCTTATTACATGGGTCCTTAAAGTCAAAGAACACTTCCTGGCTCAGTTTAGAGGAAGGAATTTGGGTGAAAGACACATGGAGATGCAAGGCTGTTGGCTTTGAAAATGGAGGAAGGGGACTCTAGAATTCTCTCCAGGATTCTTTCTCTCCTTTCCGCGAGAAAGGAACACAGTTCTTTAGACCAGTGAGATCTCTATAGAACCTAGCCTGCAGAACTATAAAATAATATACTTGTACTATTTTAATCCACAAAGTTTGTGATAACTTGTTATAGCAGCAAACAAGAAATGAATACATCTTCATCACTGCTGTTCAATTTGCATAACACTTTAGCAGTATTTTGTTTTAAATCTCAATATTTGACCATTTCTTACCTACTGCTTAATTTGCATCTCTATACAGACATAAAAATTAGATTTGGTACTAGAACAAATATGCTCAAAATCCCTCCAACAGTGCAAAACAATATTTTTTTAAAATGTCTGTTTAGTTTCTTTCTTTAGTTTGTTAGCAGAGATCACTTATATAAGGGGTTTCTTTGCATAACTGTAATTATGTATGAAGCAAAAGTGCTTGTACAGAAGAGTGAAAATGACAAATAACTTCTTTAAAGGTGTGTAAAGACACAGCAGTCCTCAATGTATCCTTAGGGCACTCTGGATACCAGACTGCTGGAAGGTGCCACTGGCCTTTTGTGAGCCAAGGGCAGGATACCAAGGAATACAATGAAGAATTGCCCCATTCAACACACAGCAACTCCCATTGAGAAATCTGCTTGAATTATTTTGAAACATTTAAGTACATTCATTAGTATGAAAGAAATCAACAGCAAATCAGATAAGAGAATGTGAAGTGCTTGTTTTAAAAGTCTTCATTATTAATAGTATTTGGTAGAAAGTAGGGATGGCTCAGCCCTCACCTGAAAGACATTAAATACTTCGAACAAAATCGCATTATGGGGTAGCAAAAGCTATGCATGGTCTTAAAAGCACAAAACACATGTAGAGCTTCCTTCTAATAATCTCTAGACCAGAAATTCTCAATCCTGACTATACATTATAATCACCCGGGAGCTCTTAAAAACTGCAGATATTCAGACCCCTACCCCGAGGGATTCTGATTCAACTGGTCAGTACTTTCAAACACATCCCTGAAGATTCCGATGTGCACCCAGGACTGAGAACCACTGTCCTGTACCATCCACGAGCAGTCCACTGGACACACCCATCTGGATGTGGCCCCTCCACAGATTTGAATCTGTTCCTCTCTTCCTGTATCTGTAGCCCAGTTATCACCACCACTGAATCTCCCAAAAGAGAAACTTGGCAGTTTTTCTAGATGTCCTCCATTCCTTCATCTCTATTCAGCAATTCTTACATATCCAGCCCATCATTCACAACCCAAGATATATACTGGTCTCCCTTGCATGAGGCTTCTCTCTACTTCTTCTCCTAAGAAGGTTCTGACACTAGTAAATACTAAATATTGGCTGAATGAGTAAATGGATGAATGGCTACCTTCACTAAACTAAGGTTAAAAGTAGGTTTTATTTTTTATTTGCATTTTGCTGTAGCCAGTAATAGTTATGTAAATAAACAATCAAAAATCCAATAGCCATATTTAAGCCATTGCCATATGATCCAATGGGGAAAGAAGAGAAGTAGGTAGGGATACAAAGAAACAATACTGGTCATGAGTCACTAACTATGAAAACTGAATGACAGGGATATGGAGGTTCATTATGCTATCCTCTCTATTTGGGTATATGCTTGAAATTTATCATAAGGAAGTTAAATTTTAAAATAGGGGGGAAAGTCCACATCAGGACAAAAGGTGGAACTATGTCTTGGTTGGAGAGGGCAAATACATTATCACCTGCCTCAGCAATATGGTGACCTTAGGGCTTCCCTTGTGGCTCAGCTGGTAAATAATCTGCCTGCAAAGTGGGAGACTTGGGTTCAATCCCTGGGTTGGGAAAATCCCCTGGAGAAAGGAAAGGCTACCCACTCCAGTGCTCTGGCCTCGAGAATTCCATGGATGTATCCATGGTGTTGCAAAGAGACCGACACAACCGAGTAACTTTCACTCTTTTCAAGTCTATAGCTAGATTCACATGACTTTCGTCAGTTTCAAAAGCCAAGTCAGTTTCTTCAAGAAGAAACCCTACCAGTATTAAACAGATCTTTTATTGTTATTGTTGTTGCTGCTGGAAAAGCCCTTATAACATCAAAACCAGTTAAGAACAGGGTTTTCCCTACCCTTCTCCAGTCTAATTTACTCTGACATCTGTCTTTCATTATCCTCAATGGGTGACACCAGTTAATGTTTGGTGCCATAGGGATACATTTTGTTAAGGCAGTCATCTCAAAGTGTCTCCAAATTCAGGTTTGGGCAAAGGTGGGAGAAGGGCAGGGGGAGTTCTAGTGAGAAATCTGATCTTCAATAATCATTAAGGAGAGTCTTTTCTTTCCCTTTTAAATCCCCTTCAGCAATCAACATTGCTAAAGACTATAAATGTTTCTTCTTGATCAACATTTCATGTTAAATGCTTTCACCTATAGGCTTACTTAAGATGTTTTTTTCCTTTTAAAGTTCTTGTTAGATTTAAGATCCTAGAAGAAAATATTTCAGAATTCTTACCTCTTCAATTCCCAAAGCCTGAGGCTCACTGGCAGATCTGGCTGTTGAGAAAACAGAGAGGAAAGTGTTTTATTAAAAAAAGGAGAGACAACATGATACATAAAGTTGAACAAGCAAATAAATGTTTCTGTAAATAGGGTTTGGTGGTGATGGCTAAATAGTTTTGAAGGGCAGGGGGGTTCAAAGGTTTACATTTCTGAGCCAAGAAACATTTTGTTAACTCATTTTCTTTGAAGAAACAGATTTGTGAAAATATGAGTCCCTTTCTTTGTGAACATCCCCAGCCTACAAGAAAACACGAAAGTCAGCCTGGAGAACCTAGGGAAAGCAGAGTTCTTGGTGAGAGGCTGTGTACAGGTGAGATGAAACAAACTTTCCTCCTGACCTAACTCAATTAGCTCCCAGCAGGACCAAAGTGCAGATATGCTCTTTCGTCAGGTATTAGGGACAGAGGTGGGGCTCCATTTGTGTGCATCTAGCCCTTTAAGAGAGTAGACTGAATAAGTTTATGGTTAAAAAACATCTTTAGCATCCAAAGCAAAAGGCTATTTGGAAGTAGAAACACGGACTTCCCTAGTGGTCCAGTGATTAAGAATCTGCCTTCTAACACAGGGAACGCCAGTATGATCCCTGGTCCAGGAAGATCCCACATGCTGCATAGCAATTAAGCCTGTGAGCCACAACTATTGAGCCTGTGCTCTGGAGACCCGGAACCACACTACTGAGCCCGCACACCTAGAGCCTGTGCTCCGCAACAAGAGAAGCCACCGTGGTGAGAAGCCCACTCAGGGCAACTAGAGAAAGCCCATGCACAACAATGAAGACAAAGCACAGCCAAAATAATAATAAATAAAGAGGTAGAAGTACCTATACTCCTAGCCACTAATGACCTTTGAAGATGTTCAGCAGAGTTGGCCTAATTTTGCCGAGTCCGAGTGTGGTTCATATCAGAGAAAGATCCCATGTAGAGGAGCTTCTTTACTTCTGAAAAGATATCGAGCAGTCAGCTCAAAGGGAACTACCTAAGCCTTAAGGAATGCTCTATCATTCCTATTTTGTTATGTCTCAGAATTAAGACGTATTTGGCATCTAGAGTATTATGACTGAGGGTGGAAATCACTTTCACATTGGGTCCTAAGACCAAATGAACATCAGTGTCTCTAGAGATTGCCCACTGTTTGAGACTGACATGTGTGCTAAAATCTCAGCTCAAGTGCTCATATTCCCAGATGACTATAAGGGACCATATGTTTTTAAATGAGCCAACGTTATTTAGAAAACTATTATTTCATGATTAATGACACCAAAGGAAACAAAAACAAGCCAAGGGCAAAAAACAACCTATTTCCAGAGAATAAACCCTAGGGACAACAATGATTAGTGGGACTTGCAAAATTAGCCTTGAAGGGAGCTCTTCGTGTAGCACTCTCATAAGCTATTGTGAAGTGAAAGTCACTCAGTCGAGTCCGACTCTTTGTGACCCCATGGATTATACAGTCCATGGAATTCTCTAGGCCAGAATACTGGCGTGGGTAGCCTTTCCCCCTCCAGGGGATCTTCCCGGATTGCAGGCAGATTCTTTACCAGCTGAGCCACAAGGCAAGCCTATACGCTACTGGGGGAGCATAAACTGGCACAATCTCTCTGGAAAGTAGTTGGGCACAATATTAAGATCTCAAATATGTTCTCAGCCATTGTCTTAATGAGGTCACTCCTTAATGTGATCCCCCAAATGCTAAATATACACAATTATTACCAAGGTGTTAGAAATAGCCTAAATATTAATAATACAAGCTATTAAGTAAAACAAAAAAACTACACACAATGGAACTTGGAAAGGATAAATACAAAAGATTTAAATGCTGAGGAAAATACACACGAAATAAACTTATGTGAAAAGAATACAAAATTATATATATAGTATGAACTCAGTTAATTTTCTAATATATTATATATACATTTTCTAATATTTTCTTTAATATTTTTCATATATAAGTCTCCTAGTATAACATATATAATATTTCCTAGTAAATATTATACATAACATCTTTCTGATACATATTTTTCTAGAAAAAGATTGGAAGGATCACATCAAAATGTTAACAGTGTATTGTCCTCCTTTATGCCCAGAAAATGTAAGTACTAGAAATTGCTAGATATGATTCAATATCTGCTTTCCTCCATTCTAAGCTAGACACATTTAAGACAACAGTAAGTGCTTTTCCCATCTTCTCTTGTGGCTAGGTATGTGGTCATGTGACAAAGTTCAAGGGGAAGGCTGCAAAAGTGATCCATGCAACTTCTGGGTCATGCCCTCCCCTTTCCAACTTCCTTCCTTCCTACTGGTTACAGTGAGGTTTTTATGGCAAGAAGCCACGTTAGACCACAAAGCAAGGAAAACATGGTAGGAATGATGTAACAGTATGACAGAAGGAGCCTGGGTCCCTGGGAGATCTTGTCAAGGAGAGTTACCTTACCAGCCCTGGACCACACACTTCTGGACTGTTATGTGAAAGACAAATAACTTCTAACTTTTGTCAGTCACTGTGAAATCAGGTCTCTGTCACATGTAGTTCAACCAACAACTTGATTAATGGAAAGGGTCAGTCTTAGGTTATTTTTTACACTTTAAGTATTTTCGGAATTTTCAGTGAATTCCATTCATCATCCGAAAAAAAGTTTAAGCATTGTTTACTAATCTTAAAAAAAATTAAGACAGCCTAGAATGAAGTTTGGATAACACGTGCCTTCTTCCTATATATGAAAAGAGAAATGAAATCTACAGTTTTGAGGAATAGTTATTACACCATATGCCAGGGAAAAAAATACACAAACTCCCTGCCTCTGTGTCACCCTTCAATCACACCCCATGGCACTTCATTTCAAGCTTTTTAAAAAATAGTTTTAATAAAGAAAAGTTCTAGAAATAAAGTCTGCATAAGGAATACTCTAAAAAACCTCTGTGCTGTGCTTAGTCACTCAGTCGTGTCCGACTCTTTGAGACCCCCTGGACTGTAGCCCGCCAGGCTCCTCTGTCCAAGGGGATTCTCCAGGCAAGAATACTGGAGTGGGGTTCCATGCCCCTCCTCCAGGGGATCTTCCCAACCCAGGGATCGAACCCAAGTTAAAAAAAACCAAATCTCTAGATCAATGTATTATACTTTTCCATTTAAAAGGATGCTGAAGCTTCTTAAATTTTAAAATATTCTTGAAAACCAGTATTGTATGTGTACCAACTTATACCCTTAATTTACAGTGTTGTTTGTTCTCCATATAGAATCATAATGAATCATTCCTCAGTAATCCCACTTTGTTGACTGTCCATCAAAAAAACAAAAAAACCATGCATGCTAATTTTACTTTCCCCTGGAGGAGTAAAAGTTTTAGCAGAGTTCACACAACCTCCTTGGTCACCTTTGTGACCCAGAGGCCTGTATTATAAGATGACTGTACAAGACAAAGGAGTATTATTCCCTCCATAAAATAGAGAAAAGAGACCTGGTCTACTTGGGGACTGGATCTGAAACAATGGCCTCACTAAAACCCATCTCTAACTGTATCAGAATAATGCACTAAGGATCCTTTAAATCTGTAATAATATTATGCCAGTGGCATTTGGCACCTTTCAGAGGCTCATTAAAGCCCTGTACATCTGCACACCAGACACTTCCCTGGTAGACCTTAGAGACTTACATGTAATTCTATAGCAGATAAGGGACCTATTTCCCCCATCTTCCCAAGAGTATGCCAAATGGTCCTTTTCTCCCTTGTGAATCATAACACCTAACACTAGTATGATTAACTTATATTCAATAACAAAGGGAGGATTCCAGAGTTTCTTCACTTCCCTCTCAGGATGACTGAGCCAGCATGTTCTCAAGAAACCCTTAAACTCTCTCTTGCAATAGTCAAATTGAAGCTGATAGTCAAAGCTCTGAATTCTCAGTTTCTCTCCCCCTCTTCCCTTTACAGGAACATAAGCAACCCAACTCCACAGGCCTGATAACCATGGTAACAACATGCGCTGTGATTATGAGTGTGTTTGTTTTTTAAAATGACTCACAGATTGTTCCTCTAGAAGCCCCAGACAAGCAGGTTTCTGGCTGGTTTATAAAATCTATCCAAAGTTTCTTACAAATTTCTTGCTCTTTGTAGCACACCTGGTGTGATGGAGAGAGAGTCATCAAATCAATATGTCCTTTTCTTTAAGGATGAAAAGAAATCCCTCTTGGTTCCTTAAACACTCCAAGATTAATCAATTTAAAATTCGGGTTAATAATGAAATTAATTTGAGTTTGTACACTGGAGATAATGAATTTGTTCCTAATTTAAATAATTAAGATATTTCATAATGCAGTTTTAGAGATCCAAATGTAATAATCAGATGAAAAAATCAGTAGTAAAAATATCAAATAAAATAGGTTACATCTGTGTGTACATGTAAAATGCTTTAAAAGAATAAATGTCTTTTTTTATTAAAATGAATTTTCTTTTCCTTAACACTGTCTAATCATAACAATGTAACTTGATTCTAGGGTAAATGTAAGTCTTAGTACTGAGACGTTTTTAAACCAAGGTCTAAAATAAAGGTTCATTTTTAAAAAGCGAATATGAGAGAGTCCAACATTTGGAAGAACTGTAGACTACTTCCATTTATCAATACATGTTATTTAAGACCCTCTATGTACTCAGCACCATTGTTTATAACTGAACATTGCAATAGAGCTTAGGGAAGACTATTTTCCTACTGGAGACAAAGGCCACAGGCATGGTTTAGTCCCTTATCTTCTCTCAGAAGATCCTCTGTGTCACAAAGCACCATTCTGGATGAACTTTAAGTCAGAGGAACCATGACCCAGTGATCACATTGGATCTAGAATTCACAGTCCTGACTTGGGCATCACAGGTGACTCTCTTCAAAGAAAAACAGATGTTGGTAAGATGTTGGTATACTGATTTTCCTCTGTTTGAAATGGAAATAAACCCTATTTTAAGAGAGATTTAAATAAATTATATATATATATCTATTTAAATTAAAATGTGAAGTATCCTAAGGCTTACTTATGGTATAATTTACCACACACACACACCATAGTCATTAAAAATTAATTTCTCCAAAGTGCTACATATTTTATGTACTGTTACCAATAATATTTTTTTCTCTAGAGTTTGAAGGGATAACCCGACTGTACTGGTTAGGATAGGTTAGGTTATACTGTCATAACTAACAACCCCCAAATCCTTTAAGAAAGAAAAACTCATTTCTCCTCTCTCTACACGTCCATGGTAGGTCAGTGGAGAGACCATTTCTGTTGTCTTTATTCTAAAAACCAGGCTGAAGGGCTCAGCCACTGTTTTTGTGCTTCTACCACTGTCAATTGCCAAGGAATGTACTCACATCCTGGTTCTTCTAAGCTTTTTCCTAGAGGTGACAAACATCACTTCTGCTCACGTGTCACTGGCCAGTGCAAGACACATGGCTACATTGAACTAACGTAGACAGAGATGTGTGTCTATTGTAAGTTGGGAAGGAAAACTGGAAATATTTATGAGTAAGCACATGCATTGGTGAACAAATAACGCAAGCTTGAGACCATCACTTAGAGTCAAAACACTAACATCTGACTATGCCAGGGAAGAAGGCTTCCTTGGGTGATTCTTTACTCTAAGTTCTGAGCACCTGTGGCTCTTACTGGATCATAATTGTTTCTGCTAAAACCTGCCAAGAACCCCAAAGCTAGAATAAAAGATACTCGCCTCCATCTTTGTGGTAACAATAATAATAAAATAATAGTTTTATTACTGTGGTAACAGTAATAAAAATAACAATAATAATAGCTACAGTTCTGAATAGTTAATTACTGTTTGTCAGGCACTATGTTAAATAAATGTTTTACACACTATATAATCTTCTCCTGACAATTTTGTAAAGTAGGTATTGTCATTATATCCCAGTTTATAGATAATGAAACAGAGGCACAAATAGTATAAGGAACTTGTCCAAGATATTCTGATTCCAAACCAATATTCTTTAACTATTATGATCTCCTGTGAATTAAGCCTTAGAATATTATTTTCTACACTATAGTATTTTGGGATTATTTTAAAACATAATAAAAAATCTTTTTTCTTTTTTTTTTTTGCTTAGAAATTTTCACTTTTTTTTTTTTACTCAAATTTTTTACACAATATTTCAAATTTTTGTTAGCTTAATTAAAAGAAAATCTTGGGGCTGCTCGATAATCAAGTTTCTGCCCCCAAAGGAAAATATCATAATAAAACTATTAGTGAAATTAATGCTTATATACAGTAATGGTCTCTAAACACAACCACAATTCATGAAGTTTAAAAAATCTCAAAGGATCAGTTCAATTCTCCATCAAAGACTCTAAAATGACAGTTAATTTATTTTTCGTGTTTAAATTTTTTCACAATTTTTCTCATATGGCTCTGGACAGATCAGATAAATACCCTTCTTAAACACAGCTCTGTTGGCAAAGCCTAGAAATTAACATTTACTTTCCTGTTTAAAAATGCAAATAGAAGAGCAGGAAGCATTCAATCATTTATTACAGAGAAGATATTCCCACCATGGACACTGACCTGTTACAATGATAACGCACAGAAAAACACCTAGGGGCAAGCCGTCAAAACACTGTGGTAGCAACTCCACTGCAATTTCTCTTTTCACTGTTGTCGTCCTTCAAACCCTGCCTCTGAAATGAAATCTCATGTGGGAAGTGAAGAAACCATGAAGAAAACGCAGTAATAATCGAACTGCATGTTGACTCTGGAGTTGGAAAGTGAAAACCCACTTTCAAAATAACTCATAATTAGAAATGTCAGAGATTATTCTTTCTCCCCTTACACACGCCATCATCAACAAAATGCATGGCTCTCTAGAGAAAACACGGTTTTCATTTAAGTCTGAAAGACAACATACACAGAACCCTTGGCCTCTTTTGGTCATTTCTTGGTCCAGGGTGGATTTTCTTTAGATCAAATTCATTATAATGACCAGTCAGCAGCACTCAATTTAATTATATATATATATATATATATATATATAAAATTACAATGCAGAAATGCAGGACTGGTTGTCTAAACTAAATGCCATTCTTAATGCTTACCAGGACCTGTTGTAATTTCTTCTGGAATCATTTGTTTCAAAGGTGATTTTTTGCTTAGTCTCACAGCAGCCATTTTGTATTTTCTTTCAGGACTCTTTCTCTAATCTACCTAGATCATCACTATCAACAAAAATCAGCTTTTCATTTGTGTATACGTGTGTATGTGTTTGTTTTTCTGAAAAGAGGATGCATGGAAACACAGTTCAACTCAAAGTTGTGTGATCTTGATAATTTTGACCTTTTTGAGCCTTGATATCTTCATGTACAGGATGGAATTAATATAGCGGCAGACTCTGTTGACTGCCCACTCGATAATCATTCACCCTTCATCCTTGTTAACTGAGTCAGATCTTTTGTCTGGGGTCTGGAGACCATGCTCTTCAGAAAGGCAGGGCTGTGCCATGGCCTCACAAGAAAACAAATGAGCCAATTTCAGCAGTTCTGTTGGCCTTGCTACTAATAGGGAAGGCACAGTGAGTTGTGAAGGTGAATTCTGCTGTGGGCAGCTTTTCTGTAACATTAAGAAGAGGTATATGGGGACTTCACTGTGCCTCTAGTGAAATTGAAATCAGCCTATAACTCTGAGATTGTAGTGAGAGCCATCTCAGCACAGTGAAGAGAGCTGGCCTCAGAAGACAAACCAACCTGCTCAGGATGTCAGAATACGAGGAGAGAAAGATTTAAGGTTGCTAGGAACACTGTCCAGCTAGAATTAACACTGGAGTCACCCTCCTTTCAGGAGGTCCTCAATAAATGTCCTATTGTTCACAGCGTTTTGGTAGGATATTCTTTCACCAGCATCCAAAAGTATCCTGATTGAAAAATATTGTTCTCATCTCATAGGATTACTTTAAAAGCTAATGGAGACATAGAAAACAAATTTAAGGTTACCAAAGGGGAAAGGAGGCGGGGGAGGGATAAATTAGGAGTTTGGGATGAACAGGTCTATGCTACTGTATAAAAATAAACAAGGTCCTACTGTATAGCACAGGGAACTATAATAAACCATAATGAAAAAGAATATGAAATATATATATGTATATCTCAATCACTTTGCTGTACACCAGAAACTAACACAATACTGTAAATCAACTATACTTCAACTTAAAGAAAAAGCTAATGGAAAACAGTAACATATATAAAGTCTCCAGCACACAGAAGCTCAAACAGAATGCTCAACAAATGCTAGTTCTCGACTTGATTCTTGAAACACACTGATCTTCACTCATCCGGACATGAGTAGTAGTCTTCCTGACTACTCTGACTACTAAATCACTTTGGTCTAAATACAATCTCACCCACATATGCTCAACAGAGAAGCCAAATGTTCTGCATTTGTAGTCCACCTAGTTCAACTGGAAAGCTGCTTTCAGCAGAGGAAAGACATTCTATAGATTCTTGCACAGGTGTGTGTGAAAAGGGCCACACTTCAGCTGGAAGTCCACCTCACCCTTATTTCAGAAAGATACCTGTACTTTCTGCTTGGGAACTCTCTCCCCAAAGCTGCTTACGTGGCTTACTCTTCACCATAATACAGGTCTCATTCAAATGTCATCTCAGAGAGGCCTTCAGGGATTACCCAACAAAAGTAAAATCGCCATGACTACACCATCATACGCACAATCTCTATCATTTAGTCTATTTCTATTTTAATCCACCTCAGCACTTATCACTGCCTGGTATTTTCTTGTATTGTAATTTGTTTTTGTCAGTGGAGTCCAATCCTGGCTGATTCTGATTTAATTAGTCTGGGTTGAGGTTGGGCCACAGGTATTTTTTTCAAAGTACCTCTCAATGATTTCTAATGTGCAGCCAGATCTGAAAATCGCTGATTTGCATGTTTCCTGGGTTTCTTCCGACACTACAGTGTAAATTCCAACAAAACAAAGAACTGGCTTGTTTTGTTCATCCAAGTATCCTTGGCCCTCAAAGGACACACTGCAAACATTCAGTTAAGACTTGTGGACAGACTGACTAACTATATTGTAATTTCATCAGTATTTGTCTGTTTCCCCAGTAGTTTATGAGCTCCTAGAATATCTAGCCCACTCTGCATCAAAAAGTAAGTGACCCATGAAAGTTCTTTAAACAAATGATAAACTGTATTTGTGAACCCAAAGGCTTTCACTAAAAAAAGAGGCAAAAACCTCACCAAACCCACAAATACATATGAGCTGATGAATGTGTTAATTAACTGGGAGGAATACTCTTACAGTATATATGTATATCCAATCACCATGATGAACACTTTAAATATCTTATAATTTTCTTTGACAATTACACTTCATTAAAACTGAAATTAAAACCAAACAAAAACCCAAGCTGTATTCATGTGCTGTAAGGAAGACAAAGATGAAACTGGGTGTGGCTGCTATCCTCAAAGAGCTTGCTAAAGAAAAAAGAAAAATAGACTGCCATTGCCATTATATACACTAGAATGCACTAACTGCTGAGAGAAAAGAACAAAAGACTTCAGGGGAAGTAAAGGCTGCTTTTTATTGGGGAAGGAAGAAACCAAGGAAACTTCATGGAAGAAGTAGCATTTGAAATGAGTCTTACAGGATGAAAGGAATTTGGTGAGGCAGAGAAGCAAAACTATAGAGGTGAAGTGTAGAAGGAGAAACAGGAAAGTTCTTCTAGGGAGAGGCAAGAAAACAACCAACCAGCCCATCTGGAGGTCAGGAGAACCAGAACTAAGACACCAACTGTCAACATGAGAAAGAGCAAATAGTATCAAGATATGTTTCCAATGACAATGCAAAGGTCTGAGCGACTGACTCCAACTTGATTGGCGAGGAAAATAATGGAATTGAGTTTTCCTAATTGAGGGACTAAGAGAATGGGGTGTCATTAATAGTCATGGAATCAGGTGAAGAACTGGTTCTGAGTGGGGAAAGGCAATGGCAAACACAAATTCTGGTCTCAGTTTCAGTGGGTTGCGTGTTCTGGCAAGCTCATGAAGTGCTTGATGTGCAAATTTACAGTAAGTTAGAGATCAGGATGCAGAATTAGATTTGGAAGTGCTCTCCACCCCTGTGACAGTGACAGAGATCTTAGAAAAGGATTTGATAAAGGAAGAGGGAGAAATTAAGTGGCAGAAGAATCAAATCTTGAGAACACTCATATTTGAGGTGCAGAACTTGGAGTTAATGGCAAAGTTGGGAACCTTCAGATAGGCATGAAGGGTGGTAGAATATACCACCCCAAAATACATCTCTTTGGCATAAGAATTATTTTGAGCAGATTATTTTGGGAAATAGGAGAAATTATGAAAACAGACTAGAAGTTACATTTTTGTAAGGGAAATTTACATTTATAAAGGAAATCTTCATTTCTAAGACTGCCTCCCTCTCTGGTCCTAGGAAAGAAAGATAATTAACTTGATAGAGACTCTAGTCAAAGGACCAGCACCAACTTAAATATGCGTATCAACTTTTAACTCTTATTTACCTCAATTTTCCTGGCCACCTCCCCACAACTGACCTCCTCCACTCTCCCTCTCAATTTTGTCTTTAGCTCAAGGTGGTATTCAGGCCTGAGTTCTAAATCGCTTCTGAGAGCTACTCATTCTTCCTTAGTACCTCCCAGGTATAGATGAGGTATTCAAGTTAATAAACGTCTGTTTCTTTTCCTTATCAACCTTTGGTTACAGGTTTCCTAGAACTGAGAAGGGCCAAGGGAAAACTATTTTTCTTCCCCTACAGGTAGGAAGAAAACAAAGTTAGCAAAGGTTACCAAAGTCAAAGGGAAGCTTTGTTGGCAACAGGTTTATTTAAATTTTATAGTGTAAACTGACTTCCCTGGTGGCTCAGACAGTAAAGCGTCTGTCTACAATGAGGGAGACCCAGATTCAATCCCTGGGTGGGGAAGATCTCCTGGAGTAGGAAATAGCAACCCACTCCAGTATTCTTGCCTGGGAAATCCCATGGACGGAGGAGCCTGGGGACCCCCCTACAGTTCATGGGGTTGCAAAGAGTCGGACACAATTAAGCGACTTCACTTCCATGGAGGAGCCTGGGGACCCCCCTACAGTTCATGGGGTTGCAAAGAGTCGGACATGACTAAGCGACTTCACTTTCACTTTATAGTGTAAACTAAGCAAGTTTCAATGATCAATGCAAAGAAATAGAGGAAAACAATAGAATGAGAAAGACTATCTCATCAAGAAAATTACCAAGGGAATATTTCCTGCAAATATGGGCTCAATAAAGGACAGAAATGGTATGGACATAACAGAAGCAGAAGATATTAAGCAGAGGTGGCAAGAATATACAGAAGAACTATACAAAAAAGATCTTCATGACCCAGATAATCACAATGGTGTGATCGCTCACCTAGAGCCAGACACCCTGAAATATGAAGTCAAGTGGGCCTTAGGAAGCATCACTACAAACAAAGCTAGGGGACGTGATAGAATTCCAGTTGAGTTATTTCAAATCCTGAAAGACGATGCTGTGAAAGTGCTGCACTCAATATGCTAGCAAGTCTGGAAAACTCAGCAGTGGCCACAGGACTGGAAAAGGTCAGTTTCCATTCCAATCCCAAAGAAAGGCAATGCCAAAGAATGCTCAAACTACCGCACAATTGCACTCACTTCACACGCTGTTGGCTCAAACCGTAAAGTGTCTGTCTACAATGAGGGAGACCCGGGTTCGATCCCTGGGTGGGGAAGATCTCCTGGAGAAAGAAATAGCAACCCACTCCAGTATTCTTGCCTGGAAAATCCCATGGACAGAGGAGCCTGATAGGCTACAGTCCATGGAGTCGCAAAGAGTCGGACACGACTGAGCGACTTCACTTTCACCTTCACCACACAATTGCACTCACTTCACACACTAGCAAAGTAACGCTCAAAATTCTCCAAGCCAGGCTTCAACCGTGAACTTTCAGATGTTCAAGCTGGATTTACAAAAGGCAGAGGAACCAGAGATCAAATTGCCAAAATTCGCTGGATCATCAAAAAAGCAAGAGAGTTCCAGAAAAACATCTACTTCTGCTTTATTGACTATGCAAAAGCCTTTGACTGTGTGGATCACAATAAACTGTGGAAAGTTCTGAAAGAGATGGGAATACCAGACAACCTGACCTGCCTCTTGATAAACCTATATGCAGGTCAGGAAGCAACAGTTAGCACTGGACATGGAACAACAGACTGGTTCCAAATAGGAAAAGGAGTATATATATATATCAAGGCTGTATATTGTCACCCTGCTTATTTAACTTATATGCAGAGTACATCATGAGAAACGCTGGGCTGGATGAAGCACAAGCTGGAATCAAAATTGCTGGGAGAAATATCAATAACCTCAGATATGCAGATGATACCACCCTTATGGCAGAAAGTGAAGAAGAACTAAAGAACCTCTTGATGAAGGTGAAAGAGGAGAGTGAAAAAGTTGGCTTAAAACTCAACATTCAGAAAATTAAGATCATGGCATCCGGTCCCATCACTTCATGGGAAATAGATGGGGAAACAGTGGAAACAGTGTCAGACTTTATTTTGGGGGGTTCCAAAATCACTGCAGATGGTGACTGCAGTCTTGAATTAAAAGACGCTTGCTCCTTGGAAGAAAAGTTATGACCAACCTAGACAGCATATTAAAAGCAGAGACATTACTTTGCCAACAAAGGTCCATCTAGTCAAGGCTATGTTTTTTTTCAGTAGTCATGTGTGGATGTGAGAGTTGGACTATAAAGAAAGCTTAGCACCAAAGAATTGATGCTTTTAAACTGTGGTGTTGGAGAAGATTCTTAAGAGTCCCTTGGACTGCAAGGAAACCCAACCAGTCCATCTTAAAGGAGATCAATCCTGAGTATACACTGGAAAGACTGATATTGAAGCTGAAACTCCAATACTTTGGCCACCTGAAGCTAAGCACTGACTCACTAGAAAAGACCCTGATGCTGGGAAAGATTGAAGGCAGGAGGAGAAGGGAATGACAGAGGATGAGATGGTTGGATGGCATCACTGACTCAATGGACATGGGTTTGGGTAAACTCTGAGAGTCGGTGATGGACAGGGAAGCCTGGTGTGCTGAGTCCATGGGGTCGCAAACAGTCGGACATTACTGAGCGACTGAACTGAACTGAAACAAGTTTGCAGGCTGAGGAAAGGGTCAATAAAAGGAAGAAACCAAATATGTAGGAAGGAGATAGAATTATCATCAGAATATAGCCCCCTAGAAAGTAAAAAGAAATGAACTGACACGTTCCAAGTAAAGAGTTGACTTTGGGATTGAAAGAAAGCCTGTGCTAATACAACCTAGGAAGGGAGGAGAAGAAAATGAAGGGAGACATGAGACATTTTGAGGTGGTAAAGAATGAGGTTGAAGAATTCCATAATACATGCTGCGGCTGCTGCTAAGTCGCTTCAGTAGTGTCCAACTCTGTGCGACCCCATAGACAGCAGCCCACCAGGCTCCGCCATCCCTGGGATTCTCCAGGAAGAACACTGGAGTGGGTTGCCATTTCCTTCTCCAATGCATGAAAGTGACAAGTGAAAGCAAAGTCGCTCAGTCGTGTCTGACCCTCAGTGACCCCATCCATGGCTCCTCTGTCCATGGGATTTTCCAGGCAAGAGTACTGGAGTGGGGTGCCATTGCCTTCTCCGTAATACATACATTCTGTGAAAAACAAAAAGTGACCTGCAATGAAAAGGGGAAATGGGGGGTTGGATTTCATTGTTTTCATTGAAAATGCAGAGTGGAGTAAAAAGTGAAATAAAAAAGAAAAGGATTTCCCAAAAACAGCAAAGTCCTTGCTGGTGTTGCAAGGACTCTGAAGTGAAGCCATCACCTCGGTTTCCAAACCCTCTCCTTCAGTTCTATTGCCGGGTGACTGGGGCAGAGGATCATGGGAAAGTATGACCCTGACAACCAGGCTGACAAGGGGATAAATGGAAGGCCAAAGAAATGGGGAGGAAGGGTCAACTACCCAGTGTTTCTAAATCTTTCAAACATTAAGAGCTGACCGTTTAAACATATTTGCCAAGAGATAAAAGGGCTGATTTTGTTTTGTATCTTCACTTCTAAGAAACACGTTGCCACTAGAGTTTGAGAACTGAGCTCTCTCTTTTTTAAAGTTTAATCAAGTCCTCTGGAGATTCTGAACACTGTATGAACATCAACTCCCATTAAACATATCTCGTTTTCTTTAACATAAGAGTTTTAGGGAACCACATATATTTCTAATGCTCTTACTTGAAAATCTGAATCCCAGTTCCACAGTGACATCTTTATATGTGAACAAATTTAAACAGAGAAACATAGTATATAAAATGTAAACATTACCTTCTTCTTTTTAAACAAAATAATATGGTCTTCCAAACAATTTTTAAAGTGACAAAGGAGAATGACTTCCTCTAAATCTTTTCTCTACTATGGAGGAAAGTAAAATGGAAACTGAATTGAGAAATGAGGTATTAATCAACTGTGCAGTTCCAGAAAGGTAAATTCTGGGTCTATTTTATAATCCATCATTGAGGGGGTGATACAGGATAGGTTTGTTCCCAGGTAGTTTTTAGCTCTACCATTCATTCCATGACGTCCTAGCCTAGACTGGGACAAACACTTAACCCAGCGCTGTAATTCCTCTCTCCTATCTGGGTCTAGTAAAGCCAGTCATAGGTCTTTCCAGTAACTGTAGAATCAACAGATTTGCAAATTTTAAAAAGTTGGGGGCCATTAGCCAACCTCTTAGAACACACACAGAGTGTATTACAAAAAATTAACATACACATTAACATACAATCTTTCAGGAGTTCTTCAAACCATTCAAGGTCAACATCTTCAACCACACCATGTCAGGTATCATTGCTGTTCACCAGAGTCCTCCCTAATCATTCCGCTCAAATGTCCTCAGCCCCATCCATACCCTGCCTCTCTGGTTTTGGAATAGAGAGTGAAATCTGTGGTGGAGAATGAAACACAGGGTTCTTTATTTTAAGATGTGAAATTTGGATTAGAATCACATTTTGTTAGTAGAAACTTCTCTCAGAATCTGTTGTTGTTTAACTACGATAGCCTCTTTCCAAGATTAACCCTATTAGAAAAAGTTCGAGAAAAATTTAGTACTGTAGTTGAACTTGCTACCTGTTGGGCATTTTTTTCTCCTGAAGCTAATGTGTAGAGACTAGAAGGACACTGAAGTGACAGGTCCCTCCTGCCTCCTTTGTGGCAGCCTGGCCAGCAGGATCACTGGTCTACAATAAGGGTTTGAATTTCACTATCCGGTTCTTGATGTTACCAATTATCAGGATCTATGCAGATCTTCTTTCTCCCTTCCAGTTTAAAAGTCACTTTTGAGAGAAGTATTTCACTTGGGCAGGGGTAATATTGGTGCATGCAAGAGATTAAACATAAAATATTAAAGTCATTATCTTTCTAACACACCATGTTAAGAGATGCCACCATTTAAATACAACTCCTTGAAAACAACCCAATTAAAAAAAACTGGGTAAAGGACTTGAACAGACATTTCTCTAAAGAAGACAACAAATCGCCAATATACACATGAAAAGACATTCAACATCACTAATCCTCAGGGAAATGCAAATCGGGACCCTGATGTACTGCAATGGAAATATGTTGTATCTGTTACATTGTGGTGCCTGCTTAGTCATGTCCGTCTCTTTGCGACGCCATGCCAGGCTCCTCTGTCCATGGAATTCTCCAGGCAAGAATATCAGAGTGAGTTGCAATTTCCTCCTGCAGGGGATCTTCCTGACCCAGGAATTGAACCCTCCTCTCCTGTGTCTCCTGCGTCGGCAGGCGATTTCTTTACCACTGGTGTCACCATCGTTGCTATGGAAAACGGTATAGTCATTCTTCAAAAATTAAACACAGTTACCATATAATACAGCATTTAACCCTTCTGGGTTAACCCAGAAAGAAGTGAAAGCAAGGACTCACACAGATGTTTGTACACCCGTGATCATAGCAGGATTAGTCACAAAAGCAAAAACAAGGAAGTAACCACAATGTCCATCAGCAGATTAATGGATTAGAAAATATAATATATACATAAAATGGAATATTATTCAGCCTAAACAAGGCAAAAAATTACAACATAGGTCACAACATGGATGAACCTTTAAGACGTTGTGGTAAATGAATTAAGCCATCACAAAAGGACAAATACCATACGGTTCCACTTATATGAGGTACCTAGAGTAGTCAGATTCATGAATAGAAGGTAGAATAGTGGTTGCTAGGGCGAGGAGGGAATGGGAAATTACTATTTAATGCAACAGATTTTCAGTTTGAGAAGATGAAAAAGCTCTGGAGATGAATGGTGGTGATGGTTACAACAATGTCAACATACTTAATGCCACAGAATGGCATACTTAAAAATGGTTAGAATGGGAAACTTTATGTTCTATATATATTTAACTGCAATTAAAAAAATGTCTCCTGGAATCTTTGAGATGGTGGCAAAGATTAAAAATAGACTAACTTTTCCTGATGCAGGAGAAAAACGGACCTGAGTACCTACTATGTACCTAACAGGCAGTCTCAAATCATACACAAAAGCAAAAACCAAATAAAACCATAACACGACAAACAACGATGAAAAAAATACCTTGATTATTAACCCTTCTTTACTGTGAAGAAAACAAGGTTCATAAATTAACGTACAAAGTCAAGGAGCAAGAACTAGTGGTAGTATTCAAAGGCAGATTTGCCTGCCTCTCGAAGCCTGTGTTCTTTTCACTCCACCATGCTGTTTTCTGCTCCCACAGTTGTCTTTGAAGAGGCTTTGTGCTTTGACTATAGAGCTTTTATACTTAAAAGTTGAGCCTGCCTTCTGAAGTACGCTAAAAAAGTCAGTCAACCAAATGCATTCACTAGGAGCCCACCATGAGGCCCAGGACTGGCCAGGAAATAATGGAGTCGTGTTTCCACTCTGCCATTAGCCATATGGCAGGGGAAAAAAACCACACACACAATTAAAATTTCAGTGTCGGCTGACTCTAAACACTCTGAACAAAAGCAGTATGTCTTTTTATATTCTGTATGGCCAGAAGTAGTGGAAATAGTCCCATTTTACAGGCTAGGAGTTGCTTCATCTTTTTCCTAAACCTCCTACCATCATAGTTACTGATCTGCTGTTACTCATTCATGTTGTGCTTCAAGCTGGAATCTAACAACTAAGGAAATGTTTTGGGCTATGCAAAAATAGGCATCTCTTGTTCAACGTCTTTTTAAAAGAGAGAAGGGGGTTTCTGGACTCCCCTGTGTCTATGACCCAAGGTTTCATTTTCTTACTCTTTTATGGAACATAGAGAGAAGTAAGGCAGATTGTCTCCACATCCCCACACAAAGCAGGGTGTTGGCATTACCTAGTGAATCCAGATTGTAGATGAGAAAGTACCAGAGAATGAGTCCCATTTTCATTCATATAGCCCAGACTCCCAACTTTCCATTTCATGACAGGCAGCTCGAGCATATAGCTCCAGTTAGGGGCATTCTGGATCCAAGATCCATCCAAGATCTCTTCTTTGGGTAGATGATCTTTACATATTTTACTCTAGGAGACATACAGGAACTGGAGCCATGGAATACGTGGCATGACTTGTTTTGCCCACAGGTTTGATTAAATTCAACAGATCTGTCAGAGGAGCTCCATGGTTTCAACACCAGTAATACTTTGCCTGTTAGTCATCATAAATAAGCTCAGAAAATTAGACATTTTATTCCTTAAGGACCCAAAAATTCTTATTTCTGAAATGTGCTGTTACCGCACATATTTTGAGAAGCCAAATCAATTTCATAAAGATGACATTAAAAGAAACTTCACAATTGAGAATAATGATAAAAAAGGAAACATATACACTCTCCATGGCATATTTAGTATTTAAAACCCACATTTAAAAAATTTATGAGTGTCTAAATATGATCTTTTTATTATTTTTACTCCACTATAAGCAGTTCTTTCTTTCCTTTGAAAATGTATCTCCTTTCATTCTAAAAATGCAAGACAAAACGTTTTTATCAATGGTCATTTATTGCTTAACCATACTTCTTATTGGAGACAAAGGTTAATTTTAAAAATCAGGCTATGTTGGGATATTAAACTCTTCCTCCTACATACTCTGCGAAAAGAATCTCACAATTTCATTTCTAATCCGTTAGACCTATTTACTGCACTTGTATGTATCATTCACAAATATGAATAAGCCAGGGCCACAGACTCAATAAGAAGACTCATTGCTCAAGAAAATCAAAGAATAAAAATCACGTTCTGACTTCACTATTTTGTCCACGCACAGCGTATGCAGGTAAGGAAACAACTCCAGCAACACTTGAACATGTCCCTCACTGAGGCTAATATGTACCTTGACCTAGAGCTGAGTAAAATCTATATAAACATAAAATCCATATATACACTCCTATCTGATTCTAGACAAGTTAAACTCGCCCCACTCCTTTGAGAAAGGATGCAACTTTAGGATAAGACCCACTGGCAACTGATAGCTGTTTCTAAGGTTATCCTAAGAGCAGCTGCAGAGACACCGTTTTTTAAATGGTAAATACTGCCCCTCACATACGCAATTCCAGCCTTTGTTGGCAAATTCTGAGTACAAAAGGATTTACCCTCCCAAAACAAACAACATAAAAAGCCAAATCACAATCCTTATGCTGCAAGACAGGCCACTCCAGGGGTCTGTGTAAGAAAGATAATGCAATTGACATTTTACACCACTTACACCCCTGAAACAGGACTGCGACGCTCAGATGGTCAGCCCACAGCTTCACAGCCCCCATTGATTTCGCCTGGGCTCTGCTTTTCTTACAAGAGAACTCTGCAAACAGCTTCTTAATATTTAGCATGTTTTCCTGATGAGTCACGGAAGCTAAGCACTAATGAGGATTATTTTTTCAAACCAAGGTGTCACAAATTTGGTCCTTCTCAAAAGTCCTCCTAACAGAACCCATTCTGATCATTTCCTCCAATCCCCTAACAATGTGCCTTTCTTCCCTTCGAAATCTGCCCTTAAAACCGCTGGCGGTGGTCATTTTTCCCACTTAACAAGGAGCAACACGAAAAGCGTTTCCTTTACCTTGGCTCCCGAGGCTGGTCCGAGGAGAGTGGCTTTCCTCCGCCCTCCGCGCCGCTGAGTGCCGGCGAGCTCCGGCGCAGCCCGCCCAGCCCAGCCCCGCAGTAGTAGGAGCTGCCCACTGAGCGGCAGCCGTTGTGTGTATGTGTAGCAGCAGCGCCTGCAGCCCAGGGACTAGTCCCCACCCAGCTTTGTCTTCAATCATCGGTCTTTCTACAGGAAGCAGCGCATCTCCCACTTCCTCCTCTAGCTTACTGTGAGCTGCTTACTTCTTTCCCTCTCCTTCCATTTCAGGGCTCACTGGAGCCCTTTCCCAGTCTCTGGGAGATGTGACTAGAATCCTCTTTCCCCTTTTGTTCCAGGTCCCTTTGGTCCTGTCTGTTCCTTCCTCCCCCTCATTCCCTCATGCTTTCAGCCCCCTTCTGCGCACACAGTCTGCTTGCTTCGCTTGAACTTGGTTTGTTGTTGCTGCTGCTGCTGTTGTTTTGAGGGGTCCGCAGCCCCTGACCACATTCTGCCGCTGAGATCCAGTGCCAGCCTCCATGGCTTATCCTGATTTACTGGGGTCCCTACCAAGCCAGCGAGCTGGGAGCTTGCAGCTTCTTGCTGAAATACTTCTCTCTGTGGCCAACATTCCCGATGCTTCATTTCTCCAAGGCCCCACTACGTTGAGCTTTGGCTTAACCCACGTGCTCAGAAAAGAATGGCCCCGATATGTATTTTTGTGGGGCATAGGAGATAAGCCAGGTCCTGAAATGCTACCTGTGACCTAGTAGTGGAGATGTATTCCCCGAAAGATTCTCAGTAGTCGGAAGGAACGAGGTGGGGCTGAATGCTGGATCTTCTCATTCCAGAAACAGAGCCCTCTGCCCTACACTAGCAGGACTAAAAGGACCCTCACAATTCTCTCGGCCTTTCCCTTCACTTTAGGAGGTGGTGGAGTGTTAGCAATAAGGGGAGAGACTGCAGGCAGTCTGCCCACCAGTATTTGAGTCCAAGCTGTCATTACTGGCTATGAACTTGGGCAAATTATTTAACCTCTACGTGCCTCAATTTCCTCATCTGCAAAAATAGAGGTGATTAAAGTCACACCCCATGGCACTAGTGGTAAAGAATCCACCTGCTGATGCAGGAGACTCAAGAGATACAAGTTCAATCCCTGGGTCAGGAAGATCCCCTGGAGGAGGGCATGGCAACCCACTCCAGTGTTCTTGCCTGGAGAATCCCATGAAGAGAGGAGCCTATCAGGCTACAGTCCATAGGGTTACAAAGAGTTGGGCATGACCGAAACAACAGAGCACAAAGTCATACCCCATAGCAGAAATTTGAGGATTAAATGAAATGATGCACAACATGATAATAATATTTTCCTAAAACATAAGATATGTTTGACATGCAAGGGCTCTTTTTATTTTTAGAGGACACAAGCTCAGAGATGGTGAGTAACTTTAGCAGTCAGCAGCCAAACCAGGACCACCACTTGGTTTCCTGATTCCCCATGGTCAGTATATTCACCACTAAACCTCATTGCTCTTGGGGCTCTGAATTTACTCATCTTGTGAGTCATTCTTCCTCATTATGAACACAAGGTGCTTTGGAGAAACTACAAATTATATACATGCTGAGGGTAGGGGTGGGGGGAATCCTTCTAGTGTCCAGGCAACATTGTTAAGAAACCTCTCCTCAAAGCTAATCTTCCTGGGCAACAGAGTAAATTCTCAACTCTACATTTTAACCCAGCCTTGCCTCACCCCTCTAGCAAGTAAACTAACAAGGAACACTGGAAAACTAGGGCTGAGGCAGGATAACTCTATCATCAGGGAAGTCACCAGGTGAGCTTTCCTATCCCACCTAAAGGACCACAGCACATTAGCCTGGAAGATACAGAACTCAATTTTTATGAAGTATTCCGAGACAGTCCCTGAGATACCCTTTGTTTTGGTCTGATATTCCACAAATAAGAGTTTGCTTATTTCTTCTACCTAGAAATCCTTTATCAAAAAGGGCCCTGAAATCAACTCATTAACATCAGAAAATTATGAATGGATTGTTTCAAGATTTTAAATGGGGAACTACTTTTGAACCACCAGTAACCAGAACTGTAGCAGGAGAGGATTGCATTAAATCCCCACAGCCTCCTATAGCCCAATGATCAGACATGGACTACCTCCAAGTCAGGAATCCTGGTGCCAAAGGTTACTGGAAGCTTTTAAATGAAAATTTAAATATATATGATATCAAGTCTAAGAAAAATGAGAAGCACAAGTAAGAATGGTTGGAGAGATTATTGAAACTAATCTTTGGTCAATTTTAAACTAGCAGCGGATGCTGGCATGAACTCCGGATTCAAACAGGTCTCTTTTTCTTAGTGTTGTTTAAATCATCTCTGCCACCCTTCTCACTTTCTCTCTCTTAACCATGAGAGTGGCTGGTCTTCATCTTTATGTCTACAGAGGGAAATCTCTTTCAAACACTAAAGCCTCTAGGAATATGGTCTGCTGCCTTCTGATCAGTTCTTCCATCTCTGGCCCCAAGAGAGTGGGTTAACCTGCCCATTGCTAGAAAGTAGTAACCAATCTCTCTTCAAAGCTAAAAACTAGATTTTAAGATCTTTTTCTTTCTGTCATTAATCTCATTGCTTTCAACTGATTTGAATAGCTTCTTTTTCTGGAGAGAAAGAAAAATGGGGTATAGATGGGTCAAGAGAGAAGACTAACCTACTTCAGCGCTCTTAACACAATCATGGGAAATATGCACACTGAGTCTGCAAGGTGTCCATTTCTTAGGAGATACAATTACATCTCACCAACAAAGGTCCGGCTAGTCAAGGCTATGGTTTTTCCAGTGATCATGTATGGATGTGAGAGTTGGACTGTGAAGAGAGCTGAGTGCTGAAGAATTGATGCTTTTGAACTGTGGTGTTGGAGAAGACTCTTGAGAGTCCCTTGGACTGCAACGAAATCCGACCAGTCCATTCTAAAGGAGATCAGTCCTGGGTGTTCTTTGGAAGGAATGATGTTAAAGCTGAAACTCCAGTACTTTGGCCACCTCATGCGAAGAGTTGACTCATTGGAAAAGACTCTGATGCTGGGAGGGATTGGGGGCAGGAGGAAGAGGGGACGACAGAGGATGAGATGGCTGGATGGCATCACCGACTCAATGGACGTGAGTTTGAGTGAACTCCGGGAGATGGTGATAGACAGGGAGGCCTGGCGTGCTGCGATTCATGGGGTCGCAAACAGTCGGACACGAATGAGCGACTGAACTGAACTGAACTGATGACATGTTCACACCATCAGTAAATGAACATGAGTCTATACATAAGACATAAGCCTCTAAAAATGCTTCAACAGTCATCAGTGGCTCTGTTTGTAGGCACAGATACCTTGTACTTCTTACATTAACTTGGCAGAGAAGGTGGTAAGGAGGCCAGGATTTTGGCCTGATATCTCTACTGTGTTATCGAGCATTCTAGCTGGATGCTCCTTGGAATTCTTTAATATCAGCATTTCCCAAATAATATACATTGCCTCATCCAAAGCTTGTTCCTCTTTCTATATTCTCTATTTCATGCCATGAGGACTACAAACCAGTTACCCTCAGCAGGAATATAAGAACTATACCAGAACCATCTGTCTTTTCGACCCTAAGTCTGGTTTAAAGTTCCTCATCCTTAATACCCACCATGAAATTAGCTCTTCAACCAAACTCCTCCTGTCTATTACCCTGGCCAACAATGCTTTGGTTTTCCCTAGATGACTGCAAAGCTTTGTTTTGTCCCCATACCTCCAGTCTCTCTTCTGAGCCATGCTCACTAGAAATACGTCTCTAAAATGAAGAAGTGAGCAAGTCACAGCCCTGCTATAATTTTTCAGAATCTCTCTTTCTCATTGCTTGCAGGATACAAGGCTTAATTCATTTGCATGGCACAGTAGGCCTTTTATAATGGCACCTACCTCCATCCCAACTTTATTAGCTAACCAGTTACAATCTGATCCACATTCATGGCTTTTCCTGGGGTCATGCTCGTCTCTCCTCCATATCTTAGCACATGCTCTTGCTTTCACCAGAAGCCCTTATTCTCTCCTCCATTTTGTCTGCTGGTGACTCCCACTTACCCCTGTAAACTCAGCTTCTCGCAGAAGCCTCCCCTTACCATGCAAGCAGGGCTGCCTTCCTTGCCTCGCGAGAGCACAGGGCCCAGCCTCTGTTTCCATAGCAGCACTAACTGCGGTGTTTTAATGAGTTGTTAAAATCTCCACCTCACTCATCAATATTAGCCCTAAAGGTTAGGGCCATGGTCCGTTCATTTTTACTTGTCACATGCTGCTGCTGCTGAGTCGCTTCAGTCGTGTCCAACTCTGTGCGACCCCATAGACGGCAGCCCACAAGGCTCCCCCGTCCCTGGGATTCTCCAGGCAAGAACACTGGAGTGGGTTGCCATTTCCTCCTCCAATGCATGAAAGTGAAAAGTGAAAGGGAAAACGCTCAGTCGTGTCCAACTCTTAGCAACCCCATGGACTGCAGCCTACCAGGCTCCTCCATCCATGGGATTTTCCCTGCAAGAATACTGGAGTGGGGTGCCATTGCCATTTACTTGTCACAGAGCAGGTACTTAACAGATGCTTGTGTAATGAAAGAACATCATTGGCAGAGATTCCAAAAGTGTTCTTGTTTTCTTTTGGGTACATGGGGGAGAGCGGAAAAGGAAGTTTCTGATTTGAGAAGTTGGTCATGGGGTAAGAAGCAAGAATCCCTCTACTGTTTGTTTGTTTGTTTGTTTGTTTTTTCCCAAATTGTCTGCAGAAAGCCAGGGTACATACATATATTCTGAATATTTGTTCTCTATGTAACCCTGAAGAATCTGAGGTAACTCCTGGTTTCATTTCTGCACTGAATTGTTTATAAAGAAGCACAGTCTGGCAATGAAAATGTAATTTAGAAAATAAATTTTAAAAAGAAGCAGAAAAAAAAAAAAAGGAAAGAAAGCTATTCTTTACTTGCGTTTCTGGATAAACTTAAAAGAGACTAATTTATAAGCCAGAAACCCTTGTCACATTCCGTCCTGCATTTTCTGGCTTTTGCCAACTCACAGCTGTCCCAGAGCCCCTCACTCTCCAAACTCTCTCTCTAATCTCATTAAATACTGTTCCTCCCTCTGTCCTCTCCTTCCGCCTAGCCCAAATATTTCTTTACTATTCTGCTTGACTTGTCTTCTCTGGCTAAGCCCTCTCTGCTTTTCCGTCCATGTCTCAGTCTGGGTCTCTCTCTCTCCCCTTCCTTATTCTATTGTTTTAGGAAGGAACCAGAAACTCCCAACACTGCAGCTCCTGGAGGGCATGTGTGGGCTGAGCTGGGGAGGGAAAAGCAAAACGGGAATAAGAAGGTGAATTTGTATGTTAACAAATCCTGTCCACTTATATGCACCAATGGTACACTTAATGGCTTAATTGTGGTGCTGAATAATAATCAAGAATAAATAAATGAATCATTCAGCTGTTATCTTATCATAGAAAATCCAGAATTCCAGGCATTACTTGGATTAACTGAAAGAACAGACGTCTCTCTAAGGACTTTTTTTTAAAAAAAGGCATAATCAGGATCTGATCTGTGTGTCACATGGTCATTCCTTCCCCCGAGACATCTGAGCCTACCCCCAGCTGTTAGGAGCCAAGGAGACGAATCATATTTGGTTCGTAGAGAGTCAGGGGTCAGGATGGGTAGAACTAATGTTTCTTGAGAGAGTGGCTGACCCTCACAAATGGGACATGTCGGTCTCTGCAGTGAATCCCAGCCCAGAAGTTAACAGGACAAGGGGTTTGCCGAGGGATGGCCACCTCTTCTTCCTCCAGAGAAGCATGAGCTCTCCTTTCCCTTTGCACTGGGCAGGGCTAAATGCTCCCCGATTTTCCCCTTAAGTTGCCTGACATGTCACCATGACTGAACCCATTTGGGCTGTTAACTCAAGTGTCTATATGTTTGTACTACATACAGCCCTGGGGATGTTGACAGGGATCTATGAGTTCAAGAAATGAAAAGATTGAGAGCAAGAGGAGAAGGGGGCGACAGAGGATGAGATGGCTGGATGGCATCACTGACTTGGTAGACATGAGTTTGAGCAAACTCCAGAAGATAGTGAAGGACAGGGAAGCCTGGCGTGCTGTAGTTCAAGGGGTCACAAAGAGTCGGACACGACTGAAGGACAGAACAATAGCAACAACAAATACAAGTGTTGATGGGGAGGGAAGGCCGGAGGGTGTGGCTCAGAGGCCAAAGATAGATGGGAGCTGATGGGGACTGGAGGACAGCTAATTGTGAAGCAGGAGGTCTTGTTGAAGAAGACACTGGCTGTGAAGGGACAACGGCAGGAAGCAGGCAAGAGATGGGGAAGGAGTCAGAGCTGGAAGCAGGCAAGAAAGAGCCATAGAGCCATAGAGGCCTGGCTGTGGATCCAAACAGCTGTGCATAAGGAGTGCTTGTCCAGCATAAGTAGGGAGAAAGGCCAGATACTCCCTGAGTGGATGTTGCCTGCTTCGTGTCTTCCCAGAAGCAGAAAATGTTTCAAACCCTCCACCAGCGGAAAGTAGAGCTGGGTTGTCTATCAGGGTGATGAAAGAGTTTAAACCAAATGCATTCTTACCATAAAAACAAAGCATGATTCTGCAAAATACAACTCATCCCCTCTAAAAAGTCTCTGAAGAAACATACAGAAAAGCAGAAACAGCAGGAAACAAGCAACAAGATGAAGAGGAAGGAGTCAGCAACCAAGTATGGCAGAGGTTAGAGGACACTGTGCATAAACAAAGCCTGGGAAAAACAAGCCTTTGAAAAGGTCAGAATTAAAGGATACGAACCAGTGAGATTAATATAACACAAGTAAATCATTTTGAAGTATCTTGAAAGAAAAGCTATATGATAATAACTCCAGTAATTTGCAGACAAGGCAGAAGGGCAAGATTTTATTCTTCTCTGCCAAATGCGTTGTCAGACAGGATGATCTATTTGGATGGTAAATAAGTTGGCAAAAGGCTGGACAATAAAAGATGTTTAAGGACCTTCTCTCATTGTGTTTTAGGTGATTTCCCTACTGCAAAGAACATTCACAGGTTTGCTTATGACCTTGGTCTCCCCAGCTCTAGTTTTCTCCTAAGTCTTAAGTTGCTCACCTTGGATTTTCCTGTGATAGAATTTCAGAAACAGAACCATAGGAGGCAAGGAGAGCGTTGAGATGTTGAGTGCTGGGTGGTGAATCTGTCTCTACTCTTAAGTCCACTGGAGGCTAACTAGACTGAGTGCTTCCTGAGGGCAGGGCTGTGTCTCTGCTCTCTGTAAGCTGTGTATGCTCAGGACAAGTTGGCTAACTTTAAGTGAATCGAAACCATTAGGTCTTATGGAAGAAAGTTATGAGTACTGCTGACCACTTTTAAGATGTAAGAGCATACATTTCACAAAATTCTAAGAAAATGAACAAACAAACCACCAAGGCTGCGTAAAATATGACCCAAAATGTCCTTGGGAATCAGAAATTGAGAAAAGGATGTGGCAAGGAGGAAAATGTGCTATTGATATTGAAACAGGAAAGACCCTGAAGTTACCAACCAAACAAGAATCTTAAATCAGGAAGCAATATCTGTTATTTACTAAGATGATAATGAAGTCTCAGTATATGCAAAAAGCTCTTATGAAGGTTCGTCAGTTGATGGCTCTTTTTACAATTTGTAAACTTGGAAGGTGCATTTTCAGTAATGTGAAGAATTTGCTATAACTTCCAATGAAATGTTACAAAAATGATTTCAGTTACTTCTGTAAGAAGTTATTCAATATTCTTTAAATATTACTTGTATGATTACACAGGTAATTTCAGCAGAAAAGAATTTCATGGTGTATAGTAAATTTGAAAATCTCAAATGACTGACTTGGTAAATGTAGTCAATAAATAAGGTTTCTTAGCAAATTACTACTTTTACTCATACAGTTTTCTAAAAGGAAATGGCTGTTAGTTGTTACTGTGCTCCTCCACAAATCCCCTATTGCTTATTCTGGTTATAGCTCTTATCACACTGTACTGTCCTTGTGTGCTCCCCTTCTTCTATCCTCCACCATGTATGGAGTTCTAGAACACACAGGTCATGTCCTACTCATTCTGTGTCTCTAATAAGTCCTCAGAACATAGCCATACAGGTGCACAGTAAGTATTTGTTGCATTTATGGGTAAAATCAAAAGCATTTCAAGTGAGGTACAGAGATTAATTTTAGGAGGAAGATTATAAGCTGAACATCTGTAGTTTTATTTATAATTTTTTAAAAAAATTACATCCTGGGACTTCCCTGGCAGTCCAGTGGTTAAGGATCTGTACTTCCACCTCAGGGGGCCCAGGTTTGATCCCTGGCCAGGGAACTAAGATCCCACATGTCTCGGCACAGCCAAAAAAAAAAAAAATCCTATAGTATAATGTTAGGAAGCAAGTTTATCATTATTTATACATTGCTATTAATAGTTTTGTTTTCAAGTGGAAAGACTGGGTTACTTGCTCAAGACCAGTGGTTGTCATTGATTCCTTCCCAGCACAAAATACTGAAATTGATTCAGACCACAGCCAAGCCATCTGTTTGCTATTAAACATTTACAGACATCCCCCCTAACCTTCCACCATCAAATTTTTGCATCTAGAAAGTAGAGTTATATTATCTGAAAACTGACAGCATAAATATGACTTAAAAAAAAAAAAAATCCCACCAATACCTTATAAACACACTTGGTACTCTGATATAAGCATGGAAAACTACATGACCTGAACTTTTACTTAAGGATTACATACATTAATGGTTTAACATCTGAACAAAGTGGCAACAATAACCTCAACTAATATAGTCAAGAAGGAAAAAAGTTGTACTTGCCCATAGATGGAATATACAGTCCATGGAATTCTCCAGGCCAGAATACTGGAGTAGGTAGTTGTTTCCTTCTCTAGCAGATTTTCCCAGCCCAGGAATTGAACCAGGGTCTCCTGCATTGAAGGCAGATTCTTTACCAACTGAGCTACCAGGGAAGCTCTTAGCTGAGGAGACACCATTAGAGAAAAAAAAGATTTCAAGAAAAGGAAGAAATTAAAGTGTCCAGAATGAATGGATTTTCAAGACAAACTCCCATTTTATTCTGGAATAATAATCTAAGGAAATTCTTCAAAGTCCCACCATTTACAACACTCATTGGATGGGAAAATAAAAACACCTTTCTACCACTAAATTTCTAGTGTGATAACTGTTTGCTTATCTTGAGGGCACCTGATACACAGTGAGCGCTCACTAAAAAAATCTTTGTTAAATGAATGAATGGATTTTACAAGAATTACTCACTATTTATATTATAATATATGTAAATGATGAGGTTTATGAAATAGCAGCACACTCTAACCAACTGAGTTGGCAGCCAGGATTAGGTTTAGTATTAACAAGAGATGAAAGTGCCAATTCTGGTAAAGTAAAGTAAATGTTGCTCAGTCGTGTCCAACTCTTTGTGACCCCATGGACTGTATGTAGCCTACCAGGTTCCTCCGTCCATGGGATTTTCCAGGCAAGAATATTGGAGCGGGTTACCATTTCCTTCTCCAGGAGATCTTACCAACCCAGGGATCGAACCCAGGTCTCCTGCGTTGTAGGCAGATGCTTTACCATCTGAGCCACCAGGAAAGTCAGCCGATTCTGGTACGGATGGTGAAACGAGGTGTACCGAATTATGAGTGAATGCTTCTGTGTAGATGTTGTGTGGAATGATACGTGTGCCCATGTGGCATCAAATCATGTCTTTTTACCACTTTGACTACAACTCCTCCACTCCAAGGGAAGCTGCTTCATGACATATGGGATTAGTTTCTCCCACTTCGTTTCTGGATAGCTGTTAACAATACACACTGTAGGGCTGCTGGAGGAGAAAAGCCATCCTCCACCCATCCTAGATTTGGGCACAGAGTTCCTGGGGCTGCCTACTTCTTCTCCTCATGGTCAGTCAATGGAGAAAATATCGTGAACATGGGCTCTAGTGGGGCCCAGGAGAAATGTTCTCTGCTTGCAGCCTATTCTCTTTGGACCCTCGGTAACCAGAGGCCAGCAATCTCTTTAGCCTCATAGGTGCCGCAGAAGTCCACACAGGTGCCCTTGGCAGGTTTCAGGAATAAAGAGAAGAGCGAAAAACAAAGGGGGAAGATTAAGAGAGAAGGGTTTATTTTTCTCATAAGAGCCATTTTTTAAAATAAGACTTCTGAAAACAGAACTCAACTGAGAGCCAAATAAATAAAAGGCAATGTAACTTATTTTTAAGAGGAAAAAAAATATGAAAACTTGACTGTAAAAAAAAGGGGAAAATATCACCACCACCAGATGAAGAGGAAGAAAAGACCAAGAAGCAACTGTGTTGCTTGTAAGACTCCCAGAGGTAAATTCTAATTCACTGAACAGGATCCTTTGGGCAGGGGAGGGTGGGTGAGGGGTGAGGTGGGGGGAGCGCAAAATAAACTTTTAGTTTAAAAAACGTGGGCATGTCACTGGAATTGGTTATTTAAAAGCATTTACTTTTTATCTCAAATTGGGTATAATTTATACATTCAAATACACAAGTATTTATTGGAAGCTTACTAGGTGCCAGCCAGTTCTTATGATAGTAGGGGAATCAAAATATAAAAGCAAACAAATAAGTATTTGGTATGTCAAGTAGCTTTGTCTTGTGGAGAAAAATAACAAAGGGGAAGAGAGTGGCAGGAATGCATACAATATCTTGAGTAGGATGGTCAGGAAGGCTGCTGATTAGTCCCTGATTTCCACATTTTACCCATTCCTTTCAATTCATTCTCTGCCCTCTTTGTTGTGTTCTGTGCCCAGTGGTATCTCTGAGATAGCCCCAATTATTCTTGGCTCCTGCTATTCACAACTGGTGTGGTCTCATCCCACAGGTGGATCTATGGGACCAAGATGACAATGTGTGATTTCCCAGGCTGGTCATAAAAGGCTCTTAGCTTCCACCGTGGGCTCTTGGATCACTCACTCTGGGGGAAGCCAGGTACCATGTCAGGTACCATGTTATGAAGGCACTCAAAGAGCCACGAGGAGGCCCATGTTGGGGCAAGATTTTAGGCCTGCCAAAAATGAGCAACAGTTTGCCAGTCACGTTAAATGAGCCACCTTGGAAACAAATCTTCCACTCCAGTGTGCTGTGTGTATGTGTATGCTAAGTCACTTCAGTTGTGTCCTACTCTTGGTGACCCTGTGGACCTAGCCCACCAGGCTCCTCTGTCCACGGGAAGCCCCCTTCCATTCCAGACAAGCCTTCAAAAAACTGACATCTTGACTGCAACCTCCTATGAGACCTGGGGCTGGAAGCACCAAGATAAGCTGCTTCCAAATTCCTGACCCACAGAAACTGGAAGGGATTAGTAAACGTTTATTGTTTCAAGCCTCTGTGCTTTGGGGTAATTTGTGATGCAACAATAGAAAAGTTGTACAGTACCCAACAGCCTTGGACGCTGGCTTCCAGCTGTGTTTGGCCAATGCACAGAAGGTGAGGTGAGTGCATTCTGCTCGGCTTCTAGTTTCCTCCCACAGTCACCAGAGCTCCCTCTGGGCAGCCCCAAGGGCCTCCAGAACTGCAGCTCTCTTAGCGCTTCTGCAACACTCTTCCTTCCCTTTGCCCCTTCAAGCCCAGTCATGAAATCAAATCTTGCTGTTGGGTTCCTTAACCATGTACATACCTCTGTACTGAGTCCCTTCATCCCCATAAGAATTGTGTGCTTTCTATTTCCTACCAAGACTTGGGCTGATACAAAGGTCTCCTTGTAGGAGCCAACATTTGGAGACTTGCAGAAGGCAATGGCAACCCACTCCAGTAGTCTTGCCTGGAAAATCCCATGGACGGAGGAGCCTGGTAGGCTGCAGTCCATGGGGTCGCGAAAAGTCGGACACGACTGAGCGACTTCACTTTCACTTTCATGCATTGGAGAAGGCAATGGCAACCCACTCCAGTGTTCTTGCCTGGAGAACCCCAGGGATGGCAGAGCCTCGTGGACTGCCATCTATGGGGTCGCACAGAGTCGGACATGACTGAAGCGACTTAGCAGCAGCAGCAGCAGGGAGTGAGTGAGGGCTGGAGGCCTCCTAAAGTGGGGGGAAGAATGTTCCAGCAAATGCAGAGCCCCTAGGATGAGGGAATGTTCCATGTATTCAAAGAACAGCAAGGAGGTCAGCCTCAGTGGAAGAGAATTCACAAACAGGAAAGTGAAGGGGAGAGGCAGTCAGGGGCCAGGTCAGGCAGCATTCTGTGGGTTATGGTTGTGTTCTGAGTGTTAGGTACAGCTATGGGTGAATGGGGAGTGGTTTGAATAGGGGCATGGCATGATTTGACTTGCATTATGAGACCAAGATGTAGGTAGACATAACAGAAACTCAGGCAATAGTAAGGAGGGTCTTTTAGAATTTACAAAGATGAGGAGGCTTGGGTATGATGAATAAAGGTGGTGAGATGACTGAATTCAGGACATATTTTGAAACTAGACCTGTAAAAATTTGCTGCTATATTGAATGTGGGAGAAGTAAAAGTAGGGAAGACTCTGAAGTGAATGATGAAGCCTGGAGCTATTTATTGAGACGAAAACAGGGGAATGTGTGTTGGGGGGTGGGGGTGGGGAGAGAAGCAATTTGGAGGAAGGAGGGGTGGAAATCAAGAGTTTGTTCATTTCTTGTCAAAAGAGGAAAAGAAGAGCACTCTGCTGTTTAAAAAAAGGAAGATGAGAGGTCCTTCCCTCACTTTGCAAAGGAAAGGATCTACATACATAGCGTAGCATTTCTATCTCCTAGCCTATTAGGAGAGTGCCCTTAGAAGACTTTGAAAATCAAATAGTGCATTCTCAACTTCAGTTATAAATGTGATTGTTTCATAGGTCACTTCTGGTTCCCCAAAGAGGAGACTAGATAAATCCAAGAACCAAGTCTGTTCCTGGAGACCAGGGCCTCTGTTGTCTATTATAAAACATCATCTGACTATCCATTAAGGATTCTAATCATGCTTGTAAAAGATCATCTTATTGGTTCATCTCAGATGACTTTTTTAAAAAATTTGAAATATGACGACCTTCAATTCCAGAAGCAGATGCGGGAGGAAACAACTTAACAGACACTTCCGTTTTTCTTGGGACAGCACCCTCTGCCCCACTTCCGCAGTTTGGGGCTCCTTTTACCATAAAAGCAGAGCTGTGCTTCCCCACCCACACTGAGACCCTAAGTCTCCTATACAGCAGTGGTTACCTGCTTTTTTTTTTTTTTTTTTTCTTTTGCAGACTGAAGCTTTAGAGTAAAAGAAGCTTGGGCAATTCAGTGTGGAGCTGGTGTTCAAAGCCCTCCGTCTACAGACTTGCTCAGAGACCAAGTCAGCACCCTGAGCTCTGAGCGCAGAAGGCAACGCCCTTGGCCTCCTTGTGATGTTTGCCTCACCCACACCCTCCTCTACAGGATGTTTTGTGATGCCAGGACACAGCTGTCTTGATGCCAGCAGGCATTTGTTGTTGTTGTTGTTGTGTTCATAATGACCTCTGTCTAAAAATTCTGTAGGCTTCCAGGAAGGGACACAGCGACTGTGATAAAATGGACTTCTCCTCCCTGCCCCCTCTGGTTACCATGGCAACTGTGAGTGACTGATTTCCTCGTTGCCATGTAAATGCCGTGGGATCCCAGCCACTGCACCACACAAAGACGTAAGAATAGTGAGAAAACAAAAATCATATCTAAAAAGACAAAGGATTTCATCTCAAGCCTTTCTCTCACACAAAGCAGAGGAAAGGAATCAATTGTAATAAGAAATGGTACTCTTCCTGTGGTAGGAGCATAATTCTCCCTCATTGGAGGCAAAACTAGGGAAAAAAAAGGGGAAATCCCTCATTTGTTGCCTAAGGAGTTGGCATGGTGACAGGAAGACAGATGCCATTCTCAGGTGGCTAGAACCCTTCAATAATGAGCCAGAGGCCCCCTGTAAGGAAATCTGAAATATTTAACTGGGGTGGAAGAATTAAGTTAGACTGAAAACAAAACAGAAAAAAGAGGTTTCATGGACACTTTTTAGAGTTACTCTTATTTGTATAGTTTCAGAATTTTAGAATTAAGATCCCAAATGCTCTAACTTGTAACACTTGTTGGATTTTTATTTCTATCCAGTAACTTTGGAGGAATAACAAAATGCAGTTATTTTTTCTTTTTTTAAAAATTTGTAAACACCCTGATAAAACCACATTCAAAAATTGATTAATGCATATTTTGATGGTTTTCATAGCGTGGGTGTTACCTATCTTTAGTAATATCTACAAAGAGTTTCCCTCATAGCTCAGTCGATAAAGAATCTGCCTGCAATGCAGGAGACCAGGGTTCAATCCCTGGGTTGGGAAGATCCCCTGGAGAAGGAAATGGCAACCCACTCCACTATTCTTGCCTGGAAAATCTCATGGACAGAGGAGCCTGGCGGGCTACAGTCTGTGAAGTCACAAGGGTCGGACACGACTTAGCAACTGAACCCAACCACAAAGAGCACAAATATAAAAAGCATGTGAAATATATTTCCTACTACTCTATGTATACAAAACTAAATTTGTTGATCATTTACTTTCTTGACTTTTCATATCTTAGATTCAAATGGTGTAAAATTAATCTATTATTCTTTAGGAATTTTGTTCTGCTTTTGACAAATTTTAAAACAAATAAAGCTTTTAAAAACCTAATCAGGCAGAATTTTCATAGATTTGCTGAGAAACACACACACACAGAAGTACTTATATTACTTTTAGTTTTAGTATTAATTTGCTTTACTATTAGTTTAGACTAATATGCTTTTACTGACATGCTTTACTATTAGTTACTATTAGCTGAATCATGAAATCATTTTTTTTTCTATTTTTAGCCATAAAAAAACATGAAATCATTTCTTAATGCCTGTCTTATGGAAGGTTGGAGCTGCAATGAGCTGAAGCATGCCAAGTTTTACAAATGCCAGAGAAGTGACGCTGAGGGGTGCTCCAGGGTACAAGGTGGATAGATCTCGGTCCGGTAACTGCCATTTCTTAATACTCTTTCTGGCATTCCACTCTGCCTCATCACAAAAGCCAAACTGGGTCAATAGGTGTCACACAGGACAAAAAGTTGGGACAGAAAATTCAGAGCACACATAATTTTACAAAATCTTAGGTTCAATAATGTTACATAGGTTCATTTGATGCAGAACTTCTCAGAGCTTTTGATATGCCAATATTGATGGTGACTGGAGAAAATAAATAGAATACAGGATAGAACAGGAAGAGGTCCTGGAGAATATGATATTTCTCAAATGTATTTGGCCACTGAGCCATGTCTTCACAGAACATCTGAGTTCTTCAGCAGTTCTTTGAGAAATGCTGGGCCTAATTTCTCTAACTGTAATTTAAAGACATATGGCTTTTTAGGATTTAAAATGACAAGATTTAAAGAAGTGACTGGCTCCATATGATTATCTAATTTAGCCTGTAGCCAGATTCCTAAGATAGCAAGAGAAAGAAAAAAAGAAATTTTAAAAAAAGGATCTACAGTAAATCAGGTGACTTTCAGAATATTTACTTTAAACCTAAGGACAAGAGCACATCTTTTTCTTTTCAAGATTTTATTATAGTTTCCATAGGTCTAACAGGCAACATTCTCTACAAATAAACTCCACAAGAGCTCCCAATTGTTTCAGCCAAATTTGTGTCAAGAGGCAAAGAGGAACAGACATCAGAGGGATGTGAGTGATACCTCTGGGGATGGGGAGTGGAGGGGAGTGGAGGGGAGTGGTGTCAGCTGGAAGTTGCTGTTGATTCACCTGGGAAGGAACCACCAATGCTGTGGACACTTGAGGGCTTCCATCAGACCACACTGATTGTTTAGACAATGACCCCCCACCTACCAGCTGTGAGAAACAACAGAGTTGTCAGCAACCTCGCCACTGCTGAAGTCAATGAGAAAAGGAAATCTTCTCTACTGCCCCTTACTCTAATACTTTATGCATAAAGGGGCTACGTCAGAGAGCAGATGCGCCCCCTGACCTGGTCCTGCTTGCTCTAGGGAGATGCGAAGTGACTGAAGGATTATGGGACAGAATGAAGTACCATTAAGGGAGCTTGCTGCCCAGAGGAAAGGAGAGTCAACTGCAACAAAGCTGGTAGAAGCCACTTGAAAGATAAAACAGATCCATGTTTGTACTTCACCAGCTTGAGTGTCTTTAGACTGGCTGAGTAGCTGAACAGCCATGTAAACCCTACTAGACACTGATAGGGGAAATTGAGAAGAGAAAGCATAGGGAGGAGATGAATTTATTTTGCCTGGGCTTCCAGGCGCGTCTTTAGAACAGAAATAGCAACTGAGACAGTGGCTGAGGGCTGAGTAGGAGAAAGGGGACTCTTCAGGCTGAGGTATCTGCCTGTTCAGAAGTGTGATGTGGGACAGAGCCATGAGGGGTTGGTATAGCGTGAACAAATGGCCAGGCTGTGTTGGTGGAGCCCACCATGGGTTGAAGAAGTGGGCTGGGGGCGGTTGGGGGCTGATATGATCAGGTTAGCATTTTGGAAAAACCATTCTGTGACAATGTGGGGTTGGCTTTGAAAGGGAGTAGGGTGGAAGGCAAGAGCAGAGTAGACACAGAAAATGTTCGAGAGGTTTCCACAGCACTCAGTGGTCAAGTGTCTGGTGACGTCTGGGAGGAGGTGAAAGGCAGAGAGGGGAAGAAAGAAGAGGCAAGGAGTACTCTCAGGAGGAAACACCCAGAGTAGATGGGTGCGCCTTCATCTATCCACTCAACAATTATTTGTTTGCATTACTATAAAAGCAATGTCTCTCTCTTTGTCCTAAAGGCCTTTCCTATGATTTATAGTAAGAATGGTGTTGATTAGCCGCACTTGATATAGTTCAGCTAATTCTAACTTAACTGGGTTGTTGATCTCTTCTGCTTTATAAGAACATGGATGGGGCTTTTACTGGAACATCTCAGTTTGCTACTTCAGTGGCACCAAGATTAGTAGCAGAGATCTCAGGAGGAAGAGGAATTTATTTTTCCTGACTTCAATTCTGGCAAATACCTGTGCTCTGTGAAAAATGGTCACACATGGGCCATCCCTCTGGCAATACAGGCCAAACTGACATCTTGTTAAAGTAATTTGGACCTTGAACAGGTCCACGACTCTTCTGGTGGTGGGAACTCAGGAAGAACCTCTCCTGTACTGGGATGGTGAGGGGCCAGCTTCTCCGCATTTTGTTTAGGTGCTCAGAGCCCCAGAGCTGCTGCCTGAGACATCCTGCCTGCCCATCACAGGGTCAGTTACTGACTTTGACAATTCTAGAGGATGCAGAGAGAAGAGATAATTAACTGCTCTGCTGAAGACCCGGGAAAGATGTTTGCTCTCTCATCATCTTGATAAAAATAACACATATTAACATCAGATTTTTAGAAAACTTATTTGAAGACATCAACTTCAGACTAAAAGATTGTAATTGTACTTTCTTTTCATGAGTCCCTGTGTCTAGACTAGATATTATCAAGACAATTGTCTCATATCTGAACAAGCTTTTAGTGTCCTGGCTCTGAAAAGGAGAGTTCTTTTTTTAAAGACTTCATTACCGTTTAGGTCAGGAGAGGGCAAATAAGCATGACATCATAGGTTAGACAAAAAAGGAGGTCTTGCAGACAATGGGAAAATAACATGCAGTGTAATAAAAACTTCCTGAGGCAGAATGTTCAGAAATCAGTATGTTTCCCTCGATGGGACTTTCTGGGCACTGCATGTGAAGTTAATTCGTATTCAACACCATTCTTAAATGTATTTGTCTCTGTTTCATGTACTAGACATGATCTACTCTTTTTTCATGACAGAATTTACATTATCTGGGGGCTGTCATTGAGATCACCACTGATCCTGTATGGCCCTAAAGAAGGGCATTCCACCAAATCTGTCCCCAGACCTGCATGCTGGAAGGCATGTCTGTTTTTCACAATGATCTCCTAATTCCTACAGAATGACTTTCTCCTTTGCCTCTCTCTTCTGCCTACTCTTTTTCTTCCATGGGCCTTCATGTTTTGTTCCTCATTTTATGTTTGTGTTTACATTTACTTCCCATTCTGAAAGGAAGACACTTTGGGAGCCTAATAAATTTGGGTCTTTCCTTAATTGGAAAGTTGCAGGTAAGGAGCAGGAGTGGATGATCCTAGTCATCTGCCTTAAAATATACCCCCCGCCACCCTATCCCATCCTCCAAGACGCTTTTCTTTAAGTACTTCAGTTTAAGTGTTTGTAGAGGAGCGCAGAGCCTGGGCAAGACAAGTGGGTTGATATGCCTGAGTCAGCCTATCTCAAACCAATGGTGGGTGATGCTCCAGAGCTGTGGGGAAGGAAGAGGGAGCCAGGATGGATCACGTGAAAACTCCTCTTATTTACCTAGATAGCCATGGACCTCTAAAATATTATACATAAAGAGAGCCGGGAGATATGGAGGTCTGAATATAAAAGTAATGTTCCTCCTTCTGAAGATAAAAGAAAGGATGTAAGAAGTTAGGTTTGGAGAGAATAAAATATCTGAATGCTTTGTCTTCATTTTGTATTTTCTGGTGCTTTATATCTTATCTGCTGTATTAGTTCAGTGTTCCTTTCTGCTTCCCATGGTAATTACTGAATCTCACCCTCAGCTCTTTCCCTCATCCATTAATAAACATCAGGTTAGCCTGAAGCTTTTTCTTGTCTCTTTGGCTCCTCCCTCAGAAAGAGCATTAAAGAAGCTGAGTCTTGCTAGTAATTCCAGGACAGAAAGCCTAACCCTACAGAATTGCCCTTCTGTTCATTTGCGTTCCTCTACTTAGGTGAAGACCCTGCAGACCATCAGAGTTCCTAGCTCTTTTTAGCATGGAATTTATCATTATCTGTTTATATACAGTAGTGGGGTGGACATTTAGGCTATCTTTAAACTAGGCATATAATAAAGAGTTGTAACTCAGAGCATGGGTTACTTGCTCTGTAACCCATGGGTTACAGAGGAAAATGGGTCTCTTTGGACATAGCAGAAATAAATGGGATGCCCTAAAGGGAATGGGAAAGAAAATCTATTTCCAGAACATTCACATTCTATTAATGAGCACTTCAGGGCATGTACTCAATAATTTTGCGTTTGTTACAGCCCTAGTTGTGTTCTCAGAACCCACTTGGGCAACATCCCATATGCTTTCCTTCTCTCCCATGAAAAGGATGCGCCTAGAAAATTAAAGTGGCTTTAATGACCTCAGTGTTGAGCAGCATGCGTTTCTCCTTAAGCACCACTCAGGGACACAGGCATCCACACAGCACACAAGCACAAGGCCTTTTGCACGAAGCAGGGAAGGCTTTCTTCTGACTTGCTACCCTCTGGAGGGAGTCACATTAGCACCAAGCCAGCCTTTCATCTGCCATCATTCCCCAGCACTTGACTCTTGTCTTCCAGCTGGTTGACAAGCTCTGTCGTTAGTCACAGGGAAGGCCTGGCTTCCACATGGCTGTGACCTCAGCAGGGAGCCCAGGGCAGACAGAAGCCAGGCAAGCCCTGGGATGGAGACCAGAACATGGCTGGCAGTCCCACACCGTTGTGCAAAGTCTACATGCTGAGGCCAGGCACACTCTGGAGGATTTTCTATACATAGAAAAATAGGTATTTGCATCCTTCTAGCTAACAGAAAGACAAGAATCCTCTGAGGTAATTCATGCTTTCCTTTCTCCTGTCAGCCCTTAAAACACCTTCCTTCTGCCTTCTCCAGAAGCCTCAGTGCAGTGTGTTATTTATTTAATGCACTTTCCAAACAAAGTCAGCATTCTACAAATTTTTGTAACTGACAAGTTTTTTGTCTCTTCCAATAATTTTCCCGAGAGCCAGACTATGTTTCTAACTCAATTGGTTCTGCACGATGAGGGGGTCTTAAAGGCATTCTGACACACGTTGAGAGGGTCTCAAGCCAGCTACTTTAAGCCTTGAAAGCATTATATCCCATGCTAACCACACAGCCACCAATATCATTATAACAAGAGGGAAACAATTATGGGGGGAGTGGTGGCAGTACTCATGTTATGATCATTTCATTCATCATCCCAGCAGGTGGCACACGGGAAGCATACTATGACGAACTGGCTTCAGTGACAGGTGAGTGATGCTCTGCAGAATGCATGCTCCTGGGAGTTTTTCTAAAAATCAATACTGCCATTCTTTATGCCCCTCAAATCTCACAGACCTCATCCCCTCTGCCTGAAATTACACAAATAATGGTTTTCACTTTTTTTCATTTAAGGCTCCCTGACTATTGTTAAAAATTCCTTAGGGAGGTAGCCATTAGGCTTCTTCAGCCATCTCCACCTTAGTGAAAAGGAGTAACGGTCTTTACCTAAAGCTAGGTGTTGAAGGAATAAATATGACTGAGTTTGTGTTCATGGTCTTCCCCTATTCCTGGTTCTAAGGACTCTTTTTCCTCTTGCTGTAGAGATATTGGGTACCAAGAATTAAAAGACACCTGGAGATGTTAAAATGATTTATATTAGAAAGATGTTAGAAGAAATTCATTGGGCCAAAAGGAGCTGGAAAAGAGTCTTGAGTGGGGAAAGAAGAATCAGTGAAAGATGAAGATTTTCATGGAACATGTAGAAGGAAAGAGAGATTTAGGGGGAAACTGTGGAAATTGCTATGAAGAGGGGGACTGGACATGGATTTTCCATGAAGTTCTAATTAGCAAAGATTCCTCCTAAGTCCCTGGGGCCCACGTACTGTATTTATATGCTCATTTTATATTCTTCTATATACAGAATATCCCTCCCTCCAAAACTGTGTTTCAGAATTCATAAATCTGAACTTTGAGTAAGTCTTCAGAAGTAAATGAGTGATGTTAAGAAGAAAAACTGTCCAAGTCCCAAAAGGCAAATGCCTTCCCTGTCATGCCAGGGTCCTTTTTTTAAGTCTTCGTAAGGGTCATCTGAATTCAGAAGGGTGTAAATTTGTTTGACCTACTAAATGTTGTTGTGTTGTTCAGTCACTAAGTCGTGTTCAACTCCGTGCAACCCTGTGGACTATAGCCCACCAGGCTCCTCTGTCCCTAGGGTTCTCCAGGCAAGAATACTGGAATGGGTTGCCATTTCCTTCTCCAGGGGATCTTCCCAGACCAGGGATCAAACGCAGGTCTCCTGCACTGGCAGGTGGATTCTTTACCACTGAGCCACCAGGGGAGCCCAACTTACTAATTATTTATTAGAATGTTTTACCATTTTATAAGTGTAAAATTTAAACTTTAAAGAAAACTGCTAATGCGAATGTTTTTGCCTACTGCCATGGAAAGAACTGTCTCCATTCTACCACTAATTCGTATGTTGATCTACCCCCAATATGATCATATTTGGAGATGGAACATTTGAGAGGTTACTTTATTTAGGTGAGGTTATGAGGATGGGTCCCTCGTGATGGGATTAGTGGCTTTATAAGAAGAGACACCCTAGAGTTCACTTTTGAGGATATAGGGAGAAGATGGGCATCCTTAAGTCAAGAAGAGAAATCTCACCAGAAACTAGACAAGCTGACATGATGATCTTAGACTTCTAGACTCCAGAACTTTGAGAGAATAAATTTCTGTTGCTTAAGCTACCTAGTCTATGGTATTTTATTATGGGAGCCTGAGCTAAGACACTTATGGAGAATAATTTTTGAGCTGTAGAAACACAAATTATTTCTGAAAGTAGAAAAGAGAACCCCAAAGATAATGGTTTATTGTCCTGTGGTAAATAAATTAGTTTTGTATTAGTAGTCTTATTCTTAAACATTCATTTTTTGGTTTTACTAACTAAATATTCAGTATATTCCCTTATCATCCTTAACTGGCTTCATCATCATTTTGATGATTTAAAAAAAAAAAAAAAACTTTGACCCACAATCACTATGTATTTTTATAAGAATTGTTATATTAAATTGAAAATGATACTTTTGACAGTGAAGAGAATCTTTAGGAATTATGCCACCTGTTGTGTAATGTATTTCACTTTGGTATCTCTTTGTGAGACTTCAGTAAAAATTTACTTCTTGGAGAAATAATTCTAAAGTTCATATAGAACCACAGAAGACCCCCAAATCAGATCAGATCAGATCAGTTGCTCAGTCGTGTTCAACTCTTTGCGACCCCATGAATCGCAGCATGCCAGGCCTCCCTGTCCAACACCAACTCCCAGAGTTCACTCAGACTCACGTCCATCGAGTCAGTGATGCCATCCAGCCATCTCATCCTCTGTCGTCCCCTTCTCCTCCTGCCTCCAATCCCTCCCAGCATCAGTCTTTTCCAATGAGTCAACCCTTCGCATGAAGTGGCCAAAGTACTGGAGTTTCAGCTTTAGCATCATTCCTTCCAAAGAAATCCCAGGGCTGATCTCCTTCAGAATGGACTGGTTGGATCTCCTTGCAGTCCAAGGGACTCTCAAGAGTCTTCTCCAACACCACAGTTCAAAAGCATCAATTCTTCGGCGCTCAGCCTTCTTCACAGTCCAACTCTCACATCCATACATGACCACAGGAAAAACCATAGCCTTGACTAGACGAACCTTTGTTGGCAAAGTAATGTCTCTGCTTTTGAATATGCTATCTAGGTTGGTCATAACTTTCCTTCCAAGGAGTAAGCGTCTCTTAATTTCATGGCTGCAGTCACCATCTGTAGTGATTTGGGAGCCCCAAATAGCCAAAGCAATCCTGAGAAAGAAGAACAAAGCTGAGAGCATAATGCTTTCTGATTTCAAACTATATTACAAAGCTATAGTAACCTAAACAGTATGTTACCAGCATAAAACCAGATACATAGAGCAATGGGGGGGAAAAAAGAGCCCAGAAATAAACTCATGCTTAAATGGTCAACTAATATTTGATGAGAGCCAAGAAATACTCAGAGAAGATAGTCTCTTCAATAAATAGTGCTTAAACATTGGATACTCACATTTAAAAGGATGAAACTAGACCCCTATCTTACACCCTTCACAAAATTAAAGATTAATTCAAAATATATTAAAGATTTAAATATAAAACCTGAAGACTCCTAGAAGAAAATAAGACTCCTAGAAGAAAACAGGAGAGGAAGCTCCTTGATATTGGTCTTGGCAACAATTTTTAAAATTTGCCATCTAATCACACTATGTCAAATCACAAAACTTTTGCACAACCAAAGAAATGATCAACAAAATGAAAAAGTAGAAAATATTTGCAAATCATATATGTGATAAGGGGTTAATATCTAAAATATTAAAAAACTCATACAACTCTACAGTAAAAATACAATTCAATTTTTGAAATGGACAAAGAATCTGACTATATTTTTTCCAAAGAAGATATTCAGATGGCTAAAAGGTACATAAAACAGTGTTAAACATCACTGTCACTGGGGAATGCAAATCAAAACCACAATGAGCTATTACATCACAACTGTTTGGATGGCTATTGTTAGCAAGACAAAAGTAAGTGTTGAGGAGAAAGGGAACCTTTATACATTGGTGGGAACGTAAGTTGGTTGCAGCCATTATGGTAAATAGTATGAAGGTTCCTCAAAATATTAAAAATAGGACTATTATATGATGCAGCAAATCTACTTCTGGGTATATATCTGAAGGAAACTAAATCACTATGTCACAGAGATATCTGCACCCCGCCACGTTTATTGCTGCATTGTTTACAGTAGCTAAGACATGGTAACAACCAAGGTGTCCATCAGTGGATGAATGGATAAGGAAAATGTGATATGTATACAAACACACACACACAGTGAAAGAGAAAGGAAACCTTGCTATTTGTTATAGCATGAATAAATCTTGAGGGCATTATGCTAAGTAAAATTTCAGAAACGTGAAAGAAAGTGAAAGTCACTCAGTCATGTCAGACTCTTTGAGACCCCATGGACTATGCAGTCCGTGGAATTCTCCAGGCTAGAATATTGGAGTGGGTAGCCGTTCCCTTCTCCAGGGCTTTTACCAACCCAGGGATGGAACCCAGGTATCCCTCATTGCAGGCAGATTCTTTACCAGCTAAGCCACAAAATTTCAGGAAGAGAAAGACAAATACTGTATGATCTCATTTATATGTGAGCTCTTAAGAAAAAAGCCTCGGACACAACATATTTGTGGTTACCAGAAGTGGAGAGGGGGGCATAAATTGGATGAAGGTGGTCAAAAGGGACAAACTTCCAGTAATAAATAAATACTGGGGGTGTAATGTGCAACATGCTGATTAGTTCACATCGAATCAGGATCTCCTGCATAGCAGGCAGATTCTTTACCATCTGAGCCACAAGGGAAGCCCTAGTTAACATCAATGTATGGTATATTTGAAAGCTACTAAGAGAGTTGATCCTAAAAGTTCTCATCACAAGGAAAAAAATTTTTTTAACTGTATGAGATGATGGGTATTATCTAATCTTATGGTGGTGATCATTTTACAATATATACGCATGTCAAATCACTGTGCTGTACAACTTAGATAATGCTGTATGTCAATTATATCTCAACAAAACTTTGAAAAAAAAACTTTTTGGATGTTACACTGTGATTTCTTATGTATGTAACACTATGTTGGCACTGACCATGAGGTAATTTGATTATATATAAAGTCTTCTCCAGATTTTGTTAAATCTGAGTTCAGGTTAATATTTGAAGTCCTTCTCCCTACAGGCCATGAGAAGGAAAAAGCACCAGGTAATATCTGATTGCTAGAAGGAAATTAGTTTCTCCCTTCCTTTTCTTAGGATTATTTGTTCATGCAACCTATTACTCTTTTGTCACCCTTTTACTATAATACTTCTCCCTGTGGATTGTGGTTTCTGATACCACAAAAAAATCTAGGTTTTATGGATCAAGGCTGTTCTTGCTGTCTTTTTCATCAATATTTATCCACTCAGAAAATATTCATTGGCTTACAATATATATTAGATATTCTTCTAAACAGGTATCAATTCTTACCCTGTCCTCATGGAGATTACATTATATTGGGAAACACCTGAAATAAACAAACAAGTAAATACAGTATGTTGGATGATGATTAGGTGCTAGAGGGAAATTTTTTAAAGCCAAGAGGAATGAGAAGTGCCAGCAAAGAGGATGAGGAAGTAAGTTGAGATATTAAGTACAGTGGTCTGTGGGAACGTTACATTAAGCTGTTGGAGTAAAACAATTTTTGGAATTGAGGAACTAGCAAAGCAGAGGAAGAGCATTCTAGGCAGAGGAAACAGGAAGTGTAAAGGCTTTGAGGCTAGAACACGCTTGGTACATTTGAGGACTAGCAAGGAGGCCATTGTGTGACATGAACAAAGGGGAGAGCAGTAAGACATGGGTCAGAGGAGAATGGGGGATGATAAACAGGTGGTGTTATGGAGCCTTGTCCATCATTATAATTTTTAGTTTTTGGTTTCTATGAAATAGAAACTTTGGGGAGTTTTTAAGAGGGAGCTTTGCCATCTAATGTTTGAGAAGAATCACCACTGTATTGAAATTAGACTGGATGAGGGGCAAAAAATGAAAGCAGGGAGACCAATTAAGAAGCTATTGCAATAATTTAAGTTCAAAAACATTGTCACCTTGGACAATAGCAGAAATAGCTGGAGTGATGAGAAGTGGTTAGCTTCTAGATATATACTGAAGTTTGCTCATCAATTAGATGCAGGGTCTGAGAGTGAGAAGACATATAGATGACTCTGTGATTTCTTTCTTGAGTAACTGGAAGGATAGAGTTACTACCCTTCTGAGCTGTGAGAACTACAGCAGGAACCACTAGAAGGTCAAAAAAGTTGCATTATGAACATGTTAAATATGAGACACCTATTATCTATCAAGTGGAGATTCCCCAACAGGCAGTTAGCATATGAGAGTGGAATACAGGTGAGCAGTCCTTGCTGGGAATATAAAGTTGGGAATCATCAAGGCAATGTATTTGTATTTAAAGCCATAAGAAAAGATGAGCTCAGTCAGGAAGTAAGTATAGATAGAGAAGAGGTCCAACTCTGAGCATCTCACTATTTAGCACTCTTCAGCAGTATGTGAGCCGTGAAATTCCAGATGTTCAAGCTGGTTTTAGAAAAGGTAGAGGAACCAGAGATCAAATTGCCAACATCCACTGGATCATCAAAAAGCAAGAAAAAACATTTATTTCTGCTTTATTGACTATGCCAAAGCCTTTGACTGTGTGGATCACAATAAACTGGAAAATTCTGAAAGAAATGGGAATACCAGACCACCTGACCTGCCTCTTGAGAAACCTGTATGCAGGTCAGGAAGCAACAGTTAGAAGTGGACAGGGAACAACAGACTGGTTCCAAATAGGAAAAGGAGTACGTCAAGGTGGTATATTGTCACCCTGCTTATTTAACTTATATGCAGAGTACATCATGAGAAACGCTGGGCTGGAAGAAGCACAAGCTGGAATCAAGATTGCTGGGAGAAATATCAATAACCTCAGATATGCAGATGACACCACCCTTATGGCAGAAAGTGAAGAGGAACTAAAGAGCCTCTTGATAAAAGTGAAAGAGGAGAGTGAAAAAGTTGGCTTAAAACTCAACATTCAGAAAATGAAGATCATGGCATTTGGTCCCATCACTTCGTGGGAAATAGATAGGGAAACAGTGGAAACAGTGTCAGACTTTATTTTTCTGGGCTCCAAAATCACTGCAGATGGTGACTGCAGCCATGAAATTAAAAGAAGCTTACTCCTTGGAAGGAAAGTTATGACCAACCTAGATAGCATATTGAAAAGCAGAGACATTACTTTGCCAGCAAAGGTCTGTCTAGTCAAGGCTATGGTTTTTCCAGTGGTCATGTATGGATGTGAGAGTTGGACTGTGAAGAAAGCTGAGCACTGAAGAATTGATGCTTTTGAACTGTGGTGTTGGAGAAAACTCTTGAGAGTCCCTTGGACTGCAAGGAGATCCAACCAGTCCATTCTAAAGGAGATCAGTCCTGGGTGTTCTTTGGAAGGACTGATGCTAAAGCTGAAACTCCAGTACTTTGGCCACCTCATGCGAAGAGTTGACTTATTGGAAAAGACTCTGATGCTGGGAGGGATTGGGGGCAGGAGGAAGAGGGGACAACAGAGGATGAGATGGCTGGATGGCATCACCAACTCGATGGACATGAGTTTGAGTGAACTCCGGGAGATGGTGATGGACAGGGAGGCGGTGATGGACAGGGAGGCCTGGCATGCTGCGATTCATGGGGTCACAAAGAGTTGGACACGACTGAGCAACTGAACTGAAGATGAAAAAGAGGGAGCAAAGACTGAGGAGGACTGACTCATGACAGAGGAGGGAAATCAAGAACGTGTAAAATCCTGGAAATGAAAAGAAGAAAATGCTTCAAGAAGAAGGGAGTGATCACTTTGGAACTACCTATCCATCCAACAAGATGAACATTGGGAAGTGACCACTGAATTTTGTAGTGGATGGCTAGTGGTTCTGATGAGAGCAGAGCTGTTGAAATAGTGGAGGGGATATCCCAATAGGAGTGGATTTAAGGCAGAATGCAAGGAGAGATTGGAGATGTGAAGATAGACAACTCTTTCCAGGGATCTTACTATAAAAGGGAGGAGAAGAATGAGTCAGTGGCTAGAAGGTGAAGTGGGATCAAGGTGGGGGTTGTTTTTAAGATGGTAGGAAACAGGAGTCATGCAAACATGAGTCTGCAGTATGTGATGAACTGGGTTTAACTAGGATGGCGGTTACCCATTTGAGTACACTGAAGTAAGAGAGGTAAGGAGGATGAGAGTATGAAGGAGTGATAATAATGATGAGCTATGGAATCTGAGCTAGATAAGAAGGAGGGAGGGTTGGAGGGTTAGAGAAAAATTGATAGGATCAACAGCTTGTAGGTATATTGGAGAGCTGCTGGAATTAAATCATTCTTGGATGGGGGGAGATATGCTGAAAGGTCAGTAGAGGATGATCAGGTCAGAAAGGAGAAAGGGTCATTGTTGATAGTAATGACCATCCCAGGAAATATCCGTGGGGGTGGACAGTGGAAGCAGGAGAGACCAAGGCCACTGCAGGGCTGAGATGCTGGGTGGGCAGGACACAGCTCTACAGCCAGTATGTACCTTGCTGCTTTACTGAAGTATTCAGAGCTGTGTCTATTCTGACTCATCCATTAGTGCCTTTGCCCTATGAGTTGTTAAATATTTTGAGGGTGAGTCCTGAGTCCAAGAATTGAAAACCTCACCACTGTGAACGCGATATTTACAAGCATTGGGCTGGGATATTTGGAGAGCACAATAGTGGGCTACAAGTCATCAGGAAGGGAGGATCTGTAATGACTGCCTGCTGAGGGTAGAAGGAGAAGGCTGAACCTCCAAGCTGTCCCTTGCCCGAGCCCCCAAGGATACTCCTAAAGGGTGGGTGCGGCACTACAGGGTGAGAAAAAAAACCAAGGCAAAAGATTTCTCGAGGAAGACAAAAGGCCCTCAAACCGAGTACAATCCAGAACAAATTAAGCCAGCTTCACAATTTTGCCTTGGACCAGCCCAACCAATTGAACCCGGTCTGTAAAGAAGCTGCATCTTGTGGCTCTTAGGATGCCTGATTCATACCTGGCTATAATTCATTTCAGAAGCCCCAGTGTGGCTGTGAGTCAGACAGAAATCATCAGCCAAACTACTTAGCCCAGCAAAAAGGACCTGTTTTCCTCTGCTTTTGTTAATGTTTCCTTGATTGATTCCTTCCTCCTTTTCTCCTCCAGCCTCACTTATCAGTCAGAGCCAGGATAAGTACTATCTAAGAGATTTCAAGGTTCTCCTGGTCCTGCTTTCCTTTACGATAACAACTGGGCCCTGGAACCAAGATCTAGAGCTTGGGTGGGTAAAGAGGGGGGAGAGGGGTTGCTGTGCAGGTGAAAGAGCTTATGGAAGACCAGGCCCCCTGACTCCCCATCCATCTTGAAGCAGATTCCCAAGACATGCGGCCTCTCCACCTCACACAAAGCAGCCTTGCTGGAGACTGTGGCTTTCACCACATGGTGACTCAGCTCTCTGAAGGATGGGGAAAGACTGTCTGGGACCGTCAACCACACAGGCACCAAATAACTCATGTTGGAGGAGACCAGTCATTTCTCCCAAGGCCTTTTATACCACTGACCCATAGCCACTGGCCCAAAGGCAAGTAGTACCTGCCTCCTCCCCATTCTTCAATACCCAAACATCAAGCCTGTGTCATTCTCTATCTTCCACAGCTTTATGCTTCCTTCTGTTCCTCCACAGTCAGTCTCTCTCTCTAAACCCTTTACCCATTTCCAGCATGCCCTCTGGAGCCACCATTTCAGACAATGAGTGCTTCAATATTTTCTTCTCTATAGTGTTCTTATCAACTGAAGCCTACCTTCTCCCAAAGGTGTGCGTTTTCTGACTTCCATCTCTGGTGGAGGCTGCCATTTCTCCCACACTCCCCGAGACAGGACGCAGGGGTTGGGGCCAGGATTCACCTGACTCCCTGGTGCTGCACAAACTGCATCAAAGTTTATGCCACTTGAGGTTACCATTTTCTATCTCCTACAATCACTGAAGACCTAGACGTGTGTTGTAGACATCTTCTCACCATGCCAAATCCTGACCTAATCCTGAGACGTTTAAACCTATCCGTGGATGACCATCACCAATACACTAGTGGTTAGTTCCTTGACATTTTCAAGTCTCAAAGCTGAGCTAGTTATGGTCTGAAAATCTTTAGCAACAAAGGATACCAGACCTTCAAGTTCTCTCACTACATCTGCTCTTCAAGAGATGGCCAAGCCTAAGATTCCTTCCTTTCATCCTAATTCAGTGCTAGTTAAGCTTTAACAAGCATCAGAATCACCTGGAAGACTTGTGCAGCCACAGATTGCTGAACTCCAACCCCAGAATTTCTGATTCAATGGGTAGGGGGTAGGGCTCAGGAATTTGCATCTCTAATAAGTACCAGGGAGATGTTGACACTGCCAATGTGTGGACCACACTTTAAGAACCAGCGTCTTAATGTATTGGGACACATTGGGAACCAGTGATTCCCAAATTATCTTCATGTTAGAATTACCTTGAGGGAGCCTCAGAAAGTATGGATGTCTGTGCTTGCATCCCATGCCCCAGGATTGTAGTTTAATTCACCTGAAATGTGGCTTGGGCATTGGAGTTTTAGAGATCCTCAGGTGGGGCTTCCCAGGTGGCACTAGGGGTAAAGAATCTGTCTACCAATGTAGGAGACGTAAGAGGATGTGAGTTCAATCCCTGGGTTGGGAAGATCCTTTGGAGGGGTGCATGGCAACCCACTCCAGTATCTTGCTTGGAGAATCCCATGGACAGAGGTGCCTGGCATGCTACAGTCCATGGGGTCACAAAGAGATGGACACAACTGAAGTGACTTTGCACACAAGCATGCACAGGTGATGCTATGTATAGATAATAGCATCTGGAAATCACTGGTATCAACATCTTCTAGCCTCCCTACCCCTCCTACTCAATCTGGAAGATACAGTTAATCATCCAAACTATACCTCCCATCTTCTGTATCCTTGCGTCAGCGTTCTTCCCCAGGGACCCTCAAACCTGGGTCAGTTCATTTCCCCACTGCTCCTAAACACCAGATATCAAATGTGGCTGGAGAAAACAACATAGCCCCTCATTTTCTGGCTCATCCTAGCTGTCCTCATTAACTGATCTTTTAACTTAACCTTGGTTCTCTCTAGACATGGAGACTAGAGATAATCACTAGTAATCCCCAAACTGATAATCCCCAAACTTCACATCCCAATTTCCCTACGTAAACTCCAGATGACCTCACCTCCAACTTCATCAAGTAAAATTGCTTCCATCAGGCATGCTCTCTTTCCATTGTATACTCCACTCCACCCAAATAACACAGTTACCTGTGGCCACTTGCTTTTTATCCTTTCAGCTTAGATGACGTATTCCCACTCCAGTTCAAGGTCAATGTCTCTATACTCCCACACAAATTGCCACACTTCGCTGGCATTTACCTTGATATGAAGGTGCTCTTTCCATATATCTTCAACCATCCCTTCTCTGCTAGCTCTGGACCCCCTGCTTCAACTCTTACTCTCTCCAGGCTCGGACTGTCCCTCTTTTCTTTTTTCTCTCTCATACTTAACCCTAGGTTCCAATTATCAGCTCTTGCTGTTCACTGATGGCTGATTCAGGGCAAGGAGTAAATTCTTCCAAATGTCTTCAGTAAAGGTTTTTGGATTTGGTATTTAGAATTCTTTATTATTTTTTTTTTGTTTTTTTTCCACGTGAAAAGGAGACTCTGATTGCACTGTCAATACCACACTTTTCTTTATTTCTAGAAATTGACTTCTTTGCTCAGTATGCTAGACACTAATGAGAAAGCTGTCTCAGAAGCATATAGCATTATATTAATAATGCTCTTGCTTCCAGCATGTATTTAACGTTCGACAAAAGGCAGGCAAATAGCTTCTGTCGGCACAAGGAAAAAACAACAAATCCATCAACCATTAGGGAAACCAATTGTCTAGGGATTGAGGGTCTCCTACACACATGGTGACAACCCCAGCCAAGGCAGGGGGGAAAATGAAGGAAAATGAAAAAATACACACACCGGAAGCACAGTACAGGAAGGAAATTGACAAAGCAACAGAAGAGTGCTGTGTGTTTTGTTTGTTTGACTGTTAAATCAAGCTGGGTTTAGGAAGTGTCCTTGGTACTGTGGCCCAGGTGGCAGACTGGGGCTCCAGAGCTGGGTGATAAACAGTGGTTATCTTTCACTGTGGATTTGAAAAGCCTTAACACTAATTTATAAAGAGTACTATTGTTGCTTCTATTCAAAATAAAAAGCAGGTCAGGAGGAAAAAACAGAGAAATCTTTGGTACTAATTTTCCTCTTAACATATATTTAAAATAAGATTAAACATTATATTTACATAAAACCACATATTTTACATATAATGTTAATTATATTTATATAAAAATTTATTGTAATATAAAAACAGTTGACATCAAAAGCATGATACTTAAAAGAAAAAATATTGCTAAATTAGACCTTATCAAGGATCCTCTGGAGAAGGGAATGGCAACCCACTCTAGTATTCTTGCCTGGATAATCCCATAAACAGAGGAGCCTAGTGGGCTAAAATCTATGGGATCACAAAGGGTCAGACACGACTGAGTGACTAACACTTAAAATTATAAACTTCTGGGACCTCCCTGGTGGTCTAGTATTTAAGACTTTGCCTGTCAATGTAGGGGGTGCAGATTTGATCCCTGGACAGAGAGCTAAGAACTCATGTGCCTCGTGGCGAAAACACCAGAACAACAGAAGCAATATTTTGGCAAACTCAACAATGGTCCACATCAAAAAAAAATTTAAAAAAACTTTTGTGCTGCAAAGACACCATTTAGAAAATGAAAAAATAAGCCAAAGACTGGGAGAAAATATTTACAAATCATATACCTGTAAAGAACTTGTATCCAGAAAAAGTAAAGAACTCTTAAAATTCAATGACAATAAATAAATAAATCCAGTTTCTTCAATGGGCAAAAGACTTGAATAGACATTTTGTCAAAGAAGATGTATGAATGGAAATCAGAATATGAAAATATGCTCAATATCATTGTTCACAAGGGTAACACAAATTTAAACCACAATGAGATACAATTACACACCCATTAGAATGACTAGAATCAAAAAGATGATACCATATGTTGGTATGGATATGGAAAAATGGAAACTTTCACGCGTTGGTGGTTGGAATGTAAAATGATATGGCCACTTTGGAAAGCAATTTGGCAGTTCTTTAAAAAGTTAAACATAAACTTGCCATATGATCTAGCAATCTACTCCTAGGAATCTTCACAAGAGAAATGAAAGCATATGTCCACAAAAAGATACAGATATCAATGTTCAGAGGAGCATTATTCATAATCGCCCAAACTGGAAAATTAAAATGTCCATCAACTGGTAACTATGGTAAATATTTATGAACAAGCTATGGTAAATCCACACAATGGAATAATATTCAACAATAAAAAGAACTACTGATTCATGCTACAACATGGATGAACCTCAAATACATGGTCCTAAGTGTCAGAGGGCAGACACAGAAGACTATATTGTATGTCTGCTTTCATTTGTATGAAGTGTTTAGAAAAGGCAAATTTGTAGAAGGAGAAACAGATCAGTGGTTGCCTAGGGCTAGAGTTGGGAGTTGTGATGCCAGTAAATGGGCATGAGGAAAATTTTTGAGGTGATAGCAGTGCTCTAAAATTAGATTATTTTAATTATACCCTGATAAAGCTACCTTTCAAAACACTTAACAATTCATAATTCTTTAAAATACCAGTAAACCAAATTTTTATTTTTAATTCTTAGAAATAAAACATGAGTAGAGACTTTCAGAGATGGCATAAGAAATAATCACCCCTTGCCCCAAACCCTGATTGTCATGGACTACACACAGAGAAAAGGCTTCCAGGAGCTGTGTTTGGCCAACCTGATATGAGGAACTGGTGTCTACACCCAGATTGGAAAGTGTGCATTCCTCTGTTCCACTTACAAAGGACAGGAGACCCAGTGGCCCAGACAATCCACAAATTGGATCATCATTCTTGAATAATAAGGTAGCTAACTCATTTTTTTGCCAGACACCAGTTATTTTTACCATCATCATATATTAATTATTGTTAAAGCCTGTCTTATTCATCCTTAAAGGCCATCAAACAACATGGACTATTAATAGATGTACCACTGGGTATTGGGTTGGCTGAGAAGTTCAAGTTCTTCCATAAGATGTTATGGAAAAACTCTTACCGATCTTCTCAGCCAACCCAGTATTTTCTTGTCTGGGGTTGCACTGAAAGGTGTAAGTGAAGCCCAGGACTTCTACATCCCCTGGGCATCCTTCGTGCACGAGGCACTTAGGCTGGAGAGCCACACCACCAAGATGAGGCAGCCTCCACACTCAAAGAATTTGGAACCTGGCTGGGAAAGAGAGCTCAGAGATAGCTAATAAATAGTAAACGATAAAAGGCATTGTAAAATCAGGTTGAAAACCTCAAAATGTAAGACAAGGGAGTTGCATCCCTTCCTTGTTCCAACTTGAACATTTGACCACTTTTTTTTTTTTTTTCTGACCACTTTTTTAGAGAAAAATCTGGGTAGCTGGTATATAGGCTGTGGTTGAGTAGCTTAAGGATTTGCTATGGTTCTGTGACAACTACTTATTTAGTGATGGTTTCGGGTCTGTTTTATAAGTTGTATGAATGACAAAATTACTGCATTTCCAAGTCAAGATCTCATCAGTAAAGCTGAGCCAAATGTGTGTGTGTGTGTGTATGTGCGCAGCTGCAAAATTTTCTTTCTTTTTTTTGCTGATACACTCAGTTCTGCAAAATGACAATGCTGATATTATGAGAAGTAAAGTCTTTCTGTTATGATGGCTAAAAAGGGCACAAGGCAAATTTTCCAGTACTGTGCATGGGCACATTAGCTTAGTTAATGCTACTAAATCAAGCAGAGGCCCTTGGTGCTCAGTGCTGTGCTTGAGTTTCTAAATAAAACCCAAATCTACAAAGTGAAGGCAGGCCACCATCGTGCATACTGACCTTCTTGATCCACACTGTGGTGGAGGGCATGGCCTCATGAGTGATTCCTTTCCTATTGGACAGTCACCATGACTTTTGAATAAATATATGAATTGAACACGTTAATGATGGTAGCCTAGGTTTTTGTGGACCAATTTGTATTCAGCTTATATGGGTTCCTATGGTCTTTAAAATAATTAGCAACTTGTGGAGATATGAGTCATTGTTTAACACAAGGTCAGGATTGAATATGAAGTGAAATGAGGTTTGAATATGAAGTGATGCAAATTTAAAATAATATCTTCACCATCTGTTCTCTCTTCTTTGTATCATATTGTATTTATAGACCTAATGACTCAGATGGTAAAGAATCTGCCTGCAAAGCAGGAGATCTGGGTTCAATCCCTGGGTTGGGAAGATCCCCTGGAGAACGAAATGGCAACCCACTCCAGTATTTTTGCCTGGAGAATTCCATGGACAGAGAAGTCTGGTAGGCTACAGCCCAAAGGGTCGCAAAGAGACGGACATAACTGAGCAACTAACTCACAAAAATGAAAGTGGCAGCATCATATCTAGGCATTACTAAGCCAATCCTTTGTCCATGTGAATGGTTTCTGGGGTTAAAGGGTCCATAACCATATTCCTGCTTTTTCTCTTTGCTCATGAACCAGCCTAAAAGATACTCCCCCAAAAGGAGTTGTCTGCATTTCCAAGGCCTAGCTCATATTTGGCCCCACCCTACCCCCACCTCCTGGAATGTCATACACTTAACTCATGTTCCAAATTACATTATGAGATGTATTTCATTAGAACCATCATCAGGAGTTCCTTTTAGCAATCTTGTTTTGAAATGCAATACAATGTAAAATATTGTAATCTTATTAAAAATGATGCTTACCTGACTGTTTAACTCTGAGGAGAAAAAGACTAAGTTAGACCTTTATTTTATGTGACATGCCAAAACAAATTCAAGTGGATAAAAGCATTAGACATACCAGTCCATCAAAACATAAAAATAGTAGAAGGAAAGATGACTAAATATGTGTCTGAATTATGAATAGAAAAGTCCTTTCTAAAGTTGTAATCAATAGAAGAAATCATAGAGGAAAATACTGAACTGACTACATAAACAGCAAAATCCATATATAAGTAAAATTATTAAGTTAAAGAGTAAACAATAATGTATTATATATCTTCTTATATATAATGGAATATTATTCAGCCATAAAAAAGAAAAATCCTACCATTTGCAGCAGCATAGATGGATCTTGAGGGCATTATACTCAGTGAAATAAGTCAGACAGAAAAAGACAAAGGTTGTATAATCTCATCTATATGTAGAATCTGAACAAGTTATACTCATAGAAACAGAGTGAAATTGTGGTAGCAAGGGGCTGAGGAGAAGGGGAAGTGGTGAGATTTTGTTTGAAGGGCACAAACTTATGATTTGAAGATGAATAAGTTCTAGAGATCTAATATAAAGCAGGGTGACTTTAGTTAACAATACTGTACTTTACACTTGGAGTTGCTAAGAGCATTTTAAATATTCTCACCACACACATGAAAAGATAATTGTAAGGTAACAGAGGTATTACCTATTATCATGGTAGTCATTTCACAATACATATGAATATCAAATCATCAAGCTGTATACCTTAAATTTATACAATGTTATATGTCAGTTATATCTCAATAAAGCTGGAAAATATATTTAACCATATGAAAAATAAGTATTTGTAGTAGAAAAGCAGGATTCAAAATTACAAGTGCAGTATTTTTATGCTTGCTGCTGCTGCTGCTGCTAAGTCGCTTCAGTCGTGTCTGACTCTGTGCGACCCCAGAGACAGCAGCCCACCAGGCCCCGCCGTCCCTGGGATTCTCCAGGCAAGAACACTGGAGTGGGTTGCCATTTCCTCCTCCAATGCATGAAAGTGAAAAGTGAAAGTGAAGTCGCTCAGTCATATCTGACTCTTTGGGACCCCATGGACTGCAGCCTACCAGGCTCCTCCATCCATGGGATTTTCCAGGCAAGAGTACTGGAGTGGGTTGCCATTGGTAAAAATAAATCTTATCCATAGAACTAAAGATAAGAAAACATACCCAAATGTGACTATAGTTCATGTTTGGGTGCTGGGACTGTCGGTGGCTTTTTTCTCTTCTTTCCTATGTGATGTGTGTGTGCTCAGTTGCGTCTGACTCTTTGGGACTCCATGGACTGTAGTTCTGCCAGGCCCCTCTGTCCGTGGAATTTTCCAGACTAGAATATTGGAGTGGGTTGCCATTTCCTACTACAGGGGATCTTCCTGACCCAGGGATTGAACCCACATCTCTTGAATCTCCTGCACTGGCAGCAGATTCTTTACCACTGAGCTACCTAGGAAGGCCTTTCTATGTGGACCAAAATGTAATAATGATCTTTTATAGTATAAAATTGTTGTCAGCCTTTTGTTGAATAATTCATGCAACAAACTACTGTGTGCCAGGCCCTAAGAGGCTGGTTGGTGGAGATTTCAAAATTGTCATAAGACTCATCCTGGAGGAGATCCTAGTACAGGATAGGATAGTACAGGTGAGGAAGAAGGAAACCCATGATTAAAATATTTAATCACACCCACCCCCCCCCCCCCACACACATATATATAACCACAGGACTTCCCTGGTAGCTCAGTGATGAAGAATCCACCTGCCAATGCAGAAGACATGGGTTTCATGTCCTGGTCCAGGAAGATACCACATGCTGCAGAGCAACTGGGACCATGCCCCACAACTATTGGGCCTGTGCTCTAGAGCCCCGGGAGCCACAACTACTGAGCCCATGTGATGCAATTACTGAAACCCCTGTGCCCGAGAGCCCGTGCTCAGCAACAAAAGTCACTGCAATGAGAAGCCTGCCCACTGAAACTAGAGAGTAGCCCTTGCTCTCCACAACTAGAGAAAGCCTGTTCAGCAATGAAGACCCAGCACAGCCCAAAATAAATACATAAAACTATTAAAATAAAAATTAAAAAAATCTAATCACAAGTTCCTCACAAGAAGAGGCTGGGGGCTATTGGTGCTATTAGGTCCCAGAGGCAAGGTAACTCACTCAGGCAGGCTCTGAGGGGAGGAGGCAGCAAGGGGTCTGTCACATGCATGCATGTTAGGTCTCTTCAGTCATGTCTGACTCTTTGCGACCCTATGGACTGTAGCCCCACCATGCTACCCTGTCCATGGAATTCTCCAGGCAAGAATACTGGAGTGGGTTGCCATGCCCTCCTCCAGGGGATCTTCCTACCCGGGGATCAAACTCATGTCTGCCTGCGTCTCCTGTATTGCAGGAGGATTCTTTACCAGGTGAGCCATCTGGGAAGCTCCTGTCACATGAGGGCCACCAAATAATGACACATGGTGATGGAAGGCTTGAAGGAGGGGTTAAGTATCCCACAGAGTCCGATGGCAGCATCTTCATAAGGGTGACTGTTGCATGAGATGTATACCCAGAGGCTCCTAGGATGACTGGCAGGCTTCTGGCTTACCAGTGCTGGTGTCCTTTAGAAAGAGAGGGATCTCATTTGGAGCTTGTCCCCAGTCTTGGCCCTGTTGAGTTCAGTGTATCTGTGGGCTGGGCTAGTGGAGATCTATGTGGAGTTTGGGAAAGAGAGCTGTGCTGGAGATAGAAGCAGAGGTTTTAATTGTAAGTTTGGATGAAGGACCCAGGCAGGATATGGAGAGTGAGAAATAAAGCAGAGTCCGGGACAGTGCTCAGAGGGAAACGAACATCTAATGAGGCACTTGTTAAGAACTGCTCAAGGAACGCAACCCAGGAGACAATGAGGTCTACAAGCCAAGGGGGAGGGAGCTGCAGTCATGCTGAGTGAAAAGGGCCAGAGAATGAGAGCTGAAGGGCCACTTCAGGAACCAGAACTCCTTATCCAAACTGTGTATGAAGGGGAAGCAAGGCAGGAAGAGAAGCTGGAGAGACGGGGAAGAAGATGAAATCTGGGGAGAGCAAAGGGGCAGTGTGATGTGAAGGCACTGGGGGATTCTGGAGTGTGTTCCTAAAGGCAAGAGGAAGCGCCTGCACCAGAGGTTAGGGTAGCAGCCTCGAGGCAAGCAAGACATACCTCCCCAGGCTGCCCGGATTTAAGATGTTACGGGAGACAGGCAACATTCAAGCGACTGCCTGAAGAATAACTACCCTTCCCTTAACCTTCTTCCAAACTTACCTCATGGTTACAGAATGTAATATGTCACCTGGATGGCTGCCAACAAGAGATGCCTGACCCTCTGAAACTTGAGCCACGAGCTCACCTAAGCTCAGATAGTGTCATCACCAAACAGGTCCTAGTCCCCTGTTACATTCAGTCACACCTCAACTGTTCTGCTGCCAGACCCATGAAATGTCATCTCTTCTCAGCCACCCTGGACCCCTGCCAGTTCAATACTGTCATCCTAGAGCCTCCAACTCATTTATTTATCTATCTTCCCAACAGAAAAAGCAGTGTCCCTTTAAAGCATAAGTAGACAAAGATCTGCTCACTTCGAGTGTGCAGACCATGATTTCTGGGCAAGGCCAGTAACAGCAGGACTGCCACACTGGGGGGCGGGGCATGGGGGGGTGTGGGTGTAGGTGGGGGATGGTGGGCGGTGTTGGGGACCAGAGGCGGGGGTGGGGCAGCAGCCCTGATGTGCATTCTGGTGCTCCTTGATAGCTGTTTGCATCCTTCTCTTGACACTCACACTGTGTGTCTTGTTCCCCTGTGTGAATTGTAGTCCCTTGTAGGACAGTGGGGTTAAATCTACTTCTCTGTCAATCTCAGCACACGGTACTTTGTGCAGCCCGTCCCCTTTCCCCTTCTCCCTGCTCTGAATCCCAAGATGATGTATGGAACTTGAGAGGCCATCTTGAAGTCAAGAAGTGACAAACATGGGGGAGGGGAAGGTCAACAGCATCACCCAGTCTCTATCTATGATCTCACCAAGCTGCTGAATCAATGACAGCAGCCAGCTAACATGATCCTTTGCTTTATGAGAGAAAATTATTTTTTTCGCCTAAGTCCCTTGTAAGTTAGGTTTTCTGTTTCCAGCAAATAAATGTAATTTACCCAGCACCCATTCCCCCACCTTCTTACTCAGAGACTCCCAGCTTTGTTGAGCTCTCCATCCCTCCCCTATACAGCTAGGTGCCCCAGGTAATGCCGATTCCATCTCCAGTTCCAGGGGTGGTGTCCACAGGCCAAGTGCAACCCCATCTCCTCTGCTAGTGTTGAGTTAAGGAACCAATGAGACATGGAGGCTGAAATCTGTTCAGGCTTCTGGGGAAACATTCTGATGGTAAAGTAGCAAGAAGACCTGTCTCTCTTCCTCCTTCTTATGAATACTGCTGTCTAGGTTTCATAACCGAACTGTTGTAATCGTCTTGCCACTCCCCTGAGGACGATGCCAACGCAGAAGGTGGTGGGTGAAAAGACAAAAATGGCCTGGATCCTTATACATGTTGTTGCCCCACTGAATCAACCAGCCTCGAAGGCTGCCTGCTGCTTGCACTTCCTGAGCTGCAGCAACGTCATTCTTTATTCTTCAAGGGAGTTTGAATTGGGGCTTTTGTCACTTACTCCTGGAAGTATCTTTACAGATAATGAGGGTATTTTAAAAGTTTTGCTTGTGACTATCTAACTTGAGCTTTTTATAAGAAAAGGTAGATAAAGCCTCAGCCTGTGTGTTTATTAATAGCATTTTCCAATGTTGAGTATGACACTATTTCCTCCCTCTTGAAAGTTTAGCTACAGAGAATGGTTTAGATCAAAATGTATCCTGAAGTGAATGTTAATTTTATCGTGGTCAACTTGACCCAGCCAGAAGAATGCTCAGATTTATTAAACTTGTGTCTCTACGGAAGGCAGAGAAATTGAGCCAATAATAATAGATTATCTTCTCACTGATGGGGCTTTAGGGGTCAGTGAGCAAGTGAGAAATAACATGCTCACTTCTGCAGAGACTTGAGGAAGAGAGATCAATGATCTCTTCCTCAAAGGAGTTGGGGCTGCTGCAGCTGGAATTCCCTGATCCCCAATCCTCTCCCAGTTCCCTCTGGGACCGTAAAGATGGGGCCCCTGCAAATTATCTGTGGTTGGTACAATTAATACTAATCAATTAGTGCTGATAGTTAATACTAGGTCTCAGAGTCATTTCATCCCTAGGAGAGGAATGCTTTGAAACTTGCTGGGTTCATGCACCTGGCGCAGTGCCTGACACACAAAAGGCACTCAAAACCTGGTGTTTAATGGGTGAACAAGGGATGCCAGGCAAGTAGTACCATTTCTATACCCTCCTCTCCTCCACCATTAATCCAATAAATTGTCTCTTTGTTTAAATATGTACATTGCTACATATAGCTGAACTATGCACGTGGTTTAGGGTGACTTGGAGTAGCCTGCCTGGACTCACTGAATTATTTCAGAAAGATTCGCAGTATAATGTCTTAATCTTCTGAACCAAAAGCTGAGGATATTTTTAGAAGCTATGGGCTAGAGGAAGACCCTTCACAAAATATTGCAACCCAGAATTTAAATAAGCATTGCTGGCTCTGGTTTCTAATTCTGTCATGCTCTTCTGGGAAGACCTCTGTGTAAGACTCTCAGTTTTGCCCCAGAAGGAACTGGAAATGTTTGAGGTACATAGCCACGTCTCTCCCACTTGTGGTGAGATAATCTGGAGTGTGTGTTCCCAGATAAAGATATCAAATGCCCACCTTGCTTTGAGGCTCCCTGCAAGATGTATCTCCTTAAATGGCTAAAATCTTTCAATTATTCTAATTTCACACTTGCTTAATAAGCAGTATTTCCAGACATATATTTCCCACTTTCAACTCTGAACATAGTCACGGGGGCTTGATTATTTTCTCCTTTTTTCAGACATGTGCCCTTCTGTGGATGCCCAGGATCTGTCACAGTGAAGCACAATACTCAATACATGTTTGCGAAATTAATGAACAAACTGCACAGATAACTAGAGTAGGAGGACACAGGAGTTCACCTCATATGTAAGACAACGCATCTGACAGAGATTATAACTTACAAATTTGATAAGAAACACTGCAAAGGAAGGGAGGCTCTGAAAGCAGGAAGTAGAAGGGTGTTCAGTCTTAAATATATCATGATAAATATAAATGCTACTATTTTCTGTTTATCCTATACACATAGGAGTTGCTGGCATGGTATTAGATGCTACATATATGACATTGCATTTCATTCTTATAATGACCTTGTATAGTAGACACTATTGTTGTGATTCTAAAGATGAGATACTCAGGACCCAGATTAATCTTCCTGTAGTTACACAGCTATAAGTAGTCTACCATATGCTTGACCACTTTATAACCTGGTCAGGGTGACCAGGGTCACCTTTTAGGGTAATTCTAAGAACCTCATCAGATCTGAAAGAGGAAAGAAGAGTAGAGGGAACATGGAATGAGATAAACACTGAAAATATTTCAAAGCTGCTAAAGTCTCTTTGACATGCTCAGTCACTTCAGTCGTGTCTGACTCTGTGACGCCATGGACTGTATGTGGCCTGACAGGCTCCTCTGTCCATAGGATTTTCCTAACAAGAATACTAAAGTGGGTTGCCACACCCTCCTGCAGGGGATTGTCCGGACCCAGGGATTGAACCTGTGTCTCCTGCGTTGCAGTCAGATTCTTTACCACTGAGCCACTGGAGAAGCTTTGGGTACTATTAAAATTCAGGCAGGCATGGGCTTGGCTAATATTTTGTCTGCTTTCCAATGAGATGTTTTCAACTCCCTATTAAAAATGCCTCCAGTGCTTTGATCTAAGCCAACAGAAATGATAGATTTATGTATGACGAAGAAGGATGCGCGGTGAATGATTGCTCTGTATCGCAGTGTTGTTGCAATGAGACGAGCTGGGACCTGGCGCTCTGCTGCAGCGCTTGCACCTGGACACACTTCTCCTTGAGCAACAAAATGGGACTGAACTAAATGGGGCTAAAAATAACTGCGTGCATGTTCAGTTAGGGCAAATTCTGAACAAAAGATTGAAAGAGACCAAAAAACCCAGCTGCCACTTTTGAAGAGTTTGGAGCCAAAAAAAAAAAAAAAAAAAAAGGCAAGGTACTGCACATGCTCCTGAACTCAACATCCCCTACGAGGAGGGAAAAACACCTAAGACACGTCTCCGAACTGACTCCTGGAAGCACCCCTACCCTCACCCAATATAAGGAGCAAGCTTGTCACCTCCTCCCCCCTACACTTAGGGAGCAAGCAAGCAAGGGTATCTGTTACTTGGGGCCCCAATAAAGCCTTGCGTGAATCTCCTGTCTGGCCTCTAGTTGACCTCTATTGGTTAGGGAAGGCCAAGAACCCTGGTTGGTATCAGTGACAGCAAGTTTGCTTAATCTTCACACAGAAATCCCCATCCAGCTCAACAGCTTCACTCAATAGAACTTGGTGTTCTGAACTCTGTACGAGGGTTGCCTCTTGCTTCCAGAATGCCCCTCAATCCAGCCACCATCAGCCTAAATCCTGCTCTTCCTTTAATGCTAGCTCAAATCCTATCCTCCATTCTAGTTTGCAGTGATAATTCTAACACTTAACATTTACTGAGCCAGACACTATGCCAGACACTTTTAATTATTATTTAGTTGCCATAATAATGCTATGTAGGAGAAACTACTATTAATCTACAGACTTAGAAAACTAAGCCTCAGAGCAATTAAATAACATTCCCAACATCATACTGCAAGGAATAAGTAGAAAAGTCATCTCTTTTTGTCAGTTAACCATATTTAAAAAAAATTGATTTCAGTTTGGTGTTGAATGGATTCTCTTGTGCTTTATTTATTAGATGGTTGTCTTTAAGACACTGAAGTACCTAGAGTCAAGGAAATGTATCCACTCGCAGTAACTAATAGAGTAAATCTCACATGAATACATTGCCTTTTAGAATTTTTTTTGCTAAAAAGATGTCTTCTTTGCATGGCATTATTATTTCTTTCAATACTCGGCTAATGCCCTAATTCCTCAATGAGGCTTTACAATGCAGGTTAATAGCTGTGGAGTGGTTTTAATTTTACCACAATAGATAGCTGTGATGATCTGGGAAAGATTCAAAAACTTTAAGGCATAGTTTCTATAATAAAAACCACTGAAATCCTGATTTTAAAGAATATCTAATGGCATGGATATAGTTGATAAAAAAGCATAGAACGATACAGAATACACAATATTAAGTGAAAATTTAAATTATGCACTTATAGATACATATTTTTTAAGCCGTGGAAATAAGTACACAATAAATGTTAAGAGTGGTTAGCTCTAAGTGGTAGAGTAATATGTGGTTTTCATTTTCTTTTCTATACTTTATTTTCTAATTTTTCTGAAATGAGCATGTATTGCTTTTAATATCAGAAAACAACAAAAATTCACTCTCCAATAAAAAGTACTAAGGCTCTTTGGGGGAAATGGCTGAGTCCATGTCTAAGGCAGGAAAAGAACAAGGTGAGCTTTGACATACTGCTGTTTCAGAAAGTATGGGAACACTCCAAGACAAATGGGATTGTGTCAAAAGGTTCCAGGAACTGGCCCAAAGGGCTCCCACTGACTAAATTTAGAACAATGAGAGCATCAGAAATAATAATGACTATAATTAATAAGTTAATAAAAAAAAGGAAAGAATATATGCTGGATAAGAAATATTGACATAATGATAGTTAGAAAACATTGTTTTGTAACTTCTAAGTAATATTTGATTACGGCAAGAAAGATCAATGGATGCTAAAGCTATCAGGTGAAAGGTAGTTGAGAGACTAGATAATATCATTGTACAGACAGAGTATTTATTTGCCAAGAAAGAGGATGTTCCTTTAGCAAGGGAGACATTTAGCAGATCTTACCATAGCCAAGGACTCCAAGTGACTCCTATGCTCATTAAATCTTGAGAAGTGCAGTCTTAAACCATAAGATAGATAAGTGTGCAAAGGTAAGTTTCTAATAATTTTCCTTTTCAGAGTGTGGCGCTTCTCAAACCCTCCTGGACACAGAAATCACCTGGAGAGCTTTAAACACCACTGGTGCCTGAGTCCCACTCCCAGAAATTCTGATGTGATGGTGTTGGAGTGCTATCTGGACACTGAAATTTTTTAAAGATCCCCAGGTGAGTATAGGGCTTCCCAGGTGGCGCTAGTGGTAAAGAATCCACCTGCCAATGAAGGAGATGCAAGAAACATAGGTTCCACCCCTGGGTAGGGAAGAGCTCCTGGAAAAGGAAATGGCAACCCACTCCAGTATTCTAGCCTGAAAAATCCCATGGACAGAGGAGCCTGGTGGGCTACAGTCCATGAGGTCACAAAGACTTGGACATGACTGAGCACACATACTTAGGTAAGTATACTGTGCATACAAGGTAGAGAAGCACAGCCCCAGAGAAATGCTAAGTTACTTTGCCACACATTAGAGTCACTCAAGGAGATTTAAAATATTCTGATGCTCTGAAAAGACGCTGACTTAATTGTCCTGGGTGTTTTCTGGTGGCAGATATTGTCAGGCTGGTTGGGTAGCTCGGTCATGTTAACTACTATCCACTTCTCTCTTGCCTCTGTCCACCTCTGAGTGGGACTGTAGCTGGGACTTGCCAGCCTTCTCTGCAGCCTGGGTAGCTATGTGCTTATGTTCTTGCCAATGGAATGTGAGTAGAAGTATGTACCACTTCTGAGCTGGCCCCATACAACATTTTAGGCTCCTCCATACTCATCCTCCTCCCTTCCAGTTGGAAAGGTCATAACCTGAATGACCTTGGAAGACATGTGTAGAAGAAGGCTCTTACCAAGAGTTCCTACATGGAGATAGGACGAACCACCTGCCCACCTGACACTCCCAACATGAAGTGTTCTGTGAACAGACACAGTCATCAGAGTATCTGCATTATGTGGGCACTTTCAGCTATTTACCAAAATCAGATATCACCTTTTCTTATCTTTGTAATACCCAAGTGAGGCAAGTATCACTAGGCCCAATTAACTATGAGGAAGCTAAGACCCTGTCACTTAGGTAGAAGGTGGCAGAGAACAGGCTTCAAACCAAGTTTTTCTTAAACAAAACCCAGGTTCTTAATCACATACCATGTATTTTCCCATGGAGGAACACTTACAATTGGAAAAAAGGAAGAGTTGATAGATCCTGTAGTTAAAACAGAAAACATCCGTGCTTTAAAGACTTAATGATCAATTCTGCATTTGATGCCTTGTTGCTCAGTAATTTTTAACTGCATGTTTTTGCCTCAGCAACCAGGTTCCCCTGACTGCTTCTTTTTCACATGTGTCTTATATGTTCACATGTCTGTTCTATATGCTGCCACTGTGTTAGTCTGCCTAAAATAAAGACCTTCTCCTTCACTTCCATCTTTAAAACCTACCAGCCAAAGTTCAAATTTCTCACCTACTCCTAACCTTTCTTTTCCTACACAGGCACTTTGCTCCAGCCAAATTTGCTTATCTCCTTTAAAAACTGATTCCCTGGTGGCTCAGAGGTTAAAGCATCTGCCTGCAATGCAGGAGACCTGGGTTCGATCCCTGGGTCGGGAAGATCCCCTGGAGAAGGAAATGGCAACCCACTCCAGTATTCTTACCTGGAGAATCCCATGGATGGAGAAGCCTGGTGGGCTACAGTCCACGGGGTTGCAAAGAGTTGGACACGACTGAGTGACTTAACTTTAACTGATTCACAAACTTTCACGGTAAGAAGGAACTTTAAGGTCAAGTAATTCAACAACCATCTGTATCAGATGGTTGTAACATCTAACTATTGCTATGTAACAGACCATCCTAAAACTTGGAGTTTTAAAACGTACTTATCATTCTATGAGTTGATTGTGTGGTTCTTCTGTTGGTCTTTCTTGAGACCACTCATATGATCCTATTGGCTGGCGGCTGGGCTGGACTGGAAGTTCATTAAGGCCCTTCTCATATGATTGCCGACTGTATGCTGTCGCCTAGGGTGCCTCCAGGCTCCTCCATATGGGCTCCATCCATGAGATGTCTCTCTCATCCTCCAGGCTCTTCCATGTGGCCTCTCTCTCTACAACAGGATAAACTAGAATTCCTTACAGCTGGCTTCCAACAGGAGAAAAGCAGAAGCTATTGGACCTTTTCACACTTAGGTCTGTACCCAACACAATGTCACTTCTGCTACATTCTCCTGGCCAAAGCAAACCACAGGGCCAGTCCAGATGGACTTTATCTCTTGAAGGGAGGAGTGGCAAAGAATCTGCGACCATCTTTAATTATCCATGCGGTCTTATCCCTTCTACATATGTCCTCCCCTTATTCTCCCCACCTCTACTCAAGATTCCTTCTCAGCACAGTCACATTATAGTGTTTCAGGTGGGTCCCAGGGCTGGACTTGCCTATACTTGAATCCCAAATCTACCGGCTACCTGTGAGCTTCAGCAAGTTACTCTACCTCTCTATACCTCAATTTGTTCAACCTTAAGTTGGGGGATGGAGGGCAGGGTGGATATAAATCCTACGTCATAGGATTGTTGTGAGAATTAAATGAGTGAATACAAAGTGCTGGAACATTGTTTGTCTTTAGTAAGTGCTTTATAAGTGTTATCTGTTCCCTGTGGCTCCAGTTGGTAAAGAATCCTCCTGCAATGTGGGAGACCTGGGTTCGATCCCTGGGTTGGGAAGATCCCCTGGAGAAGGGAAAGGCCACCCACTCCAGTATTCTGGCCTGGAGAATTCCATGGACTGTATAGTCAATACGGTCACAAAGAATCAGATACAACTGAGCTACTTTCACTTATTGTTGACGGTTGATCTAATTTTTCTTAGTTGGCGCAGAACACAGAGGAGTCAGGCTGGACCTGGTGTTTAGGCTCCATGGCAGAGGGTATTAGAGGAAGAGATACATACAATCCCTAAGGTGCCATCTTTGCACCAATATGACTTGACTTAGTTGATTATGTGAGGATTATTTCAGGCAGGGGAGGGCATTTCTGTGTTTCTTTCTCAGCTTCTGAAAGTGTTCCCCTGAGATAGAACCACTATGTCTGTAATGCTGAATCCCACAACCTATGCCCTAAAAGGTAACCTCAAAATCATCTAAATTTCAGTTTTCCTGGTTTAATAGTGCTTCAACTTCATCCTTAGCAAGTTTTGGACCCCTCAGTACTTGAACACCTTTTCTTTCTTTCTTTTTTTTAACAAGGGCACTTTTCAAAATCCAAAGGAGAAGACTACAGCAGAAGTTGTCTGCAGGATTCTAGATACTGACAATTCTGATCTTGGCACACAGCATACAGCCCCGAGCAGCCATGATTTATAGCAGCAGAGTCTGGACAGGAAATCCATGACAGGTCACAGAACCCCAAACACACAGACTGTGTGGTGAGGGGAGTGGGCAGAGCTGGGGAGAATGACTTGGGGGCCAAGGGCAGGCCTCTGTGGACATTGCTAGCCTATCTCTCTGACCACTGGTCATTTCCAGTCCCATTCTTTTGCAAACAGGTTAATCTTTGCTCTAAGAGAGAGAGAGGAGGGAAAAATTATTTAAATTCACTCAGAGGCTGAGGGTAATCATATCAGTGCTTTAGTTCAGATGTTATTTCAGGATAAGATTGCTATTGGAAGTGAAAGTGAAGTCGCTCAGTCGTGTCCGACTCTTTGCGACCCCATGGACTATAGCCTATCAGGCTCCTCCATCCATGGGATTTTCCAAGCAAGAGTGCTGGAGTGGATTGCCATGCTATTAGTCTGCCTTAATTTATCTGAAAGTTCTGTAATAAGCCTTCCTGCAATTATTATTTGTCTTACAGCACAAAATAGGCAAAGTGTAGTCTGAGAGATGAAAGCAGTATGTAGAGCTTAGACCTAAAACTCTGAAATAAAAATTTGTGTGTCCTTATTGTATCCTGGAGTGGGTAGCCTTTCCCTTCTCTCCTTCTTCAGGGTAGAAGGGAAAGGCTACCCACTCCAGTATTCTGGCCTAGAGAATTCCACGAACTGTATAGTCCATGGCGTCGCAAAGAGTCGGACATGACTGAGTGACTTTCACTTTGTTGTCTTCAAGTTATATTTTTGAAACATCAAATATGGATATAGCACTGTGCTAGGCACTGGGTGAGGTGGGATACAGGAAAAGAGATCAGACGTTGAGTCCATACTCTGGTCCGGCACCCTGACAATATTGAGTTTCTAATGGGCCCTGGAAGTAATAGGCTGTCCTCAATAGCTTTAATGTAGAGTGGAGATGGCATGTACACACATGAATAGTAGTCTATTTATGTTACTGGTATTTTTTTCCAGCTTTATAGAAACATATTTAAAGTATAAAACACCATGTTTTGATATATGTATACATTTTGAAATGTTTACCACAAGCTAATTGACATATCCATCACTTCACAGTTACTTTTTCTTTTTTTTTCCACAGTTACTTTTTCTTGTTTTGATAAGAATGATTAAAATCTACTCTCAGCAAATTTTCAGTTTACAATTCAGTATTGTTGACTATAGTCACCGTAGTGTATATTAGCTTTCTATAACTTGTTCATCCTGCATATACGAACTTCCTATCCTTTGAACAACATTTTTCCCATTTTCTCCACCCCTTTGTCCCTGGAAATCACCATTCTACTCTGCTTCTAAGAGTTTGACTTCTTTAGATTCTGTATATAAGTGACATCATACAGTATTTGTCTTTCTGTGTCTAGTCCATTTTACTTAGCATAATGTCCACCAGGTTCATTTGTGTTATCACAAATTACAAGAGTTCCTTCTTTTTAAAGTCTGAATAATATTAGAGCATATATATATATATACACACACATAGAGAGAGAGCACATATATACAGCATGTGTATATATATGCATATGTATACACACACACACAAAGATATAGATTTTCTTTATTTATTCATCTGTTGATGGTTCCTTAGGTTGTTCCCATATCTTGGCACAGTAAATAATGCTGCAATGAAAATGGAAGTGCACATATCTCTTCAAAACACTGATTTTCATTTCCACTGGACATATACCCAGATCTATGGTAGCTCTATTTTTAACTTTTTTCAGGAACCTCCAAACTGCTTTCCATAACGGGTGTACTAATTTACATTTTTAACAACAGAGCACAAAGTTTCCCTTTTCTCAACATCCTCAATACTTACCTTTTGTCTTGTGGATAACAGCCATCCTAACAGGTGTGAGGTTATATTTTCTAAGTTTAATTTGCATATCCCTGATGATTAGCTATATATTGAGTACATTTCATGTACCTGTTGTCCATTTGCATGTCTTCTTTTGAGAAATGTCTATTCAAGTCCTCCGTTAACCATTTTTAAATCAGGTTAATAACCTTGTTTTCTTGCTTTGAGTTGAGTTCCTTATATTATATACTTTGGATATTAACTTCTCATCAGATAGAGCCTGCAAATAGTTTTTTCTCATTTTATAAGTTTTTTTTTTTAACTGTGCTGATTACTTCCTTTGCTGTGTAGAAGCTATTTGGTTTGAGCATTCCCATGTGTTTATTTTTGCTGTTGGGGTAATATCTAAAATAATTCATTGGCCAGACCAGGGTCAAGAAACTTTTCCCTTATGTTTTCTCCTAGTAGTTTTAAGTCTTAAGTTTAGGTCTTTAATCCATTTTGAGTTGACTTTTATATATCATGTGAGATATGAGTACAGTTTCATTCTTCTGCTTGTGGATATCTGGTTTTCTCAACAGTTTGTGAGATCATCCTTTCTCAATTGTGGTATTCTTGGCACCTTTGTCAAAAATCAGTTGACTGTATATGCATGGATTTATTTCTGTGTTCCCTATTCTGTTTTGGGGTTCTAAATATTTGCTTTTAGGCCTGTGCCATACTGTTTTGATTACTACAGTTTTGTAGCATATTTTGAAACCAAGGCATATGTGCCTCCTGCTTTGTTCTTCTTGCTTAGGATTGCTTTGGTTTAAGGCAAGAGATTAATGTAAAGAAATACTTTGAGATTAACTAAATATGAATCATAAGTGTGAGCTCTTGTGGTCATAGGAGCATTTCTCAAGAAGCAGCGCCCTGCATTATGAATATAATTTAGAGGTTGAAAAGCACAGGCTCAGACTCCAGATTCAGGGTCTGCCTATCCCATGTATCAGCTGTGTGACTCTGGCTAAGCTACTTGATTCCTCCTATGCTTTGGTTTCTTCATCTATAAAGTGGACATGAGTTATATTTACCTCACAGGGTAGTTATAAAAATTAAATGAAAATAAAATAAAATACTGGGACTAACCATATCATTAGTATCATCCAAGTGGTAGTTGTTAGTGTTTTTATTATTTTGATGGGTAGAGAGGAAGGAGGAGCAATAATATCAAAGGTTTATGGTAGAAGATGACATAAGCCATCTGTTACAGGAGAAGAGTAATTAGCACAGTGTTGGCTCAGCCTGTTTCACTCTCCATCCTTTTGCTTGCTTGGCTCTTGGAGTCAGAAAGTGTCAGAAATATAAATGGAGAGGGGCACTGGAATTACCCTAGTCAATCTTTTGTATTCTCTTCGACATTTTTCAAGAGGTTCCATGGGGTTTGGATGGCTCTTCAGCTATTTTTGCCCTCTACTCTTTGTTTAGATGGAGCATGAGGCAGAGCCTGGCAAGAGGGGCTTCTGGCCATTTCCTCCTAAACTGAAGTGATCTCAGCCACATCTGAACCCACAGGGCACTTGATTTGAAGTACTTTTTTGTTATTGTTTGTTTTAACACTTGCCTAGTCTGTGTCATAGTAAGATTGCTTTTGCACATGTCACATGACCCTGATGAACCACATGAGGGTTAAGGCTGGGCCTTTCTTGCTTTGTACTCTGACCACAGTGCTTTATACAGAGTAGCTGCTATAGCTATTGTTGAAATAAAGGAAGAGTAAGGTGAGTGATGAACCCACTACTTGGAAAAAAAGATTCCAACCTTAAAAGGGAGGTCTTAAGAATTTCATAATCCCCATCTTGAACAGGGTCTCAGTTCATTCCAGGAACTGGACAGGCATCTTTAATTGGAAGGTAAAATGTGACTACTTGTTTTCTTGTCAGATATTGACACTGGGCAGAATTAAGAACAGCAAGGAACAGCAGCCCCACACTGGCTTCCTCCTGAAATACAGCACTTTATCAAGAATGTGCTGGAGCTGGGGTTGTAATGCTGTTAATGAAATTGGCATCCTAGTCAGATAGCTGTGAGCATAATTTGAAATCAGCTATAGATAGTTCAAGATCAATTGCATTTGATCAGCCAATGTTGCTAACAAATCTCTTCACTGTACAACATTTAAAAGGAAACATCATCCACACTGCAGTTTAGAAAATAACCGCAGAAGAGGAGAACATCCAGATAAATTTTGGGTTTCAGTTTTCTCTTTCAGTGGTATCACTGTACAAGAAATTCTTATAATTCAAAATATAAGTTTAGAGAAGTAGTTTGACATTTCAGCATTTAATTCACTCCTCCTTACTAAGCCTTAGGCCAGTGGGGATTAATACACAAGAAGGCAAGTTTCAGTGGGGTTGAATGAAGGAAGGATCTCAGAGAAATAAGAAGTACAAAGTAAATTCCATGAGCAAAGCAGAACATGACCCATTTGTTAAATGCTGCTTTGAGGCTGGAGGCTACAAAACACTGGTTTTCAGTTCTGGCTGCACGTTGTTGTTCAGTTGCTCAGTCGTGTCTTATTCTTTCTGACCCCATGGACTGCAGCCCACCAGGCTCCTCAATCCATAGGGATTTCCAGGCAAGAATACTGGAGTGGGTTGCCATTAGAGATTTTTCTCCTGTTTTTATTTTTACTTTTTATTGAAATATGACATATTCTCCATGAAGTACACTAATCTTAAGTGGAAAGTTTAATGAATTTTTATAATGGCATCTACCTGTGTACACTGTCAGATAAGATACAGAGTATTTCTAGCATCCTGAAAGCCTCCCCAGGGATAACTGCTCTCCTGACTTCTATCACCATGGATAATTTTGCCCACTCATAAACTTTATATAAATAAGATCATACAATATACACTCTTATGCACCTTTTTTAAACTAAAGATAATTATGTGATTCATCAATGTTGTATATATAGTTTGTACTTTTATGCTGCTGCTAAGTCGCTTCAGTTGTGTCCAACTCTTTGCGACCCCATAGACAGCAGCCCACCAGGCTCCCCCGTCCCTGGGATTCTCCAGGCAAGAACACTGGAGTGGGTTGCCATTTCCTTCTCCAAGGCATGAAAGTGAAAAGTGAAAGTGAAGTTGCTCAGTTGTGTCCGACTCTTAGCAACCACATGGACTGCAGCCCACCAGCCTCCTCCATCCATGGGATTTTCCAGACAAGAGTACTGGAGTGGGGTGCCATTGCCTTCTCTGTGTACTTTTATAGTGTATATAATATATACTATATATGCTGTGTAATATTCTAACATTCTAACATATGACCATATCACAATTTGTTTATTCTACCACTTGACTTATTTTCAGGGTAAAACAAATGGATCTGTTTATATATGCATGGAATATTGCTGGAAGAAATTTAACAATTGCTCTGGGAAGGGAAGCTGAGTGACTATTAGGCAGGAATGAGACAGAAATTCAAACTATCTATATCCAACTCTTTGTAGCTCTTGATTTTGTACAATGTATTTGCTATATATAATACATACAAATAGTTAAACATTTATTTAAAATTAAGTCTTTCTTACTTCAATATAAAATGATGCCATAAAACTCCTAGAAGAGAACATAGGCAAACCATTCTCTGATATAAATCATATCTATGTTTTCCTAGGTCAGGCTACCAAGGCAATAGGAATAAAAGCAAAAATAAACACATGAGACCTAATCAAACTTATAAAGCTTTTGCACAGCAAAGGAAACCATAAGCAAAACAGACAACCTACAGTCTGGGAGAAAATAATTGGAAATGATGCAACTGACAAGAACTTAATTTCCAAAATATATAAATAGCTCATAAAAAACAAATAACCCAATAAAAAATAGGACAGAAGACCTAAATAGACAGGTTTCCAAAGAAGACATACAGATGGCCAATAAATATATGAAAAGATGCTCAACATCACTAATTATTAGAGAAATGCAAATCAATATTACAATGAGGTTCTGCTTCATACAGGTCAGAGTGGCCATCATTAAAACGTCTACAAATAACATACATATGCTGGAGGGGGTGTGGAGAAAAGAAAACCCTCCTGCACTGTTGCTGCGAATGTAAATTGGTACAGCCACTGTGGTAAACAGAATGGAGGGTCCTCAAGAAATTAAAAATAGAGTTGCCATATGATCCAACAATTCCACTCCTGGGCATAAATACAGACAAAACTATAATTTAGAAAGATAATGTACCCCTATGTTCATAGCAGCACTATTTCCAATTGCCAAGATACAGAAACAACCTAAATGTCCACAGACAGATGAATGGATAAAGAAGATGTGGTCCATATATACAATGGAATAGTTTACTGAGCCATAGAAAGAATGAAATGATGCCATTTGCAGCGACATGGATGGACCCAGAGATTATAATACTAAGTGAAGCAGGTCAGAAAGAGAGCAACAAATACCACGTGATAGCACTTACATGTGGAATCTACACTATGACACAAATGAAGTTATTTATGAAACAGAAACATGCAGACAGAGAGAATAGACTTGTTATTTCTCATAGCGGCGGGTGGGGGGACAATCAAGGGGGAAGGTTGTAATGGGAGTTTGGGATTATCAGATGCAAATTATTATACACAGAACGGATAAACAACAAGGTCCTATTGTATAGCATAGGAAGTGAAAGTGAAATGGGATTCTCCTGGCCAGAATACTGGAGTGCGTAGCCTTTTCCTTCTCCAGGGGATCTTCCCAACCCAGGGATCAAACCCTGGTCTCCCACATTGCAGGCGGATTCTGTTACCAGTGGAGCCACAAGGGAAGCCCGTATAGCATATGGAATTATATTAAATAGTTTATAATAAACCATAATGGAAAATAACATGACAAAGTAATATGACAAAGAATATTTATATTTATATCTACATCTATATTGGATCACTTTGCTGTATACCAGAAACTAACACAACATTGTAAATCAACTATACTTCAGAAAAATACCATTAAAAAAATTAAGTCTTTGTGTCTTGATTCTGGAATTTCATTCTACTATTGACGAACATTTGCATTGTTTCCAGTTTGGGGCTTTTATGAAAAGAACTTCTGTGAATAAATATGTACGTGTCTTTTGCTGTCAAATTCTCTTGGGCATATACATAGGAGTGGAATTCCTGGGTCATAAGGAAAGCATATACTTATATTTAGTAAATACTGTCCAACATTTCCCAAAATGGCTATATTAATTTACATTCCTACTAGCAGTGTATGAGGGTTCAAGTTGCTCTATGTCTTCTCCAATTTTAAAAATTATGCTTAGGGAGCAGTATGGGCTTCCCTAGTGGCTCAGATGGAAAAGAATCCACCTGCAATGTGGGAGACCCGGGTTCGATCTCTGGGTTGGGAAGATCCTCTGAAGGAGGGTGTGGCAACCCACTCCAGTATTCTTGCCTGGAGAATCCCATAGACAGAGGAGCCTGGAGGGCTACAGTCCATGGGGTCACAAAGAGTCAGACATGACTGAGTGACTAAGAGGAGCATTATAAGGTACCATCCCAGAGAGTCTTGTGTGATTCTCCTAAGGCAGGATTCATGCATTGGTACTTTTGGAAGTTCTCCCAGGCTATTCTAATGTGCAGCCAGGGCTGAGAACCACACACTAGAATGACGGTCTAAGGTGGCTGGCTTTCAGAATCAGATGGAGAAATTTAAAAGTTGTAGGTCTTGGTTCCTACCCCAGACCTACTGAATCAGATTGTCCAAAGGAGAACCTGTGATTTAAGCTAGTTCCTGGAAGTGACTTGGATGCAGAAGGAAATGACAACCCACTCAGTATTCTCGCCAAGAAAACCCATGGACAGAGGAGCCTGAAAGGTTATAGTCCATGGGAACTGTATGGACACGACTGAGTGACTGTGTTCACATGGAGGTGATCTGGATGCAACTAGCCTTAAGTTAGGCAACCACAGATTCAAGACTTGTTTATTACAAGTTTAACCTACTTCTTTTCTAATATTAAAAAATTTACACACATAGTAAAAAGCAAACAAAAAATAAAAATAGTTTACTTACTTACACATGGAAAATAAGTCTTCCTCCTAAGCTAGACTCCCAGTGACTCTCCATAGAGGCAACTCTATTGTTGAGCTTCACGTTTTATGTATATCCTTCTAAAATTTTCCTGAAGGTATTGTATTTGTTAGGATCTTTATGTTGCAAGTGATCAAAAACTCTTTGCATACTGGCTTAAATTTTAAAAAGAAAACTTGGAGAAAATTAACACATATAACTAAATAGTCCAAATTTACCTCTGGCTTTCAGGTACAGTAAGATCTAGAGATTTAAACTCTCAGTCTTGGTTTTTCATATCTTTTGTTTTTTTCTTTATCATCATGCCTATTACCTTCATGGCCGCAAAATGGCTATGGCAGTTTCTGCCCTCCAAACTTCACTTCTATTCTGAATAGTCAACATATGTCCTAGTAATCCCCCACTTATGACTCATCAGCAACTCAAAATTGTAAGATTTGATTTGTGCTTGTGCTTAGTCACTCAGTTGTGTCCGACTCTTTGTGACCCTGTGGACTGTAGCCCTCTAGGCTCCTCTGTCCAGGGGGATTCTCCAGGCAAGAATACTGGAGTGGGTTGCCATGCCCTCCTCCAGGGAATCTTCCTAACCCAGGGATTAATCCTGGCTTTGCAGGTGGATTCTTCACCATCTGAAGCAACCCTAAAAATGTTTTCCATCCTATTTCTATTTACAATTTGTGGCTGTTATAATGGATACTCTCTAAAATTAGAGCAGAAGTTTTAGTAGTTTAAGTGGATTAATAGTTTGGGGCAAGTGGTAATATTGGAAACTCGTGTATACCACAAACTCCCTAATATACATTTTATATTACCTGCTCATTTTTGAATCATAATGCTTTTGACAGACATAACTTATTCCAGCTGACTTTACCACTATTATCACTAGTAATTATTATTGTAAATTTGTTTAGATTTTCCTGCTGTAACAGTGACAATCCTTTTTTTTTTTTTTCAAATGCTGGTCTAGAACTTTCCAAAAGTATTCTTTCTTTCTGACAGTTTCAAAATGTTTTCAGTCTATCTTGCTTTCCTTCTAATACAGGTTCCAACATCCTCCAAGGGACTCTGGCTCCTTTCGGTGGAAAATAATGAGACGAGTCAGAATGTGGAGTCAATGCTGCACTCAGGCGTGACCATGACTTTTGACTGCGGGAACGATAGCAACGCAGCAGCAATGTACCATAGAGCATGGTTCTCAGTGTGAGTGAATTTGTCCCCCAGGAGGCATTTACCCAGGAACATTTTTACTCTACATGACTTGACTGAGGCTTCTGGTGGGGAGGTTGGGGGATGAGGGGTGGTTTACTACTGGCATCTAATGCATAGAGGCCAGGGATGCTGCCAAATATTCTCCAATACAGAGGACAGTCATCACCACAGAGAATTATCTGGCTCCAAATGTCAGGAGTGTTCAGGATGAGAAGCTGCCTAGAGTATTAGCTCATGTGGATACTTTCAGTGTATCAATACCTGCTCTAGTTCCCTCCCTTTGGTTTTATAATATTGTTACACACATAGGTAACTTTCCAACCCGTTTGTACATATTTACCCATTTATACACATGACTGTATATACTCCTATGAAATTTGACACTGTACTACACAGTATCACACCAAATCCTGTATTTGAATTACAGTGCTACCCAGAATGGGAGGGAGAATCTCCACATTGCATAAACGAGCATTTATAGCTGCATTTTAGGTTGTAGGCTGACTAATACGATTTATGAACAGAATCCATAATGGAAACTTCTTGGGAAAGTGTGGTGTCATGCTTTTCTTTGCCCTTCTTTCTCCTTTCCTTCTTGACTTCTAGTTCAGATGTCTAGAAATTAAATCCAAACAGTGCAGAGTCTGTGATCTACTGGTTGGTGCTATCCAAGAGCAGCACCAGCTTTCAGAAAAGGAAAACAAACCCCCCCCCCCCCACCCCAGGGCACCATGGGAATCTTAAGGGCAGGCAGCCTTGGCAAGAAGAGCCCCTGTTATGGAATGCATTTCTATGTTTTCCTGTTAGTAGTGTCATTTTTTCATTCTGTCCTTATTTTTCAAACATTTTTTGAAACTATAACATATATACAGGAGAGTGCACATAAGTGTAACTTGATGAACTTTAAAAACCTGATTATGTCTACGCAGCTAGCACCTAGAATGAGACATGGCCATGTCTGGAACCAGAAATCCGCTGGCACTCCCTTTCAGTCTCTTGACCCCAACCAAGAGTCATTCTAGTAACTTTTAACAGCATAGAGTGTATTTTGTTGTTGTTTTTTAGTCGCTAAGTTGTGTCTATTCTTTTGCGACTCCACGGACTATAGCCTGGTAGGCTCCTCTGTCCATGGGATTTCTCAGGCAAGAATACTAGAGTGGGTTGCCATTTCCTTCTCCAGGGATCTTCCTGACCCAGGGATCAAACCTGCATCTCCTTCATTGGCAGGCAGATACTTTACCACTGTTCACCAGGGAAGCCAGCAGTGTAGATTAGCGTTAACAATATCATTTAAATAAATGCAATCATTTAGGGGGCTCCAAAATCACTGCAGATGGTGACTGTAGCCGTGAAATAAAAAAGATGCTTGCTCCTGGGAAGAAAAGTTATGACCAACCTAGACAGCATATTAAAAACAGAGACATTACTTTGCCAACAAACGTCCGTCTAGTCAAAGCTATGGTTTTTCCAGTAGTCAGGTATGGATGTGAAAGTTGGACTGTAAAGAAAGTTGAGCACTGAAGAATTGATGCTTTTGAACTGTGGTGTTGGAGAAGACTCTTGAGAGTCCCTTGGACTGCAAGGAGATCCAAGCAGTCTATCCTAAAGGAAATCAGTCCTGGGTGTTCACTGGAAGGACTGATGCTGAAGCTGAAACACCAATACTTTGGCCACCTGATGTGAAGAACTGGCTCACTGATGCTGGGAAAGATTGAAGGCAGGAGGAGAAGGGGACAACAGAGGATGGGATGGTTGGATGGCATCACTGACTTGATGGACATGAGTTTGAGTAAACTCTGGGAGTTGGTGGTGGACAGGGAGGCCTGGCGTGCTGCTTTCCATGGGGTTGCAAAGAGTCGGACACGACTGAGCGACTGAACTGAATCATATAGGGTGTGCTCATTTGTGTCTGGTTTCTGCCACTCAATGTTATATTTATGGATTCACTCATATTGTTGTTTATTAACTGGTAGATCCCTCACTCTCATTACTGTAGATGGCTACAGTCACCGTCTGCAGTGATTTTGGAGTCCCCTAAATGATTGCATCCGGTCCCATCACTTCATGGGAAATAGATGGGGAAACAGTGGAAACAGCATTGAGAGTGAGGGATCTCATTATATACTCTCATCACAGTATATAAATATACCACACTCTTCATCCCACTGCTGATGAACATTTGAACAGTTTCTATGGGAGCCACCTCAAATAGTGCTGTTATAAACCTTTTTTAAAATATCTTTTGGGGAACATGTGCAACACATGCATGCATTGCTGTTGGCTCCGAGGAGTGGAATATCTGGGTCATAAGTAAGCAAATGTTTCATTTTAGTATATAATGCCAAACAGGTTTCCAAATTGGTTGTGCCAACTTACACACCCTCCATTAATGTCAAAGAGTTCCATTTGCTCCACATTATCACCAACACTTGATATTTTCCATATTTTTCTTTTTAGCCATAATGGTGGGTATATTGTGGTATTGCCATGTGGTTTCAGTTTGTATTTTCCTTATGATGAATGTAATTGAACATCTTTTCATGTAGCACTTGGCTATTTAGATATCACTTTTTGTAAAATGTCAATGCCCTATCCATCGTGTGGTATTCTATTTTCCATTCTTCTTTGTTTTCCTTGCTGTATAAAGACTTCCTCTTTCTTCCTATCCTGACCCCTAGGGAGTCTTTATAACATCTGAATTTTTAGGGTAACATTCTTTTATTTTATTTTTGAGCCTGTGTTAATTCAACCTTGGTTCCTTTTTTAAAATCAGGAGTATTATATTTAAATGATCAGTTGTTAGGGCACTAAAGATATAAAATAAAGGATTTTTTTCCTTCAGAAACTTAAAATATAGAAGTATAACCTACTAGGCAAAGCAAATCCTGCTCAAAAGGCTTTCTTTTGGCAGATTAGATTAATTTGAAATGTAATAAAATGCATATAAAGATTTTTTAGTGAATGCATACAAGATTACAGAATACAAGGTTATTTTCCTACTCAGAAAGCTTACACAGAATGATAAACTCATAGACACGGAGAACAGATTAGTGGTTGCCAGAGATGGGCGTGGGGAGGAGAAATAGATGAAGGAGGTCAAAAGATACAAATCTCCAGTTATAAAAAAGTTCTAGGGGTAGAAGGTATAACAGGGTGACTACAGCTAAAAATACTGAATTGTGTATTTGAATGTTGCTAAGGGAGTAGATTGTAAAAGTCCCCATCGCAAGAAAAAACATGTAACTATGTGTGGTGATGGATGTTAATTCGACTTATTGTGGTGACCATTTCACAGTATATTTATACCTATATTGACTCACTGCACTGTACGTCTTAAACTAATACAATGTTACATGCCAATTATATCTCAGTTTGAAAAGAAGGAAAAGAAAATCCTTCAACTGAAATAGGACAGATTTTTAAATCCTTAGAGTGTTTGCTTTTACTGACTTTACCTTTTTAAGTCAATGAAAGCTTCAAAATTACTTCGTGGATACTTTCACTTAAAAAGAGAAACAATGCTGCTACTTTTCCCCTGCCCACATTATAGCCCAGCAGGAAAAGGGACTGAGTTCAGGCCAAAATCATAAAAGCTTTCAATTAACTAGTAATTGCTGGCATGTTTCCATTTAAATATCCTTGCCTCATTATCTCTAGTTGCTTTTCAAACGGTTAGGTCACTAAAGCCTGCTTTTGAGACAAAAACTATTTCTTCCCCAAAAGTCAGGGGAGAAATCAGTGATTAAGGATATAAGTTAATTAACATGATCATTTTGGCTTAATTATTTAAAGTCCAGTTTTTTCCCCCTAGCATACCTGTCCCCTAGCTATCAGAATCATACTGAAATCTGTAATTTTTCATTGATACATTTATAGCGCTCACACAAAGAGAAGAAATAGTCTTAAAGGCAATGCACACAAAAATTATGTGTCAACACATACATGCCATTTTTTGCACACACATACTACTGCATATTTTTAAAAGATGTCTTCTTCAAATATTAACAATGGGATTTTTGTTTCCAACCAAGCAATTTTAATAATTGTTTGATATACCTTTGCCTAATGAATAATCATTTTTTAAGGTTATACTCTTAGAATACTATAATTTTGTTTTTACCATTTTAATCATTTTTAAGTGTATGACTCAGTGGCATTAAGTACATTCATCCTGCTGTGTGACCATCACCACCATCCAGCTCCAGAATTCTTTCATCTTCCTGAACTAAACCTCTATTCCTGTGAAACAGTAGCTCCCTAATATCTCCTTATCCCATCACTCTACATTCTGGCAATCACTGTTCTACTTTCTGTCTCTGAATCTGAGTACTCTAGGTGCCTCATATAAATGGAATCATACAGTGTTCTGTAGCTGGCTGAATTCACTTAGCATGGTGTCTTCAAGTTTCACCCCTGTTGTAGCATGTGTGAGAATTTCTTTCCTTTTTAAATTTTTTATTATTCCTTTTACTTTCCTGAATAATATTCCACTGTATGTGTATACACTTCCCTGATAGCTCAGTTGGTAAAGAATCTGTCTGCAATGTGAGAGACGTGGGTTTGATCCCTGGGTTGGGAAGATCCCCTGGAGAAGGGAAAGGCTACCCACTCCAGTATTCTGGCCTAGAGAATTCCATGGACTGTACAGTCCATGGGGTTACACAGAGTCGAATGTGTATACCACATTTTAAAATCCATTCACTTGTTGATGGACATTTATTTTGCTTCTACCTTTTGGCTATTGAGAACAGTGAAGTGGAAATACAGAAGTGAAAAGAATCCCAGAAGTGGAATTCCCGAGTCCTATGGTAATACTGTATCTGATTTTTTTTGAGAAACTGCCATGGTGTTTTCTACAGGGCTATACTGTTTTACATTCCCATCAGCAATACACAAGGTAAATACTGTATTTTATTTGTATTTTAAATCTATCAACTCTGAATATCTTTTGTACACATCCCATGTGGTTGGTTGGCATCACCGACTCAATGGACATGAGCTTAAGCAAATTCCAGGAGATCGAGAAGGACAGGGAAGCCTGGTGTGTTGCAGTTCATGGGGTCACAAAGAGTCGGACATGAATTAGCAACTAAACAACGACATGACCCCGAGGCTAGCATTTGTCTGTCTGTCTATCTATCTACCTACATAGGTATTTAGAATGGAAACATTAATTTGCAACTGATGGAAGCACCCTGAGTCAAGAGGCAGTTTTGAATGGCACCTTGACTGGCCCTTCTCTTGCTATCTGTACCTACCTGGCTCCTCTCTTGCTGCAGGCCTCTTATTCTTCTGGGTGTCTGAGGCAGGTTGGGATGGGCAGGTAGCTCCCCCTGCTCAGCTCTGTAGCCAGAGGGGCAAGTCCTGGTGACACGCTTAATTGCCCTAAGTGACAGAGATCTGATCTCTTCTGGAGGGCTTTTCTGTGGGTTTATTCTAGAGGTGGTCTCCAAACAGCACTGCCCAGGCTGGCTCTTTATTTGCAATTTACTTCATCTTTGACAGTCTAGTTGAATTCTCCTATTTCCTCCCTCGTCTGGTTTTCTAATTAATTTAATCATTTGTCTCTTATTTTTGCCAATGCGTGTCTGAGGATATGTCTGCTGGGTTTCCTTGTACTCAAGCCTTTCACACCCTCAGCAGGGAGCTGCTTTCTGAAAAACTTTGAGAAGGTGACCTGCATTTGGATGTATATTCATTAGTTATAATTGTTGTGACCGTGGGAAAGTCCAGAGGGTTTTTTAATGCCCGACATATCCGGGCTGACAGACTGGCTTATTTGATGTATAGATATGACTTTTGTCACTTGGGTTTGGGGAGAAGTGGCGGTAGCATAGGGGTTTATCTCACAGTGGGGAGTATCTCTGTGGAGTTGAGCGCTCACATTTATTTGAACTTTTGGAGCCTGAGGATTCCCCTTTTCTCTAGCTTCCCTGTGTCTTCTGGAGAGACCTTTCTCCAAACAGGGCTTTTGTGCTGGACTGCTTCCTCACAGCCTCTGCATGTTGGGGTCCCTGGCACTCTTAGACCTCTTCTCTGGTCTATTTATCTTCATTCCCTAGGTGATTTCTACCAGGCCTGTGCAGTAAATAAACCTGTAGGCCAATAACTCCCAAATGTATATCTCATCTTGTCCTTTTCTTAAAACTGTAAATTAGTTTATCCAACTGCCAATAGAGTGCTTCAGATTGCTTGTCTGAGAAGAATGCTGCATTGAACATTCCTAAAATCAAATGCCTTATCTTTTTATACCCAAGTAAATGTTCACCTTCTTTCTTTCCTAGTTCAGTAAATGACTATCATTTATCCAGTAGCTCAGGTCAAAGTTCTTACTGTAGTCTTTGACTCCTCACCCTCAACTGTTAGGTCTAATTCCATCTGCAAATCCTGCCACCTCTACTTTCAAAATACATCTTAAGGCTGACCACATCTCGCCTCCTTCACTCCTAACAACCTTCCTCTGTGACCATCAGCTCCTTCCTGGCTTCCTGCAATGACCTTCTCAGTAGGCACTCTGCTTCCATTTTTGTCCCTCTATAGGAAAATCTCTGTAGGGTTCCCAAGACTGAGCTTTAAAAAAATATTAATCAGATCACATCACCTCTGTTCTCATACTTTTAAGAGCTTCTCATTTTATTCCCAGAACCAGACCTGAAGTCTTTGTCATGGCCTATAGGTCATGTAAGACCCTATGTGAACTCTCTCCATGTCTGCCTGCCACTGACATCTTATCTCTTACTGTTCTTTGCTCCCACACCCCTATTTTCTCTACACTGGGCCTCTGGATATTCCTGCCAAAGGCCCAACATCCTCACCTCAAAATCTTGTAACTGCCTGCCCCTAAGTCTGGAATGCTCTCCCCACAGTTTTTACACAGCTCATTGTCTCACTGTGTCCAGGTTTCTGCTCATACGCCAGCTTCTCTGAGAGGCCTTTTCTCACAGCTTTATGTAGAATCTCATCGTCCTCACAGTACTGCAGCTGCCGCTATACAAAACTGCTGTTCTTGTAGGTCAAAATGGTAGAATTGTCAGTTTCAGGTGTTTCAGTGCACACATGTAACATTATTGTACTTACTTGTCATCCTTATATATTTACAGGTAGGTTGTTTTTGTTGTTGTTGTTGTCCTTCCTGGACCTGGGTTGCTCATCTTTAGACAGTACCTGAAACAAAGAGGCATTCACAGATCATCAGCTGTATACTTCTTCCATCTTTTGCCCTTTAATAAGTTAAGCCCTCAAACAGCTCTCTGTGCAGTCACACTGGTCAATCCCCTTCACTCTTCATCAAGAGCCACACTCTTACATTCTCAGAATATTATTTTTGAGATCTTGCCATTTCTCATTTTCCATTTTCAATTGTCTAGTTATGGGCTTAGACTACACTTTCCTCTCAGCTTTTGAGAGCTGTATACTGACATTTAGGACTTACGTCAGAGCCTCTCCAAACTGCTTTCCTTGGGCATTTTAATCCCCCATGTGAAAGATACTCTCTGATTCCTAGTCTCCTGGGCTCCTGTATTCCTGCTTCAATAAGCAGTTCTTCCTGGGAGGTCAGAATTAAATCTACAAGAAAAGTTCCTTTTGTTTCTTCCTCTTCCTCAGTAAAATGAAATTATCAGCAAGACAAGGTCATGCGTTCTGCTGTTATAAATGAGATTTCCAGTTTGAAACTCAGAGGGCTGGTAAGTTCCTATTATTGCTATGACTTGCAAATGTGTCAATTCTGTGATCTTTTTAGGAACATATTAATCAGCACTCCATCTTATTTAGCTGAGGCTATTATATTCATTTATGGTAAACCAGGTGCTTTCCAAACCATTTAACCCTGGGTGGAATGTTCAATCATCAGTGCAACATTTAGGACTTTCCTCCCAAAATGTACTGAAAGACTGTAACTTGAGCTCTTAGTTATACTTGACTCAAAGTGATTTTTGGCTGTCAGTGTTAATGTTCAAATATTTAATGGCACTTGTTAAAGACGGTAAGGCAGACTTTATATGCAGAACCATCAAGAGAGTAGAGGGACCATGGCGAAGGGATTTTACAGTGGGGGAGAAGGACTGGGCTCAAGGCAAGGGAGATATGTAGCCAAGGACAGGGTGTGCGAGGGGTTGTAAGTGGATGGAAAATTATTAAGAGGGAACCTTAGGGATAAAGGGGGTTGTGGCTAAACTTATCTAACAGGATTCTTGCTGACAGCAGGCCAGGGTGATCTGACATCATTTGGGAGGTGGTGGAAGATGAGGGAACTGACCAGATATCAAGCGGGGCAGGAATCTGGTTACACTGACTTAGCAGGTTCTTGGTAAAACTACCAAGGCAGTGCACGGTGGCCGAGGAGAAGGTTCAGGAGCCTGAGTAAAGTTTGGTCAAAAGAAGAATCCTTGTCACCAGGTTGCAAATAGGGGTGGAAGTAGGGGAAAGAGCACAGAACAAAAACCAAGGGGCTGCATTTGGAGGCAGACATAGTTGGCTTTGAATCTCACTGTTCCTATGTGTATTAGTCAGAAACCAAACTAGTAATTTTAACAGAAAAGAGTTTAATAGAGGGGATTGGTTAAAAGGGTATCATCAGAGACCTGAAAAGGTTAAAGGAGACACTGGAGCACCAGAGAGAAACTTTAGGAAGCAGCTCCTGCACCCAGGCTAGTGGCACAAACAGAAAAGAATAAGGTTATCAGAACTTGGAAGCTCCAAGTAGGGCTCTTTATAACTGGGACCCAGACCTCTGGGAAGAGGGTGCTTGGTTAACTGATGCCGGTACTTCCTAGGGGCTGGCTCTAGGAATGTGGGAAATTACTGCTGCTAAAGCGAAAAAAACATCACTGGGGTGATGCTGACAGTACCGGGGAGCGAACAAGAAGAAGAAAGCCCCTTCTTTCTCATCCAGCCTAAGCCTGTCCTTCTCATATGATGACTAAGAGCCACGGACAAAGCAGAGACGTGGTTTTCAGAGTCCCAGCCTCAACATTACAGAGCAGAGCAGAGAGGTTTTAAAACTGAAAGAAATGGTGTAATCCCCCATATAATGGCCTTACAGAAATGACATAACCTCTTTAAGCCCCAGTTCTTCTACCTGCATAATGGAGAGAAGTGCTTCCTCCTAAGGTTCTTGTCAAGATTAAATGAGTGATGTATGTAGATCACTCAGTAAGTTTGTTGACAGAAGCTTCCGATCTGGCTACGTCTCTGACACCCTATCTTCAGCCTCTCACTCCAGCAGCCAGAGGGTGAAAAGGAAAATGGAATGAAGGCGGAAGAAACAAGACGAGAGAAGAAGGGGAGAGGAGGATGGGGGAAGTGTGACCCGTACCCTGGGCGTGTGTAGTCATTGTTTAACACCACCTGTGCACCATCACTGGGCTCCTTGGGAAGGTTTTTCCTACTCGGAACAAATTACATGCTTCAGAGCTTTTAACGATTTCTGGGGGTGGGTGTTACAATTTCAGCAAAATCATGGAAACCGGAAAGAGTACCTGGAAGTATGTGATTGTTTTCTAAAAAGTGAAGGCTCAGTGGCTTGGCAGAGGAAGACATCAGGAGGTCTTAATGAGTCAGACCACGAATTAATCCTGCCTTATTTTTCCTTTTTTTTTCTTTTCCCAGCATCTTTGGCTGGCTCCAGCAACCATTCCAACTGTGTAATTAAGTCATTTCTAGGAGAGCTGAGCAGCTGGGTCAGTACTATATGTTCTAGTGATCACTGGCTGTCAGGTTGAAGCTTAAATTAATATTCTGAACAGTTATTGAATTTCAGCCACTCCATCTTTACAGAAGCCAGCAACTAGAAATGTGACAGGTACTCCGGGTTCTGCTTTCATCAACACGTTCAAGGAGCGATAAAATCCAGCACCAGCCTGATACTGTCAATAATATTTCTTAGAGTGGCTGTTGATGTAAAAAATAGATAATAATAAATTGGGTCGAAGGAACTGAAAATGTTATGTTCTGTGCCTGCCCAGGCTGAGGACAGCTGCCACCCCACCATACTAAGGTGTCTCTCTTGCCCTTAGGCCTCATTTCCTTCCTAGATGATAAAAATAAATTCCCTATAATGCAAAGGGACCACTTTCTAGAAGTGTAAATTGAAATATGCTGGCTGTACAAACTTGTGAAATTAGTTTTGTTGGTGTAAGAAACCTTAATTAAAGGACTGGTTTGAAATAAGGAAGAGAAATAATGCATTTTTCATTATGTTCACCTTGGCACCAGCCACATTCACTTTAATGATCTAATTTCTATTTTTCTTATTTAATGGATGACATTAGATTAGCTTTCCTAACAGGTTTGTTTCCAAAAGGTTAATGAAATCGAGCTAAATATTTGGTTGGCCAAAAAATTCGTTTGGGTTTTTCCCTATGATGGTAGGGAAAGCCCAATATATACAGTAAATCATTAGTATTTCTGTTTTGAACCACCAATGTCTCACAGTTCTGGATCCTGCTTTCTGCTTGGGGACAAGATAAAATTTATCAGAAATTAAATAGTCCTTTTAGTGTGAAAAGCACTAGTCCTTTTCGCACTAAATGGCTTGTATCCTCTATACTAGGAAATCAACAAAATATCAGAACTATAGAGGAAACAGCTCCTTTTCTATCACCTTCAAATGAATAAACTCGACATGAGATTTTTTTGTGACTTTCCTTAATGAAAAACTGAACCAAAGTAATAGATTTAACGTATGAGAATCAAAACTTGGGAATTTAAAAATTTACATTTAGTAACCTCTCATCAGGGAGTGAGGGATGGGGTTTAAGCATTTACTGGAGGTAGTAATAAGGAGAGAAACAATTATTCATGAAATCTTTTTTTGTAAAGGTGAGGTTGTATCCACTTTCTCTTATATCAGGCTTCTTAAAAAAAATCAAAGCTCAAGACCTTGGTTTATTAGTCTGCCACTTCCAGTCAAGATGAAATAACAGAGACTAGAGTTACAATTCCTGCCTAAAGATATAAAAAATAAATAAAACAATGGTTTTCAAAATTCAATCACTAGGAAAAAAAGGGCTGTGACTCTTGAGAGACAAACAACCCAATTTTTTAAATGGGCAAAAGATTTGAATAGACACTTTACTAAAGAAGATATATGAATGAAAAGATACTTATCATTAGTTATCAAGGAAATGCAAATCAAAGCCACAGTGAGATATTACTATATACTTGACAGAATGTATAAAATTGAAAGACTGACCATATCAAGTGTTGGCAAGGATGTGGAGAAACTGGAACTTGCATACACTGCTGGTCTGTAAAATGTACAACCACTCTGGGAATGAGTTTCCCTGCTTCTTAGAAGTTAAACATGTACCTATTACAGAACCCAGATATTCCATTTTCGAGTATTTACCTAAAAGAAATGAAAGCCTGTGTTCACTACAAGGACTGGCACATCAATCTTCACAGCTATTATAATAGCTCCCAGATAGAAATAATCCAAATTCCCATGACCAAGGAAATAGGTAAATAGAGTGTGGTATATCTACATAAGGGATTATTCCTCAACGATGAAAAATAATGGGTGGGAGAGGACACGGGTAAACCTATGACTGATTCATGTTGATGTTTGGTAGAAACCAACACAATACTGTAAAGCAATTATCCTTCAATTATAAATAAATTTTTAAAAAGTTCACTTTTAACATACTAGTATTAAACCAAAGTTAACTATGAAAAAAATAATGAACTACTGATACACCATGCTTCATGAACAAAGCTAGACAAAAGACAGTGTATATTGTATGCTTCCATTTATACAATATTGTATAAAATGAAAATGATAGTGACAGAAGGCACTTTGCTGGAAAAGGCAGTGTGGGGGTGGAGAGGAATGCGGGGGTAAGGAAGGGTGAGGGGTTCCAAAGGGGCCAAGGAAATTCATGGGGATAATGGACATGTTTATTATCCTGACTGTGGTGATGGCTTCACCATTTTATTCATGTGGAAATATACTGTTTTACTTTAAATATGTGCAGTCTATTGTAGGCCTATTAAACTTCAATAAAGTTTTTTTAAAAGGTCTGACTTCTAATCATAGTTGAATGATCTCAAACACATTGCTTTTAAACTTTTTTTAAGTAAAAACATTTTAAATTGAACCATGGCTGATTTACATGTTACATTAATTTCAGATGTATAGCAAAGTGATTCAATTATACATACATTTGTTCTTTTTCAGTTTTTTTTCCATAATAGATGACAAGATATTGATTTGTTCCCTGAGCTTATACAATAAGTCTTTGTTATTTATCTATTTTATACATAGCATCAAACACATTTCTTAATCTCTCTGAACCCAAGTTCCCTTGGGGATCAAATGGAGCCCCTAACAACAAGCCTCTCACACCCACAGGGAGTTGTATCAGGCAAAGCCCTGTAGTAACAGCCCTTAGAGAAGCAGCAAGTATATCAGTCAGGGAGAGCATCTTGTCCTCTCTATAAAAAGTTTCATTTCCTATTGATCCTGCAGACAGGGTTCTCTCTTGAGGTCCTATCTTTTACCTTCAGCAGTCATAGGATGTGATTTTTGAAGGTAAGGTGGTTCAACCTCTTAAAACATCTTTATAAACAAAGTCAGTTGGGGAGAAATAACACACAAGGGGTTAAAAAGCAACAGCCCAGCATCTGTAGCTCTGCAGAGCACTCAGGTGAAAATTGCCCTCCCTTTGTCATCAAGGGACACAATAAATTCAAGCTATCTAGTCTTTGTGTGACCTTCCCACCCCCTACACTCACATGACAAAAATCATGAAGAGAAAATAAACAGCAAAAAAAAAAAAAAAGACATATGCTTTGGAGTCACACCTGACTCATCACTCCCTGGGTCTGTGGCTTTGGACAGCTCACTTCCTCTCGCTGAGCCGGTTTCCTCATGTGTAGACCCATTATCCCATAGGGTGACCACGAGGAAGAAACAGGTAAAGTTCCTTGGCAGCACTTGACACGGGGAAGACGCTCAGCGCCATGGTTTCCCCAAGGTAACACACTAGATTGCAACAGTGCTTGAGCAGAAAGCTCCTGACCCCGGTTCGATTCCTTTTTCACTGTTCTTTGTTGCTAGCTTGCCTGGCTAGTGTATGATGGGGAAGGGTGTGGGCAGCAATTAGATACCAGAGGTCTTAGCTCAGTCTGGTGCTCTTGCCACTGACCAAGGTCATTTTTTAAAAAACCATCACAGATCAGAATTCATTTATCAACTAAGGGAAAAAATGGTGCCTAAAATCATATTGGTTGGGAGATCAGGACAAATCCCTCTGGACCCTAGTCCAATGTTATTCATGACCAGTTCAGCCCCCACCATCTCTTTGACTACTTCACCCCTGACTCAGAACCCGTTCCAGAGCCGGTAACCCTGGTGCTGGACCGGGCAGGGTGCCGCGGGTGCATCGCTGCTGTTATGGCGGCCCTCCACCACAAGATGGCAACAACTCTCTTCTTTCAGAAGAGAAAGAGCAAAAGCCTTTGGAAGCCTGGAAAGCAGGCACGTTTCAGCTAGGATGAAAATGCATTCATTTTAAAAAGTGGTTCCCTCACTCTTAAAATGGTAAAAACAAAGCAAAGAGCATGAAAGGAGCGCTGTTAAGGCACAAGAGACGAGGGGAGAAGGGGAGACTGCAGTGGGGAGACCCGGGAGTGTTGCTTAGAAGCTGAAGGACTTATCTTGGTGTTTGCGTTTGATCTTGTCACCTCCCATTTTGTCCATATTCTTGTCAAGCTCATAACTCCAAAACTGGGCTACCCTTGGGGTCTCTGAGATCGAGGGCCTATTTGAGCCTTGACTAGACTAAAAATTCTGAATTCCTCTTCTACTCGCATGAAGATGGGAGTGTTTCTTATCTCTTTTCCCATAATGACAAAGACATGTTTTTTACTCTTCCCCTATGTTCTCTGCTGCTGCATATCCTCCACTTCAGACATTATCCATTGTTGCTGTTAGGCCGATGCAGGATGATGGGAGTGAATTTTAATCCCCGTCTCCAGTACTTTTGCCTGGAAAATCCTATGGACGGAGAAGCCTGGTAGGCTGCAGTCCATGGGGTCGCTAAGAGTCGGATACGACTGAGCGACTTGACTTTCACTTTTCACTTTCATGCATTGGAGAAGGAAATGGCAACCCACTCCAGTGTTCTTGCCTGAAGAATCCCAGGGACGGGGGAGCCTTGTGGGCTGCCGTCTATGGGGTCGCACAGAGTCGGACACGACTGAAGTGACTTAGCAGCAGCACCTTGGATACATCCAGCCTGAGCTGAGCGGCAATGGTCTTGCCTAGCCTCTGAGCTTCGACACTATGTCGCCCTCTGCTGGTAGGGTGGTCATCTTCCCAGGTCCTTCACCCTCTTACTAGCTCATGAAAGGCACGTTGTGCTGTGCTTAGTCGCTCAGCCGTGTCCGACTCTTTGCGACCGCGGGGACTGTAGCTCGCCAGGCTCCTCTGTCCATTGGGATTCTCCAGACGAGAATACTGGAGTGGGTTGCAATGCCTTCCTCCAGGAGATCTTCTCAACCCAAGGATCAAACCCAGGTCTCCTGCATTGCAGGAGATTTCTTTACCTTTTAGGCTACCAGGGAACTTTAATTGCTTAAAGTAATTAAACAGTCTGCATTTAAATCTATCATCATCTTTCCTATTAAATTTTTAGGAAATGTACTTTAGACACATAGACAATTAATTACAATGTAAACAGGAGGGGTTGGAGAGGATGGGTGAGAGATGATTTCCAAAGACTGAGCAGGAGTAGTTAAGTCTAGGTGGGTGCAGGAGTGGGGCTGGGATGAGGAAAGGCATTCTCCTCAGACAGCATTGAATGATGGGTGGGAGGGAGGAACAGCCAAATGCAAGCAACCCTCACAGGCAGTTCTGTTGGATTGGAGAGTGAAATTAATTGAAAAACAGCCTCTCCAATAGGCCGCTGCTAGATATAGGGGACAGAGAAGGAATAATGGTCAGAGACGCAGAAGCAGAAACAGAAAAGTGCATTGCCATAAACACCAAATGATTAAAGACCCCCTAAAGAGGAAGGATTCAATCATTTCAAAAGCATCAGAGAGGCCCACAAGGTAAAGATTGCAAACTCTCCACAGTATCTGGCAATGGGGGGTGGGGGCTGCAAAAGTCAGACTGCAGGGACTGGAGAGTGAGTAGAAGGTAAGGATGTGGAGATGGTGAGGGAAGGTTACCTTGTGGATGGCCCTGGGTGAGAAGAGAGAGAGAGATGGGGTGGAGACCCAGCAGGGCTGAACTGGATACAGAGTAATGGAAGCTTTGGGGTTTTGTTAATGTGGGAGACCTGGGTTCGATCCCTGGGTTGAGAAGATCCCCTGGAGAAGGGAAAGGCTATGCACTCCAGTATTCTGGCCTGGAGAATTCCACAGACTATATAGTCCATGGGGTCACAAAGAGTCGGACTTGACTGAGTGACTTTCATTCTGTTTTTTTTAAGTACATGTACTTTTAAAAAAAACAACTTAATTTTATATATTTACAGGAAGTTGCAAAAACAGTACAGAGAGGTTCCATGTATCGGTCCCCAGTTTCCCCCCATAGTAACATCTTACATTACTGTAGCATGTATTTTCAAAACCGAGACACTGACATTGCTACAATAATGTATGGATGTGAGAGCTGAACTATAAAGAAAGCTGAGTGCTGAAGAATTGATGCTTTTGAACTGTGGTGTTGGAGAAGACTCTTGAGAGTCCCTTGCACTGCAAGGAGATCCAACCAGTCCATCCTAAAGGACATAAATTCTGAATATTCACTGGAAGAACTGATGCTGAAGCTGAAACTCCAATAATTTGGCCACTTGATGTGAAGAACTGACCCATTTGAAAAGACCCGGATGCTGGGGAAGATTGAAGGCTGGAAGAGAAGGGGAGAACAGAGGATGAGATGGTTGGATGGCATCACTGACTCAATGGACATGAGTCTGAGTAAACTCCGGGAGTTGGTGATGGAAAGGGAAGCCTGGTGTGCTACAGTCCATGGGGTTGCAAAGAGTTGGACACGACTGAGCAACTGAACTGAACAGATCTTATTCAAATTTTAACAGTTTTATATGCATTCATGTGTGTGTATGAACAGTTCTACACAACTTTGTCATCTGCATAGATTTGTGTAACCACCACTACAGTTAAATACAGAACTATTTCATCACCGCAAAGAACTCCTTCATATTGCCATAATCCCTGGTGACAAGCATCTGTTCACCATACCTATGATTTTGTCATTCTGAAAATATTATATAAATGGTACCATATAGAATGTAACATTCCAAAACCAGCTTCCTCTTTTCAGTCAGCATAATACCCTTGAGATCCATCAACACCATTGCCAGTATCAAGAGCTTGTTTCTCTTTATTACTGAGTAGTGGGAGCCTTGGAGAAGGCAATGGCACCCCACTGTAGTACTCTTGCCTGGAAAAATCCCATGGATGGAGGAGCCTGGTGGGCTGCAGTCCACGGGGTCACTAAGAGTTGGACACGACTGAGCGACTTCACTTTCACTTTTCACTTTTCACTTTCATGCATTGGAGAAGGAAATGGCAACCCACTCCACTATTCTTGCCTGGAGAATCCCAGGGACGGGGGAGCCTGTTGGGCTGCCGTCTATGGGGTCGCACAGAGTTGGACATGACTGAAGAGACTTAGCAGCAGCAGCAGCAGCAGTGGGAGCCTGGTAGGCTGCCGTCTCTGGGGTCGCACAGAGTCGGACACGACTGAAGTGACTTAGCAGCAGCAGTATTCCATTATATGATTATCACCACACTTAGTTTAGACATTTACTGGCTGAAAACATTTGGGTTGTTTCCAGTTTGGAGCTATTAGAAATAAAGCTGCAATGAACATCATGTAGACACTTTTGTGACATAAGTTCACATTTCTCTGGCATATAGGCCTGGGAATGCAACCGCTGTATTATCTGGCAGGTATATGTTTAGTTTTCTACGTGCACATATGCTAAGTTGTGTCTGACGCTTTGCAGTCCTTTGGATTGTAGCCTGCCAGTATCCTCTGTCCACGGGATTCTCCAGGCAAGAATACTGGAGTGGGTTGCCATTGCTTTATCCAGGGGATCTTTCTGACCCAGGGATTAAACCCGTAAAAGGAGTTTTTTATGTCTCTTGCATCGGCAGGAGTGTCACTCCTAAGCTATTGTCACTCACTAAGCTATTTTCCAGAAGGCTATACCACTTTACATTCCCAGGACATTTATGAGATCTAGTTTTTCCATATACTCACCAGCATTTGGTATTGTTACTTTTTCATTTGAGCTGTTTTAACAGGTGTTCTAATAGCTGTATAGGGCTTCCCTGATGGTTCAGATGGTAAAGAATCTGCCTGCAATGTAGGAGCTTAGTGAGTGACAATAGCTTAGGAGTGACACTCCTGCCGATGCAAGAGACATAAAAAACTCCTTTTACGGGTTTAATCCCTGGGTCAGAAAGATCCCCTGGATAAAGCAATGGCAACCCACTCCAGTATTCTTGCCTGGAGAATCCCGTGGACAGAGGATACTGGCAGGCTATAATCCAAAGGACTGCAAAGCGTCAGACACAACTTAGCATATGTGCATGTAGAAAACTGAGGTAAAGTATGTGATAAAGGAAGCTTTTGTTGTGCTGTTTTGTTTGTGGGTTTAGCAAAGGAGAGTCTTTGACACGTTTGGGGGCTGAGGGGAAGCAGCGAGCAGAGGTGATGAACTGAAGGTGCAGCAGAAAGGAGGTGAGTGGACAATCCTAAGGGCTGGAGAAGAAGGGGTGGAGTGATGAATGAACTGTGACCGCTGCGTGCCTTATCCCTGGAGACAGGAGGAAAGGATGTTAGGGTGGGTGAGTGGGAAGAGATAAGTGTAAGTGAGAGATGAGAAGTGGACTCAAGCAAGAGAGTGTCAGGAAATGAGATTAGAGGTGGAGGCCCCGGAGGACGTTGTCACCTGGTGGGTGACAATGGGCTCTGGGGGTCAAGTTGATGCCAGTTCCCCCACTTCCCAGCTATTTGACCTTGGGCATGCTATCTAAGGACTCAGTTTCCTCATTTATAAAATGGGGAGAATAATAAATAGTGGGAAGATTATGGTGAGAAGTATATGAAATTTTATGCACTTGGTGAATGAGAGTAACAATGATGATCACACAGCAAATCAGAGATCTAAACACTCCAGATACAGTCACAGTCCACATAGTTTGATGTTTTGGCTTATGTGTCTTTTCACTGTCTCCTGAAAGACTGACAATAACTTGAGGGTAGAGCCAGACATTTTACTTTTCTCTGTTTTCCTAGCCTCCAGCTCAGTCTCTTCCTCATAGAAGGATCTTGGTTATGTGTATTAAATGTCCGAATAACTGGATTGCATATGGTCAATCCTGCAACAGTTCGGGGTCCTGCTTCTCAAGTCACTTCCCTTCCTGACTCTCTGGATCGAGCTTTTTCCTCTATGCATTTGCTACCCTTTTAAAACTAACTCCTCTTGCTTTGCGGTCACTGGATGAAAGGCTCCTAACTCCCTGATTTGGGTCTGTATTTCAGTTCTGGAAATGCAAAAGCAAATTATTATTCACCATTCAAGTCAAATGATCTCTTTCTGTTGGTTATAAATGTCCAAGAATTAAAAAGGAAAAGGAGACAGCAACACAGCACCGGAGGGACTTATTTAGATGACCTGTTTTTATGGCTTCTTGCATCCTCGGGGAGACTGAGTTTCAGCAAGCTGACGGTTCAGTGCCCAGAACCTGAGTGAGTCACTCCAGACCCCAAGGGACAGAGGAAGGTCTACTGGAGTGGTGCAGCCATCTTGCCCATCTCGCTCCATCCTCAGTGGGTTCAGGGCCGTTGGTCAGAGAGGCAAAGTGGGACCTGGGCTAATGAGGCACACCTGTGTCTGGTTGCCAGTTTTTTTTTTTTTACCTTGGCCACGCCCCCAACCTTAAAAAAGAGACCGTGTTGTGAAAACACCCAACTTTTTGTCCTTTTCTCTCTCCCTCTGCCCCCTCCAATGAGATGCAGAAATGCAGCTAAAATAATACCCAGAGGTGATTGGGGAGGAACACTGACAAGATGAGTCGACAAAAGGGGCAAAACAAGGAATTTGGAAAATCTATAACCTGCGTATCACCCCCTCCTCAAATCATCCCAGTCTTGGCAATAGAGCCTTTGCACGCACAGGTGGAGTTTATTATAACTTACCCCTGCGGCAAATACTCTGGGTCCCTCCTACCAAACCACTCGCTCTGACCACCAGGGGTCAGCCTAGAGCCAGGAACAGGCAGCGGACACCCCAGAGCCAAGCTCCGTTTAGTCCCCCAGGCCCTGCCCTGCCTGCCCTGGAGCTCACCCAGCCCCAACCCCGTGGCATCAGCAGTGGCCTGTGGGATTCCCTTTCTGTTTGTAAGAGGAGCTGCCTGGAGTTGGGACAGGTCCCAAGCGGATCATATCATTCCCTCATGTTCATTTAAGTCTGAAGAATCATGCAGCAGGGGTAGTGGGAGGGTCTGGGTGGGGGGAGCTTATGAAAAAACAGATTCTTGGAACTGATTCTGGGGTGGGGGGTTGGCCCTGAGAATCTGCAATGGGCCAACTTTAGTTCTGACGCAGGCACTGCTGGACCACACTTTGGCAGAATGCTTGAAGCTGTTGTTCTTACCCAAGCTGTCCTTACATGGAGCCTTTGCCCCATATCATGTCCAGGACTCAGGGAGGCAGAGGACCAGGCCCACGTCCCCTGCCATACCGGGGCTGTAGCCATCACACGTGTTGGGCTCTGGCACATCACCAGTGATGCAGCTACTCCTGGCACATTAACAAACACCCAAAGAAGGAGAAAGAAGGCAGGAGAAGAAGGACAACTGGTACTGCCCAGCGCCAGAGGAAGACTGCTGCCAGCCCGCCACTCCCTCTCCAGATGCCCTGTGTGTCCCTCATTCCTTCTGACTATTTCTGGGCTCTGGCTTCCTTATTTTAACCTCTTTGATGTGCCTCCCTCCTCCCCACTGCTCAGCAAAAGCATCCTGGATTTAGAGGCAGCCAAGCTAGAGAGCTCAGGACAATGCTTGTTGACTTTCACCGGTGCTAAGACACAGTCTACAACATGAGCACCCTGATGCACTCACAGCTTTTCAGGGAGGATGGGAGTGAAAGGCAACATCACATACACACGTAGGCTGTAAGAGGCAGCACAGATCCAGAATCAATAAAATGGAGAAAAGTATCTCTCTTGTTCTCATAATCTAATGCTGCATTGTTCATTCAACTCGAACTCATGGAGTGCCTGCCTGCTGGGCCAAGAACCTGTTCCAGGTGCTGTGGGCGGAGAGTTGAGCGGTGCTCTTGTGGTGGTGTAGAAGGCAGGTAGTCAAATAAGAATAAAAAATGAATTATGGAATCTGAGTTAGAGATAGTGACATTTGTTATTAGAGAACCAATTAGGGTTGTGTGGTAGAGATGTAACGGAGAGGCTGATTTCAGATAGGGTGTTCAGAGGCCATTTCTGAGGAAGGGTCAATCCTAAAGAAAATCAACCTGAATATTCACTGATGGACTGATCCTGAAGCTGAAGCTCCAATACTTTGGCCACCTGATCCAAAGAGCCTACTCATTGGAAAAGACCCTGATGCTGGGAAAGATTGAAGGCAGAAGGAGAAGGGGGTGACAGAGGATGAGATGGTTGGATGGCATCATCAACTCAACAGACATGAGTTTGAGCAAGCTCCAGGAGATGGTGAAGGACAGAGAAGCCTGGCATGCTGCAGTCCACAGATGCGCGAAGAGCCAGACACAACTGAGCGACTGAGCAACAACAACATGGAACTGAGACCGATACAAAGAGAAAACAAGAGGAAGAGCTTTCTGGGTGGAGACGGCTTTCATGTGGTTTCTACAAAGCCTGTCTGGCACTTTGGCCCATGGCTGCAGACTTTTCATCCTTTGCTGAGCTCAGCATTTATTGATCACCTTTTTCTATGCCAGGGGATGCTGGTCCCTCAGGATGCAGTTGTGAGCAAGAAAGACATGGTTTCCACCCTAAAGAAGTTTACAACAAGGTGCAGTTTTTAAAGATAAAGTTCAGCTGGCCCTCTATTTCTACATTTGCCATTTATCTTCTTCATCACAAGATACGTATTTTAGATTGTGGACTAGGGTGGCTTTGATGGGGAGAGCTTTACGACCACAAACACTAGGACCCAGTGGTAAAACCTTCAAGAGCCTGAATACTGCACGTGGGGGCTCTGAAAAAAAAAAAAAATCCCCACCATTCCCTACCCAACTGTGGCTCTTGGCTCTCAGCGTTCTCCTCATATCATCCCGAACTGTGAGATCTGGGTGAGAAGAGATGGTTCCAAAGACAGCTCACATCTTCTGGAACTGAATCTGGTCCATACAGTATTATCATCTTTGGTGCCCCCTCCTGGTGCCGAGCAGAAACACAGCCCCCGACGGCCCCCTGCCCGCACTTCTCAGACCTTGGGGGCTGTCACAGGGAAAGAAATATTTGTTTCTGAATCTCTCAGTCGCCTTTCAGAGGTTCTCACTGAAGATGAATAATGGGAATAAAGTTGGAAACAGTCTAAAGGAGAACTTTGCTCCTGCGCGTCGCAGGAAGCAGCTGCTTCTCCTACAGCACAAATTCATACCTGACAGATGCTGTGAAAACCCCTGCAAAAAGCTGACATCCCTTCCTGGGTTTCAGAGATTTCCTTTCGCATCTGAACTGCTCGTAAGAAAGAAAGGAGAGGAACAGCTCAAATATAGTGAGGACTGCCTTGGCCTCATGGGCAGGGCTGGTCTGGAAGGAGCTTGCACCAGGGCTCCCACAGCCGGTGAGGGGGATGAACGTGGGCATCCACATCCTGGAGGTTCTGATCAGGTGTGGTGTGAGGCCTGGAAGTACATGAAGACTTCCACAAGGCTTCCGTGAGTCTTTCTGAAATTCACTCAGGTTTGTGAACCCTTGAATTAGGGGACAGACTGACCAATAGTCCCCTAGTTAGCTCTCCTTCCATCCTGACAGCTTCCGTGCCTTACGGCTCCCTCAGGTTCAGTCTCCCTCCGCCCCACTCTCTGTCTTTAGTCCCCAGGGGCTGAAACCTGAGTCAGCACCAGGCCAGGTGGAGCAATTGACTCGGGCCTGTTCAATGAAGGCGTTTAGTTACCAGACACCCATCTGCTGGCTGTCCTCACCAAGGAAACAGGGCCAGATCACTTTCACTGGGCATCGGCCCCACACTTGCCAGCGTGAGTGTGGGAGGAAGGGAGATCCACCCCGCCTTCTGGTGCCTTCACTGCAAACAATTCCCATGTGACTCCCTCGAGCCCCAGAATAGCCTGCAAACGTTGTCAAGAAAAGCCCACGTCCACAGAACAACAGCCTCGCTCTCCCTCTCTGCCTTCTGGGCTCGGCACCCATTACTCTCTTCAAATTTACAATCCAGTCCTCAAAATGAAGAGTCCTGTACTCTTTAGGGTCTCTAGGAACCCAGGGTTCTACACTGGTGACTGAAATTAGTTTTATCTTCTTTAAAAGGATTTAAAAAATTTTAAAGTAATATACATTTACATAATTTGACAGTAGAATGTACTATTTAAAGCGTCTAATAAAAAAAAAAACCAAACACTTTTCTTTCCCTCCCTAAATGCTAAATTAACACTTTCAATTCTTAAGGTGGTTTAAGAAGAAAAGTGTTTACCTTCATATTTCCACATAACATCCTTATAATATGTGTATACTGCTTTTCCAATCAGGAATATTCTCTGTCAACTTCCTATCATGGAAGATGAGGAGAAAGTGCTTTTACATTGACTCTGTCCCACCACTCTCTCCTCCCTATAGTGACATCATAGTTTTTGTTAAATCAATATTATACAATGTTTATTTTTATGCTTATGCAAGTGTTGTTGGGCCAATTGTAAAATATTATGATACGTTTTTATTTCATTGTTTTTCTTGGAGTTAATTTTCTTTTTTGTCTGCTCAGTTGTTCTGTATGTAGAGCAACAAACTTTCCCATATTCCTCACAGAACTATAAAGCCCCTCTCAATGTCCTGTTCTCTCTGAGGAGGTGACATTTGAATTGAGTCCTGAATAATGAGGGGGACCCAGCTGTAGGAAGATCTGAGGAAGTGTGTGCTAGGCAGGTGAAACTGCAAGAGCCAAGGCCTGAGACAGGCGAGAGCCTGGCTTCTTTGAACAAAACAAAGGAAGTCTGAGTGGCTGGAGCATGATGAGTAAGGGTGGAGTGGTATGTACGAGATGAAACTACAGAGACAGTGCATCAGAGCCTTCTGCCACGGTGTTTTATCTTCCAGTTTTTGACTGGGCATGTTGCTGCCCAGGATAAAGATGACATTTTCTAGTTTTTCTTATAGGTAGATATAGTCATATGACTAAATTCTGACCCATGGCATAAAAATGCAAGTGTCGTATAGATCTTCAAAGAATCTTCTTAATAAACAGTAGGCATGGACCCCTTGTCCTTTGTAATTCTTCCAACTCTGCTGTTTGAATGTACATAACAACTGGTTCTCTGGGTGCTTTTTTAGGTCACTGGGGTCAGATCCTAGGGATGGCAGAGTGTGGCCTGGAAGGAGTTTGTGCCTTGACGGCTTCTTCTTTTTTTTTTTTTTGCTAGTCATTCCTTGTGGCACGTGGGCTCTTCGTTGTAGAGAACAGGCTTCTCTAGTTGTGGTGTGTGGGTACAGTTGCTCTGCTGCATGTGGGATCTTAGGTCCTTAACCAGGGAACCTGCATCCCTGGTATTGGAAGGCAGATTCTTCACCACTGAACCACCAGGGAAGTCCCTCTGAGGGTTTCTTGAAGCTGAACTCCAGCACCAGTCTTGTTTGGTCTTCCTTCAGACTTATGTATCAGAGATGTAAATTTCTGTCTTATTTAAGCTGTTGTTTCTTTGGTTCTTTTGCTAATAGTCCAGACCTAACTCTAACTGATACAGAGAGGAAGCATCCATATCATCTAAGTTTTTATCGGTACTGTGAAGAGATTGGGTTTTATTCTAAATGCAATGGGGAGCCACTGAAGTTTTAAGCACAAGAGTCATATGACCCAATTTGTATCTTACAAGATTTTATAAGACACAATGGAGAGAGTTGTAGGTGGACAAGAGTGAAAAGGGAAAATAGGTAAAAGGTTGTCAGAAATGTTACAACCTTATGGGGAAGTTAGCAATATCTAGCAAAACGATGTGTGATTTTACCCTTTGACCAGCAATCCTACTTGTGTGATTCAATCCTCAAAATTCACTAGCAAAAGTACAAAATAAAGCAGGAACGAGGCTATTTATTTCAACAGTATTTGTAATGGCAAGACTAAGAACAATCCAAATGCTCATTAGAGAGGGATTGGTTGAATAAATTATGGTATAGCTGCCCAGTGAATTACTACTATGTAATTATAAAAGGGTTTGAAGTGAAGTGAAGTCACTCAGTCATGTCCAACTCTTTGTGATCCCATGAACCGCAGCACGCCAGGCTTCCCTGTCCATCACCAACTCCCGGAGTTTACTCAAACTCATGTCCATTGAGTCGGTGATGCCATCCAACCATCTCATCCTCTGTTGTCCTCTTCTCCTGCCCCAAGTCGCTCCCAGCATCAGGGTCTTTTCCAATGAGTCAACTCTTCACATGAGGTGGCCAAAGTATTGGAGTTTCAGCTTTAGCATCAGTCCTTCCAATGAACACCCAGGACTGATCTCCTTCAGAATGGACTGGTTGGATCTCCTTGCACTCCAAGGGACTCTCAAGAGTCTTCTCCAATACCACAGTTCAAAAGCATCAATTCTTCAGCGCTCAGCTTTCTTCACAGTCCAACTCTCACATCCATACATGACCACTGGAAAAACCACAGCCTTGACTAGACGGACCTTTGTTGGCAAAGTAATGTCTCTGCTTTTGAATATGCTATCTAGGTTGGTCATAACTTTCCTTCCAAGGAGTAAGTGTCTTTTAATTTCATGGCTGCAATCACCATCTGCAGTGATTTTGGAGCCCCAAAAAATAAAGTCAGCCACTGTGTCCACTGTTTCCCTATCTATTTCCCATGAAGTGATGGGACCAGATGCCATGATCTTCGTTTTCTGAATGTTGAGCTTTAAGTCAACTTTTTCACTCTCCTCTTTCACTTTCATCAAGAGGCTTTTTAGTTCCTCTTCACTTTCTGCCTTAAGGGTGGTATTGTCTGCATATCTGAGGTTATTGATATTTCTCCCAGCAATCTTGATCCTAGCTCATGCTTCTTCCAGCCCAGCATTTCTTATGATGTACTTAGGTAAGTTTATTCCCAGATATTTAATTCTTTTTGTTGCAGTGGTGAATGGGATTGATTTCTTAATTTCTCTTTCTGAATTTTCATTGTTAGTATATAGAAATGCAAGTGATTTCTGTGTATTGATTTTGTATTCTGAAACTTTGCTAAATTCACTGATTAGCTCTATTAATTTTCTGATACTATCTTTAGGGTTTTCTTGTACAGTATCATGTCATCTGCAAACAGTGAGAGCTTTACTTCTTTCAGATCTGGATTCCTTTTATTTCTTTTTCTTCTCTGCTGCAGCTAGGACTTCCAAAACTATGTTGAATAATAGTTGTGAAAGTGGACAGCCTTGTGTTGTTGCTGATCTTAGAACACTTTCAGTTTTTCACCATTGAGAATAATGTTTGCTATAGGCTTATCATATATGGCCTTTACTATGTTGAGGTAGGTTCCTTCCATGCCCATTTTTTGAAGAAAATAATGAATTTTGTCAAAAGCTTTTTCTTCATCTATTGAGATGATCATATGTTTTTTTTCTTTCGATTCATTAATATGTTGTATCACATTGATTGATTTGCCTATATTGAAGAATCCTTGCATTCCTGGGATATACCCAACTTGATCATGGTGTATGAGCTTTTTGATGTATTGCTGAATTCTGTTTGCTAAAATTTTGTTGAGGATTTTTGCATCTATGTCCATCAGAGATATTGGCCTGTAGTTTTCTTTTTTTGTGTTGTCTTTGTCTGGTTTTGGTATCAGGGTGATGGTGACCTCGTAGAATGAGTTTGGAAGTGTTCCTTCCTCTGCAATTTTTTGAAAGAGTTTTAGAAAGATAGGCATTAGCTCTTCTCAAAATGTTTGATAGAATTCTCCTGTGAAGCCATCTGGTCCTGGGCTTTTGTTTTTTGGGGAGATTTTTGATCAGAGCTTCAATTTCAGTGCTTGTAATTGGGTTGTTCATAATTTCTATTTCTTCCTGGTTCATTCTTGGAAGATTAAACTTTTCTAAGAATCTGTCCATTTCTTCCAGGTTATCCATTTTATTGCCATATAGTTGTTCATAATAGTCTCTTATAATCCTTTGTATTTCTGCATTATCTGTTGTAAGCTTTTTTTCATTTTTAATTTTGTTGATTTGATTCTTCTTTTTTTTTAATGAGTCTGTTTTTGTTTATCTTGTTGATTTGATTCTTCTTTTTTTCTTAATGAGTCTGTTTTGTTTATCTTCTCAAAGAACCAGTTTTTAGTTTTATTAATCTTTACTATTGTTTCATTTCTTTTTCATTTATCTGCTTGGATATTTAGGATTTCTTTCCTTCTAATAATTTTGGGATTTTTTGTTTTTCTTTTTCCAGTTGTTTTAGGTGTAAAGTTAGGTTGTCTATTCAATGTTTTTCTTGTTTCTTGAGGTAGGTTAATATTGCTATAAACTTCCCTCTTAGAACTGCTTTTGCTGTTCCCATAGGTTTTGAGTTGTCGTGTTTTCATTGTCGTTTGTTTCTAGAAATTTTTTTATTTCCCTTTTGATTTCTTCAGTAACCTGTTGGTTATTTAGAAACATGTTGTTTAATCTCCAGGTGTTTGTGTTTCTTACAGTTTTTTTCTTGTAATTGACATCCAGTCTCATAGCACTGTGGTCAGAGAAGATGCTTGATATGGTTTCAATTTTCTTAAATTTACTGAGGTTTGATTTGTGACCCAAGATGTGGTCTATTCTGGAGAATGTTCCATGTGCACTTGAGAAGAAAGTGTAGTCTTCTGCATTTGTATGGAATGTCCTGAAGATATCAATGAGATCCATCTCATCTAATGTATCATTTAAGACTTGTGTTTCCTTATTAATTTTCTGTTTTGATGACCTGTCCATTGGTGTGAATGGGGTGTTCAAGTCTCCTACTATTATTGTGTTACTATTAATTTCTCCTTTTATGTCTGTTAGTGTTTGTCTTGTGTATTGAGGTGCTCCTATGTTGGGTGCATAGATATTTACAATTATTATGTCTTTCTCTTGGATTGATCCTTTGATCATTATGTAATGTCCTTCCTTATCTCTTGTAATCATCTTTATTTTAAGGTCTATTTGTCTGATATGAGGATTGCTACTCCAGCTTTCTTTTGCTTCCCATTTGCATGGAATATATTTTTCCACCCTCTCACTTTCAGTCTATATGTATCTTTAGGTCTGAAGTGGGTTTCTTGTAGACAGCATATGTATATGGGTTTTTGTATCCATTCAGCCAGTCTGTGTCTTTTGGTTGGAGCATTTAATCCATTTACATTTAAAGTAATTATTGATATGTATGTTCCTATGGCCTCTTTCTTAATTGCTTGGGGTTGATTTTGTAGATCTTTCTCCTTCTCTTGTATTTCTTGACTATGTAAGTCCCTTATCATTTGTTATAAAGCTGGTTTGGTAGTACTGAATTCTATTAACTTTTGCTTGTCTGAAAAGCTTTTTATTTTTCCATCAATTTTGGATGAGATCCTTGCTGGGTACAGAAACCTTGGTTGTAGATTTTTACCTTTCAGTACTGCTGAAAAATCAGCTGTTAAGCATATGGGGTTTCCCTTGTATGTTACTTGTTGCTTTTCCCTTGCTGCTTTTAATATTGTTTCTTTGAGTTTAGTCTTCATTAGTTTGATTAGTATGTGTCTTGGCATGTTTCTCCTTGGGTTTATACTGTATGGGACTCTTTGTGCCTCTTGGACTTGATTGACTATTTCCGTTTTCATGTTGGGGAAATTTTCAACTATAATCTCTTCAAAAATTTTCTCATACCCTTTCTTTTTCTCTTCTTTTTCTGGGACCCCTATAGTTCGAATGTTGGTGTGTTTGATATTGTCCCAGAGGTCTCTGAGACTATCCTCAGTTCTTTTCATTCTTTTTACTTTATTCTGCTCTTTAGAAGTTATTTCTACCATTTTGTCTTCCAGCTCACTGACTCATTCTTCTGCTTCAGATATTCTGCTGTTGATTCCTTCTAGAGTATTTTTAGTTTCAGTAATTGGGTTGTTTGTCTCTGTATGTTTATTCTTTAATTCTTTTAGGTCTTTGTTAATTGATTCTTGCATTGTTTCCATTTTGTTATCAAGTTTTTTTTTTTAATCATCTTTACTATCATTATTCTGAATTCTTTTTCAGGTAGTTTGCCTATTTTCTCTTCATTTATTTGGACTTCTGTGTTTCTAGTTTGTTCCTTCATTTGTGTAGTATTTTTCTGCCTTTTCATTATTTTTTTTTAACTTATTGTGATTGAGGTCTCCTTTTCCCAGGCTTCAAGGTTGAATTTTTTCTTCCTTTTGGTTTCTGCCCTCCTAAGTTTGGTTCAGTAGTTTGTGTAAGCTTCCTATAGGGTGAGATTTGTGCTGAGTTTTTGTTTGTTTGTTATTCCTCTGATGGTCAAGGCTGAGTGGGGTGGTAATCCTATCTGCTGATGACTGGGTTTGTATTTTTTTTGTTGTTGTTTAGCTGAGGAGTCCTGCACAGGGTGCTACTGGTGGTTGGGTGATGCCAGGGCTTGTATTCAAGTGGTTTCCTTTTTGTGAGTTCTCACTATTTGATACTCCCTAGCGTTAGTTCTCTGTTAGTCTAGGGTCTTGGCAATCAGTGCTCCCACTCCAAAGGCTCAGGGCTTGATCTCCGGTCAGGAACAAAGATTCCACAAGTGGTTTGTTATGGCATAACAAACAAGTGGTTTGTTATGGCATTAAGTGAGATTAAAACAAATATTCAAAAACAAGAAACCAAAGATAAACCCAAGACAAATGGCAGTTACAAAATCAGGCAAATAATAATTAAAATAATGGTATATACACATATACGCCCATGAGCAAAGACAAAATAGTCCAACAAAAAATAAAGTACAGTAGATTGACCTGGCGAACAAAGGAAATAAAAAATTATATTTACCAGTTAAGAACAAAATTAACTAAATCACATACTGGAAAACAAAGCTAAAGCAAGGTGCCAAGTGGGAAATAAAGCAATGAAAACAAAACTAACAAATATGTTGAGAGAAAAGGAAAGAAAGAAAGGAAAGAAAGGAAATGCAAAGTTAAACAGAGGTAGATGAAGAAGATTTATATACATTAAATTGCAGTTATATACATTACAGTTATATACATTACCTGTAAGGGGAAATGAACAGAAGGAAAGGCAAACAAAGGAATAAATGTATAAAAATAATGATAGGTTTAAAAATTAAAAATTTAAATTTAAAAAAGAGAGAGGAAAAAAGAAAAACTCATCAGAACTGCAAAAGCCCAACATAAGGCAGAGGTTTATAACAACAATAAAAAAATGTGACTGAGGAAAAAAAAAAAAGATCAAAAGCTCAATTATATTTCATAGTGCCAATAAAATCAACAACTACAACAGAGGTGGGGGGAGGAAAAGAAAAAGAAAAAAATCCAAAAGAATCTACAGAACAAGTCAAAACATAAGAATAAAAAATGTTTTCCTTCAGTCACTGCTATCAAGAGTCCTTTCCCTCACTGGGACTCACAGTCCACCTCACCTCCCTAGGATGCCCTCCAACACTGTGCTGATCTCTGGACCTGCTGTGGGGGCAGCTCAGATTCTAACCTGGTCCTACTCCTGTGTGTTCTTGCCTCCAATGTCTACAGCTATCAGAACTAGTGCGTTTTCTTTTGTGGGACCTCTCAATGACCTTTTATATATTCCATAGACACAGAGTCTGCCTAGTTGATCGTGTGGATTTAATCTGCAGCTTATACAGCTGGTGGAAAGGTTTTGTGTCTTCTTCCTTCTTCCACATTGCCCCTGGGTTTCAGTTGTGGTTTTATTTCCACCTCTGTACATGGATCGTTCACTGGGGTTTGCTCCTGAGGCTGCCCTGGAGAACTTGGGTTTGCCCCTGTGAGGGACAGGTGTGGAGGTGGTGTGGCTGCTTGGGTTGCAGGGGTTCTTGCAGCACCAGGTACTCAGGGGAGTTGGCAGCTAGAGCAGCAGGATATATAATGCTCTAGAAGGGTATGGGAACCAATATTGGCCAATACACTCCAGTATTCTTGCTCGGAGAACCCCCCTCCCTGACACAGATGCCTGGCAGGCCACAGTCTACAGGGTTGCCAACAGACACTACCGAAGCGACCCTGCATGCATAGATGCAAAACATTTTTTGCCTGTGGCAGCTCTGCCCCAGAAAGAGTTGAGTGTGAAGGTGGCACAGCTGCTTGGCTTGTGGGGACCCTGGCAGTGCCAAGTGTACAGGGACACTGACTGCCTCCACTGCAAAAGTTATGACCTTATCAGAGTCTTTTTTCGAGCCTCTTGTAGCTGGCAATCAGAAGGCCTCTTTGGTCAGTCTTTCTCCAGAGCTCTGCTCGTTCAAGAACTTAGAGGGCTCCCTTGCCTGGGGTCCTTCTCTGTTGCTCAGCATCTCAGGCACATAGAGGGGCTCCCCTTGGGGGGCTCCCCTGGCTGGGGTCCTACTCTGTAGATCGGCAGGTCAGGCATTTGATGGGCCAGCCTCTCTATTGTTCAGCTACTGATGCTGGCAGTGTGGGAAGAGAGGGGCTATGGCGATGGCTCCACCCTCTACACATGACTCAGTGCTATGGCCTTGCTTCCATGGCTTCCCAGCTTTCCTCCACAGGCATTTCCTACCACAATCTCCTCCTTCACATCCCCTCAATCCATCTCTCCACAGTCAACAGCAGCCCTTGTCCTGGGATTGCTCCACAATCCCTAAATTCCATCTCCCAGCTGCTGCACTTTCCAGGGGACTTGTGTCCCCATCCAGGGTATGTATGGCTGCAGCAAGGACTGTCTGATTCTCATTCCATTTAGGCTGCCACAGATCAGCTGTTTCACTTTCAGCCTTAAATGTTTCTCCTCTGACTCAGACAATTGCCCCGATGTGGGGATCGGACCCCTGCTTCAGTTCTCCCACCCACTGAGGGCAGGTCCAATCCTACTAACACTCCTGTTTTTCCCCTAGTTCCTTCGTCCTACTGAGTTTTGCATGGTTCTATCTATTCTTTTCTACTGGTCAGGTACTCCTGTCTGCTCACAGCTGGTGTTCTGCAGGCACCTCTGTGTCTGAAGGTGTATTCCTGATGTGTCCATGGAGAGAGATGTACTGCATATCCACCTACTCCTCCACCATCTTGTTCTGTACTTGGTTCTACTTGGTCATTGAGTAAGCTGTCAGTTTGTTTTCCTCCTTGGAGACGCTTCTCCTAGAACACTCCATTTTCCTGTTTCTATGTGGATTAGCTGCTCCCTGAGTCTGCTGCATGGCTGACAGTCTACATCTTCCCTTTGCTTCTCTCCTGTATTGGTTTCATGTTTCCCAGATCTCTCATCTATCTTCCTCCTAATTGACTCACTTCCCCATCCTGTGGGAGTATATCCTTCAGTAGCTTTCTAGGTATGAAGATATGGAATATAAATTTTAAAAGACTTCAATGTCTTTATTGTACTTCTACACTTAATTTATTTTACAATTCTAGGTTGAAAACATTCCCCTCAGTTTTTAAAATTTATTTTTATTTATTTGTCTGCACTGGGTCTTAGTTGCAAGACACAGGACCTTTAGTTGAGGCATGTGGGATCTAATTCCCTGACCAGGGATCGAACCCAGGCCCCCTGAATTGGGAGCGCCGAGTTTTAGCCACTGGACAAGCAGGGAATTCCTCCCTCAATTTTTAAAGCATTGTTCATTGGCTTCCAGTTTCCTGTGTTCCTGTTGAAAACACTAATTTCACTATGTATCTGGATTCTTTACATATGACTATCTTCTTTTTCTCTCAGTCTTTTTCTCCCTTCTCTTGTCTCTACTTCCCCTGTCCCCCCCTTTCTCTCCCTCCCTTCTTGCCTCCCTTTCTTCCTCCTTCTTGCCTTCCTTTTTTCCTAAAAAAAAAAAAAAAAAAAGAATTATAATGTGTAGGGGGAGAGGGTATATGGGAAATCTCTGTACTTCCCCTCAATTTTGCTGTTAACCTAAAACTCCCCCCCACCCCAATAAAGTCAAACAGGGGTGAGGGAGGGAATGCATGGATACTTTTAGGATCTTTCCTTTATCCCTAGTATTTAAGATTTTATGGTATGTCCTGGATTGGTCTTTATTACTTATTTTATGGGCATGCCTTGCATTTTTTTTTTTTTTCCCAGTTTGGAAATGCATGTTTGGTTCTGACAATTTTTCTTTTAATTTTTCTTCACGTATGTACATAAGCTATCTATTCATATGTATGCAGGTATGTTAACATCTATGATTGGATGTTTTTATTCTGCTTTCTGAGAGATTTACTTTATGTTCCAGCTCCCTCTCATGGGAACACTTATTTTGGCTATATTTCAAAGAGCTCTTACAATTCTATGTCTATTTTCATAGTTTTTTCCAATTTTCTGAGTGCAATATTTTCTCCCTTTCTGAGAATACTAACAATACATTGTTTTTTTCCGGAAAAAAATCCCTGCAGTGTCTCTGTTTGTTTTCTAAGAGTATGGGCTTAAACAAAAAAGGCTAAGTCCCCGTTCCTACCTTGTCTTTAATCACTCTCCTCTTCAGAATTACCCATAGTTTGGTTTGTTAGATGTTCTTCAAGGTCATTTTTCATGCGCTTAGTTAATTTAAACATGTACATATAATTACATACTTTGCCTTTTTCATGCTACACTAACGTGCTGCATTGTGCCTTTGTTTTCATACTTAACATATGCTGAAGATCTTTTAATGTCTGTACATCTAAACTATTTATTATTATAAACTATGTTAAAATAAGATTGTGCCAATATTTAATTGACATTCAGATCACCTTATGTGTTTCTCTTTTCAGATCAAAACTGTTAAGTCTTGTTTTAAAATATGTTTTATTTCTATAGGATAAATATCTAGAAATAAGTGGCTGGGTTGTAAGTTAACTTTATTCAACATTGTCCTATAATGCTAGTTTATACTCCTGTAAAAAATTATGAAAGGATCTATTTCTTCACAGTCTTACAAATATTGGATACTATCAATTGTTTTAATTTTTGCCAATTTGGTCAGCCAATTTGCCACCTGCCAAAAAAAAAGACTAAAGGTATATTAATTAAGGTTGGGCTACTTTGTTATTGGTAAGGTTGAACAAATTTTCATGTATTTATATTAGCTGTTTTTTAAAATTTCTCCTTCTAGGAATTTCCCAATAATAATTCCCCCATATTTCTACTGTTGCAATTTCTTATTGATTTATAGAAGCCTTTTTATACTATAAATGCCAATTATTTGTTTTTAAAATGTTGCAGATATTTTCTCCTTTTGTCTTTCCTACCTTTAGGCGGTATACAGGAAAGTCTAAAAATATTTCTTTTTTGAATATTTCTTGTATTCAAATTTATCAACTCTTTTTTGTGACTTGTGACTATTGTGTTTACTTTAGGAATGCTTCTCCCACCCCAAGTGAATAAATAGATTTTTCTTCACTCTCTACTTTTATAGTTTTTTTTTTTTTTTTTTTAATGCTAGAGAAGGAAATGGCAACCCATTCCAGTATTCTTGCCTGGAGAATTCCATGGACAGAGCACCCTGGTGGCCTACAGTCCATGGGATCGCAGAGTCAGACACGACCGAGTGACTAACACTTTCACTTTCACTGCTTACCTCTTAATTGTTTTTGTGAATGATTCAAAAGAAATAGCAAATTTTTCTGACACTAACTACTATCCTTCAGTATCCTATGATTTGAATTGCCACCGGTTTTATACACTAAGTTCTTTTTTACAGATTGGCCCACTTCTGGCCTCTCTGTTCTAAATCAGGGATTGGCAAACCACATTCTGTGGGCTAAATCCAGCCTGCTGTCTGTTTTGTAAATAAAGTTTTATTGGAACACAGCCATGCTCATTTTTAAACATATTTTCTATGGCTGCTTTCACATTACAATGGAAGAGTTGAGTAATTGCAACACAGACCATATGGCCCACAAAGCCTAAAATATTTATTTGGTCTTTTACAAAAAAAAAAGCCAATCCTTGCATCAGTATTATCAATAACAGGACCTCTATTGTGTATTTTGCAGCTGGATCTTCTCACTGGGTCTGTATTTTAAAAAATTCTTGGCTATTCCTTAAAAATGTGTTTGGGTGAATTTTACATTTAATTGATTATTGATATGGTTGGGTTTAAGTCTATCAACTTTCTATTTGCTTTTTTTACTTGTCCTAGTAGTTCTTGGTCCCTTTTTTTCTTGTCTTCTTTTGGGTTTAGTAATTTTTATTATTCTATTTTCTCTCATGATTTTTGGTTTTTTTAGTGGTTGTTTTAGAGTTTATGTGATACGCCTTTAGGCTATCATAATCCACCTTTAAATAATATTATATCACTTCAAGTACAGTATAGTATAAGAAACTTATAACAGTATGCTTTCATTTTTCTTCCCTGCCTGGTCTTTTTTTAATATTATGGCCATACAGTTTACTTTTAATATGTGTTTTAAACCCCACACTACATCATTTTTACTTTTGCTTTAAATCATCAATGATTTTAACATTTTTCAATTATCAATTATTTTCAATTATCTTTTTAGATCTAAATGTGAAAAATTGTGTTTTATATTTAACCACATATTTACCATTTCTGGGGCTCTTCATTCTTTGTACAGATAAAATTTTTCATCTGATATATTCTTTTTGCCCTAAAGACTTCTATTAACATTTTTTGTGCAGATTTGCTGGTATTGAATTCTTTCATCATCTGTAAGCCTGAAAAAGTTTTAGTTTCATCTTTGAAAGAGACTTTTGCTGGGTATAGACTTCTAAGTTAACAGTACTTTTCTTTCAAAATTGAAAAGGGCTTGCTTTTTATGCTTTGTTAGGAGGGCCAGAACAACCTTTAGTCTTGGAAAATACCCTTCTGAGAACTTTATAAGATGCCCCACGTATTGCAAGGGTTTTCACTCTAGCTGGTGGGAACACACACTATTTCTGGTCCTATATAAGGAGATGGTTTGGTCCCTTTCCCACAGTGCTTCCCTCACACGTACATGCTGATCAGTGCTCAGCTGAAAACTTGAGGGGACCCCTCTGCAAATCTCTAGAGCACACTCTTTCTCCTCCCCTCTCCTGCTTTGTACTGCTCTCTCTTCTTTCATACTCTGTCCAGAGTAATTCTAGTTACCTTAGCATTCCCAAATTCTCCACTCTGCCTCCTCCCTCATTGTGGCTCGGAAATGCTCTACAGGCAGTAAGCTGGGGCAGTGATCAGGTTTGTCTGTTTCTCCTTTGGGAGCTTTATTCTACTGCATTATCTATTGTTGAATGTTTAAAAAACATTTACATGCCTTTGGTGGGTTTTTATCTGTTTAAGGTAAGAGGGTAAAACTGGTTCCAATTATTCCACTACGGTTAAAAAGTTTCATTTGGGATTTGATTGGAATTGATGGGAAAAATCAACAGATTATTGAATCTTTCCTTTTAGGAACATGATATATTTATTTAGGCCTTCTTTTAATTTCTCCAGTGGGTTTTATGGTCTTCCACATTTATACTGATGCTGCATTTAAAGGTCCCAGTATAGACTCCCTGACTTCTCTCTTATAGCACCTTATTAATACCCTGTAGCAAATAAAGGATAGAGTCTAAGAAGACCAGGGGCTTCTGCTTTGCAAAGAAGCTCCTACAATGACCCACTTCATCCCATGCCTGTAGATCAGAAGAGAGCCTGTGACCTGATCTTAAGAGTTGGCCTCAATCCAGCTGACTCTTTCATGATGGCAAGTAAGGGTTGAGCAGCTTGAGAATGGAGCCTGGGGTATGCATGAGAAAACACTAGAATCATGCCTCATGCAACCCAAGGGAGAAACTTGCTTAGAGTTGCTCCATGTTGGCATGGTTTGCCTGAAGCTTGCTTCTACTTTTATGTATAGTTGGGCACGAATGTACTCTGAGAAGAACCTAAGGACTGAACTTTTGGTCTACTGGTTGTGGGGTCACTCCAACTGCCTTATTTATACATTGGGCCTCTCCTTTGATAGATGGTTCCTTATGCACAGAAAATAAATCATCTCTTAATATTTCTAGGATAAACAGGCATTTGTGGGCTAATTATGGAAGTTGGGGATGTTTATTCTAAATATCAAACAACAAATTTAGGAGCAAACTTGGAATGTAATTCATTCCTAAGCTAGGAACTACCTCCTCCTATGAAGTCTACCTCTTGCCATAATGACAGTAACAAATTGAAGAGACCTTAACTGACTACAGTTGATACCAGATGGGTAAACACCCATCCTAAATAATGAGTTGGTTCATTATAGCTGTGCCATGGTATAGACTTTTGATTAATCTCTTGAGCATATATAACTCCATCACCTACATTGGCTCATAGCATCTAAGCAGGATGTTTCAGAGCACAGGCTGCTCCATTAAGTCAAAATATATGATGTAAGAATCAAAGCGTTGGGTGGAATTTAGCTTACTATTTTCATTACACCTCTGTGTGGGGATCGACTTGTACAAAGCGTCAGAGAAATGGTGAGGCAAATAAAACACTGACAGGGAGGAGATTTTACAGTACTTTCCTGGTATTCATATAACCTCCACCCTCATACTTAGTCAGACAGTCATACATATATAACACCCAGGGCTCTAGAATGTGGGTGCATTCAGACTTTCTGAAACGGGTTCAGTACTTCACTTAACACAGGTTCACTCCTTGACAGGTATGTTGGCAAAAAGAAATCAATGTCGCTCTCACAAAATGCAACACACCTGGACACACTGGAAACCTAACCCATTCCAAGTGGGGATCACAGTTCAGGAGCAGATAACTAGTTGGTCCATATTGCTTGGGCTTATCTATAGACCACGGGGCTGCAACCCTGATGCACATTAGCATCACTTGCGGAACTTTTAGCAGCACCGTGCCCACCCCAGACCAAATCAATCAGCAGCTCTGGTCTGGGCCCCAGGCATTGTTCTCCAGGTCATTCTAATGTGCAATCAAGGCTGAGAACCACTGCTGGAGACTAGAGTAGTTGAAGCCATTGTGCCAATTTTCAAAGTATTCCTGCAGAGTAGATTTTAGTTCATCACATAAAGCAGTAATTAACTCTACAGTCCTCTCAAGATTATTGCCAAGTATGGCAAAATTGCCTGTTTCTCCAGTTTTCAGCTTTGGAGGTGACAACTCTGTGTGTGTGTGAGAGAGGGACACAGAGAGAGAGAAAATTCTGCTATTCTGCTTCCTACGCAGCTTTTGAATCTTTTCTTTTCCCTGACTGCTGCCACATTCTTAATTCAAACCCTCATCTTCTCCCTAGTCTCCACTTCTACCTGCACTGTTTCCATTATTTCTCTCAAACTCCAGACATTTGTCTCTTTCTTCTTATGACCCCCTCCAGTGGCTCCCTGCTGTGCAAACACTCAAGTGTCTTCATCTGGGCATTCAAAGCCTCTCAGAAGTAGGCTGAGGAGTCATTACTTGAGTTACAGGGTCCCTCGCAGGTCCCTGAATGAGCACTGCTATCTCCAGCTTCTAAGCCCTTGCCTGGACAGCTTGCACCTCACCCATTCTGCCAGACGTCTCCATTCAAGGCTCTTCTGAATAAATATTCTCTGCTCTTCCCACCTCCCACTCCCATCTCCGAGGTCTTCACTGTCTGTGCCAAGCAATGTCTGATTAAGCCCTATGTATATTTGGCAGATAGTGGGTGCTCAAAAAAAAAAAAAAAGTTTGTGAACAAATTCCATCTATCACATTATCAAAATTGTAATTTTGTCCTTCCTATAATTCTGAGTTTTCTCTAAGTGGGTAACATGGTGTATGCAGTAAAAAAAAAAAAAAAAAAAAAAAAAAGCAAAGCTTTTGGAGACAAATTTAGGTTGAAAACTTTGCTCTATCACTTACTACCTACAGGATCTTGGGCAAATTGAACCATTTCCTAGCTGCAAAATGTGGGTGACAACACCTTGAAGGGTTGTGAGGATTAGATACATGTGTAATATCAGACACTCAGACAGTGCCCATATATTTTCTCCCCTTGCCTCCAACTTACAATTTACCAGCTATGCTGCAAAGTTCATGAATGATACCCCACTGGAAAGTTTGTTTTTGTACTGTTTGCTTCAAAATGATCAAATGGCTCAATTCTACAGAAATTAAATGTTTGTTAGAAGATTTGAGACCCCTACTCTCTCCCACCCTAGTCACCAGGGGCATATTATACCTATTACTGTATTTAATCTGCAACAGTCCTTTGAATTATTCCTGTTTTATAGCCAAGAAAGCTGGAGCAAAGACAAGACACTGGATTCTCCTTTAGGAGGTGAGCCAGGCTTTACAGAATCCTGTCTACTGACTCTTAAGCTCTGGGCTCTATGCTTTATGCCATGCTACCCTCACATTCATTCGATCTGTGAATGCATGCTTTTAAATGCAACCACTCATTTTTCTGAAACTAGAACACTCCAATAATGACTGTTGAATGGGCAAAAGTTAAAGTAGTTATTTAAAAAAAATGAAACTAAAGAAGTAGAGACCTTTATGTCCCACACTTTGGGACTGAATAGTGGCTGACTGCCACACCCTTGAGCCTCTCGGAACCTTGTTTCCTTCATCTCTAACTTGAAAAGAATAACAGTACCTGCCTTATGGGAATACGAGGATTCAATAGTTAACACATGAGCTTCTGACACACGTGGAGCAGGCTCTGGCACGCGGCAGGGCTTGGCATCAGCTATTAGCATCAACACAAGGGCTACTTTGCTCAGAATTCTATCAGGTTGTCCTTAAATGTGCTCTATTATAGGAAAGAAGAACATAAAGAGAACAGTCACTCTTGCATCATGGAGAACTCTAATAATAATTTTTAAAAAGGCACTTCAAAGACAAATAAAAAGTAACTTTATTGACTGCTAATCTTACCATGAAATCCTTATAAGAATAATTACAAAATAATGCAGTTTTTTTTAACACACTTTTGGTATCATCTTAACATGATGATCCTTTCACAGAAAGGATTATTTACAATTTATGCAGATATAAAGTTCATTGTTGCAAATACAAATGCAGACGTGTAGAGGCAATATACACCAAACTGGTATACTGACTAGCAATGGATATTAACAAATGCAGAATAAATATCAGGTTTATACTTTTCCTTTATTTTTTAAAACAATTTCCAAATACAAAAATGTAGATATTCAAAATGGATTTTCATATACATATATATAATTCTGCCGCAGTGGATCAAAAAGCAAAAATATGTCCTTAGCATGTCTCATTTTTGAAAACCCACAAGACTATTCATAAATCCAATTAGAAAGAGGGTGTGCAAAACCACTAATGATGCTGGCAAAACCCTAAAGACCTGATTCTGTTTGAAGTAGAGAGAAAATAAAAGTATAAAGCATTATGTACTTAATTAAATATATATTTTTTGATGTTTAAACAAGAAACACTAAGAGCTAAAGTAAATACACCACATTTATGATCTGGGCTTTTTAGGGTCAAACTTCATCAGAATTTGTCTCTTAAGCATCTATAAGAAATGGTGGATTATTTAATGACTTATAAGTAACAGTCATTAGATGATCCTTTCATACTTTCATCCTTTTATATACAAAGATTGAGATACTTTAATACATTCTGATATCTGAAACTTTGGTTCTTTCAAACATTTGATAAAAGCAAAATAATTTCCTGACTATAGCACTCTAGAATTTTTTTCCTTTTAAAGTGTCAAGTTAAACCAAGTTGACCAGGCCTGTGTGTACCCACTGCCCTTTCATATCCACGGCGGGGGCGGAATGTGAGGGGCAACACAGGTAGCGCTTGTTCTCACTCTCCACATGTTTATAATACTGACCCCCATCCACGGGGAACACTGTAGGTTCTGCTGTACCCTAAGACTATTTCTCTGTTACCTGAAAACGTAATTTTGTATAAAAATATGACTGTTTCTTTAGAAAATAATATAGTTTTTTTTTAATAAAACTTGGTAGATAGAAAAAATGGTATATCAAAATATGGTAAACAAATGTTGTAAATATATGAAATCATTAAAAACATCTCGTAGAAAGACATTGTGCTAAAGTACTTTCCTGAAGTGCGAGCAACACTGTTACTGTACATCTGAAGGTGAGTAAGTTCACTCTCCTGACTTGATTTTATTATATATCCTAACAGCAGTGGCAGTAACTATCCTAAAAATGGCCTTTTCTCAAACACTAACACTTTCTATATACGTCAAAGTTAATGAAAAAGACATCCTCGGGATTGGTGGTTTTCAATCCTGTTACATCTAGCTCCATCTGGAAACTTCAAAAGAAAAGGCAATTTTCACCTGGGTCTCACCACAAGACACTGATTTAATTCATCTGAGGTGGTACCCAGACATTGTTAGTTTTTTCAAAGATCCCCAGATAATTCCATGATGCAACCAGGGTTGAGAACTATGGCAAAAGACACATGAGAAAACGGTCGTTCTTGACTGTGTATCTATCAACTGATTGTCTGTAGGCATCATTCATTCAGTGACACCAAACATCATCATCCTCTGCACCAAACAAGAAAGACCATGTATGTAAGACAGACATGGGAGCTGTCTATCTTTCATAGATGAAAAGGTGGTAAGCTTCAGACACACATAAACACACAATCTTATGTATTTATATATGTATAACATATATGTATAGTTGGGGTATTTTGGTTAAGCAGAAACCAACATTACCATAATTTATTCTTGATTAAAAAAAACAAACCACCAAGTATAAACATATTCTAAGACATTTCTACAGTTTTAACAGAAACTGGTTTTGGAAACTCCACAAAATTCATTATGGCATGAACACAACCGATCTGTTACTTGGACAAAGGACTCGGCTGAATCCTAGAGCTTTCTGGAAGAGCAGGAGAAGGACATGGCACTGACCAGTGTGAAGCAGTCACAGGCCTCACCGCACCTTCTTTTGGTTTTTGCTTGATTCACATCTTGTTGACCTTGGGCTGCACTTCTGTGATGACGCATCTTTGGCATGCTGGAACCACGTGATTCAACCGCTTCATTCCTGTTCACTTTGGGACAGCCCCAGCGGGGTGGCAATGGCTATGACTGGGCAACTGTCCCTCTCTTAAAAAGATGAGAGCTGCTTCTCTCTCTCCTCCCTCAAACCACCAGCATTTCATGAGGGAGTGGTAGGAAAAAAACATACAAGCAAACAAAGAAACACAACAACATCTTTCACATGATAAAAAAAAAAAAGTGATGTTACACGTAATTGAATTGGAAAACAAAACAATGAACACACACACCACAGTCTGATATCCTGAAGGTTTGGTAACCAGTAAAGCACATTTCCTTTCAAAGGATCAGTGAACTTCCGGGCACTTGTCTTGCTGTACATTCTCTGTAGTCCTTTTCCTCCTGTGTAATACTTAAAGTGCAACTGTCCCTCGGCTTTTATTTCCATCACAACTATTATAAAGAAAGAGATATGTCTGGGGTGAAGAAAATATGGCACGAGTAATAGGTAAAGAAGGAACCCATGGCTTTCACAGCCTCTAGCAAGCAGCAGGCTGTCTGGACAGCTGCACGCAGAGGTCTTTTAAACAACAAACTCTGGAACTTCATCGTGGGTGAGATCCAGAGAGAAGTATTTGCTGGTTCTTTTGACTGGAAAAGCATCTTGGATGTTGACACACTGCTGAGCCAAGCAGCTGCTGCAGTAGAGGCCTTCCTCATCCAGTTCATGGCCACACCCAAAGGTGTAACTTTGAGCAGTGTCCTGACACAGTCCTGCAATGCGCAAGAAGTCCTTCTGGTACAGTCTGATGTCATCAAGGCTCAAGCTATGTCGATCGGTGGAGGTCTTTGGTTTTCGACATATAGTCTACAAAACAAGGGAAGGTTGAAATGACTTTAAGAGTATAGACTAATGTGAAAGTTCATCACTCTGTGCCCTGCACAGAGAAAAGATGCCAAATCAGAAAATGTTAAGGAATCCTTAGCTGTTAGAGGGTGGCTTCCAATCTGTGGTTTCTGGGCCCTGAAGCCCTGTGAGGAAAAAATGCTACCACCACCAATAATAGTAGCTAACATCTCCTGAGTCATTATTATGTGCTGCTGCTGCTAAGTCGCTTCAGTCGTGTCTGACTCTGTGTGACCCCATAGATGGCAGCCCACCAGGCTCCCCCGTCCCTGGGATTCTCCAGGCAAGAACACTGGAGTGGGTTGCCATTTCTTTCTCCAATGCATGAAAGTGAAAAGTGAAAGTGAAGGTGCTCAGTCGTGTCCGACTCTTAGCGACCCCATGGACTGCAGCCCACCAGGCTCCTCCATTCATGGGATTTTCCAGTATTGGAGTGCAGTGCCATTGCCTTCTCCGTTATTATGTGCTAGGCCCCAGGAATTCAATGACCTTCCCCACCCACTCCCTAGAAGAATAACCCAAGGCTCAGAGAAGTCAATGCAACATGAATCCAACTGTCTCCAGCATCTCAGAAACTGAGCAGTTCTCCTAAAATCACGTTGCACGGGTAAAGGTACTGTTTCTTTGCTTTTCCATGAGGATATGGTAATTTGGCATAGCAACACTCTTGTGATGAGGTCTGTTATTCTTTTAATACGAGATGGGAAAACAAACCAATTATGATGCAAGAAACACAATTTAAAACACTATTTTTTTAAAAAGCTAGAATTCTTGGGTAGAAAAATAACATGAAGTGTTCTTGGTGTAGAAAAGGTTGGGAGGCAGCCCCAGGATGAAGAGGTGGCTCCTAAACAGTGCAAGAGGCTGTACTCTACCAAATGCTGCACACAGCAGGTTACAGACTTTCCAAACTCATTATCCCAAGAGGTGGTACTGGCTGCAAATATAAGCAGGTTAAAAAATGGTTCCAATAATTACATGAATAGAAAATCCTTAATGGGTTACTTATGGAAATGAGCCATTACAGCTCTAACCTACTTTTGCTGCTGAAACCACAAAGGCTAGCTTTGTTAGAATAAGATATCACTTTTGCTACCAGCAGAAGAGAACAGAGTCTGAGCTCAACAACATTTTACTTGGAATTGCCATATCTGAGAGCCCCCCAAAGATGATGATCCTTGTACTGATGGTGTCTTCTGAGGATCCACCAAAACTTTCACACAGAATTCATCAGGTCATCGCCACAAAGCATCAAGGCAGGCACCCATCTCCCTATCTCATGGGTGTAGAATCTGATCCTTAGCTGTGCCCCACAAATGTTCATGTACAATTAAGAGCAAACATCGAGTGGCAGGGGTGGGGTGCAAACTGAGGCAGTTTGACCCTGGAGCTTGTACTCCTAATCATCATGCTATATGTACAGCTATAAATACCACTTATTGGAAGTGCTAAAAGAATATTTCATAAAATATCACTTGCATATTATGGCTACTGAAATGGAAGGAAAAAAAAAGACAAAAGTTAATAAGGGAAGAAAGAAAAATATAGAAGGCAAAGACTGCCAGATACAAGAGAAAGAAAGAAAAAAGAGGGAAGATAATAGAGTGAAGAAAACAAGAGACCCACAGAGCACCCAAGACAGACAGCATATAAGGAGAGAGAAAGAGAGTGCTCAGAAGTCAGAAGTGAGTATCAGTTGTAGATTCCATCCAAATCCTGCAACAATGAGTTTCAGAGTATTTTAATTTGTCTGTATCTTCTGATAGCTTAATCGTCTAACCAGTGATTACGGGTTATCAAACACACTAGCTTAGCACAGTTTGAAAATTCAAACTGAATAGAATAATTAAGAGTGTGGAAACACTTCTGTCACAACATACCTGACAAGAAAATTACTCTCCCAGTTGTTGAGATCAACACACACACACACACACACACACACACACACAAACACAGTTAACCTGAAACCTAAAGACCAGAGGCTTCTCACCCATATGAAGTATGAAACAAAGTATACAGTTCATCCAAATAAAAATCCCAAAGAGAAATGGAACTAGCAAATAAATGGAAATAAATTCAGACTAAAACTGGAAAGTATGTATCTACTAGGAATCATTTCCTGAAGGTTTTAAATTTCTGCTCATTTACATAATTATAAATGCAAGCCCCTATTTAAAACTGTCTATAACTTCAGCTCCTGATTTAAGTTTTTCAACTCCTCCCATACCTGTGGAAGAGAATCAGTGCTCTGGCCACGCAGTTTGACTACTGTTTCTGAGGAGCTGGAGGTGGAAGAACCGATTTCTTTCACAATCAATCCTAAAGTAAAACACAGAGGAAAAACCAGTGAAGACCTCAAATTATTTATCCTTCTTGCCACGCATCTGACATGAACTACTGTGTGCTTGTGCTCAGTCACTTCAGTCACATCTGACTCTTTGTGACCCTATGGACTGTAGCCCGCCAGGCTCCTCTGTCCATGGGGATTCTCCAGGCAAGAATACTGGAGTGGGTTGCTGTGCCCTTCTCCAGGGGATCTTCCCGACACAGGGATTGAACCGGGTCTTCTGCATCTTCTGCAACGTAGGCAGATTCTTTACCGCTGAGCGACCCTACTACCAAGAACTAAAGTGCAAATATTAGCCAGTGCTGATGAATCTCCCTCCCTGTGGCCCTTTGGTGGCTGACGACAGGCATGGATCACAACCACTCCTTGTGTTGCAGGGAGTGGTGAGATCCATGACGGGTTAGAGCATGGCATGGAGGTTAAAACTGCATTCTCTAAAACAAACTTCTAATTAAGCTGTTTAGGATGCAGTTAGAAACAAAAACAAAGGCCGAAGGTGAAAGTGGTTTCTTTACTGTATCACTAAAGCTCCCCTACTCTCTATACAACACTGACTTTGAATATAACTCTCTGAACAGTGACACAGCCTCTAGGTTTGGTTCTACTTAAATGAGCAGTGGGTAAATGGGCAGAAACTAGGTCCAGGCAAGTAAGGACCTGTGTGTCCTGGCCAGTGTCCTCTTACAAATGGGGTTGAGCACAGCACCCATCCAACTGAAGAGCAAATGCCCACAAAGGGCAAGGTCCAGGGCCTGCATATGGAACACATTCTGTTCCAGAGGTTCCTCTGGGAAGATGGGGCCACTGCACAGGCCTCCTGCATCAGGTTTTACTGGCCTGACACCAAAAATGGGAGGCTACAGTAAAAAGTCAGCTCTGGACCTCTGAGATCACCAGAGCCCCTTGTCACTGAGGGCTCAGGGGGCCTGATGGTATTTTAGAAACAGAAATCCAGGGCTAAAACTTTCCTAAGGGACTGTGGCATAGGAATAAAGCATCCAGAAAAAATGTTTAAGGAGGTAAAACTGTCAACAAGAACTGGCGATGTAAGTGAAAACCACTCATGTTTCTTGCAAACAGATGGAGCAAGTGAAGGTCAAGCCCCAGAGCCTTAAGGCTAAATGGCTTAAGTACATTTCCACCTGATAAAGAAAAGGACCTTGGGTAAGTAATATGATTTTTATTCAGCCACTGCTAGTAATCCATAGAAATGACTTTTTGTATTCTATCTCTTTAAAAGGGTCTCATGATAATTCAGTGTCTGGCATGTTTTAAGTGTTTGATAATTAGTTCAATTAAAAAATGATATATGTACATTCTTTGGCTTATATGTAGACAGTTTATTCTCAGATGACAGTCATGTTTTTGGGGTTGGTACCAACTGCCTGAGCAGAAGATCTTTCTCTAGAAAGCTCATAATCTTTTAAAAAGCATTAAACTTAAAAAAAAAAAAGTATTTACTTATTTTTGGCTGTGCTGGGTCTTTGCTATTTTGTGCAGGGTTTCTCTAGTTGTGTCGAGAAGGGGTATTGTCAAGTTGTGGTGTGTGGGCTTCTCATTGCAGTAGTTTATCTTGTTGCACAGAATGGGCTCTACGGTGCACAGGCTTAGCTGCCCTGCGGCATGTGGGCTCTTAGTTCCCAGACCAGGGATATAACTCATGTCAATCGGCGGGTTCTTAACCACTGGACCACCAGGGAAGTCCCAGCATGAAACTTCTGAGTGAATCTTCACAGGAAGAAGATGTGGACTAGGGCACTGGCTGGCACTTGGTATGCTTCCTTTTGGATTTCCTTGTAAACGTGCCCGTGTGCGTGTGTTAGTCGCTCAGTCGTGTCTGACTCTTTGCAACCCCATGCACGATAGCCTGCTAGGTTCCTCTGTCCACGGAATTCTCCAGGCAAGAATACTGGAACAGGTAGCCATTTCCTTCTCCAGGGGATCTTCCTAACGCAGGGATTGAACACAGGTCTCCTGCATATACAGGCGGATTCTTTACTGTTTGAGCTACGAGGGGAGCCCAAATGTGCCCTGGTTGCCTGTAAATCACCTGCTCTGAAACCCAGAACCAGCACTAGAAAACTCAGCATCAAGCCTGATGATCAGAACATTGAACCAGCTCCCGCCAACTTCCACAAGAGTGAAGGATAGAGCAGTACACTCCATCACCACTCAATCTTAGCTCTGTGTATTTAAAACAATGTTTAAAGGCTCAGATTATAGAGATTTGGGCAAACTAGGATGATGCAAGGAAGAAAATAAAAACATCCATAACCCCATTATCCAGCAAAAAGGTTACTAATATTTTTATCATATATGTATAAACATTTTTATAATTTGAGATCATGCTATTTAAACAATTTATACTGTTTTTCTTACCTATGTTTCTTATATTATTAAGTATCCTCTGAAAGAAAATCTCATTACTGAATGGCTATATAATATTCCACTTTAATGAACAGAACATAACTTTATTCATTGTTAAACTTTAGTTTCTTTTTTCTTTTTGCTATAATATTTGACATTTCAATACACATTTTTTATATATAAATCTTTTCAAAAGCCATCTTATTTAAATTTTAAACAAATTTAATTTCTATTTAAAATTACAAAATTAATTTATAAAAATCAAACAGAAATAAAAAAAAAATAGAAAGTAAAAGTCTGCTTGCTTCATCTCTCCTTCCCAGAGGCCCACTTTAGACAATTTTCTTTACACAAACACACACACAGAGTGAGTGATGACATGCTCTCTATACAGCTATAATATGCATATATATATTAAAACATATTTGTAAGGAAAAAAAGTCAACATAACAAAGTAAATGGACAAAAAGGGGCAAAGTCTGGTACAAGACTAGAGCAATCAGCCTCTTGGGTCTTTGTTGCTCAGAGTGATTCTCAGCAATCATGGGCAGGTCTGTTTCTGGCTAAGCTTCTGAAGGCCACGGTTCTACTAGGTTAGCAAGTGGAATTCTGTCATCAAAGGTTCCTCTTACTCTTTAGAGAGCTGCCAGAATGACAAAGACTGTGTCTGTTAACCTTTTCATCACTAATTCCCTGCCCCTGATGCATGGCAGAGGACCACAATCAGAGGTTGTGGGTCATGACAAGCCAATGCCAGGTCACTCCAGTCGAAGGAGGATTTCTCACTGAAGAAGTGCTTTCAGTGGCAAGATACTTAGCACTGAAGTCATTTCGACAGCTGGCTCCTAAGGCATTTTCTTTAAAGAACAGAGACTAATTCATGACATGTGACAAAAACAATTACAAGTCTGAGGTGTTTTTTTTTTTTTTTTAAAAAAACTACTTTTTTTTTTAAGATGACAACTTTCATTTGAGAGAAATATATATATTATTATATAACTCTATAAAAGGGTTATAGTGAATACATTTAAAGATGTCATCAAATATAGAATTTAAGAGTTTTTTACGCCAACCTTTTTTTAACACTTTTTCTCCAGATTCCTACATTCTATATGATACAGTGTGTGTGTGTGTGTGCACGCTCAGTTGTGTCCAACTCTTCTGTGACCTCCGTGGACTGAAGCCTGCCAGGCTCCTCTGTCCATGAGATTTTCCAGGTAAGAGTAATGGAGCGGGTTGCTATTTCCTCTTCCAGGGGATCTTCCTGACCCATGGATCGGACGCACATCTCTTATGTCTCCTGCACTGGCAGGCAGATCTTTACCAACTGTGCCACCTGGGAAGGCCATAATATAATATAGCACGGGGGAAACCAAAACAAAGTAAACCTGGAGAGCTGACTGCTGTTTTTCTCCACCCAGCATTTGTCCTCTCTAATCCATGGGTTTTCTTGTCTATGGAAAGCAGGAGGCCAGTTTGAAGGGTCTCCAAGCCTCTTAACAGATAAATCACATAACTCTCTGATTATCATTTAAAAGAGCAAAGAGGGAAAGATAAAACCCAATTACACAGCTTTGTCCAAAGCATGAGGTAGAGGATGCTAATTCCAATGCTGAGTGCTTCTCCAGCTTCCCTTTCCTTTCCCTCCACAGAAGGCACTCGGTCCCACAGTCTGTGACACTGATATGGAGCCCCCAACCCACCCCTTCTATTTTCCTGGTCGCCTGCTTCCCAGTCCAGGACCCCTCCCTGGGTAAGGAGAGGTCCCTTCTGCGGGAGCTCACCAGAGTGTCCGTTCAGCTTCCGTGACAGGAGCATGTCCTCTGTGATGTAGATGCACATATCTGGGCTGACTTCCAAGGACTCTTCATTCATCTGCTCCAGGTCTCTGGGGTCATCAACCAACATCTCTATTTCTGAAGAAGGGAAAGACATTTAGTGACAGAAAGGAAATGGTCACCATTCACAGCCACACCTTGAGGGAGGTTATGCAATTATTTACATGTAAAAATAAATTTGCTAATGAGACTCCACAATAGGAAATTCCAGTGACAATTCTCGACTAGATCCTGCTTCTCTTTTTCTCAGGACTGTTGTGTTATCTACATGTCTGCTAATGCCATGATCTGACTATCAATTATTCTTTCTCTTTAAGAAAACCTGTACTAGCATGCTGTGATGGCAAAGGGCCAGGGGAGGCTGATGGGCCGTGTGGCTCATGCCAAAGCAGACTGGTGACAAAGACAGAATGAATAGTGCACGAAGCTCTCCGTCTCCCACATCTGCCATCTCTTGGAGCATTTAACAATGAGATTTGAGAGCCACATGAATTCTACAGTAAGCACACATATGTTTTTCAGTTTTCCTCAATGGAGTCAGTATATCTTTCTTTTCCCCAAACTTGAATGCTACAGCAATTATTTGAAACAGAAAAACAATAAAAAAGATGCACCCAAATGCTGATACAGGCTATAGATCTCATCTTATCTCCTTAACCCAGGGTGAAGCAGCCAATGCTGTGTTGCCCTCTTCTCTATTACGACATCAATCCTATGGAACCAATACTGGGGAAAGCACTGGGAAAGAAAAAGCAGAAGGGGCCCTGACGATGGGTCAGCACCGTTAGCTTAGAGGGCCTGGGGGGCAGGTTACCATCATCCTGCGAATCCTCCTCCAGCCGGTCCTTGCCGCCACTCTCCACCCCGGAGGTGTGGGAGCTGCCGTGGCTGGTCATGGAGCTGCAGGTTTTCAGCTTGCGGTGGATGGCACTGCCAGGGTAGGCGTCCTCAGGGCCCGCATCCCGGGCCTTGGTGTCAGCTTCGATGCCCGAGGTGTGGGAGCTGCTGTGGCTGGCGGTCGAGTGACGGGACAGGCGTTTGTGCTTCATGCTGCCGGCGCTGCTCCCGCTGGCCCGTGACCGCTTCTCCAGCTGGTCCATGTCGAGGTCCAGGTTGTCGCTGATGTAAGACTCCCGGTACTGCTTCTTCTCTGTGTGGTGAGGAACACAGCTCATCATTACAGTCAACCAAGGCAGGAGGAATGATGGCTGGTTAGCCCAGGGCAGCCATCAGGCCACAAACAAGTACAATTTCACATTCAGAAGTGAGTGACTGGAAAGTGCTGATAATTCTGATAGGAACTCTATGTAAGAAGACTGCAAAATGAATAAAACCCAGTACAATAGATTTGAGGCAGGTATTTGACTACTTGAAGACTTTTAAAGTTTCAAACACTGCAGAAGAATGCTACTCAATGTGGATGAAAAGACCACTTCTTGTCTGAAAACTGTCATTTGTCCACAATGGAATAAGTTTAGGAATTGAGAATAAACATTTAGAAACTTTCAGAGCGATCTGATATTGCCAGGACATCCACTAATGAGACTTTGAACTTTGCAAAAGTATCAGTGCATGGTGGATTAGAAGTTTTGAAAAATCTGGTTCTTCCCCACAGATAATTTCAGGAACTCTGCTACAGAAATGGTTTCATAAGTACACTTATACTAACTGCCTTTCATTTGATTTGTTCATCTGTTCAGTTTGGTCCATTGTTAACTTAGCTCTAACTGTTGAAGACAATTTGAAATAAAACTATTTTTCTGAGAATTTCTTTCAAAAAATTCCAGAACTGAGATTTTCACAGATTAAGATTGCTTTTCTCCATTTAGGCTGAACTAATGAGACTTCACGATCTATTAAGAAAACATAGTAATCACTCTGGTTTGATGATTTATACCCACTTAGCCTCTGACTGATAAAACTGTTCTTTAACAAGTTGGTACAGATCTTTAATGCAGACAAAGACACAATACTGGAAAGTCCCTTTTATCAAATGCTAAACTAACCATTACATAAAGGCACAAACTTACAACTGGGCTACAGGTATACAACTGATATGCTATGCTATGCTAAGTCACTTCAGTCGTTGCCAACTCTGTGCGACCCCATAGATGGCAGCCCACCAGGCTCCCCCGTCCCTGGGATTCTCCAGGCAAGAACACTGGAGTGGGTTGCCATTTCCTTCTCCAATGCATGAAAGTGAAAAGTGAAAAGTGAAAGTGAAGTCGCTTAGTCATGTCCCACTCTTAGCGACCCCATGGACTGCAGCCTACCAGGCTCCTCCATCCATGGGATTTTCCAGGCAAGAGTACTGGAGTGGGGTGCCACTGCCTTCTCCAATACAACTGATACAAACATACTATTTTTGTGCTTGAGGTCAGAAATTTAAAACAAAGAAAGAGCCTTGTATTTTTAATACTTATGAGAAATAACACATCAGAACAACGTTAAAAAGGAAGAGTGCACTTGGGGAATATTGAATTGATACCATTTCAGAAACTGTTAACTAAACCAGACTGGGTTCTCAAGGGTCTGCTAATGGATTTGTCTTGTCTCTTGGTTAAGTAAAAAATATGTGTACTCTTGATGTCTGAATCCAGCCTGAAGTATAATCACCACAGGCTTCCCCAGAGAAGAAAGGAACATCAGCAGAAAGAGAAGATATGTACTCCAGGATGCAAAATGGCAACAATGCTTGGAAATGATGGTGTGTACATTTCTGGGCTCCAGCCTATTTACGTTACTTCTAAGGACTCAAGCTGAAGCAAAGAGGTGTGTGTAGCCATACTCACAGTGAGGCAGAATGGAACCAGATATCAGGGCCTAACCACACATCACTGCTACAAAAGTACATCCATCTACAGCCCATCTTTTTAGGGCTAGGCTGGGTTCTAATGAGTCCTATTTTCTAAGAAAGCAGGAATTGAGATGAAGAGCTAAAAGGGGTTTGCAAAATTCCCATATGCTTTCTATTTGTTGTAGTTTTAATACAATAGGCACATGGCCCTTGGAAGGGTAAAAAGTAAAAAAAAAAAAAAAAAAAAGTCTTAAGCCCTAAGACAACTGATAACAGTGGGTCTAATAATTTAAAAAAAACTTTTCTATATCTTTATTTTTTTTTCTATATCTTTAAAAATAGCCCTTTTACTCCCAAATTTCTGACAGATTTGGAGTCAACTAGTTATTCTATACTCACACACATAGTCACTAGAAAACAAGTACTTTGCCAACCTGTCTTCTAGCTAATAAGAGCCTAGCCTGAATTACTTCGTGTCAACATGTCAGCACAGCCTTGGTGCTCCACGTGCTGGCTTCTACTCCTGTCATCATGCTTTTCATCTCTTAGACCTTCTGCAAACATTTAAGGAGTTTCACACCGATCAGTTACAAAATGAGGAAAATGTTGAAATAATTTTGAAATTTATTTTAAGAAATACAAAATGCAACCGCTCACCCCCTAGTAATCACTGGTGTCAACAATGCAAGTCATCTGTTGTAAAAGCCCACAGAACACCAAACTTTTCGTGTTGTTTTGGACCATAATGCAAGTCAATGCACCCTCTTGACATAAAACCTAAGAATAAGCCCTAGCTATCTAGTAAAACTGAGCTGAAAAAAGATTTTAATGACAGAAAGCATTTTTTATCCATCTCTTTTAAAACAATAGGATTCTTGTGATCATTTTTACTATAAAATGCAAAAATAGTGTTTCAGACAAGGTGACACTAGATGAAATCTAATTAAGAAAAATAAAGATTCTTTTCATGCTGTGATTTTGGCTAATGTTAATAGGTTTTTTTGTTGTTTAAAATGTTGCAATCCCTAAGTGTGGGTGAAATAACTGAATTCAGGCCAACGTTAATCCAAAAGAACTTAGTTTCAGGTTTTCTTCAGATCTGCAGGGATTTCTAAGCAGAAGAAAGTAAAGATAGGGAAGAAAAAAAAAGACATATCTGCAAAATGTATCTACGCATACCCACATCAAAGATCCAATCTGCATCATTGTCATTCTCACTGCCCCATTCACATAAGCCCTCACATGTACTTGATAACAAAGCCCTCCCCTTAAGAATTCAACATTCTTTGTAATTTTTCTTTAGAACCTATAGGGGAGGTTCATTAATTCTTTCAGGGTACAAGGGGCTCACATTACAGTCACCTAAACAAGAATTTACTAAAATGCTGTGGGCAGAGAGCTGCTGGAATAAATGAATTTCCCAAAGTTGCGAGTTGGCCATTCAGGAATGAAGCCAACTTGGCAAATGATGGGCTCTGCACCTAAGTCACCTATTCTCACAAGCTTTCCTGGTGCTTCTGCCCATTTAAATTCCTAATCTTCATGTCAGTGTCAGACAGATACATGCATTTGTTATACTGATAAGTCATCATGGGGAAGAACTGGCAGTCTGGCAGCAGGGGAAGCCAATACACTAGACAGTGAGACTAATTCTCTCCAAAAACAAATGCAGTTTGGTGGCAGACAGTGGAAAATGATTCATGTTCTAATTGCTACTTAAATTACAATGGCATCTCCAAACTGGGCCTCATTTAAATTGAGAGGCAGCTTTTGAGAAACATCCATCAAATTGTGTTTAAACTTCTATAAGGATTTTTGTTTGTTAAGAGAGGACAGGTACTTGTCTTGTTTCTATACGGAAAGTGACGTCTGAGAGGTCAAAATGTGTTTCCGACATGGACCTAAGTTAATATGAATCTGAATCCTAATTCATGCAAATACCCCAAATCAAATCTAATAAAATTACCAACAATTACTATAACATGAGTTTGCAAAAAAATTGAAGACACTGAAAGACCAAATATGCAAAGTAGCATTTTTGGGTGTGAAACTGGAGTGTGCTGTACAGAGTAACCACAGGAGATAAAGAGCTAACCATCAGGTTAATACTGTGAAGTTGAAGTCTACTGTTAGAAGCCTCCACTTTGTCTTCCTCTCCTCACCAAGACTTGCCCTCTCATGGCTCAGAACTCTGAAGCCCCAAATGCACTGCTCTGTTCTGTGTCTCAGCAAACCGCCCCCGTGCCCCAATAGGACAGGCTAACAAGATCCTCAATTGTAAACTTTTCTCTCCTTTGTTGGTCTTTCTTGCTGAGCCAGACAAGGGGCTTCCTAGTTGTCAACAAGAGGCTGGAGATATTCTGTGGCCCACCTTTACTGTCACTCTAACATAAGGAATAATCTCACTGCAAGGAATTTTAGAGAGCCTGTACGTAACAGCCCCAAGGTGGAGCAGTGTATAATCAAGACTCTGAGATGCAGATAAAAGCTGGTAAGCAGATAAACCTTAGCTGTGCTTCCATGTAGTGGCTTTCCGGACTTTCAAGCTGAGTGCAGGGAAACTTTAAAGAGACTGTTTGCTAGGACAGTTAAATAGCAGGGATAATCTCAGGTATGCTGACCAGCCTGTGGGTGGGCTTTCCAGGACTGCTGAGATGGAAAAAGCAACGTTGCTGGGGACCTGGAGAGGCTGGGGGCCCCCAGGTCCCACTCTTCAGGAGACTAAAGCCCCAGTTCTTGCAGCTGTCGAATAAGGGGCCACGGGTGGCAAAAGTACCACCTGCTTCCTGGCCAAGATTTTGTGATACCTTCGTTTTCCTCCAGCTTCCGGATGTGGCGCAGAACGGGCTGCAGGTTCATGTAGAGGCGATGGCTGTTGCTCAGGAGCTGCAGAAGATGTCTGGAGCGCATGGGGCACCCCGTGTAGTAGATGAGCTTCCTGGCAGAAGGCAAGCCATCTGGGAGAATCTCAAACTTCTTACCCTGTGGAGGGAAAGAACAAGTCAGGAAGACAAGTCTCTGATGTGTCAAGGTCCACTACAGACTCAGAAATAGATGCTTAAGGCTCCATCCAAAGTTCCCTGAGGGGTATGTTACTGTCTTCCCTTTCAAAAACGTCATGGGATACAGGATTACCAAAAATTCAGGGAAGTGCCAAGCCAGGGTCTTCTGGTTCCATCTGTGGTTTCTCTGGCTGGCCAGGATATTTACATAATGGAGAAGAGAAGAGGCCATCATGAAAGCATTCTCAAATGTAATCCCAACACCCTAACTCAGTAAACAAGACCACAAGCTCTAGAAGAGTAATGCATTCAAATATTTGTTGAATGCTGACAAGATGTCAAACACTTTTCTAGTTCCTGAGAAAACAGCAGTGCATATATGACCAAGTCCCTACCCTCCTGTTGCTACAATCTGGTGCTAAAGAGGGTGAATAAACACATAAAATAACTACAGCTTATGATAAATTATGGGGTGAAAATAAACAAGGAGTTACGATAGTAAACAATACAAGATACCTATTTGTGGGTTAGAAAAAAATGAAAAACTCTTTAGTCAGATAGAAGAGGGACTTGGAAGCCAGATGGATAGCTGGAGGGATGAGACAGGAAGGAGAAATAAGATATGCAAGTGGTATGTAAGTATCTCTCTGCAAGTGGAGGAATCTCATTCACCAGGTTTGGGATCATTAACCCGAAGTTGCTCAGTTGTGTCTGACTCTTAGCGAGTCGGACATGGACTGCAGCCTACCAGGCTCCTCTGTCCATGGGATTTTCCAGGTAAGGGTACTGGAGTGGGGTGCCACTGCCCTCTCCGAAATTGAGGGAGAGGGTGTGGCAAAGTTCCTTCCAGTTACAGAATATTATGAATTCCTTTAACTTTTTTGACAATGAATAGGATAGCAGGACTACAGAAAGGAGTCTTCCAGACACAGTGATTCTCAGCTGGAGACGAGAGGTAAAGCAAAGAGGGAGGTGTATTTTAACTACACACTGAAAGTCAGCACAAAGCAATTCAGACGTGGATGGAATTTCTTACCTCTTGACTTTCCATTTTAAAAGGAACCACCACTGGATCTCAATGCTATGATAGAATGCTTGTAACTTACACTTCATGAGCACTAAACATGTATTAACTTACTCAGTCCTCACAAGTCTATGGCCAGTGAAAGTGTTCATCACTCAGTCATGTCCGACTCTTTGCAACCCCACTGACTGCAGCCCACCAGGCTCCTCTGTCCACAGAATTCTCCAGACAAGAATAGTGAAGTGCGAAGCCATTCCCTTCTCTAGGGGATCTTCCTGACCAAGGGATAGCACCCAGGTCTCCTGCACTGTGGGCAGATTCTTTATCATCTAAGCCACTAAGGAAGCCCAAGGGGGTGGTCCATTATTCCCCATTTTGTAAGGAAGAAACCAAGGCACAGAAATGTTAAGTGATATGCCCAGAGTCATACAACTAGGCAGGGCTGGGCTGGCTGCAAGAAGAATCATCTGGGAAGTTTGCCAAAACAGATTCCTAGTCTCTGCCCCAGACTTGCTGAATCAAAAATCTCTTGGGTGAGGCCCAGAAATCTAAACAAGCTCCTCAGATGAAGGTGATGCACAACTAGATTCAGGAACCACTTGGTGCAGGACCCTTAAAAATTCAATTTCTATAAATGTATTTTATTACTACTTAATTGGAGACATGAAGGGGGCAAGTGGGTTAATAATTTTCTCATTTACAAATAACTCCACTCCTTTCACAAAAAGCTTGAAGGAGAAAGAGCCAGTGAGGAGGAGGCAGGCCAGGCCCCATTTAATGTATGAGTAAAGTGAAATCAGATTGAACTGTGCCCAAGGAATTAAAGTCAGAAACAGGTCTTTTAACTCACAGGGCAGTGTGGGATCAGTGCCCAAATGCGATCTGGCAATAGAGCTCTTTATTTATATAGGCCATCTTCCTGCTGGAAAGAAGCATGTGTCTTAATCCTTATCTTCCTCCTCTTTTTGTGTATTTCTTCCAGTAATTTAGGAACAAAGCAAAATTATGAATTTTAATGACCACTAGAAAGACATATAATTAACTGTAATTCTTTGAACTCTTCCCCAAAATGGATACAGCTGGCAAAAGAGGAAACAGCTGGGAAAAAATAAGAATTTGCTCTGACAAAAGAAAGTGTATTGTTCTCAATAATCTAAAAACAAAAGTACTTTTCTTGTTAAGAGTTGTAGCCCTTTCCTTATAATGATGATTTTCAACAGACAGATATTAATAGAAACATCTTTTTATATCACTCTTTATTCTCTATTCAAGAGAAGTTAACTTCCAAAAGAACGGGCCAACCCCCAAGCTAAGAATAATTTACCCTCTGATTACAGCTTTCTGTTTTCTAATCCCTCTGCTGTACATTTTTAAAAATAATTCTGTTTGATGAATTCATCTTGAACTTTTCCCATCACGTTTTTTCTGCAACTAGGGTAGAGTGGTGGGGACCAGACACACAAATTAAAATTGGTGATTTCTTTTGCTGTAAGACTCTGTGATTTCAGGTTCACTACTGAAAAGTGGCAAGGATTATAATTACAGCGCATGCATAAGAATCTAAGAAAGCTAACTATTTTCATCTTCAATTTTGAGAAAACATCAAGTTTTGTGCCTGAAACAATATTTTGTTTAAAAAACAAAAGTCCACAAAAACAAACAGATGAGTATTTTAGTCAGTTATTTTAAACTTACCACAAACACCAACTTTCCAACATTGGTCCAAGGGAAATCATAAAGTAATTGTTTCTCTTCGTCTAAATTCTGTGGAAAGAATGATGAGTTACTTATAACTCTAAGTTATGCACATAGAGTTACCGAGGAAACTGACAGATACTCTAAAATAGCTCTAACTTCTTTCCCAGAAAACTAAAATACATACAGTAATTAAAATCTAAACGAGGTCCCCAACTCTCTTTAGAGACATGCAGACAGTAATTAAAAGAGAAATGATACAATTCTGCCACTTTGGGTTCCTCAGTGACTACATTGCCTTTCAAGGTAATCTGTTCCCTTCTGGCCCATCTCTAAATTTAAATAAAAAGTCCAGAAGACTCAGGCATTCGAGAGATGAGATAAGGCACTCAGACGTTCATAACTGGGTGTTTTGCCTATACCAAAGATAAGGCACCCTCCCAGGTCTCACAGACCTCCTCTTTCCCCTGTTGATGGCGGGATGATAACACCATCCCACCTGCAGTAGGATGACAGGATCCGCTTACTCAACAGATGAGTTTTATCAGAATTTGTAACGGAAATTAAAACGTCTGGGTCAGATACTTTATCACAAAGTCATTTTTCTTTCCATAGTTACAGATGCACCAGATGATAAAAAAAAAGAATGCTAAAAATTAATGACACACAAAGAAAAATGTCTGGATATTAATGATCTATGAGTGATAAATGTGGGCCAATCTTTGGTTTGCTGTTTCCTGTTCTAGAGGACTTACTGATGTCAAGGATCAGACTGTTTCACTTTGTCTATCCCACATTATCCACATCTGTGCTGGACAAATAAGAAGTAGTAACCAATCAATGGCTGGAAATAGGACCAGTGAGCATAGCACAGGACCAGGCAGGCACACTGTCAGAGTGAAGACACAGTGGATAGATACCATTTGACACCTATTCCCCATTAACTAACCTGAAAAATCTGTATTCCCCGCATGGTCAAGCCAAGGGTCAGAGAAGCTTCAATTTCCCTTTTATCCTGTAGGAATAAAATTATATGAAAAAGTGTATCTTTCTTCTGTAAGAAACAATTCAGCACTAAAGAATGAAAGATAAATTTCAGTATTAGAAAGCTTTTTACTTAAAATAGCTTTGCCTTTCTGCATCCTTTTTTTCCTGTAAGATACAAGAAAATCATGGGTACATATTAAATCAATAATGATATTTTCTACTTTTTAAATCTGAGATTTCAGAGTTTTAATGTTTTTACTATACTTTCATATCTGACAATATTCTAAATTTGTGTGTTACTGAGAACTCTGGTAAGACTATTTGCTACTTTTACATCAAATTTTTTTTTAACCTTCTATGCTATGCTAAGTCACTTCAGTCGTATCCAACTCTTTGTGACCCTATGGACTGTAGCCCGGGATTCTCCAGGCAAGAACACCACAGTGGGTTGCCATGCTCTTCTCCAGGGGATTTTGCCTACCCAGGGATCAAACCAGTGCCTCTTATATCTCCCGCATTGGCAGGTGGGTTCTTTACCACTAGTGCTGCCTGGGAAGCCCCTTTTAACCTTCTAACATCTTTTCTCAGATGTTAGAATCTTGAACATAATGTCATAGTTATATTCTGAGGTGCAGTAGATTTTGCATATTTAAAACTGGTTAAATCTCCCAACTCTGAAACAAAAGTTAGAGGCAAGCCTGAATAGTTAATGAGCTTCCCTACTTAGACAGCATACTAAAGACCAGAGACATTACTTTGCCAACAAAGGTCCATCTAGTGAAAGCCATGGTTTTTCCAGTAGTCATGTATAGATATGAGAGTTGGACTATAAAGAAAGCTGAGTGCTGAAGAATTGATGCTTTTGAACTGTGGTGTTGGAAAAGACTTTTGAGAGTCCCTTGGACCGCAAGGAGATCCAACCAGTCCATCCTAAAGGAGATCAGTCCTGAATATTCATTGGAAGGACTGATGCTGAAGCTGAAACTCCAAAACTTTGGCCACCTGATGCAAAGAGCTGACTCACTGGAAAAGACTCTAATGCTGGGAAAGATTGAAGGAAGGAGGAGAAGGGGACAAGAGAGGATGAGATGGTTGGATGGCATCAGCGACTCAATGGACATGAGTTTGAGTAAGCTCCAGGAGCTGGTGATGGACAGGTAAGCCTGGAGTGCTGCAATTCATGGGGTCGCAGAGTTGGACACAACTGAGCAACTAAACTGAACTGAACTGAAGTGAATAGTTAATGCTCTCTCATGAAGATAGTTGAAAGCTATAAAGCTTTACATTATGTTAGTTTGGAAAAAGCACTTATTTTTAAGAAGTTCAATTATCACCTGCCATTATGATATACATTCAACCAGCTAAACCATAAACTGAAAAAAAAAATACACCACAACAAGTATAAGGGAAAAATACTGTACTTAGCCACATCTTTTAAGCACTATTTGTAACAAGTGGTTGTATGATGTAAAGTTCAAAATAGAAAATAAAATTGCTAAGTCACTAAAGTATATTCAGTATGAGATTTCTCAATTAAAAAAATGAGTATGTACAGCTCTTTATTATGTTCAGTACCAGTTTTTGCATGATCATGAAAAGAAGTATTTTTAGAAAATGTATCCTCAGCTGGCATAGTAGATAGAGCCTATATTCACTACTGGGGCTGTTTTTTTTTCCCCCCACTAATATTCTTTACATCAAGAAAGGCACATACAGTATAGGTTTAACAGGAGAAACCAATTCATCCCTATGACTTTAGGCCAATATCCCTTTCAAGGCTGTTCTGATTGCTTCCAGAAATAAGACTGTGTTCATAAAAATGCTGGTTGTGTGTGTATGAGGTATGTATCACTGGGCAAGAGGTACAGAGGTTTGTTGTTGCTGTTGTTTTAAATTACCTATCTCCTGTCTCCATTTTATAAACAGGTCTTAAATGAAGCACTTTTAATGGCAGTCACTTAATTTCTTTAAAGAATGAAAATTCTCTCCATAAGGGAAAAAAAATCTGTTTCTTCACCTCAATCAGTTCGTTAGCATTATCTTGTTTCAAGAAGGCCAGAGTGATTTTTATGCCATGTAAAAGTAGCACACTTTGAGCAAATTGAAAAATTAATTTTTACATGAAAGATAAATTAGAGATATCTACCTTATCTACTAAAGGATTCCTAATAGGATTCTTTAAAATACCAAAGCTTCCCTAGCAAATGGAAAGCAACCAATATTTACTGAGCACTCACTAATGTGCCAGGCACGCCATCTGGCCATTTCAGATTCATCGTCTTGTTGAATCCTTCCTGACCTGTGGCATGTATAGGATAATTCCCACTGAACAGATGCCCAGTACTGCAGCAACAGACCCCCAGGATCCCAGCAAGAGTGAGTGCCGGCGGAGGGTTTCTAACTGATGATCTGATTCTAAAGCCATACTCTCTCCAATGTATCATTCATACTTCTAATACATTTTAAAATATAAAATTATTGTCAAAACTGTCATTAATTTTCATTTTCTCTTATAAGTTGAGGTGTCACAATGAACTCTTAAAAGAAAAACAAGAACTCAGTCTTTTAGGAATTTAACTGAAGAGATCTTATGGAAGTCTTTGCCTTTCAAAGATGACAGGGCATTAACAAAGCATCTCTTGGGCATGAAAGGGGAAAAAATAACATCCGTTGCTCTCTTTTTAAGTTTTTTGAACCAGCCAAGAAAATTAGCCAGCAATATAACCGATCTATGGTCCAGTCTCTAATGGCCTAATTATGCTTATCTTACCACAAGGGTGTAGCAGAGATTAACAAACCTAATAATAACAAAGACAGTGGTAACAGAAACACATTTAACATCATACTTAATGTGTGCTGGGCACTGTTTTCAGCACTTTTCACCCACTAATTCCTTTAGTCTTTAATAAACCTCAGAATTTATTGGGTTTGTTACCATGTCCATTTATCTGTGGGGAAACCAAAGCACAGTAACATGCCTAAGGTTACCCAGTAAGGGCTGAAGCTGGGATTTAACCCCAGCAAGCTGGATACAACAGACCACACTCTGAACCACCTCATCCTATTTGGTTGGAAAATAAATACGCCTTTGAATACTCAGGTGGGAATTGAAGGGTTCATACCATGGAAGTGATACTTGTGGAATAGGGAGAGAGAGGAGTGTGGCGGAGAAGAGGGAGAGAAGACAGAATGTGGTGAATACTTTTGCCAGTGATTCTCCGCAAGACCCGCCCCAGTTATTATTTGGATGTGTGACTTCTGACTCAGAATGGAAAAATGAGGCTAGGGACACAAGAACACAGAACACAAGGACACAGGACAAAAGAAGGAACAAACTTCAGAGTGAGAGCAGCAAGAAAGTCAGTGATTCAGGCACAAAGGTTCTTGTAAGCAGACATGGGTTGACTCCTGTCTTTTACTAGTTTTGTGATCTTTGGTATGTATCCCTGATTGTAAAATGAAGATTACAGTCCTATCTTATAGAGTTATGAGTATTTTTTAAAAAAGGATAGATATGAAGTGTTCCGATAAACACAAAACTCACTAAACATTAGCTGCTGTGGTGGTGCTCTTGTTACTAACGGATAGAACGCAGGTGTGGCTTCCCTTATTAAATACTTACTGATCAAAGAAGTAGTAAACATTACTCCCCAAGGCAGAAATGCAGATTTGGGAAGGAGGAGAATAACTATTTCATAATCACTGAAAAATCAAAAGCACAATTTACAGCCACTTGTCATCTCAATATCAGAACCATGAAAAAGACTCACTCCTGCTTCCAGGCCCAAAGAAAAACATCACTGACTCCAAGACTGACTTATGACGACAAACAGCAGTTCAAATAAAAATTCTTTTAAAAACCCATTTTAAAAACAACCAAAACTTAAAAAAAAAAAAAAAACTTCTCCTGATCAAGAAGATACAGCTGCAGACTTACTGCAGTTTTGTACCTTATACAATCTGTAGTAGTGAACAGCGACGTCATCCAGTCGGACAGCCTCTTTGATATATTTAAGATGAGCCTCAGAAGCTGTCAGTGCAAACTGATCTTTGTGCATGTTTGGAATGTGCTTCAGGATGTAGTCCTTCCCTCTCTTGGAAACAACCTGTTGGGATACAACGGGAGTGCAATGCAACATTTGTTGGAAGGATTCAAGTATAACACGACCCTCACCCCGCAAATGATGAAAAGGCTGAGAACCGAAAATAGGCCCTTGAAACTGGCTGATTTCCACTAGGAAATTCTCACACTGATACTCTTTTGACCATCTGTGACGTTACTAGGCTGAACAAGCTAATACTAGAAGGTACAGAGTCAGTTTAGCTGTAGTACTTCATATCTAAGAAGAAAAATCATAAGAAATGGGGAAAATATGTTCTTTTGGCTTTAAAATCACTAACAAAGAAAAGCCATGCAAACTTGCACAATTTTGTCCACATCATTGTTTACACTTGCAGAATTATTGGTACCATGAAATACAGCTACTGTTAGCACATCTTCAGGTTCTGGATCCTACTTAACTCTTCTAAAATTACAGCCACAAAGTGGGAGGCTCTCAATGTTAATCCAAAGAAGGCAGAGGACTACAAGGAATTCTCAGAAACATTTCTGGTTTCTGCATAAGAGGCTGATAAGAACACTCTACTCAAATACTTAGGAGAAAACAATTTCACTCAAATATTCGTTACAATTTACTTCGACTTCAGTTTTCATCAGACAGTAGTCTAAGCTTTCAGATTTCAAAAATATATAGTGTCCAGTAGCTACAGGCTCAAAAAAAAGGTGTTGATAAGTTAAAAGTCTTAGCTGACTTCATGAAGATTATAAAAGATGAAAAGAAGTATGCAAAGTGAACAAAAAGCATTTTTAGTGCTCAAAATGATCAGAATTTAAAAATTAGAGAATTTTTAGTTCTATCAGTTTTTATAGTTATTGACATATTTTTCTTCCTATGAATATTTTAAGGAGAATTAAACATGATGAATTATTGGCCAATAATGAAGTTTTGCTGATAACTCGTTATAGATTCTTTCTTTCTAGATTCCTTTTTCATGGAGATCATTTAAATCAGTACTTGTCAACCTTTTTCAGGTCAAATAACCCATAGAAAATAGTATTTGAAAGGGCAGTGAGGTGTATATGATAGGTGGTTCTGGTGATCACAAGGGTCAAGGAAGCTGGTCTCTCAGTACCCTGGGCGCCACGGCGCACGAATCAGGAAGCTCTGCTTTAAAGACCAAGAGCCCATGAGAACCTGATGATAACTAGACAATGGAAATACTGGCTACTTTTGGTCCCACAGGCACTGCTATGTAATAGCTTGATGCCCTCTGTGGTTTTTCTTCAACAACTGAAGCACAGTCAGCCCATGAACAAAAGCTTGTATTGAGCACCATGATGTGAAATGTTGAAGAAACAGAAAAGGTTAAGTTTACACCTGTTCTTTAGGATATCTTAAGAAACACTCAGGTTACTGGGTGCAAGAGATAAGCAGAATATTCGAAAATAAAATACTTTTGTTCAGGGTCTTATTGAGCCCAGAGGAAGGGCCCTGGGCACCTAGACAGTCCATCCAGAGAACACACCTGGGCCAATGAGCAGGAGTAGCCAGGTAAAACAGGGAGGGTGCCTCACCAGCTAAAGAAGCTGCAGGCAGAAAGGCCCAAAGTGCAAAACTACAGGAGTTGTGGAGACACAGTAATGCTGAGTGTTGCTGGAGCACAACACACGAGGTGCAGGACAACCAGAGAGGAATGTGAAAAATCTGGCAGGGACCATGAGCTGGGAAGTTCCTAGGTCATGTTTGGCGCTCAGGCTTTCACTCTGCAGGTGAAGGTTTAAATCAGAAGCAAAATCAACTTCTCTGCAAGCTGTGAAGTAAAGCCTGGAGCAGGGACAAGTGTCCACTGGTGAGTGCTGACGAGAGCTGGCACCTGGGAAACGGGAGGAATCATGACCTGGGTTGGGGTGGGGATGCAGTAATGTTTAGGAAGTTAACAGCAACAAAAATACAAGAGAATTTTATTTCCTAAGTTGAGTGATGGGGAATCAAGGGTTTATATTAGAGGATGTTCTCCTGACCAGATGGGGCAAGCTAAAAGAAGAGTGTTAAGGAAGAGCCTGAATGACTCTTAAGTTTCTAGGTGACCAGGGCCACTGGCTGAGGTTATGAACACAGAGGTAGGAACACACAGAACTGAGGTGGGAAGCAGATAAATTTGATCTGGGACATTGTGAGTTTGAGGTGCCTATGGGTAAACATCTGTCTTACAGACATAAGGGAGAGAAACGGATTCGGGAGGTACCAGCACATAAGTGGTTGTAAAAAGCATCAATTTGGAGGAGGTCTCCTGGGATAGGAGTGACTAAGTGTCAATCACAGCAGAGAAACCCAGGAAAAGATGTGAAAAGTGTCCACTGGATTTGGCAACTTAAAGGTCACTGCTGGCCCTAAGGACAACACCATAGTGGAGGGGCTGGTGAGGAAAGAAGGCAGATAGATGTCGATTGAGGAGTACATGTCGAAGTAAAGATGCTAAAACATCAAATTCACATCACTTTTTCAAGAAGCTTTACTGAGAAGGGAAGGAGAGATAGGTAGCTCTTCTTTCCCTCCCTCCTTTCTCCTCTGAAGATAGGAAGGTGTGAACCCAAGTATGTTCTAACTTAAGAGGAGTTAGTTCAAGTAGAGGCTGAAGATATAGGAGAGAGAGATGCCTCAGCAGAGACCTGGAGGAAGAACGGGAAGTGATGTCAGCAGAGTATGGTGGAGGAAACATGGCTGAGACAGTCAGTGCTCAAATAACCTACATTTTCTTGCTGAAGGAAGCGGGTGGCTCCTCCTTTGATAGCGAAGGAGATGGTGGAAGGCACAAGCAGTTCACTTATATTTGTTTTCTCAGCACAGGAAAAGTTGTGAATGATGTTGCTTTTTAAAGAACAGTGTTTTTCTCCTTCTGAAGGGGAAAAATGCTGCTCGAATTAAGAGTAAATAGGAAAGTCAAAGCTGAGTAAATCTCAAAAGAAGGCTGACAAATTCCCAGTTCCAGCATCTTTAGGATGGACAGCCATCCTCTTCCTCATTACCTACGTACAGGTCGAGTCGGTGGAGAGACTGTGTGTGCCACGCTCTCAAGTGTGAAATGTGTACCCGCGTGTCATGGAGGGTGTGTGGGCCATTAAACACCTGGCTTCCCAGTTCTTGAAGCTGCATGAGTAGCTTGACTATTTCTGGTTGCTACTAGTTTCTTTGTCATTACCATTGCGCCTCGCAATGTGTCTAACATAGAGAGTAGACATTTTAGGGGTTGATATGTCTCTATCGAACTAGAACAATGAACTAGAAATGTGCTAGAGCAAATGCTTTAGATCTGAAAACAGTGCCTACCCAAGATGGGAAGTAAGCCTCGGGCTCAAAGTACTTTCCATAGTGCTTATTCCTTTTGAAGTTCCCAAGATCAGCCTGCAGTGCAAAGGCTGCCAGCAGGAAGTAGGCCTCCTCTCGGAGCACACACTGCGAATGAAGAACTTGTTTTCTCAGGTGCCAGTAATAATAGTATCTTGCTGCTCTGTCACTAGGAAAATAAAAGAAAGCGGAACTCACATTTTGATGGAACAATCTAAACGCATGTAAACAGAGAGCAAATCCTGTTGCCCATCTGGGGACGGGAGCTCTTCTGCTCTGTCCCCTCCTCCTCCCCCGCCTCACTTGCTGAAGAGGGGGAGGCTGTGTCAATGCCTGATGGCTGCCTGATGGCTGCTTTCCTCAGGCCTCAGGGAGACAGGACCCCAGGCCAGATGACCCGGACTGCAAGAGCAACATTTCCTGAGGCCTGCGGCACTTGATTCATTCCGAGGATGGAAACAAGATCTAAATCATGCCACTCCAATGTGGTAAATAAATACTACATTGAACAAGTATTAGAAGAGAAGCCTAGGCATTCGTTGTCTGTATTACAATAACTTTGCTACCACGATGCTGCACACACAACATAAATAAGGACAAATCTGGGAACAATCCTGGTTTTAATGTCATGTGTCCTGTTTTGTTTTGTTTTTCATCTGAGCAAATTACAAATACATTAGGCACTTTAAAAAATATTTCTATTTATATGCTCTACTAGAAAAAATTTGCTTGACTATAGTTTTTTTCCCTCTAAAAATGAATGAACTGAAAATTCTCTTAAAATCCTTTTTTTTTAAATTAAGCAGATGTTACTTTATGGGTGTGTTTTTATAGGTACATGCCACAAAATCATGATAGTCCTCACAAACGGAAACAGTGATAGTGCACTCATTATCTGTTGAGGTCAGAAATAAATATAGTCCCCATTAAATACACTAAAGAGTGCTGACTGGGTAAAAACACAGTCAAGCTCCAAAAAATGTCACAGGCAAACAGGACGCCTCTGTGATCAAAGTAAAAATGCAAGGGGGAAAAAAATGTGTGTGTTTGTGTTATGTATTTAATGAGTATTTGCCTCCCTATTATTTTAGGTTGAATGTTTACCTGAGATTCATAGCTCATTAGTTGATGATAATAAAAACATATGGGTTTATTTTAACCAAGATCATGTTTAAGAATGAAGAATTTAAAAATAAAGCATTTATGTAATTTTTTTCCTCTTGGGACAGAGTACTTTTCAGAGCACTTCTTTGTATAATGCTGAGTACACAGCGTTTGGACTAGCTAATCACTGGAGAAAAGGGCAGAAGTATAGGGGTTAATGAAACATTCATTAGTCCCAGGGGGCTAATTAGTGGCTCAATACTATATTTTTCTTCTTTCCAGCACATTCCATTCCAATTAAGTACATTGAGTAAAGATTTTATACAAACTGAGAATAACTAAAAAGGTTTCTCTGCCTTTAAAAACATCCTTTATGGGCTCATATTTTTTACTTTTTAATTTGCATGTGGCAATAATATAAATATTAAGAGCAAATCTCAGATACAACTCATTAGTTAAATGTATCTTTGTCCCTTTTACATAGGGTTTCTCAAAATTTAAAAATAAGTGAAAAACAGAGTTCACATTTCTAGTAATTTCTACCAGGTGACAAGGTCACCTCTGAAAGTCTTCCAGCACTGAATCCTCATATAAAATGTTAATCTGAGCTTCTGAACTGATGACTTCTGGGTCTGTATCATGTGCAGAGTAGTATTCAGGTACCCACCTCCAGAAAAGGAATCAGTTACCTGCCCTTGCCGAACTGCATATAAGATTCTCACAGGATAGCTCCACTGGGTGTAATCTTAGCTTTAAAGATACTGCCAAGAACAGAAGCAAGACCCCGAAGGTGAAAAGAAAACCAGGCGATACAAACACCCATGCATTTGTATAGGACAGAGTTCTTGCTGCTGTCCCTTTTCTCACCCCACCACCAGAAAAGAATACAATGCATTAACCAACCTCTCATCTTTTCACAAAAGTGCTAGTTCTTCCTTAAAGGAAGTACCTTTTCAGTGACTGATCTGTTATGGAGAATGTGGAGTAGAGAAAATGTGAGCTGTGACACTGTTAACAACTTCACTGATAGTCTAACATTACCACTCGTTCATTCAACAAATATGTATTGAGTGTCTACTGTTACCTCTGTTTTAGGGACTGAAGATACATGTGTGTGCAAAAGTGTTTTTTTTTTTAAAAAGAAAAAAACCCTGTTCTTGGGACTTCCCTGATGGTCCAGTGGATTAGACTCTGTGCTCCCAATGCAGGGGGTCCAGGTTTGATCCCTAGTCAGGGAACTAAGATCCCACAAGCTGAAACTCAGAGCTTGTGTGCTGCAACTAAGACCCTGTGCAGCCAAGTAAATTAATTAAAAAAGAAAATCTCCCTGCTCTTTTATATTCTAGCAGGTGGAGACAAACAATAAACACAAGTACTTTATTTGATACGTTAGAAGATGAGTACTGTGGAAAATGAAAGGTTTGGAATTTCTCCTTGTCCTCATACCTGATCAATCGACCATTTTCCACATAATACTGCACACGGAAGTGGATGATCATAGGAGGTCCAAACTGATCAATTCCCTAAACAAAGACACGTGTAAAAATCAGGCTGTTTTTAGTTACTTCAAAAGTGGGTTTTAAAACCAACAAATATCATTTTTAAGACACTTTTTAAACATTGAAAGGTTTGATCTACTTCTAATGAGTAGGGGCTTCCAGTAGGTATAAAGTTGTCCATGCAGAAACAGGAAGTTATAAAGCATCATCACTATCTGATACTCATTCACTGTAATGCCAGTGACAACATAAGGGAAGATAAAAATAAATGCCAGTGGAAAGTTCTAGCTGAGATCCAGCTCCTCTCCCAGCTCTGTCCCCTGTGGTGACCATTTGCTCCTCATTACAATGTTCTCCTGTTCCTCTGACATTCCACATACCAAATTCTAACATGCTGTTTGTTTATTTAGACATTCATGTTCCTTACTTTGTAGTTGGCTTTGAAGTAGCCTTCAGTTTACTCCAAGAATTCTTAAATACAAATTGGAGGATCAAGGATTACACACTGGGGATTATTACTGTTTTGTGAGGGTGATCTTGAGAACACTAGGTAAATTCCCAGTGAATGCTCTCCTATGCAAATACGAGGCATGGGTTCAATAAAGTAATAAAATATCAATGTAAAGATAGTAAAAGCAGATTTTAAAATGACTAATAATTTCTAGACAGTCAGTTTTGACAACTAATGTGGCCAAAGAAGAGGAACAAATACTTTTCCCTTGATTTTCATTTCAAAACATTATCCCAAGGTTATGGAAAAGTTATTGTCCAATACTATTTTAGCAGATATTCAAAATCTTTTGCTACATGTTATAAGCTATTAATCCCTCACTAATGTGATATTTTAGAACTTATAATTCATATCCCTTTCCAAATCTTTACTGTATAAAGTGTTAAGATGTTTTCCTAATATATAACAGCTAAAATAAACCTTTTTTAAAAATCAAAATAATTTTGCTGATAAATGTAATCTCACCCAAGTGACTTCGTATTGTCGTACCTTGCTGGCCTCTTTCTTCCATTCTTTTGGACAATACTTATAAAGCTTTTGTGACAACTCCATATACACGTGTTCATTATCTGCACATTAAAAAAAAAGGAGACCAGGTGATAAAGGATAGATTTTTTTTTTTTTAAGAAAAGAATATACAAAGAAATGGGTTTTTCAAAAAAAGCCTCAAGCTTTCTGAATGTACTCTAAAGTCACATATCACCAAGAAAACTGAAAACATAAAAAGATACAAGGTTCTGTGGGATAGCTATTAATGACATTATTATTTTGCTTTTGCAATACAGAGCATGTATCATTGAAAATGTTAACATTTAGAAGAAATATTAGATTCCTATTCTTGCTTTTACTTAGTTTCCATGGTCATTATAACTTATAGTTTAACTTCCAACACTGTGGGTGTTACTCAGTCTTAGAAAAACATGCTTTTGTTTGGTTCACAGAGGATCCATCTCATAAGTGCAAAGTAATTAAAAAGGGCAGAAACAGCATCTTAATTGCTATGTAAGAAACTAAAAAAACTGATGATAACCAATTTGTTTTCAAGTGATGAGCCTGACCCATGTGTTTTGTGAAAAGAAGTCTCTAATACTATTCCTTCTCTGTGCTATCCACATAAAACACAGAATGTCAAAATGATAAAGCATTACTTGCACTGCTTTTGGGGTTGATCTTGTGGGAAGAAGAAAATAATCTTATGCAAAACAAGAATGGATGCCAAAATATTTCTTCAAGGGAATGATGTTCTTAAGATGAGCAGAAAATAAGACTGCTAAGTAACTCATGTAAAAAATGATCTAAACATGTGAAAACTAGCTGGTAAAAAGTGCAAAATTTTTCAGATTTCCCAAATGGACTCTTTTAAAGAGAGATATTTCATATGAAAAGTATTCCTATCTTGTACAAAGTTTAAAAAAAAAAATTTTTTTTAAAACTCCTTCCTTTTCCTCTAACCATCACCCTGGGGTCATACTCATGGAAAGTCCTGCATAAACATGTACTTGTTGTGGAAGAAAAGTCTGTTTCTTTGACTACTCCAAGGATAACACACGCCCACACTGTCACTCATGACTGAATACTGGAGTTTGACAGAACAAGTCAAACGTCTGACAAGAATAGGAAGGGTAAAGCCACTCTTTGTCAATGAATGTCATAGTAAGTAACCAGCATGGATGAAAGGGGCAAAGAAGAAGTCCGAGAGATAAGAAGATGCTACTAAAATCCATTTATCACATGAACTAAAACCATCTCCCGTTTCTACTATGGTACCAATTAAACATGAAATGGACAAGATCAGACAACGTTCCTGTTGAAACTGATTTGCTTTTGGCTTGCGTTCCTGTCTGAAGAAGCAACATAATGAATAGAACTGAGACTGCTCGCCATAATGGCACATGCATAGTTTTTTAAACTACCACTTTGTTTCTACCATCCAGCAGTTTGACCAGAGCTGTATACTTTCTCAAGCACACATCCGTCCTGCAAAGCAGGTGAAGCAGTGATTTCTATTTGACATGAGAGAAAACTGAAATGGAGAGAAGGCAAGGGACATGTCTAAAGCCACATAGCTAGCTAGTGGTAGAACCTGAATCAGAACCAGGTCATCTGATGCCTGTTCCGAAGTTCTTGCACCATCCTGCAATCTCTCTTCTAAAAAACACATCTCAAAAACTCTTATTTTGAAAACCAAGGAAACTGATTTTATGAGACTGACTTGCTGAACAGCAAAGATCAACAGACTGCTTGTAGTTGAAGTAAGAAGAATTAACTCTGTAGAGCATCTTATTTCCCCCAGGCTCTTCCTTGAAAGAATGACTGAGGTGTGTACTAATATAAAGATGGAGCTGAGCATTTGTGTTTTTACTGCTTCCACTATCACAGGAAGAAACTGAAGAGCAAATGGTTGGTTCCTTTCTTCTTCTTTTTTTTAAAATATAAATTTATTTAATTGGAGGTTAATTACTTTACAATATTGTATTGGTTTTGCCATACATCAACATGAATCAACATGAATCCACCATGGGTGTACACGTGTTCACCATCCTGAACCCCCCTCCCACCTCCCTCCCTATACCATCCCTCTGGGTCATCCCAGTGCACCAGCCCCAAGCATCCTGTATCCTGGATCGAACCTGGACTGGCGATTCGTTTCACATATGATATTATACATGTTTCAATGCCATTCTCCCAAATCATCCCACCCTCTCCCTCTCCCACAGAGTCCATAAGACTGTTCTATATATCTATGCTCTTTTGCTGTCTCGCATACGGGGTTATCATTACCATCTTTCTAAATTCCATGTATATGCATTAGTATACTGTATTGGTGTTTTTCTTTCTGGCTTACTTCACTCTGTATAATAGGCTCCAGTTTCATCCACCTCATTAGAACTGATTCAAATGTATTCTTTTTAATGGCTGAGTAATACTCCATTGTGTATATGTACCACAGCTTTCTTATCCATTCGTCTGCTGATGGACATCTAGGTTGCCTCCATGTCCTGGCTATTATAAACAGTGCTGCGATGAACATTGGGGTACACGTGTCTCTTTCAATTCTGGTTTCCTCAGTGTGTATGCCCAGCAGTGGGATTGCTGGGTCATAAGGCAGTTCTATTTCCAGTTTTTTAAGGAATCTCCACACTGTTCTCCATAGTGGCTACACTAGCTTGAATTCCCACTAACAGTGTAAGAGGGTTCCCTTTTCTCCATACCCTCTCCAGCACTTATTGCTTGTAGACTTTTGGATAGCAGTCATTCTGACTGGTGTGAAGTGGTACCTCATTGTGGTTTTGCAAATGAAGCAACTGACAAAGAACTAATCTCAAAAATATATAAGCAACTCCTGCAGCTCAATTCCAGAAAAATAAACGACCCAATCAAAAAATGGGCCAAAGAACTAAACAGACATTTCTCCAAAGAAGACATACAGATGATTCCTTTCTTCTTGATGTGTTCCCTGCTCCACGGTCTCTGGCCTCTTCAGCGTGGTCTTTTTAGATAAATGAAAACAGCTCACATTTTGGAGCTGAACTTATTGATCAGCTCATCATGATACACTTTCCAATTTGGGAGATCTGAGCATTTTATGGTACTAACCAGATTCTCAAGATATCATAAACCTTTAAATTGAAACCAATTTCAGTAGTAGAAAATAATTCATATCCAAATACAAAATATAGCTACATTTCACAAAAAAGGCTTCCTTGAAAAACTGAGCAAAGATCTGAAAGGTTTTTTGGCATCTAGAAGACTAAATTAGAGAAATTTTAAAGTATGATTTGAAAGAAAAAAGTTTTAAGGAATGGCTACACTTAAACTCTGGGAACTTGATTCTAACTAAGGTGTCACTGGCAGAGAAAGCTTATATGGAGCCCTTTACTTGAAAATCTTCTCCATGTAAAGTATACAGAAGAAACCGATCCCATATCTCCAAGTTATATGTTTTGACTGGAAAAAAAAGAGAAGGGATAAAGGAAGGAAAAAAGAAAATAAGAGTAAATTAATAGATCACTTTGTTATACTATATCTTCAACAGTAAGAGAATTGGAATAGAGAAAAGTCAGGTTTATTATGTCTACATGTCTTTTAATGTCAAAAATTACAAAACAAATTAAATTATAAAAATAACCAAGGTAATTTCCTATAGTGCAAAGAAACAAAAATCAAGTTGGGTTCATTAAAACATAAAAGAGCAAATCCATAAAATCTAGGCTTGTAAAGAGGTACCAGTTTTTGAGTTCAAACCATAATAAATTCAAGACCTAAAATTCTAAATCATAGAAGAAATACACCGCAGTTGAGTTTAAAATATGAATACTAGATTAGAAGCCAAGATTACAAGTACTTTGACAATCACAATTACATAACAATATGCTCAATTAAGTTACAGCTATAAAATGCCATTTCCTCAGGGAGAGTTGGCTAACTCCATCAGAGACGGGACTGAGACTTACTTTGTATAACACTGAGTCCAAAAAGGTGACAGTCCTTTAGCCTGAGTAGGTCACACACCTGGACCAGTAACTGGTGACACAGAATTTTGACCTATGGGAAAAAAGACAAAAATAAAACAAACACAACTTAATAATTCAGCCAAGTCCAAACAGTGAGCCACAATCAGGCAATGTAATGCATCCTAAATATATGCCGAAGGGACAAGCTGACACTAGCAAAACAACAGTTGGTTTATGGAAATCACTACAGCTGTTTCAGTAATGATGATCACAATACAAATTTCTACAACATGGTAATAAAGTACCAGTGCAATCTTGTACAAGACTCACAAATCTGAGGACACATGGACAAGGCTTTACTCTATAGCCATAGTGCATGATAAATATGTATTTCAGAAGGAAACCAAGATAATCTAATCAAATGATCAAAATTATTAATTATCAAAATTATTAATTTGGCAAGTATTTTTACAAGGAAAGTTTTCGTCATGGTGGTTTAAACAAAATGCTCATGTACCACACAATGAGTGAATACCTAGCTTTTATTTACTTTAATCAATCACTTTCATTGATATATCTTTTAAGTACTAAACCAGGTTCTTTTCTGAGTCCTAGTATAATAATAAAATCATGTTAATTTGGAACATGGAGTTAAGGTTAAGTTATTCTGAAAAGTCACATGCTGAAAGATAAAACAGTCTTTAAAAGACACAGTTTTATTGACTTTTCAAATACTGAATGAAGTATTTTGGGGGACACATAATTGTAATGAGTCTGCCTTGTTGAACTCAGAATCACTAAAGCTTATCGGTGTTAGGATTGACATTAAGAGATCATATAGGTCAATTTCTTCATTTGACAAACATATAAAGGAAAACCCAGAGAGCCTGAAGTCATGTAGTTAGTACTATCAGAGAGAGTAACTCAGAACTTTGCTCATTTGTGTATTATAATATTTTTGTATGTAAATATTATTAAAATATGTGCAACCTGACAGTTCATTATATTATGTGTAGCATTTCCCCTCTTATTTGTACTAGTAACTTGCAACTTCTTTCTTCAATAATCATGCCAGTTACAGTTTTAATGATTACAAATCTTAAATTAGTTAACTTTGAATTAATGATTTTTTTATCATACTTTAATATATAACTTAGATTCAGAAAATAAAACATGTTGAGATCTCTTAATAATTGAAAGTCAAACAATTCAGAATGGTGACAACGTCAACTGGATTAAGAAAGATAGGTTTATGGCTCTTTTCCACATTCACTAGTAATGTGGAAAGATAGTTTATGGCTCTTTTCCACATTCACTATTAATTCACAGTGGCTCAGCAGTAAAGAAACTGCCTGCAATGCAGGAGATGCAGGTTCGATCCCTGGGTTGGGAAGATGCCCTGGGGGAGGGCATGGCAACCCACTCCAGTGTTCTTGCCAGGGTAATCCCATGGACAGAATAGCCTGGTGGGCTGCAGTCCATGGGACTGCACAGAGTCAGACACACCGAGGGACTGAGAACATATGCAATCTGAAGCACTTTATCCACTAGAAAGTACAAAATGTATATATGTAAGGCCAAATAGCACCGCTTCAGCTGTTTAGAAGTAACAGGAATTCCGTGAAGCCGGGACAGTGTCTTATTCTATACTCAGAATATACAGCAGGCATTCAGTAAATGTCTGATGAATGAAAGCCAAGGATCTGATTTCCTGTGGGTTTCTTACCTTCCTTCTGGTCCATGACTACAAACTACAGTGCTCTGGCCCACTGAGCAGATCATTTAATTCTGTGCCACTCAAGAATTTGTATCAATATGTGCCCACCAACACCACTGAGGGGATACATTTGCCAACAGGAAATCAGTGTCACCTTCATTCACTAAAAAGACTTTGGATTTGAGTTCTGTATTACTGAAACTGCACTTTATAAATAAGCTTAAATAAAGAAAATGATAAAGTAATGGGAAAAGTATTTAAGATTAAATAAAACTGAACTATATACTACAAATTTGAGACTTAAAGAAGTCTAGGACTTTAATCTTTAGCTTTGACTGTATTTTAAAATGTCATATACAAAGTACTTTGGATAAAATATGATTAAAAAGTTAAAAGAAAAATTCCAAACCACACGCTATATACAAAATAAACTATGTTGTACCTCTGTATAACTGTTGTTCAAATAATCTCCATACATACATACACCCTATATAATTATTATTGTTCCGTTAGTTTTAAATCAAGTATCTGGAGCATAATAAAGCTCTTTAACAACTATCAAGGAAAGACAATGTTCTTGTTTAAAAACTGCAAGTAAGTAAGGCTGTGGCTCTGAAGTCTTACCTACTGTGAAAACAATTTTGAGTTTTTTGCATTTGCATATTATGAGTCTTGAAGGCTATGTTTTAGTACACTGAAAAATTTTCAAGTTCTCTAATCTTCAGGAGCAATAGGAACTTTAAAAGGTGCCATAGACTATGAGGCATTAGGGATAAGGATGAAAGCATTATCTAAAAATATACTTTGTATGGAACTTTTTAATAAAAACAGCATCTAATTCTCAATATTGAGCTTGTTGAGCAAGAATGTCTAAAATATGCTACAGAAAAAGAACTGTTCACTCTCGTCTCAGTGAAGAGATATAATCTCTTAGCCACAATTTACATCACTTAAAAATTTTGTGACTCATACATTAACATAACTTTGTTTCCAAAAAATTTCCAAGTTTCCATATTTAATATTTATCTGATGATTAAAATAATTTAGAACAATCCCTATTTGTTCAATTCATGGAAAATCAAAATGATCAAAACTACATTTACCCCATGCAGAAAGGCAATATTCTATCAATTACACTTCTCAGGGAATAAATTTTCTTCATTTAAAAAAAGTGTTTAGAAATGATTTTTAAAAAGGAGACCATTAATGAAATAGTTTTTGTTATAGTTAATCTGTTCTACCACAACTCTACAAACATCACTGCTATTTTCTGAAGACAAAAATGACACTTTGTAGAAAATGACATGCCTTTGGCAGCCCTGAGTTGACTTTGTAGCAGTGAGGGGACCCCAAGCTACTTAACCCAGTTCCTCCTCCTCCCTCCTTTGGTCCAGCAGTTTGCTTGCTAATGAGGAGTCTGGACATGGCAGGGCTATCCACGGACCCTGGAATAAGAACAGGTCTACATGGTGTTCAGAAGTTGAGTTTCATTAATAGAGTGAGCATACAGCTCAAAGAAATGAAAACAAGTGCTACTCTATTAAGTGCTCACTCACTGAGGCCAGACAGAGCAGTAAGCAAGTAAGCATCTTATGTCTTTATATCCTCACAATGTCCCTGTGAGGAGAGCAGATTATTTTCACTTTATAGAAGAGGAAACCAAAGCAAAGAACTACTTTGCCCAAGGTTGCAGATGTGAAGTAGGGATTTCAACATAGATCCCTGTGTCCCACCCTAGACTTATTAGATCAGCACCTCCAAGGAGTGGAGTCCAATAGTCTGAGTATTTATCAAGCTCTCCAGATAATTTTTTAGACATCAAGTTGTAAAATCACTGATCTATAGGAACAAATGGATTGCCTGTCAGTCTGTTCTCCATAACTATCTTCCTCAACTGAGATTTCAGTATAAATTAATTTCTTAGAAAATTATAGCCAGCTCCTAGTATTCCTCATGAAATAAGATTAGTCTTCTTTCTAACTTACCTGAGGTCAGTAAGGTTTTGTTCCATATACTTTTTGTGTGTACACACATATGAACACATTTATACATATTCAACCAGGTGAAAAGGCAGAAATGGAACTGAGAGAAGTTTCTTAAGTGCTTATACTATATGTTTATGTATATTTTAAAATTTTAGTTGATACCTTCTCTATATAACTGTTAAAAGAACTCAAACAACATATTCATGTATATATGTAAATTATCTTTTAATATATTCTGACAGTGCCCAAACTGTAGAAGAGAGATAATGTTGCCAATTTTAACTAGGTTTTAAAAACCAAATGCTGGAATAATAACAGTTTATCACTTCACACATCCAAAACAACTTTGGGTAATCTAAGTATAGAAGAGCTAAATCAATAGAAATTCTGCCTAAGAGACTGATAAAATTCACTCAGTAGGCAGGTTTGATACTCAGACAATTCCTTTAAGCAAAAACAAGGCTACATTAGTAAATCAAGGAACTCTGGTGACTGATAGAATGAAACCAAAATAATTATGATAAGCAGAATCTTTTCCTCTACATTTTTAATGGAGCTATTTAAATGTCATATAGCTTCCGTATAACATTTCTTTTCATATGGCAATTGGGTTAAAAATACAGTAGCAAGAAGAACTAACTCAAGACATGAACTAAAGAAAATTTTTCCTTAATTCCAACAGAATACAAAGAGAGAACATGAAGGCTGACAACAGGGCGGGGTTGACAAATGCTAGGCATGACTGTGATCACATAAAACTGTGCAGCAGTCTCTACCAAAGCTCAACACGTGCACACATCATGACTCACAATCCACTTCCAGGTGTAAGTCCAGACATGTATATACATGTGTGCGTGCTCAGTTGCTAAGCCATGCTCGACTCTTACGACTCCATGAACAGTAGCCCGTGAGGCTCCCCCGTCTATGGGATTTTCCAGGCAAGAATACTGGAGTGGGTTGCCATTTCCTCCTCCAGGGCTTCTTCCTGACCCACGGGTTGAACCCATGTCTCCTATGTCTCCTGCACTGGCAGGCTGATTCCTTTACCACTTACCCTAACCTGGGAAGCCCATATACATATGTGTATACACATAAAATGTTCATAACTTTTATTTGTAATACTTCCAAAACTTAAAATAACCTAATGCCCATCAATAATAGCTGGAGAAGAAATTAGGCATACTCATACAATGAAATATAAAAATGAAAAAAAGAATTATCGTCACATGCAACAGCATGGATAACTGTGACAGGCCAAATATTGAGTATATAAAATATAAGCAGATATAAAAGTGAGCACACCACATAATTTTAGCTGCATGAAATTCAGAAATAAGAAAATTACTCTATGGTGATAGAAGTGGAAATAGATATTATCTTTTGGTAGAGATTATTGATTAGGAGGGATCACAAAAGATCTTTCTGGGGCACTAGAAATCTATATACCTCAAGCTGAATGATGGTTACTTGGATATATACATTGGGAAAAGTCAGAGCTGCACACTTAATATTCCTATACTTTGCTGTAAGTAAATTATAACTCAACTTTAAAAGTAAAAACAAAAAAGAAAATGTATTATATTCCTCAATGTCCAGGTTAACTAAGAGAGTTAACTCCAGCTCATGAACCATAAGCAAGTTTAGTGAGTAAATACACAGCCTATTCTTGAAATTGGCTAGACTTAGGCTACGGCCTACTATCAAAACAATGATCAAGATGCATGTTAAAAAGTTAGCAATTATGTATTACCATTTCATGTGTGTAGGTGACAACTCAAAAGTATTTAAAAAGCAAACTTGGATATCCATAAAAATTATATTTCAATAAAAGTTTTTTTAAAAAGCAAAGTGTTTATTTTTCTATATATAATATAGTAACAGATATTCTCTAATTTTACCAAACAAGAGAATTTTGGTAAAGACAGCTGAACTTAAGTTATCATTCAAATTTATACCTGTGTAGACAGCCTTAATACCCCAATTCTCCAGCATTATTAACGGTCTCATTCTGTGAGGATCTCATCATTAGCCAAGTCATAATTTGAATGTGGTCACTGGTGGGAACATTATCATTTAAACATTTCTAAAGTAGGATCTACTCACATTTATGATGATGTTCAGAGATTCATCATTAGGAAGGAAAATACACACACTCCGGCGGTCTTGCATGACTCTATTGTTATGGAAGTTCAATTTGTTCATTGTGTTGTGGGCTCTCTAGTGGTCAGGGCTGGGCTTCGAGTCCTCGGCAATTCCTCTGGTTCCGAGCACTCCAAAGCCAAACTCTGCTCCTCATCACACTCCCTACAGGAGAAGCATCGTGATATTCGACTACGTAGGTTTCATAGCTGCAAAAAAAAAAAAGAAAGTCCAAAAGGAAGGAGGTTGTGAATGAAGATGGTAAGATTGGTGAATAGACAGATGGGAGAGGAGCCGCAGCAGGACGGGGCACAGCACGTCTCACAGTGAGGCCCGCCTCGTCTAATCACTGAGAACGCATGGGCATGTACTCTGTACTTGGCCACTACCAAGTGTTTTAAAACTTACATTCACAGTCATGAATTTAACATAAAGCCAATGAATGTCTCTACATTCAAGGCGGTACTGTGTACTGCAGGGCTTTCAAAAGTAGAGCCTGCCTTTGAGAAGTTTCCAGTCTCATATGGAAGTGTTCTGGAATAAATGAACAAAATGACAAAACAGCAATAACAACACAATTCTCAATCCCTCTCCTTTTTTTCTTCCATTACAATCAAACTCAAAGAAATGTCTTGGATCTTACATTATATTCCTTCTTCAACCACTGTGGTCTGGCTTCCATTTCCTTCTTCTAACCAGCGTGGCTTTGCCACAGGAAGCCAGTGATCTCAAGACCACGAGGAGAAACCATAGCATTCACTTTGATTGACCTCAGTATGTACAACACTTACTAAGGCTCTTAAGTCCTCCTTACAACCTTTTTCTCCCTGAGTTTTTATGATGCTGCCCTCTCTTCTCATTCCCTAACCTGACAATGCAAACTTTATTTTTCTGTTATTTCACCAACCAGCTAACACATAGAAATAACATGATAGTATATAATAAATATTTGTATTTATTTTATATGGTAGATTTTAGATACTTCTCATATCTAACTAGTTTATTAAACCATGTAATTTTACTTTTTAAATTCTCTCAGATATTCAGTGTAAACAAGTTTGCCTGCAAGTTATAAAGACTTAATCACCAATTTTCAGTAACCACACTTTTTATTTGTCTCATGTCTCACTGCACTGGCAAGACTTTAAGAATAATTTTAAAACACAGGTGGATATTTTCTACTTTTAATGAATGTGTCTAGTATTTCATATACTATTCCTAATACAACACTATTCAACCAAGGTATGTTAAGACATACCTTCTGGGCTTCCCTGGTGGCTCAGAGGTTAAAGCATCTGCCTGGAATGCAGGAGACCAGGGTTCGATCCCTGGGTCGGGAAGATCCCCTGGAGAAGCAAATGGCAACCCACTACAGTACTCTTGCCTGGAGAGTCCCATGGAGGGAAGAGCTTGGTAGGCTATAGTCCATGGGGTCACAAAGAGTTGGACACGACTGAGTGACTTCACTTTTTCACTTTCTTTCATGTTAAGACAACTTGCCTGTCAAACCAGTAGTAATCATTTATATTGTTCCTTTACAGCTACATTTGTAGGATATGTAGGAATTTCCAGGAATATGGATTAGTTTTATCAGGCAGAAAGCATAACCATATAGTTTTAATAGAAGAGCTATTATCACTGCTCATATAAATCACACCATAAATAAGGCAGAATCTTGGCTTATTTGTTTAAGGTGCAATGTCCATCTGTTATCAGCAGGAAGACAGGAGAGAATATACTCTTAGATGGCACCATAAGTAAATGTAAACTAGTATTTCTTTTTTTAAAGTATAAATAAAATAGCATCCACCAGGGAGCTACTCAAAACTAAAGTAAAAACATGTACAGTATTTCCTTAGGAAGGAGACCAAAAGACCCTTAGGAGTATTTTACATTTCTTAAAGCATAAAGGCAATTGTTTCACATTAGGCTGTAGCCAGTACATCACCCTACAGGGCCACCAGAGCTCAGTGCTGCAGTTCTCTCCAGTATGGGACGGCTAGAATGGCTAGCCTCTGTGTTCTATGAACACAGCTAACTGCACTTCAAATCCAACCATTCAGCTGTAGAATGCACACTTTAAACAATTCCAAAGCAAAGAAAGCCATAAGTGAACCACGCAAAGAAACAGAGGAAAATAATAGAATGGGAAAGACTAGAGATCTCTTCAAGAACATTAGATACCACGAGAATATTTCATGCAAAGATGGGCACAATAAAGGACAAAAACATTATGGACCTAACAGAAGCAGAAAATATTAAGAAGAGGTGGCAAGAATATACAGAAGAACTATACAAAAAAGGTATAAATGACCCAGATAACTATGATGGTGTGATCATTCACTAGAGCCAGACATCCTGGAGTGTGAACTCAAGTCGGCCTTAGGAAGCATTACTACAAACAAGGCTAGTGGAGGTGATGGAATTCCAGCTGAGCTATTTCAATCTTAAAAGATGATGCATGAAAGTCCTGCATTCAATATGTCAGGAAATTTGGAAAACTCAGCAGCGGCCACAGGACTGGAAAAGGTCAGTTTTCATTCCAATCCCAAAGAAGGGCAGGGCAAAGAATGTTCAAACTACCACACAATCGCACTCATCTCACACACTAGCAAAGTAATGCTCAAAATTCTCCAAGCCAGGCTTCAACAGTACATGAACCGTGAATTTCCAGATATTCAAGCTGGATTTACGAAAGGCAGAGGAACCAGAGATCAAATTGCCAACATCTGTTGGATCACAGAAAAAGCAAGGGAATTCCAGAAAACATCTACTTCTGCTTCACTGACTAAGCTAAAGCCTTTGACTGAGTGGATCACAACAAACTGTGGAAAATTCTTAAAGAGATGGGAATACAAGGCCACCTTACCTGACTCCTGAGAAATCTGTATGCAGGTCAAGAAGTAACAGGTTAGAACCAGACATGGAAGAATGAACTGGTTCCAAATTGGGAAAGGAGTATGTCAAGGATGTATATTTTCACCCTGCTTATTTAACTTATATGCAGAGTACATCATGAGAAATGCTGGACTAGATGAAGCACAAGCTGGAATTAAGACTGCTGGGAGAAATAACAATAACCTCAGATATGCAGATGACACTAAACTTATGGCAGAAAGTGAAGAACTAAAGAGCCTCTTGATGAAAGTGAAAGAGGAGAATGAAAAGGCTGGCTTAAAATTAACATTCAGAAAACTAAGACCAAGGCATCAGATCCCATCACTTCATGGCAAATAGATGGGGAAACAATGGAAACAGTGAGAGACTTTAATTTTTTTGGGACTCCAAAATCACTGCAGACGGTGACTGCAGCCATGAAATTAAAAGACACTTGCTCCTTGGAAGAAAAGTTATGGCCAACCTAGATGGCATACTAAAAAGCAGAGACATTACTTTGTCGACAAAGGTCTGTCTAGTCAAAGCTATGGTTTTTCCAGTAGTCATGTATGGATGTGAGAGTTGGACTATAAAGAAAGCAGAGTGCCCAAGAATTGATGCTTTGGAACTGTGGTTGGAGAAGACTCTTGAGAGTCCCCTGGACTGCAAGGAGATCAAACCAGGCAATCCTAAAGGAAATTGGTCCTGAATATTCATTGGAAGGACTGATGCTGAAGCTGAAACTCCAATACTTTGGCCACCTGATGTGAAGAGCTGACTCATTGGAAAAGACCCTGATGCTGGGAAACATTGAAGGCAGGAAGGAAGGGGATGACAGAGGACGAGATGGTTGGATGGCATCACTGACTTGATGGACATGAGTTTGAATAAGCTCTGGGAGTTGGTGATGGACAGGAAAGCCTGGTGTGCTGCAGTCCATGGGGTCACGAAGAGTTGGACACAACTGAGCGACTGAACTAAGAACAATAGTCTCAGGCATACTATGTGAGAAATACAGTTCTAAAATAATTTCATAGTCAAATATTATATTTCATGGCAAACTTTTTTCCCTATGCATAGATATATTCCAACACTTAGGCCTCCTCTCTGATATTAAATATGAGATATTTAATAGGAGTTTCCCTGATAGCTCAGTTGGTAAAGAATCCACCTGCAATGCAGGAGACCCTGGTTCAAGTTCTGGGTTGGGAAAATCCGCTGGAGAAGGGATAGGTTACCCACTTCAGTATTCTTGGGCTTCTCTAATAGCTCAGCTGGTAAAGAAGCCACCTGCAGGGTGGGAGACCAGGGTTCGATCCCTGGGTTGGGAAGATCCCCTGGAGAAGGGAAAGGCTACCCACTCCAGTATTCTGGCCTGGAGAATTCCATGGACGGTATAGTCCATGGGATCACAAAGAGTCAGACACAACTGAGTGACTTTCACTTTTTATGATATTAAAATCTTTTCAAGAAATTATAAGCTATGATTAAATGCAACTTATTTAAATTCAAACCATTAAGTGATATTAATCCCAGTAAAATTATTTAAACACTTCAAATTGAGCTACTCATATAATTTTCCATTTCTAATTAAACCAATTAAAGGGGGTTTATTTCTACTGACCTACTTTCTAGAATTTAAAAAACAAACTAGGGAAAAATATCTTCTGAAATGGGGATGCTTCCAGAGCTTCATTAAAACAATTTTAAAATTCCATGAGTACAATTTTTATTTACTAGTTTGTTTATGGTTCAATAGTACAGTATAAAAAAGGACTAGAAGAGGATTATAAAGAAAATTTAATAAAAGCAGAGTTAAGAAGCAGTGCTGCTTCATTGCTGCTTTTCTGCTTTGAGGATAGCAAACTAGCAAAGCCCTGAAAGAAAGACAGTATTAAGATTTACTTTACCCAAGCCTGCATTAAAGCTGATTAAAAGGTTCCACTGAAATAGCAAAATTCCCATATCTCTAATACGCTTCAGTATAAAATTTAAAGTTAGAGAGTCCTAGGGGAAAGACTTAAGACTAAATTTTTACCAATTTTAACAATAGAATTTAGCCTCTGAGCCATTGGCTACTTCTTCTGTATCCTAAGTCCCGAAGCAGTCCCAGGTGGGCACATTTCCTACTCCAGGGCAGCCCTTATGTTCAATAATCTAGGGATAGATTATCTATGAAGAGCAAACCATGTTATAATACCATATTTCCCAAACAACAAAAGAACAGCTAATATGGTGATCAAGCCCCACCCTGCCATCTTTGCTGTCGTTTAGTTGCTAAGTCATGTCTGACTCTGTGACCCCATGGATTGCAGAACACCAGGCCTCCATGTCCTCTACTATCTCCAGGAGTTTGCTCAAGTTCATGTCTGTTAAGTCAGTGATGCTAACCATCTCATCTTCTGCCACCCTTTTCTCATTCTGCCTTCAATCTTTCCCAGCATCAGCATCTTTTCCAATGAGTTGGCTCTTCACATCAGGTGGCCAAAGTGTTGGAGCTTCAGCTTTAGCATCAGTACTTCCAATGAATATTTAGGGTTGATCTCCTTTAGGATTGACTGATTTGATCTCCCTGCAGTCCAAGGGACTCTCAAGAGTCTTCTTCAGCACTACAATTTGAAAGCATCAGTTCTTTGGTGCTCAGCCTTTTCTATGGTCCAACTCTCACACCCATACATGACTTTTGGAAAGACCATAGCTTTGACTATACAGACCTTTGTTAGCAAAGTGCTATCTTTGCTTTTTAGGATGCTATTTAGGTTTGTCACAGCTTTCTTTCCAAGAAGCAAGCATCTTCTAATTTCATTGCATAATCACTGTCCACAGTGATTTTGGAACCCAAGAAAAGAAAATCTGTCACTGTGTCTACTTTTCCCCCTTCTATTTGCCATGAAGTGATGGGACTGAATGCCATGATCTTTGTTTTTTGAATGTTGAGTTTTAAGCCAGCTTTTTCACTCTCCTCTTTCACCCTCATCAAGTGGCTCTTTAGTTTCTTTTCACTTTCTGCCATTAGAGTGGTGTCATCTGCATATCCGAGGTTGCTAATGTTTCTCTTGACATCTTTATGAATATTCAAGTTTCAATTACTTGTCAATTTCCCTACTCAAACTTTAAACCCACTATTTTAAATTCCTTACTTCCTGATAAGCCCATTAATTATAAAGTTACTTCATTTCTTTTAAGAATCAAGAAGCTCACACGTGGTACGGACATTCAATACTGATTTTCAGTTTTTAGAAACTACTGGATATAGCCTTTAAAACTGTGTCACCTTGGAATAAAAATTTGGACTTTCCTTCAGTATAATCAGTTGGTTTGTCAGTTGTGATGACGATCTCATACTCTTATCAGAGGTTAACAACAGGGAAAGTGGATACCATGGGTACAGAAGAACACTGTCCCGTATATCTAAAATGCACTGTCCTGTATATCTAAAAGCATTCTAAAGTTAAAAAGTTTATTTAAAAAACCCTAGGTCACCAGGAATTTACTCCTTATACAACAGGTATAGTCTCACTTTGAATGGAAGATCCTTAATTCTGAGACTGTCACCCTAAAAAAAGTTAGGTGGTAATTTGATAAGAAAAGTACTATAACATCAGCATGGTTAGTAGGCATATTTCAACAGTCAATAAGGTATTTTTATTACCTAACAAAAATAAGGCAAATAGTATCTTGAAAAGCTGGGTGGCAGACAGCCCTGTCTTTTAATTTAATCACTACATAGTCATGAAACTCAAATTATATACACAGTATTGCGGTATTTACTTGGTATAAAGCAGAACACTAAAGCAATGGAAGATGTGCCCCCTACTCTCATGAATTCACCATCAAGTTAGGGATATAACAGGGCCAGGACGCTTAGGACGATGATATTGTGTCCCTCCTTCCCATGAGCACACAGACTCCGATGGACACTTGTGGGAAGACATAACAGATGACAGCATTAGGTGTATGAATACTGTGGCTAACATCACTTTGGAATAAAAAGTACATAGTCTTTTACTCAATGTTTTCCTAAAAGTGACATCAAAATGGCTTTGTTGTTCATTTATTCACTCATTCGTTCAGCATATACAGCTACTATGTGACAGGTGTTGTTGTAAGTGCTGAATACACAGCAATGAATAAAACAAATATTCAACTCTAATGGAGACAGACAATATATAATGTAGATAGTGACATGTACTGTGAAGAAAAATAAATTCAGAGTAGGTGAGAGAGCTGATGAAGATACTGTGGTCATGTGGATGCTATTTCATACAGGGTACTCAGGGGAAGCATTTCTGATATTTGAGCAGATGTAAGAATTAAGAGAACGATGCAATTTATTTCCTCTTCTTTCCTTCTTTTTCTTCCTTCCTCCCCTCTCTCCCTCTTCCCCTCATCCAACCCAGGGAAATTTTTTTCCAAATAGAGGGGACAATAAGTGCCAAAGCTCACTGACACTTCAGAAAAGGTAAAATAACAGTAAAAACTATAGCTAACATTGACTACATACTTGTCGCGTTTAGTCGCTGAGTCATGTTTGACTCTTTTGCGCCCCATGGACTATAGCCCTGCAGGCTCCTCTGTCGATGGGATTTGCCAGGCAAGAATACTGGAGTGGGTTGCCATTTCCTTCTTCAGGGGATCTTCCTGACTCAGGGATCAAACCTGCCTCTCCTGTATCAGCAGGTGGATTCTCTACCACTGAGCCAAATGCTGATGTTAAGTACTCATGGTACATTAAAGAAAACTGACAACTCTTTGCCATGCTTCTCATGAAGAGGTAGGTACGATCTATTTCCCTCTTCTCTTGAATCTGAGCTGGCCTTCTGACTAGCTCATGCTCAAAGTTCTGCCTCATGCTCAAAGCTCTGCCTCTGCTTGTAGTTGTTGCTGTTGTTATTATTATTATTTTGGTCTAGCTCCTCTATTCAGATCTTCTTAGAGCAGGATCACTAGTCTGCGAGAGTGTGAATGTGTGTGTGTGTGTGTGTGTATGTTTAATTTTCAATGGCAGGTACATGCTGCTGCTGCTGCTAAGTCGCTTCAGTCGTGTCCGACTCTGTGTGACCCCATAAACAGCAGCCCACTAGGCTCCCCCATCCCTGGGATTCTCCAGACAAGAACACTGGAGTGGGTTGCCATTTCCTTCTCCAATGCATGAAAGTGAAAAGTGAAAGTGAAGTCGCTCAGTCGTATCTAACTCTTCACGACCCCATGGACTGCAGCCCACCAGGCTCCTCCGTCCATGGGATTTTCCAGGCAAGAGCACTGGAGTGGGGTGCCATTGCCTTCTCTGTATATACTAATTAAAAGTGGCTTGACTGGTTTACTACACACATGTCCTTGGACAAGGAAGATTATACAGCAGGAGTTCTTAACCTTAGCACTATTGACATTATGGGGCCAAATACTCTATGTAGTCAGGGGCTGTCCTGTGCACTGCAGGGTGTTCAATGTTCATCTCTGATCTCTGCCCACTAGATACACGGAGAATCCCCCTCAACTCCCAGTACTGACAACCCAAAATATCACCGGACATTGCCAAATATCAACTTGGGGGCAAAATCACCCATTGCTGAGAACCAATCGTTGAGAACAAGTTTCCTTATAGAGTCACAACAGGCTGTTCTTACCATCCAGTTAATTTTTAAGCAGTAAAAGAAAAATGTTAGTCAGTTATGTCTGACTCTTTTGTGACCCCATGGACTGTAGCCCACCAGGTTCCTCTGTCCATGGTATTTTCCAGGCAAGAATACTGGAGTGGGCTGCCATTCCCTACTTCAGGGGATCTTCCCAACCCAGGGATCAAACCCGGATCTCCTGCATTGCAGGCGAATTCTTTACCAGTTGAACTACCAGGGAATCAAACTCCTACCAAACATACATTTTCCAACTAAATGTCAGCAACTTAGTTTCAAACTTAGAAATCTGGCTTGAACCTTAAATTTTTCCACAGCCACTAGCTTCACGCATGCATGCATGCTAAATCATTTCAGTCGTGTCCGACTCTGTGTGACCCCATAGACGGCAGCCCACCAGGCTCCCCTGTCCCTGGGATTCTCCAGGCAAGAACACTGGAATGGGTTGCCATTTCCTTCTCCAACAGTTTTGAAATTTAGCCTTCTTGAAACTTCAAGTTTTAACTCAGTGTATTGCCAAACTTCTCATGTAAGTAGACTTCCATTATTACCGGTACTCGCTGTTGGAAAGTCCTGTAGTTTAATCCCAGTACCTAGAAATATAAAAACTGACCTGGAAATAAATGATACCTGATTATCAATTGTCTGTATGCATCAATCTGTCTGTACGCTCTGTATTATGAGGACTTCTTTTTCTTAAGTAAGGTAATTTGCTTATAAGAGTCATTCTGGACCCACAGAGTTATTTTCCTCACTTAATTTGAAGAGTAAGTAAACTGAATATTTTCTACTTCATGCTCTCTTTTGCAGTTACTGCTTTACCTAAAAAAGAAAGTAGCTGATATTAATCAACTATCCAGAGCCAAACCCTCTAGAAAGAACATCAGATACTCTGTTGCTGTCTCTTTATCACCTCTAACCACTGTTTTGGTAGATAAATGCTGCTGCTGCTAAATCCCTTCAGTTGTGTCTGACTCTGTGTGACCCCATAGATGGCAGCCCACCAGGCTCCCCCGTCCCTGGGATTCTCCAGACAAGAACACTGGAGTGGGTTGCATGTCCTTCTCCAATGCATGAAACTGAAAAGCGAAAGTGAAGTCGTTCAGTCATGTCCGACTCTTCGCAACCCCATGGACTGCAGCCTACCAGGCTCCTCCATCCATGGGATTCTCTAGGCAAGAGTACTGGAGTGGGTTGCCATTGCCTTCTCCGGTAGATAAATGAGGGACTGTGAAAAGCTTAAGATCACCTCCCATATGACTGAGCCTCAAATGTTTAGAGACAATATGGGCAGAATACTGATTAAGGAGATAGACTTAACCTCCCCAATCAGTCAAACCTAAATCCTATCTAGAATCTACAATATGAGCTGTATGACCTTGGGCAAGGAACCTAATCTCTGAGCCTGACTCTTCATCAGTAAAATATGTACTATTTGCCTGCTTGGATTATTGGTCAGATTAAACAAGATAATGATTATAAAGCACTAGATATCAGGTTGTTGGGGGGATACTCACTAAAATAACAGCCATGAGTTGCCAGCTCATGAGAAGATAAGTCTACAAGTGACTGACAAAAATACATATCATCTAGAGATCTAAAATTTAGAGCCAGATGCAGCATCAGGGCTAAACTTTGGAATGTCTACTTTGGGGTGGGGAAGTTAAGTGTATTGTTGGTTGTAAATGGGACAGCTGCATTATATAAGGTGATAACTCCTTTGAAATTTAATATATTGAAAAAGAAAATGTATGTATGTGTGTATAAGTTCAAAGTGTGTGCTGGCTGACCATAGGACAGGATGTAAAAAACATCTGTTTCCATCTGTTTGGTACTGTCTCTCGACTGGGGAGTACCCCTCTTCCATCCCAGTATTTCCAGGGGAGCTGTCAGTCACAGTGTATACTCTTCTGTGGAAGAGTGAAGAGATGATCTAGGCAGGGATGTGACTCAAGGCTGGTCTAACAGATTGCATCACTCTTCAGTCACAGAGCTTGGTCTAAAGGGTGAATATATAACCTAAGCAAGACCAGAATTCCTCCATGAAATCTGTAATACACATGCAGAAGGCTGCACCTCCTTCTGGATTGCTGTTTGTGAGAATGATATGACCGAAGAGCTACTGGCAATTATCTTTGTGTGGTAAGAACTTTCCTGAAGAAGAAAGTCATCACAGAGGAAAGAGAAGCTCAGAAAGCATTCTGATTACATCATTTGAACTTCTATGTCTAGCTATGTCTGAAGCCACAAACTATCCCAAGGAAATCCCATATGTAAAGCTAATAAACTATCCTTTCTCTTCAGCTAATTCTGCCCCTTGCAACTAAATTAGTCTTTTCTAATACAGCCCATTCAATCAAGCTGATTTACTGCTTGATAATATTCATTCATTAATTCACTGAATGCCTACTATTACTGGTTACCTGTACCAATATTTACTTGAAAAAGACATTGGCCTAAGTTTTAAAGTTTTTCTCGATTCTAAAACAAAGGAGAATATTCACCATTAGTAGAAAAGACAAAAGGTGGAATAACAGATCTGAATAAATGAAAAGTTTAGGTGACTGAGTTGCTGTTCAGATACCACCACTCTCTAAGAGCACTACATAGAGCAAGTGCTTTATGGGTATAATGCACACATTCATTTAAGGCAGACCGAGTATACAGGACAATTAATTCATGATAATAATTTTCAGCAACAAAAGAATATCTCATCTTGAATACTAACGTGTGGGTGAATAGTCCTCTCTTATTAAAGACCACTATGTGTTTTTAAAGAACCTCTTGATGAAAGTGAAAGAGGACACTGAAAAAGCTGGCTTAAAACTCAAGATTCAGAAAACTAAGATCATGGCATCTGGTCCCATCACTTCATGGGAAATAGATGGGCAAACAATGGAAACAAGGTCAGACTTGATTTTCTTGGGCTCCAAAATCACTGCAGTTGGTGACTGCAGCCATGAAATTAAAAGACATTTGCTCCTTGGAAGAAAAGCTGTGACCAGCCTAGACAGCATATTAAAAAGCAGAGACATTACTTTGCCAACAAAGGTCCGTCTAGTCAAAGCTATGATGTTTCCAGCAGTCATGTATGGATGTGAGAGTTGGATCATAAAGAAAGCTGAGCACCGAAGAACTGATGCTTTTGTACTGTGATGTTGGAGACTCTTGAGAGTCCTTTGGACTGCAAGGAGATCCAACCAGTCAATACTAAAGGAAATCAACCCTTAATATTCATTGGAAGGACTGAGGCTGAAGCTGAAGGTCCACAACTCTGGCCACCTGATGCAAAGAACTGACTCACTGGAAAAGACCCTAATGCTGGGAAAGATTGAAGACAGGAGGAGAAAGGGATGACAGAGGACAAGATGGTTGGATGGCATCATCAAATCAATGGACCTGAGTTTGGGCAAACCCTGGGAGATCGTGAAGGACAGAGAAGTCTTGCCTTCTGCAGTTCATGGGGTCGCAAAGAGAAGGACATGACTTAGAGACTGAACAACAAAAACAACACACTATATAAGTAGCTGTGTATGAAATGCAGTTAGTGTAATATACAGTTATTGTATGTAAGGTGTGAAAATATGTAAACACATGTATGTATCTATTTTAAATATGTAAGTATACATATTTCTTTTTTAGTCACTAAGTTGTATTCAACTTTTTGTTACCCCATGATCTGTAGCCCTCAAGGCTCCTCTGTCCATGGGACTTTCTCAGGCAAGAACACCAGAGTGGTTTGCCCTTTCCTTCTCCAGGGGATCTTCCTGATCCAGAATCAAACCCATATCTTTTGCTTCTCCTGTTTGGCAGGCTGATTCTTTACCACTGAGCCACCTGGGAAACCATATTATTTTTACATAAATAGCATGTGTATGTAAATATGTATATATAATACAAGCAATAACTACATTTGAAAATATTTATTGAATCAATGGAAAGTTTAGGTTAGGAAAGAAGCAATATAATGTGCTGCTTAAGCTTGGCCCCTGGAGCCTGAGTGCTCCAATCTGGATGCCAGCCCTGACACCTGCCACTGCCCCTGGACAAGACTCTTTACTTCTTCATGTCAATTTTTCTCACTTCTGAAATGGAACTGTTGTGGACATTATTAATTGGGTTACTCATTTACTATGAGGTAACATTCCTGATTTCCTATTATGGAAAACAAGTGGAATAATTGCTTTTTGGTAATATGTGTTGGTCATTATCTATGCTGTCATTAATCATATCTTGAGTTCTACAAAAAACAGTATTTCTCTCCTATTAGTAGGTAATAGATTATTTCATTTTTGTATTTAACCAATGAGATTTGCTGTATCTTGGGGCTGGGAATGGAAAGAACCTTCCAATTGAAGTAGATGTGAATTGGTGCCAAGTACCGCTCATCATACTTTACTGAATAAAATTATATGGCTAGTCTTTGGCTATAGAAAAGGGAGAATATAGGCAAGACAGGCAAAGAAGCCTTGGATTGCAATAAGGAAAAAAAATAAGTAAAATCATGTATTCATAAGCTGCCGTTAGCACTGTAAATTACTGCAACCAGCATGAGTTTGTAGTAAGAAGCATAAAAATGTTCCTACCCTTCGATCCAGTAAGCCAACTTGAAAAATGTATAAGAAGGAAATAATTGAACCAAAGCACCACACTTGATCAAAAGCACTCAGGGAACCATTATCTATCAGGGTACAAACTGGGAAAAAAATCTAAATAGTCTAACAACAGCAATGGATTAGTAAATTATGGTATATCTAAAGTAGTATCAATAATAAAAAACTGCATTTACTGAGCACAATCCCCTCAAATCACAAATACCAACTACAGCCGAAAATTACCCTGTTTCACTACATATATAGTTCTGTTTATAGAACAGAACTTTCAGGAATAAAGAACTTAGAAAAAAAAAAAGATGACAAGTATCACAAGCAGTCAGTCAACGAACAAACATAATCCAACTGGATTTGAGTCCAAAGCACTTCATTAAAGTTTACAACTTTTTGTCTCTCACACCATTTCTAAACTCTGGCCTTTAGAGACTTTATAATCTCTTTGAAGTGTTGAAATTAAACAGAGTAGAAACAATAGAGAGAAATACAATTGTATTTTAAGTTAAATGCTAAACTGAGCAGTAAAATAAAGATTGTGGGATTTGAGAAATGGCTGAGAACTGAGGGAAGTGCAGCATTTAGGCCAATTTCATGGAGGGAGGGGAAATGATTCGTATCCAGTAGAGACAAGAAAGAATTAAGGGTGGAGAACAACACAGTTAAGACCCTGGGTGGGGAGGGGAGGTAGGAGACAAGCCTCTGCTCCCTGCAAGGCCTGATGGATGAAATCAGGTCATGGAAAACTCATCATAAGACACTTTCTTCAGTACCCTGAGGGGCTTCTGAGTCATGGGAACATCACACAGTGGGTCGTTTTTTTCAAAGTTGTGCTCTGTGGTATTCAGAACCCTAGGCTTTTGAATTTCTCCTTCTTTAGCATTATTTTTTGCTATGACCATACTCATTTTATCCATTCAATTACAGAGGCAAAGCAAAGGACAATGGTAACAGTGATGTTAGGGGAAATGAAACTCCCACTTTTTTAAAAACACATGAGATTAAAAACATATTTCTGCAAAGCACCATTCTGGTATACTCTCCCTAAACAGAACAGTTATAAGCATAATTCTTTTAATCAATAATTACAATGGCTTCCCTCCGGAGTTCATAAAAGAAGTAATGCAGATCTTTAGAGTTATTTTAAATATTTTTAAAAGTCTAATAAAATTGGCATATGTACCCATGGTGATATCTCAAGGGAAATTAAAAGATCATTCATTTAAGTAACTTTATTATTAGGTTGGTACAAAAGTAATTGTGGTTTTGAACAAGGAATTTTAAATCATTATAACTAGGCTCAAACACATCTTTATTAATCAAAATAGGAACCATTACAAACAACACATTTTTTTTTGCCAGGGAGAAATAGGTTTGTTTATTCCTAAAGCATAAAAATCCATACTTCAGGATTCAGTGAACTCTTGGAAAGCATTTTCTGCCTCCTGCTGGTTATGGAAGCGTTTTCCCTGCAAAAAGTTGTTGAGATGCTTGAAGAAGTGGTATCAGTTGGCGAGAGGTCAGGTGAATATGGTAGATGAGGCAAAACTTTGTAGCCCAATTCGTTCAACTTTTGAAGTGTTGGTCGTGTGGCGTGTGGTTCAGCACTGTCACGCAGAAGAACCGGGTCCTTCTTGTTGACCAGCTGCAGGTGTTGCAGTTTTCCGTGCATCACATCAATCTGCTGAGCATGTTTCTCAGATGTGATCGTTTCACCGGGATTCAGAAAGCTGTAGTGGATCAGACTGGCAGCAGACTACCAGTGACCATGACCGTTTTTGGGTACAAGATTGGCTTTGGGAAGTGCTGTGGAGCTTCTACTCGGCCTAACCACTGAGCTGATGGTTGCCAGTTGTCATATAAAATCCACTTTTCATTGCACATCACAGTTCAATCAAGAAATGGTTTGTTGTTTCATAGAATAAGAGACTCCAAAACGACCTTTTTTTTTGGTCAGGTCAGGAGGCAGTACTTATTGAGCTTTTTCATCTTTCCAATTTGCTTCAAATGCCAAACGACTGTAGGATAGTCAACATTGAATTCTTTGGCAACTTCTCAGTAGTTGTAAGAGGATTAGCTTCAATGATGGCTCTCAGTTGGTTGCTGTTACTTTCCAATGGCTGGCCATTGTGCTCCTCATCTTCAAGGCTCTCATCTCCCTCGCAAAACTTCTTGAACCACCACACTGCATTGTACATTCATTAGCAGTTTCTGGGCCAAATGTGTTGTTGTTGCGAGTTGTCTCTGCTGCTTTACAACCCAGCTTGAAGCTGAATAAAAAAACTGCTTGAATTTGTTTTTTGTCTAACATCATTTATATAGTCTAATAGAATACAAACAGCAAGTAATAAGTCATTAGCAAAAAAACATAAAGCAAGAAATGTGCATTCACATGATGTATAACATAACCACATGTATTTAAGAATCTATTCCAATATCATATGGCAAAGTTCAACAGTGCAAAACCACAATTACTTTTGCATCAACCTAATATCATTTTAAGTGCTTATTTTGACAGCACAATTAGTTTTACCTGCCAGATTAAAAAAAAAAGAAAGAAAACAAATGACTGAAATTTACTTTGATAGACAGTTTTTCCAAACCTAAAGCCCAGGAAGGTGGGAGAGAGGAAGGATAACAAGTAATCCTTAATGGTTGAAACACTGGGATAGATTATACATACATTTAAAAAATAAACCTAGTAAGAAAAGAAAAAAAAAGACCTTCCTTCTGCCTACTCTCATTCTAGTCATGTTACCTCCTCTGCCATACCTCCTCACTGTGTTCTAATCTAGATTTCCAAACGTCTTGTCTCTTTCTTTAAATCTATCACCCCCGCAAAGCTGCCAGAGTGAACCTCATGAAACTGTACTTGCACATCACACCCAGCTCACATACTTCGGCGCCGCAGCAGCTCCACAGGACAGCATCTGAACTCTGAGGCACAGCCATCTTCCATCATCAGGCCCCCCTCTTCCCCAGTGTGACCGCTCAAGTTGTATACTGTCAAAATTCTTTCCTTATGGTTCCCTGAGCAAGTCTTGCTCTCTTATTTCCATGCTTTTGACCACGGTGTTTCCTTGCCTATTATTTCACCCACCTCCAAAAGAACAAAAGCAAAGCATTTTCGTTCTCCCTGGAAAACTCAAGACACAGGTCTGCAAAGCACGTCTCCACATCGGCAGGCAGCTGAGGAGTGTTTCTCCTGCATTTCTAATCACCTCTGTGCTTGCTGGTGAGTCTGTCTCCCCAAAGAGTACTGGGAGAATCTGCTAGCATCTCTAGGTTTCTAATGCCTATGGTAGTCCTGGGTCTGTAATAAGCACCCAGGAAAGGTGCCCTTCCCTGGTGGCTCAGACGGTGAAGAATCTGCCTGTAATGCAGGAGGCTCAAGTTCGATCCCTGGGTCAGGAAGATCCCCTGGAGAAGGGAATGGCAACCCACTCCAGTATTCTTGCCTGGAGAACCCCATGGACAGAGGAGCCTGGTGGGTTACAGTCCCTGGGGTCGCAAAGAGTTGGGCACGATTAAGTGACTAACACTATTATACTACTGAGTTGTGTTGAGTAAATTATTTAGAAATTCACCAAAAATGTGAATGAATTCCCTAGCAATTAAGATAAAAATTAGGTTCTTTAAGAAGAACCCACCCCAGCAAAGGGTGTCAATACTGGTTACAGCTTCTTGAATATTTTCTCTATGTTAGTTACAGGTGAAAGGGGGCACCTTTTTTTTTCTTGTCTTTAAATTTAGCGAAAAAACATAATGTCAGTACTGTCAACAGAGTAGTTTGGGGGAAAGTCTCCATGTGTATCAGGGTAAGCCAACTTGTGTGAAAGCAAACATACATAAAGATACATCGGGTGGGATGCACCAAGTTGCAAGTATCCAAGATACCTAAATTGCACTTGGACTCTGGAGCCACACTGCCTGGGTTGGACTATTTATTAGCTGTATGATCTTGGACCAGTCCCTTCACCTCTCTACATCTCAGCTTCCATATCTGTAGAATCGAAATAATAACTGTATCTACCTTAAAGGATGCTATAAGGCATATGCCAAGCCCTATATGAGAGTTACCTACTGATATTTAAACTAGTTAAATGACATAAGGGGAATTTATAAAAACTAAAGTAACTTAAAGCTTAGAAGTAGGATGCGTAAGCTTGTGGGTGGTTTGATATGGTAGCTTGATATGTCATCCAGGACCTAGTTTCTTCTTGGTACCTTGGAATAACTCCACTTTAAGGCTGGCATCTCTCAGAGTAGCTTAATCAACCAGAATGCAGAGGCAAACAAGAGTACTGATACTCAATCTGACTGGATGTCTTGGGTTACAAGCTCTCTATCACTGGACAGAGGGGCATGGACTCCGCAGATTAGCTGAGGCCTCCAAAGGCCCACTTCCAGAGCCAGAGGCGGGAGCAACTTCCCCTGAAGTGCGTGGACATCAAAACAAAAACACGGGTACCTTTGGGAAGTTGGGAAATGAGGGGAGATGCTAGATAAGCAACCAACAAGAAGAAAAAAGGCAACGGTGAAAATTCATGAATTTCAAACCACATAAACTTTATTTTTTCATAGTCATCTGTATTCAAAAGTCGTATCAGGTTTAGCAACCAGGCGCAAAAATTCCTTTCAACCAAGATGAATTTTTAGCATGACACAGCCAACAAAAAGTGCTGTTCTCAGGGAAAATCCCCCAACTTAGAAGCATCTGCTTCTAATTTCCACAATGAAATCTTTGATTCCTTCATTCATGGGACTTGCACTCAATTCCCTCTGATACAGGAACTGCAGTTTTCTAGATAATAATTTTGATGTGAAATTCTCATTATCTGGTTGAGATGTTTAAAGAATGAATTAAGTATTTGAGAAGTTGCTAGCTTTCTTATAACACTGCGAAATGATGTTACATGTCATGAAATGGTTCTTAATAACAACAACGAAGTAAACATACAAACTGGAAATGTAAAAGTCCATTGGCAGAATAGGAAAATAAAAAGTACAGTACACAAAAACAATTCAGCAGCAAACAGTGAACTACAGCTATACATTAGCAAGTACGAATCCCCAAAACAGTGCTGAACAAAAAAAGCCAACTTGCAAAAGACTGTATATGCTATGATACTTTTCTATGAAGAGAAAGTTCAAAAACAGACAATCAATGATTCATTTAGGAATACGTGTGTGTGTGTTTGTATGGTAAGACTATAAAGAAAGGCAAAGGAACAATTAACTTTAAAATTGCAATAGTGGTCCTGAGGGATGTAAGAGGCTAGGGTAGGGAATGTCTTCAGAAACGGGCAGGGACTGCAAGGTGCTACAGAAAGTCTTTTTCTTAAGCTTAGAAGTAAATACAATGGTGTTCTTTCATAACTATTACTGCTTAAAATGCACTCTACTATGTACATTTCACAATTTAGCAAAGTTAAATAAGTCAGAGGTACTGATGTTAAAATGCTGTGAATAACCACATACTACTGATTAAATTTTAAAAAGATATGTAACAACAAGTTATACAAGAGTTAAGTCAGAACTCAGGTAGTCACCAGCCAACAATGCATCCTGAAAGGAATTTAGGATGAAAAAACAGAAGGAGGCATTCCCTGTTTTAGATAAACAAACTCATAGAGAGTTAGCTGCATATCTCGGGAAGAATTTCAATGACCCCAGATTCTTGTATCTTCTTACAAAGGCACTAAAATCATTAACTTGTGATATCTGTTCTTTGTGATTAGTAGTAATGTTTTACCAAGATATATGCTTGACTATCTGTATTTCCTAGCCCCCAAATTCATATATATTGGCTCCTCTCCTGCCTCTTCAGAACAGTTTACTCAGAGCTACTGAATGGCTATTTCCTGGGTTATACATTTCTCAGTGAGAATAAAACTTAAACTGACAAACTCACAACTCTCATGTTGTGTGTTTTTACGTCAGTAATGGTTGTGCATGGGCTTCTACAACTAAATGAAAAAGTAATGCAATAAAGTGCAACCAAATGAAAATCTTACCAATGAATCAGATCTTAAAGATGGCCTAGTCCAACTCCAGTACTCTTGCTTGGAAAATCCATGAACGGAGGAGCCTGGTAGGCTGCAGTCCATGGGGTCGCTAAGAGTTGGACACGACCGAGCGACTTCACTTTCACTTTTCACTTTCATGCATTGGAGAAGGAAATGACAACCCACTCCAGTGTTCTTGCCTGGAGAATCCCAGGGACGGGGAAGCCTGGTGGGCTGCCGTCTATGGAGTTGCACAGAGTCGGACACGACTGAAATGACTTAGAAGCAGCAGTCCAACTCCTTAACTTTATAGGTTAAGAAACACACTTCAAGAGAATGACTGGGCCAAGATGATACCAGTAGGTTTAGGCAGCTGGTGTGCTTTTCCTTCCAGAGTTTTTCTTCTCTGAGTTCTAGCAAAAACTCTCATGGGAAAGAAACAATTTAAACTAGTCTCTTTTCAGAGAGCTCATATTTTATACATTTGAGTAAAAAGTTAAGAAACATGCTAAAATGATTCACTCAAGTAAACATATCCAAATGCTAGCAAAACCTGCCTTTAATCCTACTAGTTGTAGAATTTTATATGTCAAAAAAATTTTTTACAAAGCCAGAAAAAGACTTTGAAATGCCAAGAACCCAATTTTACACTTATACATATAAATTATGGGCCAAAATTATTTCGGCTGAGCACACCCAAATGAGCAGTATTACCTGGACACACCCTCACACTCGCACACATACTATGCATGTGTTGAACGTGCAGAATGGTGTGAGATGAGACTCACAGGGCCAGGCACACTCTACAGTAAAAGATCAAAAGCAAAGTCTATAGACTTCAAAGTAAAAGATTCCTCTGGACATTCTAATGAGGCTCTATAGTGCTACAGAAGTCTTAATTTAACATTCCTTTGGGGGTTTTACCATAACTATGTAAGTTAGAAACAAACTGTCACACAAATACATAAAAACACCTGAAAATATCAATTTAAAAAGTCAAAGAAAAACAATGATTATTTTAATCATAAAAAAACCCTTCTTAGAACTCTGATTTACAGTTTGAAAGACCCTTAAGAGAAATGATAAATGTTTGTTTTACACATGGCTTCCTTTTTTAGACTGAAGTATAGCTAATTTACCATATTGTAATAGTTGCCGGTGTAGAGCAAAGTAATTCAGTTATTTATACATATATATTTAAATACATATTTAAACATACATAAACTTACATATATATTATTTTTCAGGTTCTTTTCTAAGTTATTATAAGATATTGAATATAGTTCTCATTGCTATAGAGTAAACCTTTGTTATTTGTCTATTTTATGTATAGTAGTGTGTATCTATTAATCCCAGACTCTTAATTTATCCCTCCCCTTTTCCTTTGGTAACCATGGCTTTGTTTTCTATGTCCGTGAATTCATTTCTGCTTTGTAAGTAAATTCATCTGTACTAATTTGTAGATTCCACATATAAGAGCACATAATGTTTATCTTTCTCTGCCTGACTGACTTCACTTAGTATGATCATCTCCAGGTCCATCCATATGTTAGAAAAGGCATTATTTCATTCTTTGCATAGTTTACTAATATTCCATTGTGTATGTGTGTCTGTCTCTGTGTGTGTACACACCACATCTTCTTTATCCATTAATTGGACACGTCCATTCGACACTTAGGTTGCTTCCATGTCTTGGCTATTGTAAATAGTGCTGCTATGAACACTTGGGTGCTCGTATCTTTTTAAACTAGTTTTTGTCTTTTCTAGATATATGCAGAATATACATATATATATATGCAATATATATATATGTCTTTTCTAGATTTATTATAGTTTTATAAAATATTTACCACTGCTATTGTCATATAGGGATTCATCTCTGACACATTAAAAGACATCATTTCTAACAAAGATTTCAGTACCATTTCAGTTACCAGAGACCAACAATCTAAACTTTAAAAACATGTCCCACCCACCTCTAGCAATGGCCACAGGACTGAAAAAGGTGAGTTTTTATTCCAATTTCCAAGAAGGGCAATGCCAAAGAATGTTCAAATGACCATTCAATTCCTCTCATTTTCACAGGCCAGCAAGAAACTGCTCAAACCAACAGTATGTGAACAAAGAACTTCCAGATGTACAACCTGAATTTACAAAGGGCTTCCAAAGTGGCACAGTGGTAATGAATATGCCTGCCAAGGCAAGAGACGCAAGTTTGATCCCTAGGTTGGGATGATCCCTGGTGAAGGAAATGGCAACCCACTCCAGTATTCTTTCCTAAGAAATCCCATGGAAAAAGGAGCTTGGTGAGCTATAGTCCATGAGGTTGCAAAGAGTAGGACGTGACCGAGCACATATATGCACAGAGGAACCAGAGATCAAATTGCCAGCATCCGTTGGATCACAGAAAAAGCAAGGGAATTCCAGAAAAACATCTACTTCTGCTTCACTGACTATACTAAAGCCTCTGACTGTGTGGACCACAAAAAACTGGAAAATTCTTCAAGAGATGGGAATACCAGACCACCTTATCTACCTCCTAAGAGACCTGTATGCAGGTCAAGAAACAAGTTAGAACCAGACATGGACTGGTTCAAAACTGGGAAAGGAGTACTTCAAGGCTGTATATTGTCATCCTGCTTATTTAACTTATATGCAGAGCACATCATATGAAATGCCAGGCTGGATGAATCAAAAGCTGGAATCAAGACTGCCAGAAGAAATATCAATAACCTCAGATATGCATATTATACTATCCTAATAGCATGTATGGATGTGAGAGTTGGACTGTGAAGAAGGCTGAGCACCGAAGAATTGATGCTTTTGAACTGTGGTGTTGGAGAAGTCCCTTGGACTGCAAGGAGATCCAACCAGTCCATTCTGAAGGAGATCAGCCCTGGGATTTCTTTGGAAGGAATGATGCTAAAGCTGAAACTCCAGTACTTTGGCCACCTCATGTGAAGAGTTGACTCATTGGAAAAGACTCTGATGCTGGGAGGGATTGGGGGCAGGAGGAGAAGGGGACGACAGAGGATGAGATGGCTGGATGGCATCACTGACTCGATGGACGTGAGTCTGGGTGAACTCCGGGAGTTGGTGATGGACAGGGAGGCCTGGTGTGCTGCGATTCATGGGGTCGCAAAGAGTCGGACACGACTGAGCGACTGATATGATCTAATAGCAGAAAGTGAAGAGGAACTAAAGAGCCTCTTGATGGAGGTGAAAGAGGAGAATGAAAAAGTTGGCTTAAAACTCAACATTCAAAAAAATTAAGATCATGGCATCCAGTCCATCACTTCATGGCAAATAGATGGGGAAAAAGTATAAACAGTGGCATATTTTATTTTCTTGGACTCCAAAATTATCTCGAGGTTGACTGCTGCCATGAAATTAAAAGGCGCATGCTCCTTGGAAGGAAAGCTATGATAAACCTAGACAGCATGTTAAAAAGCAGAGACATCACTTTGCTGACCTCAAAGCTATGGTTTTTCCAGTAGTCATGTACAGATGTGAGAACTGGACCATAAAGAAGGCTGAGCACTGAGAAATTGATGCTTTCAAACTGTGGTGCTAGATAAGACTCTTGGGAACTCCTTGGAGTCTAGGAAGAAGACTCTAGGGAATTCAATTCTAAAGGAAATCGACCCTGAATATTCAGTGGAAGGACTGATGCTAAAGCTGAAGGTCCAATACTTTGGCCACCTGTTGCGAAGAGCTGACTCACTGGAAAACACCCTGATGCTGCGAAAGACTAAGGGCAGGGGGTGACCAAAGATGACATGGTTGGATGACATCATCGACTCAATGGACATGAGTCTGAGCAAACTCTAGGAGGTAGTGAAGGACAGGGAATCCTGCATGCTGCAGTCCATGGGGTCACAAAGAGTGGGACTTAGAGACTGAACAACAATAACCCACATCAACCCCACCCCCCATTCCCCTGATGCATCAACAAATCATTAGCCAATCTACTCTAAGGAGATGGAAGTGGCCAGTATTATTCTGGAGAAACATGAATCCAAGACTGTTAAGACTGATATGGGGAACTTCACTGGGAGTCAGGGCTGCAGCCTTAGGTCTTTCCTAAAGGAATCATCAATGGAGAAGCTGGCTCTCCTCTACCTGCCATCCAGTGTTTAATTTCCATAGCTTCTGGAAGACAGCTACCACGAATTTGTCAGTTTCATCAAGTGTGCAATCTCATTTTCCAGTGGTACTTAGCTATATACTAACATTCTATTTCCCATATACCAATCCACAGGCCTTATTTCTGGAACTCTTCTCAACTAGGACTTTGAAATAAAATAAGAACCAAGGTCAATTAAATTATTACCCACATATTCCAAAGGGAATAGAAATAAAAGCCACTTAACATTGAACCTCTGGGATTCCTGGTGTGTGAAGTCAACAAAACCCAGTAGTGAATCACTAAATAACTCATTTGACCTGCCTATTCATTGGATTTTCTGGTCTGTGCTGTGTAACCCCCTTGCTTGTTGCCAAAAGAGAGCACTCCTTCTTACAGTAATCATCCTCTAAAGCTGTGAGAAAGACTTAAAGACTGATTTTTAAAGGGTGTGGAGGAAGGAAATCAGAATTACACCTTACCCTACACTAACAAGGTTAGTCTTCTATGAAAAATGGAACCACAGCTTGGCCTTGAAGGTTAATGTTAAAAACAAACAAGCAAACCAATCAAACAAACAAACAGGAACCACCCTGCCTCTGCTCAGGACTGCTTTTCTATACAGCCCTAACCATGCTGAGAAGGCAACTAGTCCTGAGACTGACCTACACACTTTTATCCTAGAGAAACCAGATGAGCAGTTTACTCCAAGGTCACACTCCATCACTTCTAGCAGGACAACTGAATAAGACCAACAGTACGTCACTGCATTACCCCCCGCAAAAGGCTATATTTTGCCAATAATTGCCGTGGAATCATCTCATCTTAGGTCCAGAGGCAAAACTATTCAAGTGTTCAAAAAACATTCATTAGAAGAGAGGTGTCTCTTTTGCTTCATGACTCTTATTTGGAAGAGTGAATTAAGAAAACATGGTATTGGTCCTAGACACAGGCTTTCTAGGGAAGGCTGGAGAAGAATTCCTTTTCTAACACAAGATTTGGAAACTTGTAAGTTATCTACTGGCTTTCCAACTTCAGTAAAAGTCTCAGGAAATTCAGGAGATAAAATTTTATACAGCTGAAATTCTGTCAAGATTCTTTCAAAAACATCTTCCAGTTAGGGTCAGGAATTAATCTGCCTATAATTTGGAAATTATTTGCTCTAAGAGTGTAAGAAGTCATGACAGTTCATGAAAAACCTACAGCTAATATTATACTTAACGGTGAAAGACTGAATGGTTTTCCCCTAATACTGGAAACAAGACAAGGATTTCTGCTCTCACAACTCACATTCAAAGCTAGAAGACTTACTAGCTGATTGTCAGCCTTATTATAAAGGATACGAACAGAAACCAAACAGTATTATATTGGCCTAGAGACAGACATCTAGATCAATGGAATGGGACAAATAGTCCAGAAATTGAGCCATACATAAAAAGTCATTTGATTTTTGACAAAGGTGCCAAGGAAATTCAATGAGAATGAACTCTCGAAAAATGGTGCTGGAATAATTAGACATCGTCATGGAAAAAAATTAACCTCAACCTATATACAAAAATTACTTGAAACGGATTACAGATCCCAGTGTAAAAGCTAAAACTACAAAACTTACAGAAATTTCTAGAAGAAGATCTTTGTGATCTTGGGTTTCTTGTTGCCCGTTGTTCAGTCACTCAGTCATGTCTGACTCTTTGTGATCCCATGAACTGCAGTACACCAGGCTTCCTTGTTCCTCATCATCTCCTGGAGTTTGCTCAAACTCATGTCCATTGAGTGGATGATGCCAACCAACCATCTCATCCTCGGCTGCCCCCTTCTCCTGTAATTCCCTTACTTTTTCTATGGTCCAATGGATGTTCGCAATTTGATTTCTGGTTCCTCTGCCTTTTCTAAATCCAGCTTGTACATCTGAAGTCCTCGGTTCATGTACTGTTGAAGCCTAACTTGAAGAATTTTGAGCATTACCTTGCTAGCATGTAAGTGAAGTGAAGTGAAGTCGCTCAGTCGTGTCCGACTCTTTGGGACTCCATGGACTGACTGTATGTAGCCCACCAGGCTCCTCGGTCCGTGGGATTTTCCAGGCATGAATACTGGAGTGGGCTGCCATTTCCTTCTCCAGGGGATATTCCCAACCCAGGGATTGAACCCAGGTCTCCTGCATTGAAGGCAGACGCTTTACCATCTGAGCTACCAAGGAAGCCGGTAAAATGAGCACAATTGTATGGCATTTTGAACATTCTTTGCCATTGCTTCTTCTTTGGTATTGGAATGAAAACTGACCTTTTCCAGTCCTGTGGCCACTGCTAGGTTTTCCAAATTTGCTGGCATATTGAGTGCAGCACTTTAAGGATTTGAAATAGCTCAGCTGGAATTCCATCACCTCCAGTAGCTTTGTTCATAGTGATGCTTCCTAAGATCCACTTGACTTCACACTCCAGGATGTCTGGTTCTAGGTGAGTGATCACACCACTGTGGCTATCCAGGTCAGTATAGTTCTTCTGTGTATTCTTGCCACCTCTTCTTAATATCTTCTGCTTCTGTTAGGTCCATACTGTTTCTGTCCTTTACTGTGCCCATCTTTACATGAAATGTTCCCTTGGTATCTCTAATTTTTTGGAAGATATCTCTAGTCTTTCCCATCCTATTGTTTTCCTCTATTTCTTAGGGGACAAAAAATCATGAAACATTTTCAAAAAAAGAGAAATTGAACTCCTTTAAAATAAAAAATTCTGCTCTTTGAAAGTCACATAAAAATAACAAGGCAATCCTCAGGCTTGAGAAAACCATTTTAAAATCTCTTCTCTGATTAAAGACTCAAATCCAGTATATATAAATAGGTCTTACAACCAACAGAAGATAACTCTCTTAAAAGTATGGCCAAAAGATTTAAATAGTTATTTCTCCAAAGAAGATATAGAAGCAGCAAATAAACATTTGCAATGATATTCCATATTATTGTCATTAGGAAAGTGTAAACAAAAACCACGGTGAGATACCACTACACACTCAATAGAATGGTTACAATGAAAAGACTGAATACCAGGTCTTGTTGAGAATTTAGAGCAACTAGAACTCTTAGATACCACTGGTGGGAATGTTAAATGGTACAGTTACCTTGGAACACAATTTGACAATTTTCATAAAATTAAATTAATTTACCATGTAACTCAGATATCTCATTCTTAGGTATTTGCCTTAAGAAATGAAAAGATATTCCACCAAAGACTTACACATGAATGTTCATAGTAACTTCATTCATAATAGTTCCACACTGGAAACAATCCAGATATCCATTAATAACAGATGAATGAATAACCATATTGAAACAACTGAAAACTATCCAACAATAAAAAGGAACTACTGACATGCAACAAAACTGATGAATCTGAAAAATATTTTGCTAAGTGAAAGAAGCCAGATATAAAAGGAAGGTGGAGAAAACTACATGCCATATGATTCTATTTATATAAAATTGTATAAAAGGCAAAACTAAAGATGAGAAGTTGTCAGGGATGGGGAGGTAAGGGGAAAAGGCAGAGAGGAAGTGGTGGTTGGGCGGGGGGTGGTGAGAAGCTAAAAGGGAGCTGTAAAAAAACTTTTTGGTATGACAAAAATTATCTTTATCTTGATTGTGACACTGATTACATACATTTGTCAAAAGTCACAAAATTTTCTATTTAAAATTTGTGGACTTTATTGTATATAATTATAATAAATAAAGTTGATTTAAAAAATTTTAATGAATCTACATGTTCACTAAAGTGCCTTCGGGGTTAAGTAATACATCATCTCAAACCCTTTGCTGGATGATGCAGGTTATAATCAAAAGTGAAACAATACATTAGGTAAACTGGCTAAATCAATGGCTTCAAAAAGTTTAAAACAGACCTTAGAATTAAAATGTAGGAAGTCACAGTGATTTGAAAATAGATCTATAATTTTAAAGAATACTAAGTAAAAATAAATGTTGGTCTTTTATGTTTACAAAGTTTATCACCCAGTAAGAATTCTGGAAAGGCAAAAGAAAATTTCTTGGTAAACAAAAATTGCAATAGCAGAATTTTTAATAGGTAGTATTTCATTTGTCACATGGTACAAATGTTCATTTGTTTGTCTTTCTCCTCTCATCATTCAGGCTCTAACTTCTACAAGCAGGGGGCCCCAACCTCTTGAATCTAATGCCTGATGATCTGAGATGGAGCTTATGCAATAACAATAGAAACAAAGTGCACAAAAAATGTAATGCACTTGCTGCTGCTGCTGCTAAGTCGCTTCAGTCGTGTCCGACTCTGTGCGACCCCACAGACGGCAGCCCACCAGGCTCCCCCGTCCATGGGATTTTCCAGGCAAGATCCTGGAGTGGGGTGCCATTGCCTTCTCCAGTAATGCACTTGAGTTATCCCCAAACCACCCTCCCCAGGTCTGGGGAAAAACTGTATTCCATGAAACCGGTCCCTGGTGCCAAAAAGGTTGGGGACCGCTATATAGAGGACAGGTCCATGCACTGAATTTCCAGCAAACTGCTTGGCACATAAATGATCGTTGAATAAAAGATGAATTGCAGAGGTTCTCATGCTAAATTATGTTTCTTCTGAAGAGTCCACATGTAAGTAAAACTCCCTACAGATGTGTGTATAGTAGATATGCTTCCATGAAACATTAGCACTATTCATTCAAGCTTCAGAGCCTTCTTTATTTCAATTTAAAGGTTATAAAGTTCTAAAGAGAAATCAGGCAACTGTATTTAATGTCTTACCTTTAAATACATAATGTGCAATTGTTTAAAAAAAATCTCTATTTTAATTTCCCTTTTATTAACCAATCCTACAACTTAATAGAGTTTTTTTTTTTCAAGATAATAGTTGTTCTGAACAAAGGATTGACAGTGTGAAATTTCATGCATATCTTGTTTTAGTAAGACAAAATCTGATGATCTGGAATTTTGTGCCAGGTTTAATGCATTATCATGGGAAGTAGAATACGTTTGAAAAGATTTTCCTACCTAGCTCAGAGTGACCCAAAAATTATGGTAAAATTAGTGTACGCTAATTCAGGACCACACATTGACTTAGTATCTGGCAGAAACTAAACTTACATAAGGCAGTTAAAAAACAAACAGCAACAACAACAACAAATCAAAATGTTGTATCGTATGTTGCAAACACTCCTGAAATGTTTTATCAACAGAGTGGCTATGACTGAGGTGGCAAAAAAAGCTCAGGTCTCAGAGACAGAAGAGTATCATGTTCTGGTTTTGTCACGAGGTGAATCAGGTAAGGGCATCAAGTCATACAAGTCATTTAACCTCCTTATCTATAACATGGAGACTAGTACTTTGAGGATCAAATAAACAAGCAAAAGTTCCACTTAATATACAAAATGTGCTACAGATATACGTTACTATGGTGCTAGAAAATCTAGCTGAAGGAAAGAAATGCTTACCTTCCTTTATTTATTTATTTGGGCTTCCCTGATAGCTCAGTTGGTAAAGAATCCACCTGCAATGCTGGAGACCCCAGTTCGATTCCTGGGTCAGGAAGATCCGTTGGAGAAGGGATAGGTTACTGAATATTCTTGGGCTTCCCTTGTGGCTCAGCTGGTAAGGAATCCACCCACAATGTGGGAGACCTGGGTTCGATCCCTGGGAAGATCTCCTGGAGAAGGGAAAGGCTACCCACTCCAATATTCTGGCCTGGAGAATTCCATGGACTATACAGGGCCCCAAAGTGAAAGAGCGACTTTCACTTTCACTTTCCAGGCATCAGTAAAAGCAAATAATTTAGTAAATTGCAAATCATCAGTTCAACAGCCTTTCCACTGATTTGAAAGTGATTGTGGGCTCAGTTAATCAATATTTGAAGATAAAAAGATTTTATTTTAAACAGACTTATTTGGAATTTATTTTAAATTCCACAGGACACTTGACATTTCTTATAAACGTCTTCCTGATCTGATCTCCTTGCATTTCTTTAAGATCACATTTAAGAATCTTTGGTTGATTTGAACTAAAACTTCCTTAATCATGTTGATTTTTCTGAATTATCTTCTATAATTACAAGTAACATGAGTTTCTTAACAAAGACTTCAGAAATGGCACCAGTGCAGCTGACCTTTGTTTCAGTGTGACAATAAACCATGCAAACAATTAATTTTACCACTATATTCAATAGATTAAGCATAAAATTCTATTTTCTTTAGAAAAAAATACTTAAAGCATGTCTGTTGTAATAAAATATATGCAACCACACAAAATTCCACTCTTTTTTGGCTCGCATTTGTCACTGACTATAGAGCTAAGGGTTTTCACAACACCATGTTACCTCACTCCAGAATCAGACAGATAAACCCATTCATATTTCTCAGTCATGGGCTTGGAAGTATAAAAGTACTATCCACTAACTAGTCTCAAGGGAATAAATCAGTTTAGTTTTTTATATATTATTATTATTTTTTTAATTTTATTTTATTTTTAGACTTTACATATATATATATTAATATATATTATTTTTGAAAGCCCATTTCATAAAACAAAAATTGTTTTGCAAGTTAGCTATTTCTGAAATTTCCAACCCACTTTTTTTTGCTTATATATTCAAACAGAGTTCAACTCAGGTATCAAACAAAGACTACAGTGCTATAAATTATAATTCCTTATCATTAATGAAAGATCTATAGTCAATGGTATATCCTTTAGAAAAGTTTTTTTTTTTTTAAGTTCTTATTTTGTTAAAGAAATTGCCCTTTTATTTATTTGTTTTTAAGGTAAAGTTTTTACCTTCAGAATATTTTACAAACTGCTATGGAATTATGAAAAATCAAGGAGTTTAGAATTCAGTTGTGTCATACTCCACACTATAGCCCCGGCCTCCAGATCACAGTGCTCTATTATAAGATCTCAGAGAATGCCCTACTTCTGATAATACTTATCAAAATTGAACAATTATATACTCCCTTATTTAAAGCTGCCTTTCCAGCTGAAGGGTAAAAGCTTCTGAAGAGCCGGTACCATCATGTTGGTTAGGTTCACACCCCTCCAAGGCTTCCCATATAGTGGACACACTATTTGCCAAATGAATGGGAAAATAAGATGTGCAAAACAATAGCCTTCAGAGGCACATCTAAAATAAATAAAATGGTATGTATAATGACCTATGTACTTGGAAACTTCATCCATCTATGTCACTGAATCAGAGAATTGGCAATAAATGAGGTGTTTAGTGAATTAATACTCAATTCGAGTACATAAATGTGGTTACAAAGCTACAGAGTAATGGACACAGTAAATTAAGAAAAGCTTATCTGAAGAAGTAGATTTTATATAAGATTTTACTATTTTCTCATCTTTTTACAGCATCATAATCATACATGACCATATACTGGAAGCTAAATCTGAACAATAGTTAATCTATTAAATCTAAAAATTTGATAGGCACTAGTAAATTGAAAGATACAGTTGCTGCCCTCAAGAGACTTCTAACACAGTTGAGAAGTCAGTATATACATATAAAAGGTTGTATATGTGATTGTACACAACAGCACATGCTTGGTTCCCACGAAATGATACAGGCAATAAACAGCTCAGTTCAGCGGATGGAGTGGAGGACGCAGGACCCAGACTAAGTGTGTATGTGCTGGACGGGACAAAGAGGAGAACAATTTGGATAGACAAGGAGCTTTGCGATGACTCTAGAAATAAGTATCTACAACAGAAGGGTAGCAAACTCACTCACTGACAGGGGCAGTTAACAAAGGAGTGAAGCCTGCAGGATGAAAAACACCAACAGCCATTTGGCCTCAATGTTGGAGGCAAGAGGATCTCTGCTGGAGACAGTGGGGACTGTGGAACACACACCCATATAAAAAGGGAAGCTGTTATGTTGCTCCAACAGATCGCTGACACACCTCCCAATTTTTTAACAAAAGGTGTAAAATTCAATTTTTTTTTTAATTTAAAATTTCTCAGTTTTTAAATGCTAGAAAATAAATGTTTTCAACACCATGTTAAAACCAAAACATGTTTGCAGCCAATCCTGCTGGTGCGCCACAGGCTCGCAACACTGCTTTGCCACGTGGAATTCCACGATGAGAGATCTGGACTTCATCCTGCAGTCACTGACTTAAGAGATTTCACATTTATTTCATAATTTGCTTAGTTTTATACCTCTGCACACTCCAGTATTTATCATGTAATACACTCAGCACTGCCAAATTATTTCACATTGGCCTTGTGTAAGTATTTCTCTGTTACAGGCCAATTTCTTTCATTTAATTAACTGAAGAGTGACTTATAAGCTTCAGCTGAAATAACATTCAAAACGACAGTAATAAAACAGTGTTGATGAGCAGGACCTAAGAGAATGCTGACATTATATGTGTATACCACAACCCACTAGAAACACACATATAATCACTGGAGCTTCACTTCTCAAAAAACATGTGCCATAATCTACTACAAAGGAAAAGTTCATACCCTTTCCAGCATTTTCCCATAATTAGCAACTTTCTAAAGACTTACTATACAGTATACTTTTATTACCAAGTAGCACTCAAATAAATGTAACAATGTTTTAATTCTACCAATCACTGTAAGCTTTTAACTATCCAAAAACAATACTTAAGCATTAAAGGCCTATGCTTTAGCATTTCAATAAGCTTAGAGAAACAAAAGATAATTAGTATCAGAGACTTGTTGATTCATTTTGATGGCAGTATTACAGAAAGTTAGAATTATAATTCAAAGGTAATTCCCAGGTGAGAAAATTCTTAGTGCATAATTATGATATAAAATACAGAACTAAGAAAATTGCTTAATCACATGCCTTGAAATAATATTCACAATGAAAGTCATCAAAGTATAAAAGAAACATTAAACAAGCAATGTTTCCACTACTCAATTTGCTCTGGTCTCTGGGAACCCCTAACCTGAGTCATCCACTCCATGAATGAAAGTTTTCAGGCCTGTAGGGGTACCATGATGTGTAGACTGTTCAACTCAAATCTATCATCGTTACTGAAAAAAAGCTAAAGCACATGTGTCACCTTGGCTCTACTGTATCCTTTGAATAAGAAATGATCATGGGTTGAATTAAAGAACATGTCACTAGAAACAAAACGATTCTACCATAACTCTATTAGTGGGAAACTCAGAGGCTCCCCATTTCTGTCAGAACCTGTTGAAAACCCTCATAGCCTCCATCATTCTGAAGTCCCTATCCACATTTTATCAGACATATTAAAATATATTCACTTACAATACTGAATATTTGTAGTATAAGAAATTTAACTGAAAATAAGAATTGTCTTAATAAGGTTTTCATTCTTGTTTTTAAATTTTACTTCTTCCTTTCTGATTCTTTAAAATTTATTTTTTAATTGAAGGATAATTGCTTTACAGAATTTTGTTGTTTTCTGTCAAACCTTAACATCAGTCACCCATAGGTATGCATATATTTCCTCCTTTTTGAACCTCCCTCCCATCTCCCGCCCCATCCCATCCCTCTAGATTGATCAGAGCCCCTATTTGCATTGGCTATCTATTTTACATATGGTAATGTAAGTTTCTATGTTGCTCTTTCCATACATCTCACCCTCTCCTCACCTCTCCCCATGTCCATAAGTCTATTCTCTATGTCTATTTCTCTACTGCTGCCCTGTAAATAAATTCTTCAGTACCATTTTTCTAGATTTCATATATATGTGTTAGAATACGATAGTTCTCTTTCTCATTCTGACTCACTTCACTCTGTATAATAGGCTCCAGGTTCATCCACCTCATTAGAACTGACTCAAATGTGTTTCTTTTTATGGCTAAGTAATATTCCATTGTGTATACGTACCACACCTTCCTTATCCATTCATATGTCGATGAACATCTAGTTTGCTTCCATGTTCTAGCCATTGTAAATCGTGCTGCAATGAACAATGGGATACTTGTGTCTTTTTCAATTTTGGTTTCCTCAGGTATATGCTTAGGAGTGGGATTGCTGGGTCATATGGTGGTTTTATTCTTAGTTTTTTAAGGAATCTCTATACCACCCTCCACAGTGGCTGTATCAATTAACATTCCCACCAACAGAGAAAGAGTGTTCCCTTTTTTCTACACCCTTTCCAGCATTTATTGTTTGCAGACTTTTTGATGATGGCCATTTTGACTGGTGTGAGTGATATCTCATTGTAGTTTTGATTTGCATTTCTGTAATAATGAGCAATGCTGAGCATCTTTTCATGTTTATTAGCCATCTGTGTGTCTTCTTTGGAGAAATGTCTGTTTAAGTCTTTTTCCCACTTTTTGATTGGGTTGTTTGTTTTTCTGGTATTGAGTTCTATGAGCTGCTTGTATATTTTGGAAATTAATCCTCTGTTTCATTTGCTACTATTTTCTCACATTCTAAGGCTTGGCTTTTCATTCTTGAGCCCACTCCAATCAGGTTTTTGTCCCTATTCCTCCACTATCATAACTCTTGTCAAGTTCACTAGTGACCCTGAGGTTGCTAAATCCAATAAGCAACTGTCAGTCTTCAAGCTACTTGACATGACATCACTGATTCACTCTCTCCTCCCTGAGATTCCTTCTTTATTGATTTCAGGTATATTCTTTTAACTTCCCTCTTGTCCCTCCGACTGCTCCTTCTCAGTAATCTTTACTTGTTCCTTCCCAGGTGGCACTAGTGGTAAAGAACCCACCTGCCAATGCAGGAGATGTAAGAGAGGCAGGTTCGATCCCTAGGTTGGGAAGATCTCCTGGAGCAGGGCATGGTAACCCACTCCAGTATTCTTGCCTGGTGAATCCTATGGACAGAGGAGCCTAGAAGGCTGCAGTTCACGGGCTTATCAACTTAGCACCTTATCAACTTACCCTCTAAAGCCTGAAGTGCCTCAGGCTCAGCCCAAGTCCTTCATCACAGAAAAGGTAACTCACAGTTCCTTCCTCACATAGTATGGGTCAATAGAATTAATATCTACTAATAATAACACTATTACTTAGAGAATGGAAACAATTAGGTCCACTATGTCAGAAATATGTGCATATTTCCTTTGGCTTAAGGTACATTCTTATGAAATTTCTTCTCTTTTCCACAAACTATAAATACTGATATGACCTAAGCTTTGGTTCATGGACTGTTTTCCCTGTCTGCATACACTCCCTATATGATTTCATCCAAAGTCTGCTGGCGACTTCCAAATTTCTATCTCTAGCTTGGACCTCTTCCTTAAACTCCAGATTCCCGAATCCAACAAGCTGCTCAATTTCTCTGCTTGGAAGCTGAACATAACATGTTCAAATGGCTTTTAGTTATCTTTCCCAAACCAGTTCCTCCATCAGAGCCCCATCTCAGTTCACGACAACTCCATAACTATGCAAAAAGCTTTGGTGTTATCCTTCCTCTGATCTCTCTATGATATTCCTCAAAGAGTTGGCCAGGAAATCTTATTGGTTCTACCTGTAAAATAAATCTTGGTCAGTTCTCACTACCTCCTCTACTGGTAGTGAGTGGTGTCTCTCAACTGGATTATTGCGAACAGCTGCTAACTTGTCCCTGCTTCCAGCCTTGATCACCCCACTCTATTTTTCTATCTCAACACAGTGGTTGGTGATTCTATTAAAATGCAAGTCAAGGCACCTTGCTTCTCTGCTTCAAACTCTCTAGAGACTTCTTGTTTCACTCAGAGTAAAAGCCGAAGTTCTTATAATGGTCCACCAGGCAGACCTACATGATGAGCCCCCCAAACATCCATAACTTAATCTACTACTACTTTGTGGCCTTCTCGCTGGTCCTGGAACAGACCAAGCACACTTCTGCCTGAGGCCTTCACTGGTCCCTCTGATGGAACACTCTTGCCCAGGTATCTCTGCACGGCCAATTCCTCCCTCAAATCACCTTCTCAGTGAGCCCTACCATGACCACATTATTTGAAATTGCCAAAGGCCCTGCTTTTCTTCTTCAGCACACCTAATGTCCCTTACCTTGCTCTACTTTATCTTTCTCCAAACACACTTACTACTCTCTAAAGTACTATATAGCTTTGTTATGTTCAGTGTTTAGCTCCTAATAGGATATAAGCTCTACAAAGGCTGGACTTCTTTTCTTTATTTTGTTCACCGTCTGTAGCTCTGGGGTCTAGAACAATGCCTAGCACACAGATGGCATGTATTATGTTGAATGAATGAATGAATCTAATTAAACATTTAATAATTTCAATTTCATTATTTTCTTCTAAAATTTAAGACTTTTACCAAATCCTGAACATTTTTGTTGCTCCTAAAAAAATTTCTTTGTATTTGAAGACTACAAAGATCCGAGCCTGACCTCCTGACCCAACACAAATGCAGCAGCCCCAGGGAAGCCAGAGCCACTAAGCCTTTGGCCATTAGTTCTCCTCCAGGAATCCACTTAGTCCTTACTGGGAAACATCTAATACATCTCCAAACACATATATTTCACTCTCCCACCTAGATAAGAAACAATTCTGCAGGATTTGCACTAAGCAGTCAGCACCGTCCTCAGTACTTCATGCAGAAGTAAAAGCTGTTTTTTGATGGACTTGGCGAACATTTTTAAAGTACTAGGTTTATTAAGTTTAAGATATTATACAACACGTAACAGGGCACAGGGTTATCTGAGATATATGCTCTCCTTTTAATGAACGATACTGCATGATTATTCTGGAGCATCCTGTGCCTATTTTGACTGGGTTTGTAACTATGCTGCTGCTGCTAAGTCACTTCAGTCGTGTCCGACCCTGTGCGACCCCATAGACAGCAGCCCACCAGGCTCCGCCATCCTTGGGACTCTCTAGACAAGAATACTGGAGTGGGTTGCCATTTCCTTCTCCAATGCATGAAAGTGAAAAGTCAAAGTAAAGTCGCTCAGTTGTGTCTGACTCTTAGCGACCCTATGGACTGCAGCCTACCAGGCTCCTCCATCCATGGGATTTTCCAGGCAAGAGTACTGGATGTAACTATGCTAGTTAGATGTAAATGTCTTTTTAATGTGCTTAATTTGTTTTTCTTAAATATCTCTTTGAAACTTTCAGACTATTTTTTTTTTTTTTTTTGAATGAATGGTTTAAAAATCTTAAGCTTTGGGCCTAACAGAAAATCGTAACGTGGTCTGACCCACATTATATAAACTGTGATAATGGTAGGGGTTGGGGCTGGAGGAATAATAATTGCCTCATTCCAGTAATAGTGGCTTTCTTAAAAAGGACTCACATGAAATCTACAGGGTACAAGATAAAAAGACATGGACCACTGGTACTCTTTAAGTCTAAAAGTACTTTGTATAACATTATTTGTTACAAAGAGAATTTTTAAACTCTGTGAATTTACTTTTTGGCAGCTGGAAAGAAATCATTAGCAAGCAGGCAGAAGTTGGGGGAATGAGACTGCAGGAAATAGGAGTTAGGAAAAATAACTTAATCAATTAGAGATCAGTGGGACATGCCAGCTGTTCTTAGTGCAACAGTATAGATTGCCCAACATCTGTGACTGAGAAATATTACGATTTGTTGCCTATTTAATGTGATCAAAATACAAAATCTGTGAACAATTGCTTGTAAACAGAAACTTAGGGACTTCCAAGAACTAGAAATCTTCCTATACATCATTTCTTTTTGTCTTAAATAAGCACTAACTTCGTTTACTATATGTCATGCACTGCCACTTGCTTTACATCTGTTATTTCACTTAATCAAAACAAGCCTATGCGATAGCTGCTATTATTATCTTCATTTTATAGATGAGGAAAAAGAGGTTCAGAGAGGGAAATAGCTTCCCTAAGGAGTACACACTGGAGAACAGTGGAGCCTAGATTTGGACCTCAGGGAACTAATCTCAAAAATCTTGTTCTTAACATTTATATTTTACTGCCTCTTTTCCATCTTGCCTTCAGAACTTACTACACTTTTCTGTAGCAATTTCAGTGAATAGCTTGTCAGGCCCTATGTTGAACATTCTTTTCCCAGGTATCTTTTATTTTTTAAAATCATATATGCTAAGTTTTTGCTTTTATAAGAAATATCTGATCTGGGCAGGCTATATTATTTACTCCCATTTATAAAACTTCAGGTTTTGTGTTTTTTTTAACCTTTTCCCCATCTTGCTAATGAGCCTAAGTTGAAATTCTGAGTCTTTTCTTAAAACATGAAAATGTATTTTTTCTCTTGAGGGACACATGCAGAAAAAAAAAAAAGTCTTCCTTCACAAGCACTTTATCTATTAGATTTCTCATAACCCTATGCTTTACAATATGTTCTTCCTGGGGACAGCCATAGAGTTCAGCATCAGATATTCACTGTTGTTTTCAGTAGACAGAAACCAGAAACTGGGTATTTCCAAGGATATTTAAGAAATGATAAGTTGATGGGATTAGGGGGGATAGAGGAGAAAAGTGTATAGAACAGGGGACATAATGGCAAGAAGAAGCAAAAATGTATGTGTATTTACATATATTCTTATTCTCAAGAATAAACTTCTGAAAATATTTAGAAAGCAGTCCTTTGAAATTAGGGTCCATCCTAGACCATTTGGGCTTCCCAGGTGGCACTAGGGGTGAAGGACGTGCCTGTCAAAGCAGGTTAGACGTAAGAGATGTGGGTTTGATCTCTGGGTCGGGAAGATCCGCTGCAGGAGGGCATGGTAACCCACTCCAGTATTCCCGCCTAGAGAATCCCAGGGACAGAGAGGAGCCAGCCTGGCAGGCTACAGTCCATGGGGTCGAACAGAGTCGGACACAACTGAAGTGACTTAGTATGCATGCTAGACTATTCATGGATGAATAAAACAATGAGCCAGGAAAGACCTCAAGATATCACCTACTTGGCACTTACAACCCAAAGTCTCACTGGAGAGCCCTAAGACAGAGGGCAGAAGTAAAAGGGGATTAAAGAAAAATTCCAAGGGTTCTGTGTAGGGGGCAGAGACAGAGCAGGCTTGAGGAAGTGCAATTCTGCTTCACTGGCCACAGCTCCCTTTCCTCTGGGTAAGTCTGCCTCTATCCGAATAGAGCCATAGGACACCTTTGTGTGGCTCAGGAAAGGGCACCCCATCCTTCAGGCCAGTGGATTCACTGCTTGGACCACAGATTCAGGGGCTGAGTTCCAGCCTTCAGATGGCAGTAGCATAATGAAACTGCAAGTCAGAAGCAGCTTCCACTCTTGGTGCTTTCGTGAGCTGTAAGACTCCGAGTCACTCAGTCTTTTGGATCTTTAGTTCCCCTCACCTCTAAAACATGAAGGGGCTGTCACCTAAGGTCCCTTCCTTCTTGCCAACTCTCAAGTGAAATGCAACAACCAGCTGTATATTCCAAAATGTGTCCCTGAAACACTAGGATTCTGTGGGCCTAGACAGAATCTAGACACTTGAGCCTTTAGTGTTTCTGGGTTATTGTATTTTTTTTCTCTCATGTTTCTGATGCATTTTTTCTTACTTTTCTTTCTGCCCCGCCCCCCGCTTTTTTTTTTTTTAATTTTAAGGTTATTCTTTCAATTCCAAAGTGCTCTTTCTTGAGCCATCAAAAGGTCATGACCCACAGATCAGCCCCAGACCACCCAATGTCTACCAACAGAATGGATAAACTCAGTATATTTATTCACAGAAATAAAAGAAAAAAGAAGTACTGCTACCTAGATCAATTTGGACATGACTCTATATTGGGTTAAAGAAGACACGAAAAAGAACTTACATTTGATTGCATTTAAATGCAGCCCAATAACAGGTTAAAATAACATCACCAACTCAATGGACATGAGTTTAAGCAAACACCAGGAGATAGTGGAGGACAGGGAAGCCTGGCATGCTGCAGTCCCAGGGTCACAAAGAGTCGGACATAGCAAGTGAACGACAACATGACAATAAAAGTCAGAATAGTGGTCATCCTTGGAGCAAGGTTTAAGACTGCATGGAGAAGCATGGGGGCAGGGGATGTGTACCTGGAAAAGTTCTGTTTCTTGATTTGGATGCTGGTTGCCTAAATGTGATCACTTTGTACTGTATACTTCTGATCAGTGCATTTTTCTGGCTGTATGTAATTACTGAGTAACAAGTTCAAAGAAATAAAGCCACAGGGACACCCACTCTCTTCAAACAAAAACCATGTACTAAAACTGGGCAGCATAAGTGCTGCTAACAGAGGGGGAGAAAATTAATAACATTTCATCTAATGTGAATCAGACAAAGAACTACCTGAGAAGTTAAATGAGAAGCTTCATTAATTTTTCTAAAATCTTCCTAAAATCTTTTTCTAAATCTTCCTAAATCTAAATCTAAAATCTTCCTAAAATCCTTTTCCAAAATCTTTCTAAAATGCAGAATTTGCTTGATTTTTATAATGACTTCCTCCTTCACATGAAACTGCGGCTGTAAGGGAGTATAAAATATTGCTTTTCCATGTATCTTCGTATGCTAGTAAAATATTACTGCTCAGACTTCTATAACATCTGTGAAAAAAGGCAATGATATTAGAAAACATCTGAAAACATCAAAAGATAATCTAATTGGAATACTGAGGCTCCAAGTAGATACTTTTGGTCAAGAGTTATCATTATATCGCATTAATCAAATGACCTGGTTAATGACTACATCTCTACCTAGATTCTTGCTGTATAGATAAACTCTGCTGGGTAAGGCCACATAGGTGGGCAAAGGCATTCCAGAAAATGCTGTGATCCAGACAACACCAAGGAGAAACAATGCCATCTCCTTTGTGCAGGGTTTGGCTCATCTGTGAATGTTTCGGCACATTTTTCTCCTTACGTGATACAACCAGCCGTCAGATCACTGCTTTCTTTCCCTTCCCCAGTGTTCTGTGATCCCTCTTTGATCAGTACTGTATACTGCATGACTGGTCCATCTGACACATATGAAAAGTGATAGGACACAAAGTTCCATCAGAAGAAATGACACCACTAAATCATACAAGATAATTGGAACCACAGATTGCTTGTTTTCACTCAAAACTTAATGATAAATTCAGCCCTTACAGCTGGAGAGTCCCTCTGGACCCAGAGCATAGCGGGTAGGCATTAGCAGATCTCCCAAATGCTAGAGAACTAATTAAATATTTCTCAAATCATCCGAGTTTAGATGGAAAATGCTTCCAGCCTTTGAAATGCAAAGTGGTGGGATGGGGGTGTAGGGGAAGAAAGGACAGTGATAAGCATCCAATCTCTGAATGCAATATTTATAACACCAAACTAGTGATTCAACACAAACGCAGGCAAGGTTTCCAGGACAGGAGCACTATTTCATGTTGTATATAGACCTTACAGTGCACCTTAGTTCTAATCCTTTTTCTCGCAGCGGAGAAGATCTTATTCTTTAATTTCCACTTTTAAATATAAAGTTTTCCCTACTTCAGTCTTTACCTCAATACTCATCCTTCTAAGTTTAGATTTTCCTTGCAATTCAATGCCCAATTTTCTACTTCTTCCTTCCTCTCCAATTATCCCTTTAACTTGTTCCTACTTATTTTTATAGGCCCCCAAAGCCTCTTCCTCAGGATAATGTGCAATTCAACAGGCTCTCTCAACTACTCCCTATACCAAAGTTTAACTATAGAGGCCAAACAATACCATTTTTCCTGTTTGGGTTTCAGGAAAGATACTTTTTAACTAAAATTTTACCACTCATAAATTCCTCCACTAAATCTTTCCTTTCCCTCTTCCTACACTAGATTATTTCGCACACAATTACAATGTAATCAAACACTCAAAATGTATAATTCTATAATCATACAAAGACATCCTAAAAATATATCATTGCTAATGTATGGCACACACCCTTTATAACTCTGTTATTGGGAGTACAAGATAAAAAAACACTGGAGTTTTCTGGTAAGTTGTGTTTCTTGTTTCTTGTTGAGAAAGAAGGGTAGAGGTATGTCATACAATTGCTATATCAGAAACCATTCAAACTGTGTTACAACAAGATTCTATTGAAGATTGTAAATACACTTAAACTTTTTTTTTCCTTAAAAGAAGTTGTAACTGCATAAACAAAACCCAAAGCTTCTATACTCTGCCCAAAGGATACATAATACTTAAACTGGAGGTCTGTACTCTTAATAATGTATTTTTAATATATTATTTTTAAATAATAATAAATACATAATACTTCCAGTTTCCCCATAGTCCTCATCTACCAAACCAGGGCATTTATGGGGTTGGTATTAAGGAGTAGTAGGAAAAATTCATCTCTCCATAAATGCAGAAAATCTTCTATCCTTTAGAAGACTTGAGACAATATTAAAATGACTGGAGAAGGCTGGTGAAATTTAGTTCTGAACTCTGAAAACCACCTAAGGGATAATTTGCAAATGCCATCTGGGATCCAGGCAGCCTCATCAACAAAAGGGGAAACTGGTTGAGATCATACAAATCTAAAATTCACATACATTTTTACATCTGGACTGAATCTTTTCTTGGTACGGGCTTTCATGTATTAAAATAATTGTTTGCAGGTTTTAGCTTTTTTTTAAACCCACAGCCTCAGAAATCAAAATGTGCAACATCCAAGTTGAAAACTACAAAGAATTCCTTTATCAAAAAAGTTAGTTGTGAGACAGGATTCATTTACACTAAACTCTGAACTTGATAGCCTAGTCAAAAACAATTCTGTTTGAAACTTTCATCTCAAGCATCTGCCACAAAAGGCTACAGAGTCTATTATGTCATTAGTTTTGAAAGCCAAAAGCTTTATAAGTGTAGTCGAAAGTGGAAACAAAGTTCAGAATCTCAAAAAGCTCTATACTTCCCCACCTCCCTTTCCAATTTAGCTAGTCCATTTGAATGAGTTTTTAAATAACTGGTAGCTAAAACTTACTACCTAGCACATGGACATTTCCCTTTCAGAACCAACAGTTTTTATTCTGGCCCATTAGGTTTTCTGGTAGAGCCAGGAGCATCTTAATTTTCAAGTTCAAATTATGTATTTGAAGCTAGTAGCTTACCCACCCCTGTTGCTCCCCAAAAAGGAGGGGTGTAGAAGCAGAGAAAGATTTCCTGTCCCTTAAAGTGTTTGGGGCCCTGCAAGAACTGGTGATTACTGTGGTCCATCAGTGTCAGATCTCAGGCACTCTTACAAGCAATTCAAAGTGGGGGCTTGCGGGCGGGGGAGGGAGGGGGGCTGGGGGGGCGGGGGGCGGCGGCGGGACGCGGAGAATTAGTTCATATTACAGACAGTCTGCTTTCTGGAAAAGATATCCCGCAGATAACTGGATAGCAGATATTCCCTGGGGGACCCTTCTCATCTAATAATCCCAGAAGTCCATTTTAATATGAAATATAAATCCAATATATTTACAAACATACTGAAAGAGCATTCAAATGTCAGCTGTCTCATATTGTGGAGTACTGTCATTTTTAACATAATACTTCTATTTCTCAAAACCACACCCAAGGAAAAATGATTAAGTGCTAGAAGTTGTGTGTGTGTGTGTTTTGTTTTTTTTTTTTACTACAAAGGACAACAGCACAGGCATCTGTTTTCCTGCCTCTCTCTTCTGTTCTTCTCCCCTCCCCCACCTTCTACCCGGCAGGCGGTCTGTAGGTTTTGGTGCCTGTTAAAATTACTTTCTACAATAGTTTCATAATGCTGTAGATTCTGAAAAACTTCTGATCCTTTAACAGTGCTAAGCCTAAACTTATGCTCTGTTCTAAAATGAGAAATCCAAAAGTCAAAAGCCTTTTTAATGACAGATGTATTACGGAAAATTTTCCCCACAA